>NC_141335.1:22361382-22961382 GCF_037954235.1 Aulostomus chinensis | reverse complement strand
ACAGAGAGCTGGATTGCATGGTTTTATATAGCCTCCCCACTCCTGGAACTGATCTCTGAAATCTCATCAGGGGTCATCACTCCACCGAGCAGACCGTGATCAGGCTCAGGCTGTTGAGGTACCGCTACCCCTCACAATCTGACAACAGCTTGTCTGCAATATCGTGATTCCAATGACGCGCAGACATCAGATGGGGGCCGGAAGGGAGCGTTGGACAAGCCTGCAGTCGGAATCATCAGAAAATAGCTAAACGTGTTGGATAAGATCCTCAAACACTGAAGAAAAGTGATTTTTGCCTTGTTTACCAGGTGTGGGGGCGGCTGACATCATGAAGACGTAGAAGAGTCAGAGGACGTGTGACTATTTCTGTGTATGGTTGTGTCACTGATCTCGCATCACAAGCAGCATTAAATAACTGTCATATTGTTTTTGCCTGGGTGAGTAATTCAGCAGAATTAATGTTTCTTCACTATTTCAGCACGAACCCAAGCACTGGTTGACTTTGCTCCTTCAGGCGTCACCGCATCACATCACCTCTGCACTCATTTCTCTGTTAGTTCTTGAAACTTCTCCTGTTTAACATTCATCATTAAACATTTTCGGGACATAAAATAGCAATTTTTTTTCTCTTGATTCTATTCGTTGATAGAGTTGTAAAATGTGCATAACTTCAGCCTTTTGTCAGTGCGTTCTCATTTTTTTCAGTCAGCAAATGTAACATCACACACAGACCTCCAGTGACTGACACAGACAATAAAACTAAAAGTGAACTAATCACACTTTTCTTTTTGTGGCTGGCTGCAGAATCCATAAAAATTATGAAAGAAATTACAAGTATGATAGAAAAGCTTCTTCATGTGGCTCATCGGCATCATGCAGATATAAAATAAATGTACAGGAGAGAAATCATGGATTTTAGAAGTAATATTGTTTTGTTTGAAAAATTGTGAATTCAAGATAAGATTATGTTACAGCAGGTTTCAACTACATACATTTTGAAGCTGTTATCCTGATTTAAAAAAAATAAGCTGAGTATTTAAAGTAATATTGTGAACAAGGGAAATATATAGTATAATATATATATATATATATATATATATATATATATATATATATATATATATATATATATATTTTATTGACGTGTGTGTATTGTAAATGTTAAGTAGACACTGAAATGACCTGAGGACTCAGGCGGCTCAAGGACTGATTGTGCTCCCCACCACATCAAATAACAATAGAATACTAAAAGCTTTTATTACATTTCTCTCTCTGGATTGGTCTTATGACTTTGATTCTGAAAATCAGCCATGATAGGACTCAAAACAGGCCGGCAATTTGCAGCTGAAACACCTGATGTTCCAGGAGGGACTCGGTTATAAAAGCCTCAACAAGAAGGAACCGGCCGAGCAAGTGAGCTCCACCCAACCTCTGTCGCCTCTCGTCATCCACCTGACACGCACGAGGAGGGAAGAGAGAGCATTTCTACGCTGAAGGAAAGGGTCAGAGTGAACCATCAGTTTCAGGCGACATGGCACCAGAAGCAAGAAGTCTGGTGGTATAAAGGTGCCAGGACCCAGGGGACGTCATCCCTGCTGCAGAGAGCACTCACAACCCTGCAGCTGTCCAGGTGCTGGCTCTAAGACACACATCAACTTAAATGCACCCCTGAAACACATATGAGTGTCTGGTAGTGCTTTCTGCGCAATTCCCCACAAATCTTTAACTCTCTCTCGTTATCAGCACTGATAGAGTCAGCAGCAGATACATGCCAACATTATTTCTCAGGGATCTGAAGCAACGTGGACGGTTTGAAGAGGCATTAATGGGGATGGGCCTCAACTTTATTCTGTTTTCATTACACATTAACTGAAGACATCAGGGAGATACGTGTATTGATTTGAGTACAGTCTTGATGGAAAAGAAACAGATTAAATCTAGCTAGCCACTCTGCTCAGTCTGGTCTAAATCTCCTGGGCTACGAAGGCTTGGTAAGTGATGATATAGTAAACAGGACTAAGACCCATCATGCAGGTGGATCTTGGAACTGGTCACTGGTCGTTCATGCTATGGAAACAGTAGGACTTTTCACTGGTAAAATATTTTCCATGGTGTGTGTGTGTTTTTTTTAAATTCTATTTCCTAATTTAACAAAAAGTTAATGAGAGCAATGAATTTTGTAACAAACTGATGAACTAAATTTAGATTTCTGACCTGATGGGGGTGCTAATTGAAAAGTCAGAGACCCCCAGAGGTTTAACAAATTACCTTTAGCTTTAAAAGGATATTCCACTAAAAAGTGTAATTTTCCTTTCAAATACTGAAATGTTTTTGTGACTTCTTGATGACTCCAGAAGCCAGACAATCCCAGCCACTTACTCTTGGCTTGACGCTAATGATGTCTAGCAACTAAAAACGGCATAAACATCCTAAAAATCAGTTTATAAACTATCAAATACATCAGTCCAATTTCTCTTGTCCTGCTGTGCGCTCATTAAACCACCAATACTTTGGATTTGAGTAAAAATCCAACACACCATAACCCTTTCGGGTCTGCATGGCCATGTACGGGTGTTGGCAGAATGCAGTCAGTTGAAATCGTTCATGCTTGATCCCAGTCGTTAGTCTCTGGTAGCTTTAAGCTAAAAATGTGTGGCTGCTGTTTTCTGATATATGGAGTCACCACAAAGTCCTGCGGGGAGGGAGGACATCTTTGTTTGCACTTTATGGGTGAAATATCACTTTAATATCTGGCTGCCAAAAAAAAATTGTAAAGAGTTTCACAAAACCCAATGAGAAGGATGCTGGATAAAAATACCAGCACTGAAACAGATGGAAGGTCAGCAGAACATAAATCTCAGTCGTTGGGGGGAGTTGGCATCTTTCAATTGTTTACCATAAATTCATTTAACCACATAATAGATAAGCAGCCAATACCAAAGGAAACACTGAGAGCAATTTGCATCACAAGAATCGTCTAATTTCAAAATCCTCAGTTTGTGAGGTTTGTTTTTGTAGAGGCGTAGAGTCGATGATGATGGTGTCTTCTTCTCTCCATTTACCAAACCCTTCATCATTTGTTTCTAGACCTTCTCCTCTCCCTCAACTTTAATATCAGCGCCTCAGTCCATACCAATCAATCAAATGGAGACGCTTCACCTAAAGTCACAAGTCAGTCTCGCTGTATGACCGACCGCGTGGCTCCGCTGGGTCCGTCTGTCATGATCAGACTCTCTTGATTTGCTCGTAGTCTCGGTTTCAGTGTTTCTATCACGGTACAGTGGTTACGTTGTGTCCCTTTCCGCCTGTTTTTGCGATCAGGAGTCTGCACGTGCTTTATTTTAAAAAAAACTAACTGGATTCAAGGAAATTAATAAACTGGGTGATCAGGGTTAGAACTTGCCTTACAATGCTACGGTGGAGGACGGATGTGAACAGAGCTGCAGTCTAGTTAGTACATCTACACCGTTATCGTGGCTAATGATAGTAGTACCACTAGAGAACACCTCCACGTCTGCCGCCTCTTTAATGCTTTCTAGTTACGCCAGTTTGGTGTCAGAAAAGCAGCACACAGTAAATGTATAATAACTGTTGACCAAACGGAAAGTTTCCCAGCAGAACTTTCAAGGCCTTTTGGTTTTTCTTTGACGTCTTTCCCTCATCCTGATCCCAGCCTGTAGGCAGGTGAAAGAAATGAGAGAGGAAAGTAACTGGCAAAACAAAATCCCTCAAATATTTTTCAACACTGTAAAGAGAAAACTTCTAAATGTGCTAAATGCATTGTGATTTCTATATTAGCATAAACCGAACAGGTTTTCCTCACCTTAACGACGATCACATATCTGATAGGTGAATTTATTAATTACTGTTCCACATTATCAGCTCCCCTGTAAAGCCTACTTATAATAATGCAAATGAAAAACAGCTGAGGATAATTGAAGGAATTCAAAGGGATTCGCCTGAGGGCGTTCAAAAACTGAGCTGCACTGTGAAGACGCTGCAGAGAGAAAACGCTCCTCTTCATTTTGGAGGCAATGACTGTGTTTGATAGGGTTATCTCATTCCCACAGGGCATGACAACCCCGAAATCAATAGCAGTACATTGTAGACAATTTTAGCGAGTGACAGGGGCAGACAGCCGTCAGGTGGATGAGAATGAATCATTGAATCAAGCTTGCACGTTTACATTACAAGATAAAGTCGGTTCAACATGCTGCTGGGCAGCTGCTCTGAAAACATCTGCCAATGAAACGCCTCCAGCGTGTCCAGCGAACCTTGTCCACTAGAAACTGAACACTGTGTGACGAATGACAGCCTCAATCACTGTGGCCATTTTCCTTCAAAGATCCAGTGTGTAGGATCTAACAGACCCACCCCTCACGGAGGAGGAACACCGGGGTTAACCAGCATCCACCTTTGCAGGGTCAAAGACGTTTTCCCCATCTGGAAATTCTTACGTGAATGGGGAACCGTGAGGACAGAGAGGATTGTGTTCGCTTCATGGTCAGATGTGAATATTCACCCGCCCATAAAACAGGAGCAGGAGCTTCACATCTCTCTGATACGGAGTTCCTTTCCCTCATAGACCCAAGTAGCTACTGCTGCTACATGTTCATATCTGCTGCCTCCACTTAAGAGTCAACACACTGCACTACTATGATAATGATAAAGACTTCAATGTCAGGCCTCTCAGATGCTTGTTTCTGAATGGACTTTGGTAGAAGTTTAAATGTGTCTCCATCAGTCACTGTCAGGATCAAGGTCGCTTCCCCCGCTGCTCCGTCTCACATGTGCGAACTCTGTGTGCTCCTCGGTGTGAATAATAAGACTGCGGCTGCAAATGTATTCAACGACAAATCGTAGTTGGATGAAAAAAAGCGGTAAACTTTCTGCTGGCTGGTTTAGAGAGGATACAGGATGCTAAAACATGACGCTGCTCTGTTCCGAGCTGCTGTTGTTGCTCCGGGTGAGGACGTAAACGGATCAATATAAGGTAACAAAACCACCATTACTCTCAGTTTCTGACTACCTGAAACCACAGTTGAAAATACAATTTTACTGTCTTGTGATATCCTTCTAAATCTTCTACATTCATTATTCCAAAGGGTAGACCAAAGAAACAACTGGAGACGGAGAATGAATACAAACTGCCCGCCTCCCCCATCCTCCCCTCCCTCCCTTCCCTCCTCCGCCTTTGCTCCTGAGGCTACAGGTATTGACCAGTGTCCACTTTAATCTTGTAACCGGTGAAATGGCTGGTTGGTGCAGGGGATAAAGGCATACCTACATTTAGCTAAGTTGTCCAGCTTTGTTGCCTCAAGCCCTGAACCTTGTTGAAAAATAGCTGATGGTCTAATCTGGGCAGAGAACAAGCAGAGGGACAAAACACTGACTCACAGTGTGCTTTAGATATTCAGCTAGCGAGCTGCAAAGATGCACAAGATTCTCTGAATCAACTCTATGAAAGAGTATGATTGCATCTATCGTGTCGGGGCAAACAAGAATGCGTGTTATAATAATTCATAAACATGAGTTTGTCCTTGCAGTAATTAGCTTTACCAGCAAAATAGCCAATAATACCTTGTTTTCGTGCAGGCGTACTGATACCTACGGTTTCTATAGTTACTGTAATTGTATCTCATTCATCAGTGTTGGCATTTATCGCTTTTGTGAGCTCATTTCATGAAAAGAAAGCGAAATGAAAGCCCTCACGGAAGCATAGCGTGACGCTAATGAGAGTGTTTGCGTTCATTCTGACAAAGATGATGTCAGTACCGTGGGAGCGCAGCATGTCTGAGGTACATCGATGCTTATTACTTTTTCTCCAAGTCACTTTTAAAGAACTGTAGTATGTTGTTTGTTTGGCGTGTAAATAAGTTTCTCTCACCAGGGTTAAAAATACCAGCGAGCAGCACTTTTGTTTGAACATGCCTGCTCAGTAAATCAATCTTAACTAAGTTGACCAAGATCAGAGGAATAAATAAGATCATGTAGTTTCAATTCAGGCTCTAGCAGGAAAGAAAATAGCAGCACGCGCTTGATGAAGCACATGAGTTAACAAACGATCCCAGAGAATAAAAAAGTACTGAACTGATTTCTGTGTTATTCCTGTTCTTGCCCTTAATTATCTTTTATAATACTATGCTCGTGGCAAATCTCCAGTGACATTCTGGATACAAATGACAGTAATGTTCTCACAGGTTTTTTTGGTTGTTGTTTTTTTTAAGTCTTATTATATTGTGAGGTAATTTGATGTGGTAATTCTACTGATGATCCAATAATGGGGGTGGGGGGGAAACAAAACCCTCCAGCACTAACAGAGTGAAGCTCAGCTCCAGTCAGGGTTCTAATAGTTTGTTGAGAAGTTGTGTTGTTTGTGTTATGGGTGCTTTGTGCTAATGGTCCACATTATTACCATGTTGCTCACACCGTTATCCAGCTGCTCTGACTCAGGAGCCATCTTAATTTAACTGATTTCACCATGGAAGAGGTCCAGGATTGAGTTGCGCACGATAATACACTCTGAATAATATATTATTTGATGACTGATCAATTGAAATATGTCTTTTGAATTTGTAGAGCACAAAAGAAAGCTAAAAAAAACGAAAAGCAAAAAGAAATTGTTAAACTCATAATAACTTGATTTACATATTCAAAATGGAGGAAAAAAGTTTTTATTCCCACCCCTTCTCCATGAGTCCTTGATTGCTTCCTTATGGATCTAACCTAATTCTTAATATGTTATAATAATATTTAACAATTAATATATACAATGTCATATATACATGCAACACATATGCGTACATCCATCCATTTTCTACCGCTTATCCTGTTAAGGGTGGTGGGGGGTGGAGCCTATCCCAGCAGCCTTCAGGCGAGAGGCGGGGTTCACCCTGGACTGGTCACCAGTCCATCAGGGCCAACACATAGAGACAGACAACCCTTGGCTCTCCCAGCCACGCCTACGGTCAATTTAGAGTCTGGATTAACCTGGTCCCCTCTTGATGTCTTTGGACTGTGGAGGAAGCTGGAGTACCGGAGAGAACCCAGCAGGAACAGGGAGAACATGGAGACTCACACAGAAAGACCCCCGTGCCTGAGTTGGGGCTCGAACCCGGAACCTTCTCCGGTTTTCCTGCTTCCTCCCACAGTCCAAAGACATCAAGAGGGGACGAGGTTAATCCAGACTCTAAATTGACCGTAGGCGTGGCTGGGAGAGCCAGTGGTTGTCTGTCTCTATGTGTTGGCCCTGCCATGGACTGGTGACCCGTCCAGGGTGAATCCTGCCTCTCGCCTGAAGGCTGCTGGGATAGGCTCCACCTCCCCCCCCCCCCCCCCACCCCCACGACCCTTAACAGGATAAGAGGTAGAAAATGGATGGATGTACGCATATGTGTTATTGTATGGAGTATTACATGTAAACCTGCGTTGGTTCTTTTTGGAGACTAATTTCTGAAGTTGTTCAGGTTCATTTGTAAGCCAATAAAGTTTCTTTTGGAGTTTCCTCTCATCTCGAGTGCAGATTATTTCAGACAGATGAGCGTAGTGAGAGAAAGACGAAGCATTTCAAGATCTTAAATTGGAATCAGGCTGAAGCAAGAGGACAGATAATTATCGGGAGCAGAATTTAAGAGGTAGGAGAAAATAGTCAGAATCTCGTGCTGATTGGTTTGGGTCTTGGTTGTTGGACCAAAAAAAATGAAAAAAGATGATTCAGAATTTCCATTTCCTCTGGCTCCGTTTTGAGTCACGTTAACAATGTCTATCGAAAGAAAAATAATTAATGGACTTTTACCTCATAACCAGGGGCGCCACACTTCACAACAGTTGGAAAAGCACAGTTAATAAAATTAATGATGAATTTCATTTGCTTCTCCTGGGTGTGCTGGCTCACTGTCACGTTGTCATTGCTTACGGTGACATTTGAATAAAGCAAAGGTCAGCTTTAATGTTATTACGAACACTTGCTGCTTTTCCTGCCATGATGAATCCAAACGTTTCACCCGAAATGACTTAGAATTTCATACATGACATCCGTGAACATGGTCGCAAAGTGTGAAAAATACCTGATCTCAAGAGAATGAGGAGCTGCTGTCTGCCTGATGAACTGGCTTGTTCCTTCAAAACCAATTTGACCTGATTATTGGGGAGATATATCACAACATCCATCCATCCACTATCTATACTGCTTATCCATTAAGGGTAACGGGGGGGGCGGAGCCTATCCCAGCTGACATTGGGCGAGAGGTGTCGCCAGTCGGTCACAGGAACATCAGGAGCGATTAGAGGTTCAGTGTCTTGCTAAAGAATACTTTGACACGGTCACCGGAGGAAGTGAGGATCGAACCAGCGACCCTTCAGTTGCTTGGCAGCCACTCTGCCTCTGAGCCGTGCCGCCCCTATCTTACAAGAGTACAGTCATTTTCATCCTGGTACAACCCTGCTGCATATGTTACCAAAAAAAATCATTTACAATTTAAAATGTGATGGAGACATCAGCTTGGAAATGTGTGTCCTCACAGGTTGTGCTAAGAGTGCTCCTGTTCTTCAGCTGATGTGCTCACTGTCACATCACACCTTTGAAATAAGCAGAAATAACCAATTACCACTTAAAATGTTTTTCTTTTTTTCCAGAATAGCATAAATCTTACAAAATAGGCTCTGTCCAATGTTTTCATCCCTCGCTGCAGAGCTCCAGCACTGTTGCCGTGCAGTGGAGACTGCTGCTGCCTGAAATATCTAAATGCTCACTGACAGTCCTGGACAAATAGTTTTTGTCCGCACCAACTTTTGGATCCAGCAGGGGAATTTGAATCTAAAAACTACAGCAAGGAGGTAAGGTTGTGATACATCAAGAAACAACTTAGTCAGCCTGAGTTTTCTTAAGACAGAAGTGGGCCCCTCCAAAGAGCCCCTGACTGACGCACAAGAATTGAGAGAATTTACAAAAACACACACTCTTATAACCCTCCACTGTCTTTAAGACTGGTGGATGTGAGAGAAAACCCAGGTGGAGGGATCACAATGAAAGGTTTGTGCAAACTCATTGACACCAGAGTGGCTCTTTTCTTCCCTTTCTCCCTTTCTGACCCTGACATTGATTAAAACAGTGGGTCTCCACGGCAGCACGTGTCTCAGTGTCAACGCAGTGCAGAAGCAGAGGTATGAGGCACACTCACGTTCATTAATTGGACTCTTTTTACTGTCAATACAAGCAGACACTCGGCTCGGCGTCACTTTGGAGATTGAGAGTTTATCAGTAACTTCAGCCTCTGTCACACATAAACTGCTTTTACACCTGGCAGTGTTTTTGTGCTTTTTTCTGTGATCGGATTGCAATTGTTGCGCTTGATGACATTAGATTACAGGTGTAAATGCACCTGAGCCGCACTGAGGATGGAGTGTGATCTGATCTGCCATCTTTGGACAGGGTCAGGGCGCCTCAGTCCACATGCAACAACTCTGGTGGTGGTAATACGCCATCACTCATCACAATACCCAAGTCCGTACTACTCATCTTTGAGGTGACAGACACGACTTAAGGTGGTCGAAGAGAGTTCCCTTTTACAGGTAGTGATGATCAACAAAGAGTTGCAGTAAGACAGAATGTGCTCCTTTTCATTCATGAAACTCTTTTGATATTGTGAATAAAAAAAAAAAAACACTCATTTTTTCAAATCTCTCCACAGCTTCCAGGAACCAGGGGCATGGCTGAGTGCTTGTATGTGTTTGTTATGCCTGAATTCAATCGCAATCAATTAAAAATTACGTTTTATCATGCATACACAGGTTTGATATCCAGGCTACATCTATGATGGTTGTCATGACGATCCTCTGCCACTGTTATCCTACTATGAACAGCAAAGCTAAAAGAAAAGTAGCTTCTTAACATCGCGTGCTATTCCAGTCGTGGTAGACGGCTTCTTCTTCTCCTACTTTGAAGATCAAGCAGAAGTCCACACAACAGCGCAACTTCACGAACGGTTTGGCTCTTTTTTTATTTGTTCCATCATTATTGATTTATGAGAGGAGAACAATAAGAGGAAGATGTGACATCATAACCTGCAGCCGGAAATGCTTCTGCGGACATTCATCAGAAGAAGAAGAAGAAGATGTATCGATGCATTTGTGTGAGTGGGAAAGAGATCGGATCACAGTCGGATCCCAATGTGGACATCGGAGATGCATATTAGTTGTAAATGTATAGTGTCAATTACCATTTTGCACATAGGAGGCTGCCTAAAGGTGACAAACATGCCCCGAAGAAAAGTCCATAAATGCTGACACGCATAGGGACTAAATAAGCGTTCACTATTAAGGGCTTTTCTAAATGTATTAACCTCTTGAGTGCCTCGGATCGTCTTAATTCCTCTGTGTCTCTACTTTAATTAGAGGGAGCCACTGGAGCTGCATCTATGTCAGTTGAAACATGAGCCATACCATTCAGACTAGAAGTTGCAGGGAGCTCCTCATCCGTTAAAAGCATCAGCGTCCTTGTTTCAGTTTTTAAAGGAGCTGGATGGATTAGGTTCAGCTGTCCATTCTGCTGAAAGTGCACATCACACACCAAATCCTTTTCCTCTTTTATGCGTTTCTTTCCTCGTGGAGGAGGAGAGGGGTCTCACATCAACTGATCCAATGGGCCCCCACATACTTGAGCCAGCGTGTTTTGGTAACAAAATACCTGGCAGAGAGGAAGCAGTGAACTCAGTTTGGAGTTTTAGGTTTGTTATTCAAGGCATGAAGCGGCAAAGACAGTTGGGATGAGGGCGGATGTTCAACACAGGGCCCGGGGTGCTTCAGAGTGCAGCTCCTTGCCTGTCTTGAGTTGTTTAGCTCTGAGATTTCCATACTTGTCAGTGGTGCAGCTGAAACTGAGAGAACACATCAGCAAGCAGAAAACAGGCAAGTGCTACTCTTGACTTGGTGCTCAATAACTTCTCAGAAGGAGGGGTGACGCCTTGGTTTCACACACACACACACACACACACACACACACACACACACACACACACACACACACACACACACACTCTAACTACGTCACAGCAACTATTTGTAGCTCCCTCTAACCCCTGATTAAATCCACAGCAACATGTCTGTGAGGCACAGATTAGGTGATTTGTTATTTTTCATTTGAGAGATGGAATCGAAAAAAACATGAAAAGAGGAAGTGGCAGATTTCTATAATCAGTGCGTCTGGCAGCTAATTGCATATAATTTCTGCACATTAATTATCATTGGATCGGTGTTTGTTTGGAGTGAAGGTGGATGGGTTGCCAAGGAGAGCTGCCACGCTGCTGAAGACCAGCAGCACAGTTAGCTCTCAGTTTTGATTCAAGGAAGCCTGTAGGGATGTTGGAACCTTCTCCTCTCCAGCTCTGAGTAAATGCAGTAAATTCTGGAAGTACAAAGACATCTGCCAGAGTCTGGTCAGGGTTAACAACTGCAGCCATGCTCGCACTCTTGTGTTAGCATTAGCATTCATACAGCTGGTGCCCATGAAATTACTTTAGAACGTCATATCTACAGATGTAGTGTGTGTGTGTGTGTGTGTGTGTGTGTGTGTGTGTGTATGTGTGTATGTGTGTGTGTGTGTTAACTCTGTAAATGAGGAGGCAAAAAAATGTTTTTAATTGCGCATGATATATCATGTAGTTCATTTGAAATATTTATACCTCAATTACTTAAAATACAGTATAAATATGTCCTCCCTTCCTCTGAAATACCTAATTGTTACTGCTTCTAGTAAGTACCACTATGTACATGTATCACATATTGTCAGTGATGTTCCAGGAAGCATCGGGTGTTTCAGGTTTGTCCTGGTCAATCAATGCTTGACCTTTTAAAGAGGCAGTAGGAAAGGTCAGAGGATCAGTGGGTCATTAGCATTCATCCTGGATCCATCATGGATCTCTAATCCAGCCAGCCAAGCAATCAGAGGAGTCGAGGATACCAACATTAGCAGTCACAGTTACTGTCGTTTCTTGCACTCATAACCCTTCTGACATTAAATAAATGTGCAAAATCTGTCAATCAAGTAAAACAGATTCAGATTCTGTTTCATTTTCCTTAAAGTTGATTTGAAATTTTCAACAACAAAAAAAAACAACCTTTGGGGCACATTTCATTTTTACTTGGTATGACATGGTAAGAGGTAGGAGCTAATAAAGAGGTAATGATTAAAAACCACTATGCAGTTCAAAAGAGATTACATATAAGATGCATTTCCCAGACATTGCTCAGATTTAGCCATTGTTATTACCAAGCCATTAGCCACTATTTACTGTAGTAATTGTTTATTGCATTGTTTTATTACCTCTTTATTACCATATTATTACCATTCTACAACCAAGCTGCAATGCAAAGAGCAAGAATGCATTTTTTTTCACTTAAATAAAACTTTTAGCTAGATCCTTGGTCACATTTCTCAAATATTAAATATATGCCTAGTAATTTTTTTAAAAATATTTTATTTTTACATTTTCATCCTGTAAAACAGCATCCAAGCAGGTACCAACCAATCATATCTTTTAGCGACATTGTTGTATGTTTTGGAGCTGAGATGCATTTGCTAGCTAGCTGGCAGAGATGGTTCATCAATGTGTTTTTGGCTGTTAACCACATCAAACCCTGGTTTTTCTTCTTAAAAATACCGTGGTTGCAGGCCTGCTGGCTCAGACTGATTCATGCTGAGGAGAGTGGGATGTGTGACGGCTCCACATTCTGCTTCAGGCATTTTGGGGGGGGCAGCTTCAGCAACTACACGGAGCACAAGATGAGCTTTGTTTCCCTGGTGGATACTGCGAACCCATCAGGGTCTCAACGTACATCGCTGGGTTAAATGCTCCCACTTTTCAATCTTTTCTGTCATCCACCAATATGTCACAGTACAGCGGTTTGTCCCTCTTGACATGCAGTTTCAGCTGGACCACCACAAGCTGTTCTAGCTTCTGCATGCTGTTAAAATTATTGTCAGCCATGCTTGACAACAAATAGTGCAGCACCTGTAAAAACACACACACACACACACACGCATTGTAACCTTCACCGTCTTATTTCGACAAAAGGATCCACTCTAAATTTACAGTACAGCGATGCCCAGATGTCTGTGAGCGAGTGGAAGTAAGTGAAGCGCCTGTCAGCACCTGCACTTCTCAAATGGTGCTGCAAATAATCGACTCATACATCAGACAGTTTAAACGCTGCTGTGACCTCAGCATCACTCACTCGCCCACACACACATTTCAAACAGACACCCTGAGGATCCTGCAGTGAAAGTGCCCAGGAGTGTAAACGTGAACACCACACAGCGCTGCATGATCTTGAAGGGTGCTTAGATTACTTTGCTGTATTGACTTTGGTCCTTTTGATAACGAAAGCGTGAAAAACTCATCACAACGGTATGGTTTAAAAGTATAAGATCGACTATTTCGAAGGCGTATTTGACATCATAATTACATAAATGTAATGATTTATTTTTGGGTATCCAGAAAATGATCTTTTTTGACCTTTAAAAATACTTTTATTCCTGCTTACTTTACTGTGGCGCACTCTTACTTTAAGCGCTATAAGATGTAACTCATACCTTCAAATATACTATTTTGACTCCACTAGATATAATTTGCTCTTTAAATTTAGTGAAATCCACAAGACATAGTTTGACTTGCTCCCTCCATTTTGTGATTTGAAACTTTTTGAAAAAGGTACATATGTTGCGGCCTCAAAACCATGTTGTTGTTGTTGTTGTTGTTTTTGTTGTTGTTGTTTTTTTCAGTATGCCCACAAAACACACCACGGCTCCATAGCAACTGCTGACATCCAAACCATTTGCCAGTTATTTACGCAAATAAGACCACTTCAGAAAATCACTGTGTTATTTGTGAGGAAACATAAAGCGGAGACCTTGTAATCTAAGCAAGTAGAACTTTTTTGATGATGAGACTCTTTCATGTACAGTGCAGTAATCCGTTGAAGAAAAGCTGCAGCCGGCTGACTCCACTCATCAGTCAGTGCATAACTTATGTGCCGAGGTCGTATGAGGAACGCAAGGCGAGACAATGAATCAAAGGGTGACACCATTTCATCTGAGTGCAATATTTTATATGCTGTCATGTGATGTTTCACACATGCTGTCAATCTTCAAAGCCAGAATAAGCCATACTTGCCATCGGAGTTATTGATGAAGAACAACTTTGGGGAGATGGATTATCGTAAGAATCTGGAGCCACAAAATGAATGTGTCGGCACCTCGCCTGACCCTGATGCACGGCATGCTGACTGGTTATTGCTCAATTGTGGTGCTGGGTCAGAAAATGTCAGAGCACAGATTCAACTCAACTGTTTGATCTAATGAAATCAATTTATTTCTTATCAGAGCCAGATTTAATCTAAAACCCAGACGGCAGTTATATTCTGCAATGACTGGATCTGAAAAGGCACTCATGACTTTCTGAAGAGCGTAACAGAGACATTTCAGTGTGTGTGAAGTCCAACTTGATGCCTGCTGTATTGTATTGATATCTCCACTACACAGCAGTTTTTGTGCGGAATGCATACCGTATAATCCCCCAACAAAGTCACATCATCGACTTTATAATGGAGCTGCCAGAACGTGTCAACAGACAGTGGCCCAGTTTTATCTCAGCATTGCCAGTGGATCATTAGTTTGCAGAAACTCAGCTGAAGTTGGAGTCTCAGTGGCTGAGGAGAACTATTACGTTTTCAGCTTTTACTGGAAGTATTCGTACTCATGTACAAATTCATTCCTGTCACACTTTCCTAAAAATTATATTTATATTTATATATATATATATACATGAATCCAGGAGGAACAATGACTTTCACTCTGCACCATATTTCAACTCACCAGATGCTGAAAGGTTGTTTGCAGCTTCCCGGGCTGCATGGATAAAGCGCCCTCTCAACCTTAACTACACCACTCACCAGTTCACCTATGGGAGAAGCAGCGTGTAGCCTCTCAACTGCACTTCACAGCCTCATTAAGGTGAGCAAACTCTGAGTACAGGTATGGGGGAAATCACACCGGCTTGAGTGCAAATGGCACAAACGTCCGGTCATTTGAAATATAATTCATAGTAAATGTAGGTTCAGGATCAGAGCCAGGTCTCACCCATCAGGTCTACTTTTACCTGGTCTGCCCCTGATGACATGTTTGTCATCTCCATTTCTTTATCCTCTCCCTCCTGCCTTCCCTTTCCATCCCACTTGTTCCCCCACCTCTCGTTCCAGGTTCTGTCTGGGGGGGCTTGTGATCAGCTCGGGTGGACATGAGCCTGAGACTGAGCCCCCATACTTCGCCCTCTTCTTGACACTTGACACAGGACTTTCTCATGACCTCATTAAACAGCTTCACATGTTACCACACTGGGTGAGAAGCTGCTGCATCCAGAACAAAAGGTCTCCGGGTAGAAATGTTACTCTGAAGAAAAGTCTCTTATTTAGAGACTGAAGAGACAAAAAGGTGTTTGTCAGTCGGCTATGAGGTCAAGAACCAGAACATTAACAAGGTTCTTCCTACATGACAGGGATCATTGTTGTGCTTCATTCAGGATGGTAAAATCCCTCAGTCTGGGGACAGACAGATTCCTTCCCTTGATCCGCCGTGATCCAGCAGAGAGCCATCATCCCTTGCATCAGTGGTCATGATGTCATCGCTCAGGCCCAGTCTGGCACTGGGAAGACCGCCACCTTTGCCATTTCCATACTGCAGAGAATCAATGTGAAGCTGAACGCCGCTCAGACTCTGGTTGTGGCCCCCACCAGGGAGTTGGCCAAGATCCAGAAGGAGGTGCTGGCCCTGAGTGACTACCTCAGCTGCTACATCTGTATTGGGGGGGCCAACATCTGGCGTGAAGAGCAGAGGCTCTGCGCCAAAGCCTTTCTAATTGCGGTGGGGACCCCCAGTCTATTGGTGGACATGTTGAACCGTAGACTCGTCTCTGCAAACAACATCAACGTGAGTTGTTGAGAGAGGTAGAGGGTTTCAGGACCAGATCTATGACATCATCCAGGCCCTACCAGCCAGAACTCAGGTGGTCCTCCAGTCAGCCACAATAAGTGCTGGAGGTCACAACTCGCTTTATGTTCCAACCAGTTAGAATTCTGGTCAACAAGGAGGAGCTAACGCTTGAGGGGATCCAGCGGTTCTACATCAACGTGGTCAGAGAGAAGTGCTATCAGCTGAGCAAGTAAACAGGCTTGACATCTGCCTGAACTACCACTGCACTTGATGTAAAAACACCCAAACGGATTTATTTATTATGCAGCATTTAATTAGATTTTTTCAGATATTCAGACAAACTGATTAAATTAATTTACTTCTTTGAAAACTTAGCAAAGTTAAAACTAAACAGTGAAGGTTGGAATCAAGACAGTTCATTAAAACTATCAGTGGCAAATAAAAAACAACAAAAAGAAAAAAAAACACGTATTGTTGAGTTACTCCTAAACTGGAAATATAGGATGCACTTTTTTTTAATTCTGTTTCAGTGCATTAAGTATTTTTAATTAATATTTGAGTTCAAATTAAGGGCGGCACGATGCAGCAGTGGTCAGAACTGTCGCCTCACAGCAAGACGGTTCCGGGTTTGAGCCCCGGCTGGAGCACGGGGTCTTTCTGTGTGAGTCTCCATGTTCTCCCTGTTCCTGCATGGGCTCTCTCCAGTACTCCGGCTTCCTCCCACAATCCAAAGATCAGATATTTGTACTAGACCGGAAATGCAAGACACAAGTTAATTTTTCTCATTTAAGTGAATGTGTATGAATATTTGTGTGCAAAGTTCATATTTCTTTTTAATACTGGGCAAAATTAAAGCATTTTCTTCTGTAGCTTCTAAGCTTTATGACATAGGGACTTCAAAGCAGTTCACACTTACCCATCACCTGGTCCCTCAGGCATTTCTCATATAATTAGAGATGTATCTGGTCAGTACATCCATGTGAAAAAAAGACATTTAATTTCCTGTCACCACAAAAATTGAATGAGGCCATGATACACCCCTGCACTAGGTTTGGTTATTACCTCTTTGGTGGCGGTGATGTGTTTTTCCTGAAGGCCTCCATCATTCTGGGTGAAGAGTTGAGTCAAGTGTTTGTCCCCTGATGGTGAGCACTCGTATCACTGGCACTGACAACTCCCATGTCGTTGGCTGATAGCAGAGCGAGAGGGGACAACATGTGGGAGAATCGCATGGCAACAGTTGTTGGTTGAGCCGTGATTGGATACGGCACGGAACTCTCTCATGGTTTAAATGTCAACTGGTCAATAAAAGCCGGGCATCCTGTCACTTCTCATTTGTACTGAGACGTAGGACGCTATTAAAATTTGAAACTAAAATTACCAACCTGACATTTCCCCCATTTACGGGCTGTTGTTTCTCATGTCAGCTCCACAGTCTGCCGTGATGTAACCGTGAATCAGCTCTCTGCAGATTACGGGAAAACGTTTGCCTTTGAATTCTGACCGTTGACACCGGTATTTATTTTAAATTCACATCCATGTCAGACATCTTAAGCTTTTCCAACTCAGCATCAGTAATAATATCAGCAAAGGCAATACCTGCCTGCTTAAATTCACTGAGAAGCTCGACCTAGCCAAATGATAAAACAGAAAATTTAACACAGTCATGGCTGGATTTCGTTGTTTCAGTCCTATTTGTATCAGTAGTTTATATATTTGAAAGTTTAAGAAATTAATGCAAACGTAAATGCACCAAAGTCTCCTGAAAACGATCACATCTGCATAAACTGAAATCAGGCTAAAATGTGGCTAAACTGATCCAAACTCCGTACAGAAAACAAACGTCTCTCGCTATGTTGGCCCTGTGATGCTGAGCGGGATTGGGAGTGTTTCTCCTGAACTCTTCCTCGAGGAGACACCAGAAACAAAGGAATACATGAGACTAATTATCCTAGAAGAATAATGATCCTGTCAACCTTGACGATTGCAGTAGAATCAAAGGTTCTTGCGCTGCACACACAGGCTTTGCAGAGCATTTCTGACTGCGCAAGCTCATTTATAAAGCAATTAAGTTTTCTTTTGGATCCTTCACTTTTATCCCAAGCGCCACTTGTTTTACACAAATAAAGATCAGTGCAGGGAGAGAGGAAAAAAAGAGAATTTCAAGATCTTAGAAGTGGGAAAAAAAGAGTGCTGTGTTTCCTGGAAGCTGAAATTTAAGAAGAGAAAATGTGCAAATCCGTGCATTTATGGTAAACTGGGCTCAGTTACCTTTAGAGGAAATATACACTGGACATACGTAGAAGAGAATATTTTGAAAATGTCCTTCGTAACTTTTCACAAATGAATACAAATGTAGAAGAGTGAAGGGAAGCAGCTGTGGTGCTATATTTAGTTCAGTGAACAGTTCATTCCTCTCTAACTCTGGTAAGAAAACAAATAAATCCTAAATTATTAAACTGTTCCTCTGATGCAGAGTTCATGTACACACATTGATACAGATCTCAGCAAATATCTTTCATAGCAGTGTTTTTTACATCATTTTTCTTCTCTGGAGAGCTCCCGCTCTCTGATGAAAATATAATATATATAAATATATGAATACTCTCTGTCATGTGGGTGCATGAGCGGCACTGGTTTTCCATTTTTTGCGGATGTAAATAACATTCTAAATGGGACGTGATAGTTCGGCGTCAGGATCTCCTCCGCAATAAATAAATCATAGAGGCAAAATAAATAAAATCTCATTGGATTTCTTAACTGTTGCCGCCACACATAAATCTGCCATTCATCTGATGAGAATGCTTCATTTCTGCCTTTTCTCAGAGGAGGTTACATTTTCAGTGCGGCTGAAAATGGGAACAATGAATATGTTAGAGAGTTCAAATCAGGAAAATAATCCAGGCCATGAAGATCCAGGCAGGCTCGCTGCTATCTACTCTCAGGATTAAGTCATTGAATACGAGTAAACAAACAAGCGAGCAGAGGAGTGAGATAAGGATTTCTGCTCACACGTAAGTCTTGTGTTAATGAGCCGACCCAAGACAGGCACGAGATAAAACTGCTCTCCTGTGGGGTTCAAGTCAGCAGACCCCATTCTTCCACCAAACTTTCCGAGAATTATCAATCCCTGACCTGCTTTGATATTCACAATGACAAATTGTTCTCTCTCTGTTACGATGGTTATCTCAGAGGGAAACTCATCGACCGTCAGAAGTCGACAAAAAAATGTGATTCACAATCTCCTCTTTGTTAGGTTCCTCTAGCTGGGGGTTGGACACCCTTTTACCTTCGCAACTGCTTTAATTCTACGTAGAATAAATTCAACACGGTGTTGGACACATTCCCCAAAGAGTTTGGTCCATCTTGGCATGTTTGTACAGTATGAGTTCCTGCAGATTTGTCAGCTGCACATCCACGATGTGACTCTCCTGTCGCACCGCATCCCAAAGGTGCTCTGCTGGGTTGAGATGTGGAGGCCGTTTGAGTCCTGGGAACTGATTGTCATGTTCTAGAAACCATTTTGAGATGGTCTGAGCTTGGTCTGAGCACGGCGCATCATCCTGCCGGAAGAAGAGGTCAGAGGACAGCTCACTGTGGTCATAAGGGGATGGACTGGGTCAGCACCGATATACAGCGTCAAAAGGTAAACGGCTGACAGAAGGCAGGATGGATCCACGCTTTCTTGTCAGTTTGTTGTTCTTAGCTGACAGGAGTGGCCCTCAGCACGGTCGCCTGCTGCTGTTGCCCCTCTGCTTCAAGGTTCCACTTGTGCTGCGTTCTGAGATCCCCTCGGCAAACCTCAGATGTAACCACTGGTTATTTGAGTTACTTTTGCATTTTCTGTCAGCTTCCACCCGTCTGACCTCTGCCGCTAACACGGCATTCTCACCCAGAGAACTGCGCTTCACTGGATATTTTCTCTTTTTCAGATCGTTCTCTGTAAAACCCAGGGTTAGCTGCGCTTGAAAATCAACCACATCACTTTCCAGGTCACTTGAATCACCTTTCTTCCACGTTCTGATGCTGAGTTTGAACATCAGCATGTCGTCTTGATCACACACAATGTCAGGTGTCATCTCCTTGTTTCCCGTCGGTCTGTGTTGGTCTGGACTGACAACTGCTGATTAAAAAGAACTTGGTATCAGTCACCTGATTTGAAGCTGTAGAGAGCATTAGAGTGGAGTGGCAGAGGGCACAGATGGTATTAACTGATCCTCGTCTCTGGTGACTTAATTACACCGAACATTAGTGTGTAGAAGTGACCTGTTGCTGATTTTCTCATCTGCTCACTCCGAACTGCAGCGACGGCTCACGAGGACGGATGGAACTCATTCAGCTCACACACTAAGTGGATTTCTTCCTGTGGTACTGTTTGCACATCTGGCTCTTTTTGTTAGAGTTGTTACTGTAGAATGTATCCTTGCGTACATCATGGAGATGACGCTCATTTATCTTTGTGTTGATTTGCTTTAGCTGGATTTAAAAGGGTTAAAATTTGAATCCACTGTGAGCGAAATCGCATGCAAAGATCATCAACCTTGCAAAGAAAAAAAAGGTGAATTCTACAATCGATTAATTTGACGTCATCTTACACTAGAAATGTGCAGTACGAAATAATGAAGCGCCATTATTCTGAGTATTCAGCGGTGAGGTCAACTTTCTGAGTTAAATTAGAGCAACCATCATTCGAGCCGCCAGTTTCTCTCCAGTGAGAAGACATTCACTGCATCTAAAATGAAACTCATTACATGTAAAGTTCAGACGGGAATTTTATGTTTTTACCATGCAGATCATTTGAAACTACATTATTCATGATGTTAATGGTGTCACATCTATGTGTGAAGCTTTGGCCTAATTTAAATCTTGGAAGTGAGCAATACTGCCCCCCCCCCAGTTAGAATTCTTGGATTTTCTTTTATCTTTGCAAAATTACAGGTTTAGATGCTGCCAGGACTGGAATTATCACTGAGGAGAACGTCCGTAAAGCAGATGTACTTGCAGGATTAAAATACAGCACCTCTGATGGTAGAAATGAAAGGGTTTTTTTTCTCAAAATTGATAGGTTTTGAATCTTTTCGGAGGGAATTATCTTAAAAATTGTGGTCAAGGTCACCCAGGGAGGAAAATTATCCTATTATCAAAGGTGAACTGAGAGCTGATTTGGTGGATAACCATGCTAACGCTAGCCTTTTAGCAAAATAGAAGTAGATTAAAGTTAGCAAACTCCTTAAAATGTTTACAGTGAGCAGTATAGTTTTATATGGTGTATGCAGGCACAATTAAACTGATCTTATCAGGTTACACACGTCTGCACAACCAACAACCGACCTACAAGACACGCGAAGCAAAGTCAGCATGAGAGACTCTTGTGGGATCAAGCAAACGTCTGAGAGATGACATTTGTAAAAAAGTGTGCTTGTTCTCTGTGTTAAATTAACAAAATGGAATTGAAGTTCCTCACAGCAAGAAGGTTGTGGGTTGAAACCCCAGCTCAAGCCTGGCATCTTTCTGTGTGGAGTCTGCATGTTCTCCTTGTTCCTGCGTGGGTTCTCTCTGGTACTCCAGCTTCCTCCCACAGTCCAAAGACATCAAGAGGGGACGAGGCTGATTGATACTCTAAATTGACTGTAGGTGTGACTGTGAGTGTGAATGGTTGTCTGTCTCTATGTGTTGGCCCTGCCATGAACTGGCCGGTTTCCCCGCCTTTCACCTGAAGGCTTCTGGGATAGGCTCCACCCCCCCCCCCCGCGACCCTTAACAGGATAAGTGGTAGAAAATGGATGGATGGAAGGGAATTTTTTCAAATCACTCAATAGTTGAACAAGTAGATTAAACCAAAGCAGGTGAGAGGAAAAATGCAGCCTGCAGTATATTACAAGTGAGGCAGGTGCTAGCGCAGAAAGAAAGGTTCTGGAGAGAGAAAGAAAGAGAGAGAGAGAGAGAGAGCGCCCCTCTGATGGAGTCAAATGGTCTGACCCACTGTGTCTATCATCCAGCTGATGGTGTCAGTGGAGATTGAAAAGTTCATCTTTGAAAAGCCAGTGTTGTACAGACATGGGGGGGGGGGGTTCAGGTTCAATTAAAAGCCCCCCTCTCTGGTCTTAGCTCTCATGAGAGCAAGAAGCAGAAAATAACCTCAGCTTTGCTAGAACTTTACAGGCTTGAACACAATAACAGCAGCCCTCACCAACCGATACTTGTATTTATCGTCCCCGGGTCCTAACTGTCCACTTGCAGGTGAATGCAGTGCTGCCCTGAAGATTATTAGGGGACCTCCAAGACCTGGACCATGATGGAGGGATACCGATGAAGAACCCCTACATGAAAGGCTGATGGAAGCCACGTGTACAGCTACGCTGGACTTCACAAGCTGCAGGAGGAGCAGGACCCTGAAGCGATTCCTGTCAGCAGGTCTGGTTCCACATTTCCATCACACCCGAGGAGCCTTTAGCTGGAGAGAGAAAATGAGTTCCTTCTTTCTTTTTGTGGATTCTTAGTTTTTCTTTTCCTGTCCTGAAGCACTCAGAAAGAACAGTTAGAAGTACCAGGAGAGCTTTGAGGGATGAAATGTAATATTACATGACACTATTGGCTTTGTTTGCTCGAAAAAACAGCTGAGTGACACACACGAGTGACTGAGTGACTGACCGTTGGGGTACACACACACACACACACACACACACACACACACACACACACACATGTAAATGTAGATACACACCGCTAAAAGAAATAAATACAATAAAACATGAGTCTAATCACCCATTTAAGATGTGGCGCTACAGCTGGTGTGAATAGGGTGATAATGGTTCAACACCCCGTTCTATTTTGTTGACGTATTAAAGATGATTGTGTTTACAGGGGGAATTGGATTTCATGTTTCTCTTTATCACTTCATAAATCTGAAAATACTTTCAACAGTCATAAAAAAATCCATTTTCTCCATGTTTTTATGAATAAAATGTTCATAAATGAGGCTGTGACTGACACGCTTCTATTCTTTAATGCCTTTGCCATGCAGTTATTTTGCTGAAAACGATGTAATCACTGACTTTTTACTCAACAAAGAAAGTGCAGTTACAAAGAAACATATGACTTTCCCGTGAAATTAACAAGTAATATCTTAATTTTACATTTTGGAATTCGTTTAACCCAACAGTGGCCAAGCCCCTCCTTTAACTGCTCTCAGTGCATTCCATTTTACCAAAACAAATATGAGTGAATGTTTGTTCTGGCCTGATCTTATTCTTTCTGGCGTATGACACGTGCTGTGCACACTCGTGTGTTTTTATGATCTGTTTACTCTGATGTGTTTCTGTCAAAAATCATCGCTCCCGCGAGTACAAGCCCCTAAAGTTAATCATAAAGTAGATTCCGCAGTTTGCTGTTGTGGGGGACGAGAGTGGAACTGACTGATATATTGTATATTGACAGTATTCAGACACTTCAGGGACATTAAATCTGATACAAGTGTACCTGCAGGTGCAAGAAAAGGTGCTTCTGTTGTGCTGGATTTAAGTTAGTGGTGATAAGACTAGCAAGTTGCCTTATGTACAGAAGAGATTAACTGTCTGAGACCTTTATTAATGGCCAATTAAATTAAATGTAATGTCTGTGATTCAGGTCATTGCTGTTGTCAGATTTTCTCCCTGCTCACAATTTCTGCAGTGCTGGTATAATTTTTCTGATTGAACTGTTTTTTTTTTTTAATGACTAACAGACTGCAAACGTTGCCAAGATATCAAATCATCTTCAAGTGTGAAAACAGCACATTTTTATCAACTGGAAATATGTCATAATGAAAACAT
The DNA here is from genome assembly GCF_037954235.1 of Aulostomus chinensis. Taxonomy (NCBI): domain Eukaryota; kingdom Metazoa; phylum Chordata; class Actinopteri; order Syngnathiformes; family Aulostomidae; genus Aulostomus; species Aulostomus chinensis. Next base: position 22,937,589 of record NC_141335.1, on the reverse strand, counting down.
TCTAAGTCACTGAAAAGGCAGAAGTGCTCTGATTCTTAACTCAAGGGGAAGAGCGTGGCGGTTTTCACATTCATATTTTATAATGAAGGGTAAACACACACACACACACACATACACACACACACACACACACACACATACACACACACACACACGGGGCTGGGAAGACCGATTACGATTTAGTCTCCTGCCTGAATCATCAGCATGACAGCAAAGATGGCTGCAGTAACTCAACTTGCGATCTAGGTGTTCACCTCTTTGCCTCAATAAGCCAGAGAAGTCGTTGTTTTACTGTTATGGAGCTGTCACCTCACGTCCTGTCTGGTAATAGACGTTTCCACCACAGGAGATGGTTCGAGCTGAAGTCCCAGACCTGCCACTCCTCCCACTGACGACCGTGTGCACTGATGAGCAATTAGAGCTCAGACACTGAAAGCTGATTGGAGTAAAATCAAGAAACGTCTATTCGCAATTATTCATCAGCAGACAACTCGCTAAGGAAGACAGTCCCACACACACCACATGCTTCTCAGGCATCGCTTCTATTCACAGGTGTCTGACCCCAGAAGGTGGTGGGTGGGTGTTGGCAGCCTTCAGCTGTGGAAAGGAAAAAAAAGGGGGGGAAAAAGTGCATTTTAAAAATAACTCAATTGCTGCGCTATAATAGAAGTATCTGATGTGCATTTGTGGGGAAACAGCCAATTAAAGGCTCATGAATTCAGTTTTTAACGGACACTGTCAGAGCTGCAGTGAAGAATATCATCTGCAGCAGGCTGGGAACAATGTGGAAACAAAAGCACAGCACAGTCCTCATATGCAGAAAAAGACATCCTGTTTTCTGGGTTATATTTTGCCCCCTGTGCTTTCAAAATAGAACCAGGGACCACTTCAGCTTGTCGTGTGCTGAATTAACTGGAAATTCCTGCATTATTCTGTTTTGTTAAAACACCAAATAATTGAGCTGAGGATTGGGATAATCAAAACTGCAACAACAACAACAAAAAAAGCATTGCTAAGGAGCTGCTGAGAGTTTCTAAATCAAATGTACCGGTGAACTGAATGGAAGTCGTGGTAGTAGCGATGTCTCTTTACTCACAGACGTACACACACCCAGATATCACTGTACACTGGATGCTCATACGTAGACTGCAGGGATGTTACACAACCCTCTTGTGCGTAATCCACAATTTCACGATGACTCACACAGGCCAATTCAAAGCAGAGATCACTGTACTTCCCAGCATGCCAGGGGCTTAGCATACCTGCACTTTGTACTGGCGAGCTTATGGAGCAGCCTTTGTATTAATTCCCCTCTGCAATCACCATATTAGGTTTCATATTAATCCCTCCAGCAAACGCAGAGGCGCATGCAGAGGCCGTCCTCTCAGTGTGTCAGGAGCACGGATGACATGAAAAGTACTGCAGAGGGTTTGAGACTTTGAAAGAGAGTGAAAGATTCATTTTCAGTCCCACTTGATTTGAGCATGTGGGCTTTATTTCTTGAAATTATTCTATGTGCAGTTCAGTGGAGTCTGGGAACGTGCTTTCCGCTGACTAGATGGAAAGAGAGGTGTCTGCCTTGAGGAAGATTCGCTACATTGCTGCTGAAATTAGCGCCTGTGCTAATTAATTTATGCATAAACGACCGATGAAACCTAATAGCCTTAAGAATCGTCTTCTCGCACACATGAAAAGATGTTATGTGTCTATATTTTGGAGAAGCTCATGAATAATACATGCATTTTTCGGTCAAACAATTCATAGTTCACTGAGTACATTGTTGCAAGAGTTTGGACAGTCTGAGTGATGCAAAGCTGGTGCAGGGAGGAAGGAAGAGCAGAAATATGACACAGACTTCACGGATTGGCGACATTCCTTCTTGTAGAAGTGGAAACATCTTGAAGTGAAAGCTGCACAGGGACATTACACACTTGAATAGTGAAAGCAGGAAAAGAGGGAACATTTGTGTGAGCGATGGCCTGCCTAGACATGTAATAGGATGGATGAGTATGTCACGCTGGTTTTAGGGAAGTCAAAGTCACCTGCTATAACGCTAACACTGTTACGCTAAGAGCCTGCTTGGCTCCCTCCAGCCGAGCTAAAACGCTCAAGGTGATTCCCACCCGTTCTCTTGTGGTCAATTAGGGAGGCCATCAGGATTTGTCTTCATCTCCGCTCGTCTCCTCCTACACTGCATTTCCTGAGATAGGAATTTTATCATCGGGCTCCTCTGCATATTTATAGGGCTTCTCAAATACAGGTAGCATAAATTTAATAGAGAGCAGGAAATATGCACTGTGCTGCAAAGGTGATGACTACAACGCCTCTCCCAGTCTCTTTTATCTAAATCCCTTTCCCCGTCTCTGCCGCCGTTCTTAAACACGTTCATGCATAAACTATCTCGCAGTGAGTCCATTTTAAAAGAGCCACGCAAACAAACCCCATAAAGAAATGTGACAATTGGAATTTGCATTGTAGGCATGCACACAGCAGCTGAGCCTCCCGAGACTCGCTCTGCTCCTAAACAGCACGCAAGCGAAGCCCTCAGATCAGAACCGCTGCTTCCCTCTCTGTTGCCAAGACTCCAGCGGAGGAAGGTAGGAGCCTAACGGAGGATAATGACGGCCTTGGCTGAGGGGCTCATCACTGACAGTTACTCTTGACAGCTACAATGACCCTCCCCAACAATTAAAAGCCGGACTCAAAAGAACAGGCCGTGTTGATTCTCTAAAGGACGATGCAATTCCACCCACTGATTTCCCGACTAGAAACTGGGAGCACAAGCACAACATGATGTTTTACTATGAGACATTTAGCTGCTAACAAACATAACATTTAGATCACAGGGTTTCTATCTGGAAGAGCAAAACAAATGTCATTTCAGAAAATTTAAAAAACAGACTTGTATTTTTCCTGCAACTGAATGTCACTATATTCTCTGGTGAGTCGCTGCAGGGAGACAGTTGCATGATAAGTTGGTAAAGTCTATTAAAAATGACAAACTTTGCAATGTAATTCCGAAGGTATGGATACAGAGTTGTTGCACTCATCTGGTGTTACATAATGTTTAACTACTCTGCTTCCTTACGCCTACAGTTTAACATCCTATCCAGTCCAGCTCTTCATTTCCTGGCTCTCTTTTGTGTGATGTGTCATCCGTTCTGAGGTGTTGACCAAGGACGCACAATCATATCAGACTGGCGTCCATATCAGCAGATATTGTTTTTTGTTTTTTGTTTTTTAAATATATCAGTATCATACCTGTGGGCCAGTATCAGCCCAACAAATCAAGTCTGTGTTTTTCTCATAGTTGCTTATGTTGCAGCTGAAGTGTTGTGTCCTTTCTGAATTACTTTGCGTTCATCACAAAAAAAGCAAACCGAGGTTGTTGCTAGGAGCACCATTCTGTTGTTCAGTATACGACTGACCAAAATGCAACCGGGCACAATTTCCACCAGTGTCTTGAGAAAACATAATAGACAAAATCTGACGAACTGAGTAACAGTTCAGTAAGTAAAAAACTTACTGAGCACAGTACACTCAGACTTAATGAAGCCCAGGAGAAAATGACATCAGCGTTCTAAAAATGTATACCCATGAAGAACCATTAGCCAAACTAATACACTATAAAATTCCCTCTTTGGTTACATTTTATCATAATCTGGGCAGAATTTCTTCACCTAATCTGTAATATCTGACTTCAGTGACTGCTAGAACTGCCTCATGATTAAGGGATTGGTGTTGAAATTAGCTACCTAACGTAAATAAGTCCCGTTTTTATTTCTTTGGAATAATTTGTAATGAATGTAATTAACATGTTCTCTCTCTCCAGAGGGTTTGTGTTTGGAGGCCGAATGGGTAGACGGACATATTCCTTCTTGTAACACTGTTAACAGGAGAGAACAACTTTATTTTCCGCAATTTGTGTGTGTGATTATAGATGCATAATTCAGGTACACAGCAGAAACTTGCAGGTGCGTCTGATTCCTCCCATTCATCGGTCTCCTTCCCCCTCTCTCTCAAAGCGCTCCTTCTCCTCCCTCTCTCTCCACATTTGCTCTCGATTCTCCTTTTCTCTCTCTCTTTCTCTGCACTCTCTCTTCTCATTTTCTCTCTTGTCGCTCTGTCACCTCCCTTTCTCTCTGAAGCTGCCCTGTTTCCTCCCTCTCTCTTTCTAGCGGCTCTGTCTCTTCTCTCTCTCTCTCTTTCTTTCTCTCTCTCTCTCTTGTTGCACTTCCAATGCCTTACACAGCCCTGCCCATTCCTCAGCTTTCAGGGCATTCCACTGAGCCTCAAAGGCCGGGCCTCCCTCCTTAGCTCGACGTTGATGGCCACAGCAATCTCCCTCTGGAGCTCAGCTGCTTCGGCCTGCTCCTCATCCTGCTGCACCCCCCCCCCCCCCCCCAGCCACTCTGTCTCCCCCTTTCTCTCTCATTGCTCTATCATTCATTTTTTTTAATACATCCATATAAATTAAATACATTAAATCAAACCGCTGGAATATTTCTAAACCACTGCAGTGGTTAACCGTGTTCAAGGCAGTACTGCTTGCTAATGCTAAAAGACAAATCAGCCACTCATTCAGACACGTGCTGATCTTCATTAGCCACTCAAGAATATCGAGGCCAAAACATTCACGCTGCCTTTAAGTAACTCGAAACAAATTTGACATCAACATACGTGTAGAAATGGCATACTACCATTTATACATTATAATGCCAATGATTAAACATACATCATAACTTTAACATCACATTCGCCCCTGAGTCGGTCTTAGCAGGGCAGGGCCAGGTGACAACACGCTGGCCACTGACGTCTTATGTCTTCTACATAAATAATAACGAAGTAATAATAATAATGATAAATAATGTTACTTTAGTGCTAAATAATAATATTCCCCTCAACCAAGAGGGGATGTGATCGGTGGCTTTGGTCTGTTAGGAGGATCACACAAAAACTAGAGGCTCGATTCTCACCAAACTTGGCGCAGGAGTGTAGCACAGACCAGTCAAGAAGCCATTCCACTCTGGGGCAGCCTGAGGTCTTTCATCTCCAAGCACCTGTCTGTCACCCACTCTGTGTCCTCTAGTTGTCCCTCCAAACACTGATACAATTTGAACAGCCCGGCTACAAAACGCTCTCAGCTTTCAGGCACTGTGAGTTAGCCTGAGAATTCCTACGAAGGAAAGAAAGAAAAAAAAACAGGATGTTTATCAAGGGAGCTGAAATTAGAATCAGAGCGAAACGAGACCTTTACTGGGTCACTCAGGCCGTGTGACACCAGCTGTTAGCAGCTGCATTCCATATGATCAATGTGCATCCAGGTCGGCATTCAGAGCTCACCTGTAAGTAGAAGGATGTTCCAGTGCAACCCCTCCGTACCTCTCCTGTTAGTGTCAGTTTCACTTCATGTTTCAGTCGTGAAGTACTCTGCCAATTCTCCAATAATCAGAATGCATCAGTTTTTCACCACGTGTCAGCAGAGACTGCAGCTGCTCAGCAAAGCTTAGTAAAAAGCTTTTTCAGAGTTGTCTGAGTGAATTATTTACCTTTTTGGTTGTTCTTTATTCCCGTTTTTTTTTTGGCTTGAATGGTGATATGGCCGCTGATATTTCAGGTTCAGAAACACTTCTCCACACAGGATAAATTAAAATTTGCCTGGAGTTGCAAATGAGCAATAACTGTCTGTGATACGTATCAGTATCGTGCTTTGTACTGGAGTTAGTGCATGTTAACTGAACCGTCACTATTAAATGAACTCTAAAAAGAGCACAGTGCAATGATAAGTGAGTTGTTCCATTGCAAACAAAAGCATCTGACGATCATTTGTCTCAGTGGTGACTGGAGGTGCGACAACATGGCGTTTTGACACAGTTTGGCGTGAAGAAATAATGTCGATCATCTCTCAGCTGTCTGAGCTGAAGACGACCCAGACCTCCACTCTTGATTGTGGCGGTAAAAAAAGGACAACATACACGTCCTCTGACACATTATTTGGCTGAATTACTGTGTGTCTAGTTGCCAAGCGCCACATTTATCTGTAATAGCCATTTAGAGGTAATGAAACAATCAGCACCTCAGTCTGTCACACTGTATATTTATTGCTAATGAAAATGGCTCAGGGAGGTGAGAATGATGTGGCTTTTTCACTGACAGGTAGAAAATCTCAATATGCTCCATCTCCAGGGCAGAATGGTTCAAGGTTGAGAAGAATTTACATGAAACTGTTGATGCGGAGTGAGAGACAAACATTCAACTATTAGCTGGGGCAAGGCTGAGGCGTCTGCATCGGCCCAAGAGGGAGGAATAGATCATCAGCTCTCACTACCTGTGTATCCCGCAGCCGGCTCCTGGTACGGAAGGTCGATCCACGCGTGGGAAATCTACAGTGAATCTTAAATAGTTATTGACAGCCCTCTAGTTGGTAAACCTCTCTCAAAGCCCAGAATTGATTGTGGTTCTTGATGCAAATAGCTTTACAGATATGAATGTTTGATAAATGTTGGGAGCGTGTTGAAGGCGGGGTGAAGAGTTCAGGGGTGTAATTTGCAGCGATCTCCAGGGTTCTTGTTGATATGGCGCCCACGGCCAAAAGGCTTGTCTTTTTTTGCTCATCGATTGGCAACAACATACTAATGCATTTATTGATGAGCCAAAGTAGGCATAAAGATTAGAGATAAGCAGATGATAAAACTGCTGTCAGGGATTAATCCCTGCTGCCTTTTGATTACAAGAAAGCGACCACTTCTTCTTCTTCTTCCTCTTCTTCTTCTTCTTCTTCTTCTTCTTCTTCTTCTTCTTCTTCTTCTGCTGCTGTGAATGCGTACAGCAAACAAGTTCCAATTTTGCACTCAGCCTTATCTTGATTTGTTTTAATAACACCCCCACACATTAACTTCCATCCGGTCTATGATGTATGTCACAATATCCATTCTGTACTTGGTATTGGCAAGGCTTCATGAGGGGGATGAAGGGGATAATATTCAAAAAGAGCTTCGGCACTTTGATAGATTAAGAGAAGGTCTACTAAATCCTTCAGCAGTCAGTTCACTACATGAGGATAAATTCTGTGCGTGTTTGTGTGTGTGCGCGCGCGCGCGCGTGTGTGTGTGTGTGTGTGTGTGTGTGTGGTATTAAAGAGGAAACTCCGACTCACCCAAAGGTTTGGATTTCAGTCTCACATTGAAGAAAATTATTTGATGCCAGTCGTTCATTTAAATAAAACAAATTTGTTCCGTTCTTTCTTTCTTTCTTTCTTTCTTCCCTTTTTCTCTCTGTCTTTCTTTCCCTCTAGATCAGTCCTTTCCTATCACATCTCATGTGTTTGTATGTGATGGGATTCCACTTTTGTCCATGAATCCAGGATGATTTAGAGGTACTCTTCTCATGACAGTACTCGAGCTACTCCTGGTAACGTGAGAAGTTGTAGCGTGCTGACTGTTATTACTCTTCTTTTTGCAGACGGTTGATCTGAGAATGGCATGGAAATCAATTAGAGACACATCGGCTCCGTCGGAGCCACTCAGAGCAAATTACGAGGCTCTCCCCACTGTTTTAGTCTGTCTGTGTCATGCTAAGAGGGAAAATTACAAGCCAATCTCTATCGATTTATCAGGATGAAATGTGCCATTAACACAAAGGCTGCCCATTATTACCTCTTTATTTACTTTTGGGGGGGATTTTGGTGGAGACAAATTGCAATATCAGAGATCGGGAATGTGTGGATCTGCTTCAAGATTCCCATCATCGTGCAGCTGCCTGAGTGAGAGTGACTCTGAGTTGTAGCGTTGCGACTGAGGGTATCTTCTTCACTGTGGGGTGTTCGCTTACATTAAAATTCTACATTCATATTTAAAATGAAATTGGCAACATGGTAGAATCCCTGGAGCTGGTAGAGACTCAGAATCTTGATCAAATGCACTGAAAACGGGGCAACACAGTTCATCTGAGGACTTTAAATCTACTTTATAAAGAAAATGCTTGTTAGAGAAGAGCAACACAACGAATTTATAGGGATGGCGAAGGAGACGACGTTAAGAGTCGACACATAAACCAAGTTTATGTTTGTTTGTTTAAATATTCTACAGCAAATTTGGGAACAGTCAATAATATGTGGTAAGAACCTGGTTGGATTCACGTGGGTTGAAATCCAAGACTGAGGGTAGAAAGGGAGGGGTTAAAATAAAAAAAAAAAAACAGTTGTGGTCTATAATGATCTGAAGGGACGGTCCTACGGTTGGAGTCAAGAGCGCTCTGGCCGAGGCAAAACTCGGAGCAAACCAAGAGACTGCCTGAAAAAGGGAATAAAGCCAAATTTATGAACAACTAGGACTCGAACCGGTGGCCTTCTGCTGTAAAGCGCAAGAGGATTTATCAACCGTTTTAGAGCCACACTGGAGGCTGCTGCTTAACCCCCCCCACTCACGCCAATGTGCATAAATACTTTTTTTAATGCAGCTCTCCTTGGCCTCATCATACCAAATGGATCAACTAGCGACAGCGAGACCAGACGGGGATTGTGTGATGTCCACAACGATTTATCCAGCGTTTGACAGCTGAAACAGTAACCACAGAGAGGGCTACAGCGGAATATGATGTAACGTTCCACAATATAGCTTTAAGGCTGAAAGGTGTCATGCGTTTTCACTAAAGGTTAATTAAAGTCGACAGCACTGAACTATACATGTGAAATTGATGTCCAGTGTGCAGAATAACTGAAGAAGGGGACGTTTTATCTCTAATAAGATGGCTCAGGCTGCTCTCATGCCTGCTAATGCCTCTGAAGTCGTGATGTGACCTGATTAGTAAAACCAGTCGGCTGCACTCTGGACCAGTTTGAATGAGGACGGAGCGCCTCACTGTCACGCTGCTGAGATTCATCTGAGGACACAAACATTGTCAACCAGTCGGCTTGAAATTAATAACAGAATGTAAATTTCTCCAGGAGGGAGTGATGTGTTGATAGCCTTTAGACACGAGGATTTCTCAAAATTACTGCCTGATCCCCAAAAACATGACACAGAGAGAGAGAGAGAGAGAGAGAGAGAGAGAGAGAGAGAGATGGTGAAAAGGTACATCTTATGACCACAAATCACATCTAAATTAAGAGAACAAGATTCATCTTGTTGACACCGCTAATGTAATTGAGGGAACAAATTATACTTTCTGATCGGAACAACAACTTGTTCCCCCAGTTACATTAATTTGCAGTCACCAAATAATTAGTTAACCTGTTCCCTCACTTAGATCTTGTTGCCACATATTAATCAACCTAAAGGAAAGGGTTATATCTCATGGGCACAAATTCATTTAATTGAATGAACAAGTTATATTTGTGGCCACATGATATAACGTGTTCCCTCGACTTCATGAATTTGGAGTCACAAGATAATATGAGATCTTGTTCCAACGCTTTGATTAATTTAGGGTAACACGTTATATCTTGTGGCCACCAATTAACAAACCGGAAGGAACAAAGAACATCTTGTTGACACCAATTAATTCAATTAAGGGGGAAAAAAAAAAAAATTTTGTGGCCGAAAAGATATAACTTGTTCCCTCATTTTGATTAATTTGTGGGAATAAGTTAGAGATCCTTCCCACAAATGAGTTAAAGCGGTTACATCTGGTGAGAGATCAAGTTGTTTCTCTCTCACTACATAATCAGACAAATTCACCAAAACAAAAAGTGTGTGTTTCCCGATGAGAAACATGCAGTATTGGCAGATAAACTGTGAATTCTGAGGCCTCTGCTGCAGCGTGTGGGAGTGTGCTGCTTGTTTTTTGAAAGGTCACTGATTTCAGTGACATTTCTGAGAGGTTTTGTGTCGGGGCCAACTGGTGCATGACAAGCCCTCCACCACACACAACAAAAACACAGTAACACGCAAAGTGGAACACGTCTGCTAATTGAGCCCCCGTCCCCACCTCCATCTGTATTGTGTCTGTTCTTTACCTCACACTGTTCTTGTCCCACACCTCATTTCCCAAATATTTGACGCAGACGTTTATTGACTCACCACGTGTTTTACTCAAGTTAATTACTCTGGTTTGCATACGAGATCGCTTTAATTGCCTAATTGATTTAATTTGCTGTCGTGGATCTTCTGATTGATTTCAATGAGATAAGGTCATACATTTGACTGCCTCCACATTTATTAACAGCTGTTGCAGAGAAATGTCGTAATCAAGAGGCCGAGATGTGTGAGACTGACTGCTTAGCAAACAGAGCAACATCCTCCTTATGGACAATAATTCTAATACAGGAAATACAGGGAGAGGAGCTCATCTTGCTTTTTATTAATCTTTCCAAGTACCTTTATAAGACTGCAGCGGCCCTATTCTGTTACGTGATTAATGCACCTGACTCTGCATGTTTTCACAATTACAAAATTATTCCTTTAGAATCAATGAAGACATGAATAAAGATGGCCCGCTGTGATGAGCCAGCAATGATCATTAAACGGCCATCCTCATCAAGACCTCACATTACCTCCACAAATGGAATCCCCCGGTGCTTTCCTGACAAACCTTTTTATGACCCCTGGCATTCAAAATCACGAGCAGACACTTAAAGAAAACTCCGATAGACTTTTGACATGTCCATGTTAGAGCGGCTCTTAATGACGTAGAGGCCGTTTCACCCCCGGCGTGAATGAACACATCATTATTATCCCATGAGCGGCTAAGCGACGCTCTCATTGTCACCTAACTGCTCTCTCTCACCTCGTTTGTATTCCAGGAGCAGGATTTTCCTATTAGGAGGAGTTAATAACTTGCTAATACTTTGAAGTTTCAACCTCAGCAAAAGGCCGCTCAGCACTTTAAAAGCACCAGCAGGCTTTGAATGAAGCCTGGGGCCACTCGGAGTGCACTCGTCCAATTTTTGACCCTTTCTACAGTCCTTTTATAATCTGCAAAGTTTGATTAACTGTAATTAATACTTCCTGCCAAGTGAGGGGGGGGGGGGCAAGGTAATTTCATCAACTTTAGTTTGAAACAGGAGGAAAATGAACTCCTCTGTACTGTCTTCCTTATTGGAGCCATTCCGTTTTTATACGTCTCTGGTGGTGGAGATATGTGAGGCGATTCAAAGTCCCTACGGTGGACTATAAAGAATTGTAGTTCGCTTCCTGCTCACTGAGGCTTGTGTGTAAGCAGCCGCTAGCATCCCTTCACTGTAACAATGTAGATATAAAAGGAGCCCGTGACCTTTCATACGGACAGACACGCTCTAACTGCCTCTGATCGATAGCAGAGGAAAAGGCACCAAGCGGAGAGGACTGGTGTACTTTAGCTCGGGGGAACACACACATCTTTACCACCCACTAAAGCTGCCAGTCACAGCCCGCCCTCCTCCAGTAATGTCAGTGTGATTGAAAGGCCATACAAGAGCAGAGCCCACTTTAGATACACTATGTGATGTCTAAATTAGGATCTCAGCCCCACCAAAATTGGCAGAGCTAAGCTATTTCTGCTCATAATAACAATGACAACAGTGGTTTTGTCTCCCGTGTTTGGTGCAGGAGTGGAACAACATCAGGACTGACACTGCGGATAAACTTTTCTTCTTACTTTCACACAGAACAGATTTGAGTTACAGCGTTCAGTGCATCCTTTTTGTGTGCTTTTTGTTGTTTTTTTTAGGTTGTGTATCTCGCCAGGGCCCACACGCCCACTTCCACTCAAGGATGCACTGACCAGAGTTGGGACGTCAGAGTCACTGAAGCGTCACAAAACACCACAACTCTTATTCTGTAAGTAAGGAAGATGTCATGGATGAATTCTTTAAGAAAACCTGAATAAACACTTCACTTCACTGCCTGCCTCCTCAGGTGCAGGGCGCCTGGTCACCATAGCAACAACACAGGTGTCAAATAGTACATTAATCAGCCTGAGACTTTTAAAGTACTCTAAAACTATTTTCTGTACTATGACTCATCCTACCAGATATTACTAATTGAACACCAGGCGGTGATTGTGACAGACTTATACATGATGTTCTCTCTCTCTCTCTCTCTCTCTCTCTCTCTCTCTCTCTCTCTCTCTCTCTCTCTCACACACACACACACACACACACACACACACACACACACACACTTACATCAGGAGCAGTGCCTGTTGGAAACACGTGTGTGTGGCTTCTCTCTGGCCTCTATCAAAACCTTGATATTAAAACACAAGACCAGCCTCCTAGAACTGCTGGTGCTGTCCATGAACCTGAGAACCTGAGGAACCATCTGAACCTGTGCGGCGGGTCACGAGGGAAGAATCCCCACCCATAGCATAGCATCTGAAGAGATAGTCGCTTCGTTGTGCATTCATGCAAAATTATGCATGGCCTTTCCATTTGATAAGTTTTTATTGAATATCTTGCTCAATCAGTAGGATAAATAATTGACCTGTGCTTGATATTGATATAGCTTCACGCCTCTTTTGTTTTTCATTTTTTGCAACAGACGTTTTTTGTTTTTTTTTTTAAGATACATAAATGTTTCAAAGTGTAGCATTTACTCACGTGACACAGAATAAGACGTTGGAATATCTCAAGCGGGTGTCAAGAACAGACATTGACCCAAAAACCACTTCAGCACTTTTAAATGAAGGAATGCTGCTGTGATTCTTTGAACATTGCTGCCGTAGTTTTTCAATTCAGAGAGCCCTCAAGCTGATCAGTCACCCTGAGGTGCAACTTTTCAGGGTCAGATATCACATCGTAGTCATCATTATAACTTCTTGTGCTGGAGTTAAGTACGCATCTGGAAAAAGTCTAGAAACAGCAGCATAGTTAAAACTTTTGGAAGACTCAACTATATTTTCATACTGGACCTTCTCAGAGTGCACAGTTTGCTCATTAATATGCCTAATAAGAACAAAATGTGTCATGTGACCTGGTAAATCAAACACAGGCGGCATGTGTGTGGAGACACTGTCGAGGGGATAAAACAATAGTGTGGCTGTGAGCCGCGCTCATCTGTCCTGCGGGTGCCTCATTAGTGGTGTGAATCATTGTCGGTGCAGAAATTGAGTGAATGCAAATGTGCTGTGATGGAGGGCATCTCCCCGGGTGGCTCAGCCCGAGAACACCTCCAGTGACCACTGTACTATAAATCACCCTCGTGTCAAAGTCTCAGAATTCATCATCAGAGCTCCCATTAGACAACCCGACTCATAAGCTCTGGGATTAGACTATGAATACAGTCATGAGGCCAAAACACACACGACTACGAGAGAGAAAAAAAAATGTGAAGAAGGATCTGTGTTTTTGGCTCTGGTTCAGGATTTTAAGGTACTTTTGTGGAGCTCAGATCAATTCAATAAAACTGGGCTTGCTGAGAGGGCAAAGTGACTGTTTTAACGCTGAATAGGGTTTATTCAATTCCAATCAAGTGCTTTTCTGTCCAAAATCCAAGGAGATCATGTTTGATTAGCTGCATGAAATCATTATTGATTTTTGTTTGTTGGAGCTCGTGTGTGTGTGTGTGTGTGTGTGTGTGTGTGTGTGTGTGTGTGTGTGTGTGTGTGTGTGTGTGTGTATTTGTGTTAGTACTGTATGTTTGGTTGCATATACCCTGGAAATGTACAATAAAATATGCACACAGAAGCAAATCTGTGTTCATTTTACTTTGTAATTACATCTTTATTTTCCATTTGGCGGTCAGCCCGAGCTACATTATCAGTCACTCTGCTTTTCCCCCACATAGCCTCGATGCATGTCTAGCAGTATTATTTGGAGAGGAGGAGGCCTGCATGACCTGACTTGCACAAAACACTGGCTTCCCTGCAGGCACTGGGTCACCAGCATGGAAGCCAGCACATTAATCTGAGTGTAAAATGAGTAGATTAATGAGCAGCTAATGCCAAATTGTCACCCGGGCAGCACTGTCCTCAATTACTGCCATTAGTGAGGGCTGGAAGGAGCTAAGTAGTAGTGGAAATATGGATAGGTCTTGTCTCCACTTTTAACACTTGCCTGAGCAACAGTATGTGCACACAACTATGAGCATTTCCACATGCAGAGGAAAACACAAGGTCCTGCTAGGTTGTATTTCTCAAACATGGAAGAAACTGTCAGTGGATACAGTAGAACAGCTGAAGGCAGAGTTCTACCTGACCAAACCATCTGCTCCGTGGCTTCTGCTACCATGTCTGACAGAGTAGTTTTAAAGAAACCTGTCAACAACTTTGGAAATACATTTATTGTCCAAGACAAGAAGATAGAGATGCTTCTCACCTCTCTGTGAGCCTTACAGAGCTCCAGGGACCCACTGGACGACTGAATGCTTATTATCTTGGATGCAATGATTGCTAGCAGTGAGGTACAAGAGAAACATGCTCCAAAATTAATCAAATACAGTTTTTTTTCCCCAAATTGATCTTCACCTGCATTAATACAACAATGGTTGTGCTTAACTTTTGCTATAAAACAAGTAAAACATTTTGATAGTTGTTATTTTATCTGATAGGCTTCAGTGTTAGCCTAGCCTAGCCTAGCCGGTGGCGCTACATTAGCACCCTCTGTGTCAGGGAGAGGGGGTTGAATGTTTCAAGGGGTGCAGGTCCTACAGGAAGCTCCGACGATGGATGAAGGGGTGAACTAAAAGCAGACAAGGATATTCGCTGTGACAGAAACAGCACTGTGCATTTCATGAAGAATGTTTTCCACAATTCGTTCCAGTTCCATGTGAATAAAAAGTTAAGAATCAAAGGGTCAAAGGCAAAATCCAAAATTGTTTTCTTTTTTCTTTTACTGGCAAGGTTGTCACCAGTTTCTGCCCAGAATAAAATCAAATGAGCATCTCCACATATCTATCATAACATTATAATATTATAACAAAACACATGTTGCTTTACAAAGGTGGGAGTTACTGTGTATTCATATTCCTATAACTTGTTTATTGGCATGGTCTATTGCACTGTTTCCATGGCAATATTTTTGCTTGAACACTTGTGATTGCACTGTGAAAACGAAATATCTCATCATGAATAAATCTTATTGTGCAATGGTCTTTTTATCTGGCACACTTTGTACATTTACAAAGGCGCTTAGATTGTTTCATGCAGCGTTACTCAGCATGTGTTTCTGAGACACACTAACAAAGTAAAAAAATAAGATTAAAATCACACCAGAGAAGGGAAACTTAAGCAGAGGAGGTTACTCTATTTGTTGTTTCTAAGGTAACTGAAGAGAACGGCGGCGCTCTTTCTCCCCGTCATCCTCACCGCACTCGTTTTATTTCCTCATCCTTGAAGCAGCACCTGGGATCACTCCCACACACTGACCCCCAGCAGTATACTTATCCACACTGAGTGACCTCAGAGAGGACACTCTCTCCTGCTCCTGCTGCTTTCACTGTCATCCCACCTCATCAACACAGCGCGGCATCATTCCGAAGATTAAGACCAGGATAACACATATGTCAATCCTGTGAAATATATCGCAGAGAATGCATTATTCAGAACCGCCAGCTGAAATCAGCAGATCAGAGGGGGGGGGGGGGGGGGGGGGGGGGGAATCAGGATGTGTAGATCCCCTTCTCCTGAGAGGAATCGAATTAAAGTTGAATCATTTTGCTTAAGATTTCTTTTCAGTATAAGATGAATGGGGGAAGGGAAAAAAAAGTGACGTAATATTGTCCCTGCTATGCATGAGCTTGTGCCCTTTGCAGTTGCACCATCAGAATAAGAAATGAGGGCTAAACACAAGCTAACCGAGCTTTGAAAGGGTCTGATTATTTGTGATGAATTTTAAAGAACCCCCCCCCACACACACACACACACACACACACACACAGATGCACGCACACTCAATGCATACTCTCATTAGTTATGAGTTATGAAATACCAGATGTGCTTTAAAACAGCTACACACACATTTATGAGAGAAAAGGCAGCAAAGAGTCATCTGTCAAATATTAAAATGCAGATTTATTGGTCACTGAGTGTCAAGATATTCCTAATAGCAGCCAATCGCAGCCCACGGTGGCCGACCAAAATGTTGCCACAACTGAAATCAAAATCCCACATCGATAATCAAAAGGTAAATATTAGCTCAGCATTAAGAGCTCAACACACTTAAGTCCAAACAATGAAAAACAAATGAACAGATTCACCAGCGCAGCAAAACCAAGTGTGTTGCAACACACACAAGTGTGAAACTACTGTACATGGGTGAAAATTACAGGAGACGGGGGGTCGAGTCTCCTCGCTAGCTTCTGTCTGTGGCAAGATCAGCGTGCAAAAATGAGCACAGATGATCTTTTCAGATATTTTTGGTTGCTGAAAAGCCCAAAACAGATTGTTTCCTTGCTGTTAAATCTTATGCAGGGTTGCCAAAAGTGGAGCTGGGAGGACGAGGCACACCAGATGTGAATTAGTAAATAATGCAAATAATGTTTGTACTGTTTCGATTGCTCGTAATTAATATTTTTTTCCTAATTTGATAATGCAGCAAAATGACCTTTTGCTGGTGAGCAATTTAACACAAGTGAAGTAAGAAAAAAGATGGAGGAGCAGAAACAAAATGTACTTTATCAACAAAATATGTGCCCAATTTGAGGTCTGGCTGCCATATTGGTTTAGGCAGCGTTTGAGGTATAATCCGAGTTTTTGGAGGATTTTCTGAAAAACTGTCTTTTTTTTTTTCTTTTTTTTTGGTCTTTGTTCTCTTTTCTCTGTGCCATTTGCAGTAAATTGGTGGTATTTTCTGAGTATATGTAGGGTTCTTTCTTCAAGTTTTCTGTTTGTCTTTATCGATATTGTTATAAATTGTTTTTGATATTTTCTCCATCGCACATGAGCTGCATGCTAGTTGGTAGTATGGACTTTTATATTTGATGTATTGCTGATGAAAAGTACCTGCGCCTGAGTTTTAACTGGTGCTGTGTAAGGATTCATGTTAGTATTGTTATTGTAGTTATCATCATTGTTCTTGTTCTTGTTAATGTTATTGTTATTGAAGCAACTGATTGGTCTGGAATATCGCCCATACAGATGGAAGTCATGTTCCTCTCCTCATTGCAAATGGACTCAGGCCATGGGTTTTCAAATCCCACCAGTTATTCAGCCGCCGTCGTGTCAATTATTTTGTCATTTATGAGCCCTTGCAAATACGATTCATTCATTTAAAAAATTAGTTGCATTTTTTTTAAAGATTTAATTGCTTCTTTTGCAATTTATTCATAAATTCAGAACTGCGAGTTTGTCTTTGTTCGTGCTTGCTGTTCTGTAAAGGGAGGTTGTGTGTATGTGTGTGTGTGCGTGTGCGTGTGTGTGTGTGTGTGTGTGTGTGTGTGTGTGTGTACACAGGCGCTCTCTACATTTCTGCCTCATGCTGGCGCCATTTACAAAGGTTACTATCAATCCCCTCGTATTACCGCCTCACACAACAGCACCGCGTGAAGAGTCAAACTATCTTGCTGAGATCCACTCACAGTTTGTGCTGCTGTGTTGCAGAATTCTAGAAAAGATCATTGATTTTCTGTATGTTACAGGTTGACCTTATTTGGGGTAGGGGTGCGGGGGGGGGGGGTAAATACACAATATATTGGGAGATTTTCTTCCCCTAAAACTAGCAGGATTGCCTCTGTTAGAAAAAAAAAAGTGTAAATCTTGTCTGAGATTGCTGTAAAGCGCAATACTACATCCAGGATCGAATTCTTAAGTCCCTCATGTAACTTTGTTTTTCTGTACTGAAGGATTCTCATCAACAAAGGATAACGTGGTTATCAAACACCAACACAGTGGGACGTGTGTGTGTGTGTGTGTGTGTGTGTGTGTGTGTGTGTGTGTGTGTGTGTGTGTGTCTTCTGTGGACAGGCGCCTTGCCTTGAGCGATGAACCCAGAACAGCAGAAAATAAATCAAACGTTCCTACGCAGGTAAGCAGCAGTGTTAGGCTGTTAAGTGTTCTTCAGCCAGCCTGCTTGGCTTCTCTCCCGTCAATATCAACGGGAAATGTTGACTCCTGGATGACCAGGATCAGACGTGGAGAAGCTGTGGTTTCAGGCAAGGCACCGGGATGAGGAGGAGGGTCCCTGACAGAGCTGGCTGTGGCCTATTTTAGGTCTTTTTGTTTAACCCAATTACAGTGTCAGTGTGCGCTGAGTGAACCAACAGCAGCCAGTGACTCGCCTCCTTTGAAAAGTGGGACAGAAACATAATAGACATGGAAATGTGATCCAGATGAAACAAAAGAGGATTGTTTACTGGTTGAGACCCGAAGAAAACTACATGCAGACGGACAGCTGTGGTATGAGGGCAGGTTCAGCGGGTTAACATGCAATAACCACTCAGGTGTCAGCCTGCAACACCGTCGCAGCACAGCTTCCACATTTCATCTATTTCAGAATAAAGGTTTACCCGCTAGATAAGCTTCCAGTGGAGCACTCAAGCTTGGGTGCAGCAACAATAAGAGCATAAACAAACAACGGCGCTACCTGAGGCGCAGTTGTCTGTAATCAGTCAGATTTTCAATCTAGGCTGGTTTTCTTTGCAAATAAATTAGGTGATCATTTGTGAGAAGCCACCGGTGAGCCAGGATGTGAAAACCCGTCTGCTTGTGGGAGGCAGGGCTTTGTGAGGAATCCCATCCATGAGCCGCTGTGTTTAACTGCACCGCTGCACTTTTCACTCAACATCCAGCCGAGAAAGTACTTTTGCAGCTAGTGAAGTAGCACCGACTACTCTTCTCTTTATCATCTACAGCCTCAATGCGGACCTCAGATCCCAGATATGAGTCACAGCATCCTCCAAACGCATCACCCACCTTCACTGGCAGACTCCACCAGCCCTGGGAGGCTGAGATTTGTTCATTTAATCGCTCATCTTAATTTAATATCGGGGAGACAAGAGGGCCGCCTGCGCAATTAAGTGATACATTAACTCAAGTTATTGAGATGAAGCAAAATGTGTTTATGTGTGTGTGTGTGTGTGTGTCCCTGTTTATAATTACATGTTTGTGTGTTTTCATTTGTTGAATCCATGTCTCATCTTTACCTTGAAGTCTAAAATCTGTTATGACACCAAAAGATGATATGTTTTCAGTGCGGTTTGTTGCAGGATGCTGGCCGGTTCATTTTGAGAAGTGTGGAGAGGTGGGTCCTGAGCTGAAGAAGAACCCACGATGTATTTCTGGATCTGAATCATGGGACAGATCTGGGGACATCTTTTTATTTTTTGCGGGCTGGAGTGGATGACATCACGGTTGTGACGGGTTAGGGCTAACCAAACATCCTGTCCCACACAATGCCACTTTCTAAGCAGGAAGACTCACATTTTAAGTGGGATTATAATTTTAGGGAGGACACAACAACTAGAGGACGTCCATCGCTGTGTTCAGCAGCCTCTCGCCATACGAAGTGGAGCAGAGAACTGCTGGTCGAGGCTAAGCAGTTAGCATCGCCACGGCAACATTTCATTGCAGCTTGAGCTGATTCCAATACTTCTCTTATGTCTGTGGTGTCTGTCTTGCTTTCCTCCAACATCAATAATGGAACTAGTCCACCTTCTGCTTGAAGACATCGACCACAGATAGATATGCCGATCAATCAGATGATATAATTCCCCATGAAATATTAAACATGTTGTGACTTTCGTCTCTGAATATTTTCTCTCACCAGGATTCTGGAACATTGATCCTTGCAGAAGACACGTCAAGCTCCTGCTGTCAGTATTTAACGTGGCGGCCTGAGATCTAAGACACCGGCCACAACAAGAGAAACAACACCAATAAACAGAAAGTTAGAGCCATCTTCACCATTTCTCAGTGGGAAATGTTTGACCAATCTGTCCGTCCGTCTGTCTGGTCTGTAATGTGTAAAAGAGACAGCATTTAGCATCTGTGTGTGTGTGTGTGTGTGTAAGTGAGAGAGAGAGAAAGACAGAGAGAGAGAGAGCGAGAGAGAGAGAGAGAGAGAGAGAGAGAGAGAGAAAGAGAGACCTCTAAATGGAAATTTGGGAGTTAAGACATTATGCTAGCTGTCCAAACCTCTGTGTCTGTGTGTGTGTGTGTGTGTGTGTGTGTGTGTGTGTGTGTGTGTGTGTGTGTGTGTGTGTGTGTGTGTGTGTGTGTGTGTGTGTGTGTCTAGTGAAAAGGTGACTTCTCGGTTTGGACAAATGCGTCGATAGCACAGACTTGGTGTCACGGAGCCTTGGGGAAAATCATTATGGTTCCTGGTAACTCTGAGTGATGCATAAAGAATCGAGCGCAGCAGATGTGGGGACTTGTTAGGAACTTTATTTGCCATTTTACCCTTCAACAGGCATCACTCTTAATTAGGTCTCCACGGGAAACAGCAGGCATCTGGACTGTTCACTCCTGAATGGCCTGAATGAGGTTATTTTTTTCTTTTTTGCAGTGTACTTTTACCTACACATATACACACTCCATTTAATTCCATACATGTAAAACTAGTCACACACTAATGGCATGCAGATATCTGTGTTAGTGGGAAGCCACTGGAGCATATACTCCATCTAGTGGCTGTTTTAGCATGATGAGGAGGGGACGCAGGGCTCTGCATTGCTCTCACTGCACCAGCGGCAGTTTAACCACGATGATTTGACCCTTTATCTATTCAAAGAAACTTAATTGAGAGTAATAATTATGTACATGATCCATCATCTACTCACCACTTCACGCCGGGGTCTTTCTGTTCACAGTAGTACGTCCAAGCATGTGATTTCTATGCTGCATCACATTGGATCAGTTGTATAGGAAGTATAAAATACACAATAGACTCATTTGAAATAAGCATCCCTTCTGACAAAAGGAGCATTCAAAGCTGCAATAAATCAGTATTTTACATCAGCAGTTGCTCAAATTCTACTTAGTGTAATGTGATGTTGCTGTGAGATTTATTACCTGACTTTGCAGTTTCCCTCCACTGGAAACACATTTCTGCACCTTAAATCATTATTTTGGTTTTGGTCTCTCCCGATCCTCACCATTGTTGCTTCCAGCAAAAGTCTCATGAGCTCAACGTGACCTCAAAAAAGCAGATAGAAAATGGCAAAAATAAAAAGGTGGTTTGTGTGAACTATCAAGAGTTGATGCAAGGGTTAATACCAGAGTCAATACATTTATTTGTTTTGTCTTAAAATGATTCTGGATGGTGTAAAAATGCATCCAAACACAAAAAAATCCGATCATAATATGACACTTGCTTTCCAGTTGCTTTCTGCTAATTATTACATACTTTTTTGTTAATTTCCAGGTATCATCTAACTAACCTACATAACAATTAACTTTAACTCTGGCTTTAGGTTTGAGTTTTTGAGGTTTATTTTTTTTCATCAATTTTTGCTAAATGAAATAGATCAAATTATGTTAAACGTTTGTTTAACGACAAGTTGATCTTTTCGAGGTCAGATCAGTGCTGCTGGGTCAGGTTTCATGTGTCACGTACATCCGCCGATTGTAAAGGCCCCTTTTGAAGTAGATTACTTCAAATGTTGCTCAGACGAAGATGAATGTTGCTCTGTGGCTTCTGAATCTGCGTGCCGACAGGTCACAGCTCTGGTTTTAGAAGGTGGCACTGCTGCGTGCATGTGCTGTGCGATTGGACGGTCGCGTCGGCATTTTTTTGTAGAAGCTCCCGACCGACTCGCTGCTTAGTTTTTTATTCAGGTGCAAACACCCACCAGCTTGGCATTAATGAGGTAAAAATGAAAGTTGTGTTTAAAGATATTAATGAGTCCTATAACGTTCAGCAGTTGCTTCATTAATTATGAACACTATAAAGAGAGCAGTTGTGTGTATTATAGTCTCGTAATGAGTTTTTGGGGAAGAAGACAAATCAAATACTCTCATCAATAAATCAACAAAACAATTAGCTTTATTTACATTTCAAACAACACCGAAGATATCAGTACCATAAGAAAACATATCTGGAATGAAATGACATAACACAGTAAAGGAGAAGTATTTCAATACCACAAAGTGAGAGCAGTTCAGTCTGATCAAAACCACAATAATAGCAGTAATTCAGTCTTGGAATGTATTCAGATGTACCGCTGAGGTAGGCGTTTAAGGAACAATCGTCATCACCAAAGTTTTCAAACCAGCATGAAAACTGTCGCGGCAGTAAAAGCGTACAATCAAATAAGGAGTGGCGATATTATTTGCTTTAAATATGTGTCCTCCCTGCTCATCTTAAGGCACCTAAAACCGTCACTAGAAATGGCTTCTTGTCACGAGCAGCGTGCTCTGCAACACAGCTCATCAAGGTAGTTTTGAAATCTACGGTAAGAAATATTCCTTTAAATCAGCATCTCTTCCTTTATAAAATTCTCATGGCGATGACTTAAAGTGCTCAAGAGTAAACTGTGG
Organism: Aulostomus chinensis; assembly: GCF_037954235.1. Taxonomy (NCBI): domain Eukaryota; kingdom Metazoa; phylum Chordata; class Actinopteri; order Syngnathiformes; family Aulostomidae; genus Aulostomus; species Aulostomus chinensis. The sequence continues at coordinate 22,915,260 of NC_141335.1, read as the reverse complement.
TCGCTCACAAGACTTCGGCTTCAATTTGTATTTTTAAAGTACCTTTTACCATAAAATGTAAGACATTAGCGGGAACACGAAAGACCGATGATGGCAGTCTAAAGAAATGAAGGCAACTCTGACTCTACTTAAGATTCGCTTCTACATTCAGAAATACTTATTTAGGGGAATCCGTGTGTTAACAAAGATGTCTTTGCTTGTACTCTTCTTTGAACCCAGCGAAGGAGCTTTGGCCTGACAATATGTCATACAAGTAAGTCACAGACTTATTTTAGTACAGGATTTCTTCAGTGAGTCCATCTGAAAGAGAAGATGGAAAATAACATGAGTGAATTAAATATATATGTCGCCTGCATGTGTCCAAGCAGGAAGTGACAGTTTGCGCATGCAGGAATTACCTTGCTGAAGGCTACTCTGCATGTAGTGGTTGAGTTGATGCAACCCAGTGTTTTGGTCATGGCATCCCAGCTGCAAACTGAAGGGACCCATGCTGACACCACCTGCAGGCAGCGTGTCCCCTGGAACGGTCAAGGACAGACCATATGGTTCATGGCCCGACTGCTGGACACCTCTCCTGCCGCAGTCCAGGTCCTGCTGGTAGCTGAAGTGAGCAGCAACAGAGCCAGAGGAGCTGGTTCTCCATGTGACGATGTCCAAGTCCTTGAGGATGCTGTCAAACATACCATCATCAAGAGGCTGGTCACGTTTCAGTGGAGGGACGGAGGAGGGAGGAGGGTGATGGGACCAGTCAGAGACGGAGGGCAGGGTGTTGGTGATCTGAAGTGGGCTCCTGGTGTGATATATGTCAAAGCTGCTGGCCAGGGAGGAGATCTGCTGGGCCAGAATACTGATCTCTGCCTGCTCTATCTCGCTGTACTGGTTAGACACCATGGCGGCGGGAGACTGGTTGGGGGTCAGAAGACTGGAATGCAAGGGCATCATATGTTGAGGAACAAGATGGACTGGGTGGAGGCTGCCCTCCTGTGGCTGCTCCAGAAGGTTGAAGTCATCTTGATGCAGAGCAAAGTCTACCGGGCTCTCACACATGTCAGACAAGCAGTCAGGAACTAATCGAGCATCGGATGCTTGGAAATCATAGGTGGGAGATGAGGACGAGGCTGGAGAGTGAGAACCGAGTGGGCCGAAGGCTCCCTGGTCTGGGATTTGCTCTGCAGCTGCAGGGAGCGACTCGGGGGGTGACAGGTGACAGGTGAGTGCAGCCTCCGGGTAGGAGTAATAGGATGGAGAGCCCTCGGGGGAGGACAGCAGCTCATCTGTGTACCCATGCACATCCATCAGCAGGTCATGGCTCAGCTCCTCCTGCTGCAGAGGGGAGCTGGAGGAGGCTGGGCTGTAGGGAGGGGTGAAGAGAGCAGGGCTGTCACCCAAGGGAGCAGGGGGGCTATCACCCAGGGAGGAGGCAGATGACATATAGTGAATGTCTTGCTCAGACTCCCTCCTCACTCTAGAACGTGGCTCCTCGCTCTGGCTGTCAGACGTCCTCTGTCTTTTACAGCATTTATTGTTGTAGCTCTGAGACGCCTGTTGAGATGTTACGAGCGAGGAACACATCAGAGACGTGGGGCTGAAGGCCTCGTTGCTGACTTTCGTCTGCAGAAATCTGGCCTCAGTTTCACTACCAGAGAAGAAAACGTATATCAGTGCTTTTCTTCTGAAACCCATATAAACACACGACACTGTCCTATAAGTTCCTCAAGAGGTTTGTCAAACCTGATGATATAGTTGGCGCAGACGACACTCAGGTGCTCTTTGGTAGCACGGACGTAGATCCAGGTCCAGGACAGATCCTTGCACTGGAGTCTGAGCACCATCTCCACCTGATGGTCCTCGTCTGCCTGCGCTGAACAGGACAGGAGAGACACTCGTGGTTATTAGTGGAAGCTTGCAAATTAATGAAAAATGACAGAAAATACATGTTAAATCAAAGCAGCTTTTCAGTGTCACTGCGGAGCAACTTCTCTGAAATTATGTTGAATTAAGAAAAATGTTAAAAATTGACCTTGTTGAAGAGGAAACAGAACGTTGCCTGCTTCATTAGAGAAAGGCTGATGTACCAAAATGATCAAATGTAATTTCCTGAGGCGTATAATAACTGCAAGTTCAAGTCGTGTATAATTAACTCATGTTAAGTCATTTAATGTGCTTAAAGAATGTTAAAAAGATCACTTACTTATACTTTTGTGAGAATTTGAACTCAAAGAAAGATCTTCAGGGTGGACCAGACTGTACCAGGAGCGACCGGCCAGCTCTTCGGCTGAGTGCCCCAAAAAATACAAAACACTGCAAACAAAAAAAGCAAGTTAGTCAGTGAATAAATGGTGTCGATTATGTCACTTCATCGTGACCTGATCTGAGCTGCCGCATCCACCTTTCTGACAGGTGAGTGAAGCTCATGTCCAGTCCGTGGACGCTGCTGAAGCTGCGACAGAAGTGGGAGTCAACGCTTCTCAAGCGGTTCACTGTGGGGGTGCAGAGGGCAATGAACAGAGGCTCGGTGGTGGGACGGTCCGAGGAGGAGGGGTGAGGCAGAGGGAGGGACTGGAAGGTCCCTCTGACCAGCATGGAGCAGCTGCCGTGCTGCAGCTTGAAGGCTCGGGAGGTTTGCATACAGCATATAAAGCTCCTCTCTGAAGACAGGAGACATGGAAGTATAGGGTCAAACTTATAGAACCAGTTCTTGAGTATCAAAGCTGAACCGTAGCAGAGTTTTGATCGAGAGCAGCATCTTCCCTACGGATGGATATCGGCAAGATAAATCATTTATTGAAATTTTCAAAAGAAAGTTGAAAATTCAAGTTGCTGTGTAGCAGCTGGGAGCTCTAATACATCGCGCCGTACTGACAACCTTCTAACAATTGCTAAATTCTATTTCATTCAGCATTTCCATGCAAGTTCATTAGAATAATATTTGCAAAGCAAAGCAACACACAGCTGCCCTACTTCCTTATGAAACAGCAGTGTGCACACACTTTGTGGAGAGGCAAAAAAAAAAAAAATTATTCATACATTCTTTGTGAATCAAAGAGCTCGTGATAAAAGAAAAGCCTTAGTTTTGGAAACAAAGGAGCTGAAGTCCATAGAGATCATGAGAGATTATTTGCAGCCATGACAGATTGAACTTTAGAACAGGTAGTATCTTATATTACCTGATGAAGAGTTCTTTTCACTCTGTTTTTCCAGGTTTGATTTGACAGTATCAATGTCGGAGCACTCCACCATATCGTAGACGGTGTCCCCTTGAAGCACATCAACCTGGAAATGTTACAGAGGTTTCACCATCAGTTGCAGCAGATTAAAGATGCGACTCGTTCTGCTTGGTTGAAACAACAGACCCACCATGGATAGACCCAGGTAGTCCGTCACGTTCTCCGACACGTAGACCAGTCTCCCCTGGGCGGTGCTGACCAGGATGAAGCCATGCAGGGCTTGAAGGAAGGCCTGGTACGGCAGAGGGCTGGGGGATCGGTCCACCGCCACCAGCTCTTCAGGGAGGAAAGAGCCAGTTCAGCTTTAGTTACCCTGCAGGTACTCACATCTTTGATTTAGCGTACATCCCCTCCTACTGCAAAATTTGTCACATTTTGTGTGACAATTTGACAAGAGACGCAGGCTGAATGTAGAGTAGAAATTCAAAGAGAGTAAAGATTCACTCCGGCTGCAGCGTGGAGACTCACCCTGGAGGAGGACAGACTTCCTTATGAAGGTGCAGATAGCGGCCATGGAGTGCAGGTAGGAGAGGCGCTCCTGGTCCTCTCGGGAGATGGGCAGCAGCGCTCGCATATTCCTGATCTCATGATTGATGTGGTCCCGCCGGGCTTTGGATGCTCCTTTGGTGGATCTGTGAGAGACCATGATTGCTAAGTTGATGGTTTGGAAACTAAAGCGAGGAAGCTGAGCTGATCACTGCTGCCTCACAAGCATTTCAAACTTATCCATACTCCAACAAGTGGCTGGACTGAAATGAAAATCAAACAAAGGCACGTGATTGGCCTGCACTGATTTAGCCTTCACGCCTTGTTAAGAGAGCCCTGGCGCCTCTTCAGTGCAAACCGCCTCTAAATATGAAGTGTTCCTATGGAAACTGCAGCTATGAGAGGCGGTCGAGTCTGCAGTAGTGATGAGGGCTCTCAGTGGACTTTGTCTTTGTGATGTATCTGTCTGGGCCCATTCACCAAGAGCCCCCAGCCTTTATAGCTGCCGGGGCTTCAGTGTGGGCGTCACACACAAGAGGGGGCGGGGCTTCTTCTTCTCCCTTCATTGCCTTATAAAGTGGGTGTCCTGGGAGCGGGGGCGCCACACGTCACAGGGACACACAGAGCACCACAAAAGGAGAATTATCCCCCAGAATTGAAACAATAAAGACCCATACAATTATGTCACTCAACCGCTTTTTCTCTCTAGGAAACCGTACGTTTATGGAAGTGAAGGGTTCATCTAACAGGGTTACACCATAGTTTGATCAGTTCTGGAGATGCAGGCTGCTTCTGATATTTATTTTTGATGCAGAAAAAATGAGGTCAAATCTCCCAGTGACGAAGCAGGTACGCCACACCTGGGGTAGTTGGGTGTCCAGCTCTCCGCGGCCACTAGAGTGCGCGATTCAGAGGGCAGCGAGTGTTTGCACTGACCTGAACCTCCTGCAGAAGGAGCGACGGTGATCCTGATGATGAGAGACGCACGGAGTGTTGACGTGACTCCTACAGGTGTTGCACCACATTGTCATTTTGACGCTGTAGAAGCCACCTGGGAATAAAACACACATCCTTTAGTTTTGGTTTGAAAACAAATGGCCCACGGAGCAAAAGAGTATTCATAATTTTGCAAATAATTGCCTCTATAGGGGTGAGCCTCCACTCTGAAGCTGATCTCCTACCTTCACCGCCTGAAGCCAGGATGGTGAGTGCCAGGATGTGGTGTGCGCCCCTCCTTTTATAGCCCCAAACCCGATAGCTCGCATCCAGTCCAGCCGATGGGGACGCAGGGGAAGAAAAAAGAAAAAAACAAAACAGAAAAAGCGTAATGGATAGAGTTACTTGTTGTGACGCGATGATAAACGATCGAGGCGGGTTCTATTTGGAGACGAGAGCCCTAAAAATATCCCGTTAATAGACGCATGATCCGGCTCACCCACTCAGGCGAGGAAGGGTTTCTGTCGACACGGACTGATGGTGATGTGTTTGATTCTGAGAATTAAAAATTGAAATGTTGAAGTGCTGGAATCAGTGACGTCTTTGTGCTTTAAACACCTTTGAATGAAAGGGAGAGAGCAGTAAAATACATGTCGGGCAGCAGCAGCTGGACTGGGATAAAACTTCTCCGTCGTAAACTGCTTTGATGACAAGCTGAGAGCCAACGTGAATCACTGCTGATGCATCAAATAGTAACATATTTTGTTTTGTACGGGTTTAACAAACCTTAGATTATAAGCTGCTCATCCACACACTGGAGGTTTTGCACCACTGATGACGTGTTGGCGAGTGTTTTGAGGGCCGCTGTCTCTTATGAGCAGATGGAACGATTCTTTTCGTTTCCCCCAGATTATGGAGGGTGTTTCACAGTGAGTTTGTTGGCTTGCAGACAAGGAGAGCTAAGCTGAGGTTGATTTATCCACTTTTATTTACAATAACATGAAATTTAATTTCTTTTTTAAGGGGGGGGGGTAATAGGAAGCAGAGTAACACAGACCATCATAGAAAAATAGATGATTTTTAATAATGCATTAACTAAAAAGAATGTATCACAACTATTCAGTCGCTCATTTTTTTAATTTTTGATAAATCACACTAAAATGATTATTTACTTTGTGGCAGCATCAGACATTTTGTGTCACTACATTTTTTTGCTTCCTGTATGTAGATGGCTGCCATCATCATGACCATGACCTGCTTGTTAATAACCAACCAAGTGGTTCTGTAAGGTAGAGGTTTTGAGACCGCTTTTAACTGATCAGCTGTTAAAAATAAGCCCAAGAAGGAAGGATTCAGTTGATGACATCGTCAGTAAAGGGAGCGGGAAAACTTAAGTGATTTTTAAATTGAGCACAAACTTGTTTGACAGCTTGATCACAGCGTCGGAGTGTAAACGTAATGTTGTCAGTATTCAAGTCTCAGCAGTGCACCAGCTGGATGCATCCTTGTTTGATTTCTGCAGAGACCTCAGAGCCAGTCAGCGACGGCGGTTTGCCTTCAAAGGTTTAACGGCGTGTGCATTAGTCACTCAATTAAACCCCTGCTGGAAGAGAATTAAGCTACAGGTCTGCAAAATGTGACGCACTCAGGCTCAGAGGCTCAGTCATACACACAAAATTAGATTCTTTACCAGATGAATAGATTATGAGCATCACAAAACATGACTAATGCACTCTAGACCCATCGCTGAGATTTCCACGACACCAGAGGAGGCACCTACACAAGCATGACGCCTTAAACGTGAAGCTGAGACTCAATGAACACCTTTCTTTTATTAAAGAAAACTTTTTTGTGTGTATTTCTTCCATCTTTTCTTTTTAAATTGAAGTTATAGAGCCACAGCTTCCCTGGAGACTACTTTAATGCCTCTTCTCTCGAATCCCTAATTTGGAGGCCTCCACAGTGCCGCGAGCAGAAAACTAGAACTTGAGTGAGGGTATTGGACTGTGATGGGGGGACAAGACAAAACAAATCAGTCTTAACAAATCCTCAGTGTGATTCTCAAGGGCCGGTGGGATCGTCTGAGTCCAGGAGGGAAATTAGAGAGTAATTTGGCTGAGTGTCTCCCTGCATTAGCGCCTGTGTTGCTGAGCGAGCTGGGCTCCGGGGCCAGACAGAGGGACCCAGCGCTGTTGTTTCCTGTGTCCCGTGGAGCCAGGCGGGACAGGGTGTCTCTGCTGGCTCACTTTGAGCTGACCCTCCGTCTGTGGCCTGCACTTAACGCCACAGATAACAACGACTTTATTGCACAGGGCTGGTGACAGACAGGAACAAACTGCTACAGCCCTGCTGGAGGAGGCTGGTGTCTGAACCCCAGGACCAATCTGGGGTTCAGACACTAATGATGGGACACCCACAGCAGCCGCACACGTCCTCATTGAAGGTCAATTTGTGGGGGGACGGTACCCGCCGTTGTGGGGGCTGTCAGACAGGCCGACTAGGCCAGATAGAACTCTGGATATCAACAGGAAGCAGAAAATGACCTGACTACTATGAAGGGCCACAAACTGAAGCTGCAACGACTTCATTCAACTGATGAACGCAAGTCCAGATTTTCATAATCAACCTATTTTATTGAGTGGGATGCTGAGACTCAATGTGCTCAGTGCAACCTTCACCCACAAATTTACTCAAAAATGATCTTGTTTACCTGACACTCTTTCCCCTTAAGGAGTGATCCAGTAGATTGAATTACAACAATCTCCCGTGTGATAAACTTAAGCTTTTCTTCTTTGCGAAAATGTGAAAAACTCAGGCATCGCAAGCTAAAAGAGGACCTCAGATGTGTTTGTGTTCGCTTTCCAGAAGGGGAACTTGTGAACGCGTTCTCCCGATGCTGCTGCAGCCGCAGGTCAACCAAGAGAACGGGAATCAGGTTCTCATGCATTTTAAAAAAAAAAAACATTTCTGTGTAACTTTTCTGCATCTGGGAGGAAACGTCCATGACTAAACGTTCTCAAATCCATGTTAAAATTTACATTTACATTCATTGGCTACTGTACAAAGTTTGATACAATGTAAACGTTTATTCAAGTAAATCAGAATTAACCAAAAAGACACTTTCTTCAATCATTCTTCAGGGAACCACGCGGTCTAATATGTAGGTGTTTGACTCGCATTTCCACGATTTCCTTTCGAAAATTTAGTCTATGACTTTTTCAAAAGCTCTTCCAGGACAGGAAATGACGGTCTATTTTCTATGAACCCTGACAAATGCAGCGTAATCAGAACAGGTACTGCATCCGTTCTGCTGTTGGGCCTTTTTCCCCTCGTCAATGCGTCACGCAGGCCGGCGGAGTTAAGCCTCGTGTCGCTAGGTTGCGCTCGCAATTTCGGGAAGTTGAAATAATCACTATTTTCCAGACAGACGTTCTGTGCGTGCGCTCGTCTCTGGGAAAACCCATGATCTTGAGTGAAGGACTGTTGCTGGCAGTCTGGTAGAGGAGTTTGGTTCACGCATGCATGCAGTTGACTTCATCTGCATTTTTAATTTTGAACCATAAGTAAATCAAATCTTAAAAAAAGTGGTGGACTTTTTCAATTCAGGGTTTTTAAGTGGAAAGTGGTACTTTTAGAGTGCAACACTGCTACTTTTAACGACGGGGACTTTTTTCCACCACTTTAGGACAACACTGCATATAAAACACACACACACACACCGAGAAATTGTCTATCACACAGACACAGATACATGTGTTAGCAACTCAAATAGTCTCAGATTTATTGTTGATATAATTATAAAGCATATTGCACAGGAAGTCCTGACCAATGTTGACAGATAAGAGTCCCCTCAAAACTGTAAAAAAATGAAAAAATAGAGCAAAAACATAAAAAAAAAGAAGCAAAAGGGGGCCAAACATTTTTGTTCTGTTATTTCTAAGCATCCTGCGTGTTTCTGATCGGATCACCTCAGTGACATATACTCGCTGCTCACGCTCAGCAACTCCATGAGTGTGTGTTATATTCCAACCATAACAACTGCAGATTCAGTAGAGCAAGACACACCACGTTCAGCCCGGGACATCTTTTTTTCCCCCCTCCATTTTCACCACAGTCGTTAAAAATGTAATGCCAGAATATCTGTGAAAATATCCCACGACACAACGCTTGTCAATAACGTTCCCTTATTAGATGAAGGCCAGTCACCGTCTGAGGAGCAAAGTTGTCGCTCAGGGTTTTTCCGCTGTCGTTTAGCGAGCGCTTGCTTCCTGTCATATTCCTGAAGAGTTCTAACCATCACCCAGAATCCTCACATGCAGGAGAAGGACCAGAATTCAAAAGATAAAAATGACTCCCACAGCACATTAGAAAAGGAAATAAAATAAACATCAGTCTCTCTGACAGTCATTTGTGTCATATCAACAATTTGATTCATTTGCCAGAAAGTATTTTAGCGTGTGTGTGTGTGTGTGTGTGTGCATGCGCGAGTGAAACACTTCCCTGTGGTTTCACTGCATTAGCTGCTGTACAGTCCAACTGAGGAATATCAATAGAGTGTGTGTGTGTGTGTGTGTGTGTGTGTGTGCAGTGCAGAGGGCATAAGAACTCACTGAGTCACATTGGCACCACCGGTCTGTAAATAATAAAAACATCGATATTCAGACTTGGCAAGCCAACGTCTCAAACACTGGAGTCCACTTGAGCAGAAAGCAGCATCGACATGTCTCCTGTCTAAGGCCTGACATGCTACTATTGGCTTTAGTGCAGTAACCTGGTGACTTCAACCTGCATTTAAGATTGTTTTACACATGAAATACACACATTTGTAAACATTTAGGATGTAGCCAGGCAGTGGTGTTCAGTTCAGATATTTGGGACCCGGAGCCCTGATGGGGTTTTTTATCTAGTCAGCTAATCAACAACAGCACAGCTGATCCCAAAGACCACGACTGAAAAACATGAATGCAACTCACAAGTGTGTGGCAACACAGTTCCTTATCTGTAAAGTTTGGAGCTTTGAACCACTCCAATAATAACCAGTGAGAGTTTTGAATTAAAGGCAGGATGAATAACTAAACCGCCTGTTTACTTTGTATCTCACCACCTCTTAACTCCGACGTCATGTTACGATTATTTATCAAATATTAAGAATAAGGCAGGTCTGTTTATTTATTTTTTTTACTTATTTCTTCAAGACTATACAATTACCAAAACCAAAAGTGTTTCAACTCCACTACCAAATGGTTCCTGTGCAAACAAAGCCTCATAGAACCTATTGTTCCGTCTTGTGTGTTCCGCTGTTGTCCGAAAAACAATTAAAAACTCATCGTTGAGCAGTTAAAACGCACCTCACGAAGGCCCTGTTCAGACTACCCAGCCCATATCAGATCTTTGGCAAATCCAGATTGATTTTGAACCGCATTGAGAGCCAAAAAAACACATTAAAGTCTGATTTCTGTAAATGTGATAGGAACCACCTTTGGAGGTGGTTTGCGTCTCAATCTGGAGGCTCGCTTGAGATGTCCAAGAGTCTTTTGAGTCGTTCGTATTTGCCTTACAAGGACAGCCCACCATGATGTCGTCGCCTGCCCCGCCGCTGGCACCAGGCTGAGCAGACAATGACTGAATTTTGGGTGATGTTTCCCTTCAAGTCTGCCCCGTGATAGATCGGTGGTTGGCCATGTCCAAATAAAGAAGCCGACTTGAGAACTAATCAGATTCACCTGCAGTCTGAACGAGGCCCACCTGTGCGGTGGTACATACGAACGTGAGCACCAACAGAGTGCAAATAGTCCCAAACTGAAGTACCCCTTTTCTTAAAAACTCCGTTTTTTGGGGGAGTATTGTTAAAAACTGCAATGCAGCAATTATTTAGATTTTCAGCAGAACAAACCAATTTGCGACTACAAACACCAGGAAATACACAAAAGTGGATTGACACACTAGTGGTTTTAGTTTTTTTTTTGTTTTTTTTACAGGATTCGTTAACAATATCAAAAATATTAGAATACTGCCAACCTAATCCTTTAAATAACATAGATGGATAAGAAAAGTAAAACCACCATTTTTGCGTTTTTACAGTTTTGTTCTAAAATTAATCATAAAATTGAGCAAATAAAACAAAAGCTGAATAAAAATCCCCGAAATTTCCAAACTGTGTGGTGAGTGTCATCTTACAGCAGCCCTTATGCATTGAATTCATCTGCTCAGGTGTCGTCGTGCACACCAACACGTGCAGGCCCTGTAGCCTCGCATGGACGCAGGAGCGCTGTTTGGACACAGCAGGATTGTCTACCAGAGAAACATTATGCATATTAGCGATGCGGGCGGGCTGGATTATATGTCGACGGGACCACGTGCTTACACACATACACAGTATATATTTGCATCATGAGTCCCTTCCACATTTGGCACTGGTAAAAACAAACTGCAGCTGTGGGGGGGGGGTGGGGGGGGGCATTTCTTGGAAGAATATGACACAAACAGGAACTTCCAAGGCCTTTTTTCTTGGGTTAAGTAGACCAGATGTAAGGGCGGTGGTTTTGAAGACTATGATACATGCTATTGAGGGAGGTAGATGGACTTGATTATATTACAAGGCAGAACGCCAGCCTCAACAGCCTTGCAAATCACCTTTTAAGAGCAGCGGGTGCCAGCCAGGTGATGATGAAGGAAAAGCTAAGCACTGAAAGACAGTCACACCTAAAGTTTTCACAAGCATTGCACCTCAGTAACCTCTCCCTGCATTCTACGCCAAAATCAAATGAATTTAGTCTAATAAGCCCCATAGTTTGTGTACATAACGTCTTCAGCCGCAAATGGACCTGGAAGTTTCACATGGTGGCAAGGTAGAATACAAGATATACATACTCATGATCATCTCTTTATTTTGAGAAGGTATTGTTCGTGTTCTCTGTTGAGTGTGACGTCCCCAACAAAGCAATTAGCTCTCAAGACCTTTGGCTGAAGTTCTTCCTGTGCTTAAGATTAGAAGTCTATGATTATCATAGGCTGATTGGATTTCTAGAGGGACTAAAAAGGAAAGGTGAGCAAGCACCAACTATTTCTTTTTCATGTGATCAAACGTTTATGTCCGCAGACATGAGACAGCCCATGGAGTCCATTGTGGTCAGGTGCAGGATATTTCGGTCAGTTCTGAGAGTTTTCACTGGGGGAAGGTGGTGAAGAAGTCTAACGCGGATCCAAACTCTGCACCAGGATTCCCTTGGATCTCAGCTGAAACCAAGCAAAGAGTTCTGGTTCTGCTTCACATTCAGCTACGTCAGCCGTGGGAGGAGAAGATTGGCCTGCTGATGTTGCTGTTGGTGGTCATGGCTGCCAGTTCCCACCTGGAATGAACAACGAGATGAATTGAAGGCCAGAAGTCCAACAAATGACTTTTACTATGATTTAAGTGACAGCCAGCTGTCATTTATGTCAGTTTGCTCACCACAATTCATTTCATTTGAAATTTACCACTGGAACTCCTGATGTCTTTACGCTGACTATACAGTGCAGAAGGAATGACGTCTTTTTTTTGTCAGCCAACCCAGACATTAGCATCACTATGGGTTCAGTTGACAACATGCCAACGTGATTTTTGGAGGAGGAATTTAGATTATGGCTCAAAATGATCTCTGTTGGGAACACACGTCTGATACTCACATGTCACGTTCAGTGAGATCATCTTCCCGTGATCACCCTTTCATGACTTTTGAAGCTTAGATGTGATCACTAGTAGTCACAGGCTAACTTGAGGCGCTGCGTTATTCCCACTTAAGCAAGATGTTGTTTTTGTTAGCAAGTGACTGTTTTTCAAGACACATAAAAATCCAAATTCACAAGTGTGGTATTTATCACTGATGTATTTTATACCAGAGAACACAACCACAGACCTTGTGTCAATCATTTCAATAAAAAGTTGAGGGAATAGTTGGAAGACACTAAAACCTACCTGCACTCACACTCAATCAAGCAATTGTGTGACATTTGTTCTCACCCTTTTATTTGGACGGGGGTGGGTGGGGGGCACTGGGAGTCTGGGCAGGGATGAGGAAAGGCCAGGTTGTAACATGAGAACCAGGAGCAGGGGCTGACAAGGGGTCTAGTGCTGACCTGATGACAGGTCAGAGGTTGAGCTCCAGATTGTTATCACTGGCTCTGGTTTCACACTCACTCCTTCTCAATTGCTTTGTTCGTTTTTTTGTTGCATGCGCGTGTGTTTAAGAGGAGAGATTGGCATTGGAGCTGGAGGTGGCAGTGAGGGGCAAAGGGAGTTAACCAAACTCGTGTGACCCCGATGAAAAACCTTGAAGGGTTAGAAACACAACTGCAAACACCAAAGTGGAGCTTGTGTAAGGCGGCAGTGGTGGTGCAAAACAAGTAGGAGGACTAATTTGAATCTTGTTACACAGGAACCTCGTGATAAACATAACACTTTAGTGTGATCCCTCAATTTCAGACGCACACAGTCAGATTCATGGACTCGATTTCATAGCAATTCTTTCTCATAAAGAAAATATAACTGCTCACAATGGGTACAACACAGTGATTGTAAACTTCTGCTTACTATGCAAGTAGGGAGCATGATGATGAACTGTATTTTAATTTTTTTTTAAGTTCTATTCTACATCTTACTGGCGATCTGCCCAGGGTGAACCCAGCCTCTCGCCCAATATCAGCTGGGATAGGCTCCAGCCCCTCCTCTCGCCCCCCATGACCATTAAGCGAAAATAGAAAATAGAAAATAGATGGGTGGATAGTTTACATCTTTTAAAACCATTCAACACAGTTATCACCTAATCTCATAACCAGTAATTAGATTTTAGATTTCGATTTATTGGCCCCCCTACGGAAACTTGTTTCCAATTTCCATACACCTGAAGAACACAGAAGACATGGATACAAAATACATCAACCCATCACCAGCACAGTCAAAAATGACATTACATACAAAATAAAACAAAGACGAGCACTAATTACAGCTAACTGGTGCTCTAACCATTTCAGTCTCTCTAATAAGTTGTGACAAAATCAGTTCCAAAGCTATCAGGTGAAAACCAGGTATTATTATTTCCATTAATCACAATGAGAGCGTTAAAGCACCTCCTTTCTAATGTTTTCTTAAAAACTTAGTTTTCTGCCTCATACATGTGCAAATGATCAGATACTCGCATTTATTCTGAATCAATTCATGAATCTATGAGAAAGCTTTTGTGGCTGTGTGTGTGCATGGATCTGTGTGTGCATGGATCTGTGTGTGCATGGATCTTTGTGTGCATGGATCTGCTTGTGCATGGATCTACGTGTGCATGGATCTACGTGTGCATGGATCTGTGTGTGCATGGATCTGTGCGTGCATGGATTTGTGTGTGCATGGATCTACGTGTGCATGGATCTGTGTGTGCATGGATCTACGTGTGCATGGATCTGTGTGTGCATGGATCTGTGTGTGCATGGATCTGTGTGTGCATGGATCTACTGTACATGTGCATGGATCTACGTGTGCATGGATCTGTGTGTGCATGGATCTACGTGTGCATGATCTACGTGTGGATGGATCTGTGCGTGCATGGATCAGGTGTGCATGGATCTACGTGTGCATGATCTACATGTGGATGGATCTGTGCATGCATGGATATGTGCATGCATGGATCTGTGCGTGCATGGATGTGCGTGTGCGTGTGCATGGATCTGTGCGTGCATGGATGTGCGTGTGCATGGATCTGTGCGTGTGCATGGATCTGTGCGTGCATGGATCTGTGCGTGCATGGATCTGTGTGTGCATGGATCTGTGCGTGCATGGATCTGCGTGTGCATGGATCTGCGTGTGCATGGATCTGTGCGTGCATGTATCTGTGCGTGCATGGATCTGTGCGTGCATGGATCTACGTGTGCATGGATCTGCGTGTGCATGGATCTGTGTGTGCATGGATCTGCGCGTGCATGGATCTGCGTGTGCATGGATCTACGTGTGCATGGATCTACTTGTGCATGGATCTAGGCAGGCATGGATCTACGTGTGCATGGATCTACTTGTGCATGGATCTAGGCAGGCATGGATCTACGTGTGCATGGATCTAGGCAGGCATGGATCTATGTGTGCATGGATCTACTTGTGCATGGATCTAGGCAGGCATGGATCTACGTGTGCATGGATCTAGGCAGGCATGGATCTACGTGTGCATGGATCTAGGCAGGCATGGATCTACTTGTGCATGGATCTAGGCAGGCATGGATCTACGTGTGCATGGATCTAGGCAGGCATGGATCTACGTGTGCATGGATCTAGGCAGGCATGGATCTACGTGTGCATGGATCTAGGCAGGCATGGATCTATCTGTGAGTGCATGAATATTTGCATGTATTCAATTTGAAGAGTAATTAAAAAAACAAAACAGCTGATCTCATGTATAATACAAGACAGAGGGCATGTGTGTGTATGCTGGCCAGATACAGATATGATCATCTGCATTAACAATATGATCACCTACAGAGGGAGGCCTGGACCAGAAAATATGCGGGACATGGTTTTATTGCTTGTATGTTTTCTGGAAAGTGAAATAAAACACAAACTGTGCAGAGGCCCGAGTAGATCATTCAAATAATCTCTTCATCCTTCTGAAAAGGCATGCATGAGAGTGGATACTTCTTACAAATGATTAGCCAATATTAACATGTCAATATTATCAGTATAAAAACAATTTTGCATGGCATTCACATTTTGTATAGTTGTACAGTTATAGTAGGGTGTACATCTTGCGTTCTTCCCTACTCACTGATGAGCAAAGAAGAAAAGAGTTTGTATAAACCTGGGACAAGACAAATATCAGCTATTGGAGTGATACAGACATTAAATCATTAATAAGCTGACTGATATCTGCTGATACCGATGATGTACCAATATTATCATGCATCCCGCCACACATTCTAAACGATGTTGTTTCTGATGCCACAACATTTATTCATCAGGAATAAACTCAGTATATCAAATTATTGTGAGACAAACTGGCCATGCCACCAGAATCAACTTTAAATGCACAGTAAGATGCAGATTCTATTTGACTGATTGAAGGTAATAAAAATCCCCTTAATATCAGCATAGGAGCAACAATTATCAGTCTTCTCTTTGATTTTCAAAATGCTGCCATTGGTGTGAGCCTGATTTGGAGATTGTGACTTTCTTGGTACCATCGTGGCTCACACTATTTAGACTTCACATGTCTAATCACCTTCTTTTATTGGTGGAAACCACTATTACTTTCAGCTACAATGTGGCTTCTTCTGTGAAAATCAAGTCTGGGTACACCAACAATAGATAGACGGAAAGCAGCCCAACTGGACGGATGTTTCCTTAATTTTCAGGATATAATTACATCCAAATTGCAGCTTTAAGAACTTTTGAGTAATATCATCCCAAAGCCTGTGAAAAACCTTTAGCAAGAAAATAATGGATAATGAGTCGTAATTCTTCCTCTTTGAAAAACAGCATCATTATTTTTAAAAACAACAAGAGAAAGAGAGAGTGAGAGAAAGCATGGTGGCAACAATGACGAGCATGAGCAGCAATATGTCAATTTTATGACCACATTCTGTTTGAAAAGACATGAGTTATCTGACCTGATATCATGCGGGAGTCCTGACTGCTCCAGACTGTACTGAATTACAGCTATTTTGCATAACGTCTTCAAATTGGGGCCTGAAAAGAGAAGGTGGAATGAGTCACAGGAACTCGTTGCAGGAACTTGTCACACTTGGTCTCTGTATATCCATCTCAGCTGTGGGAAATGAAGGAGCCAAGCAAATCAGATGTAGGCATTTGACGGTTAAAAAAATGGTTAGGTTTGCACCCTATGTTGTAGAACCCCCCTCCCATGAAGAGATAGTGCTGTCACCATACTATCTGATATACCATGAATATTTTCAAAAAAATATCAGACCATTTTTGATAACGTGGAGAAACTGACTTGATAGTGAATGAGAGAATTAATGAGAAAAATATCACTTTTTTTTAAACCTGTTCCTTCCTCTTTAGATCAGGCCTTTATGAGAGGTAAATGGTCTGATTAATATTAGAAATTAGATAAAGTTAACAGCCCTGTATCACAACAGCATCTTCTCGACCAAAACTCTGCAGTCCAGGACTGTTCAGGTCTGATAACTGATATTGTGTCCATGTACAAAATATCTTTAATTGATTTGTAACAAGTTGACATTTTTTAATGACACAAAGAGAAAATTGTACCCCCTTTCATCTACATCAGCTGAAACTACATTTTTCACATTCATGTGAACAAAACATGATGATGCCTGAAATCCCTGAATCGTACAACCTCAGAGTCATGACAAACTTCCTCCCAATTCCAATCTCTGTCGTGGCTCTTTCACCATCTGTTCAGCATTAAAACGTGCAAAGGAAGGCACAAGTGACACATGGAGGCGTCAACCACAGGGGATACCACTGAGCACTGCCAGTCCCAGACGGTGCCTGTGTCCCTGTGTTAAGCCCACCTACACAAACCCTACCTGTGACCTGACAGCAATAAAGGCTAGCCCAGTGCAAGTAGGATATGGCTATATTTGGTAATCCGTGAGACGGAAGTGGACCATGTGAGAGCACGAAGCTGGGCCAAGGCCACACACATTAGGGCAGGGAGAGGAAAGAGGCAAGGAGGTGAGGTAAGGAGTGTGTTGCATCTATAGACAATCATGTATGTTTTTTAAAGCGGCAACATGGTTAAAATTATTTACAACATTACATCATGGTGGTGGAAGGAGCTTGACTAGAAACTTTTCTGAGCTAAAAGAAGAGACAGGGATGATGCCAGGGATACTCACTGAAATCTAAGATGTACAGGTCTGAGTGATCCATGAGATTAAATTCATCACCCATTCCTTGCTCTGGACAGGGGCTGTAAAGAAAGCAAAGACACGGATTACTCGGGTCAGAATATAGTGAAATTGACAACCAGTAAGAGCAGATGTCCGTTCTTACTGAGCCTCGGTCTGCTCGACATTCCTACCTGTTGTATGGAAGATTTTCATCACCACTGATGCAAGATGTGCTTGTTCATGGAGAATCGTTGGGTGTAAATTAATTGAAGGTGCGAAGTTCTAGACCTATTCTACTGGTAAAGTGTCATGAGATAACTTTTGTTGAGATCTGACACTATAAAAATAAAACTGACTTGACTTGACACATGAAACTATGTCGGTAACTCTTTCAGCTTCTTGTCTTCCTAATCTTGAGCCATACAAAATCCTCAGACTTCATTGGCTGACTGGACAATTTAACTGCTTCTGATAGTACGTTATTCATAGAATACTGACTTAGTTTCCAACAGACTTCCAGATATCTAATTTGTCATCCAACCTCTTAGCATCTTTCTTTTCTCACCAAGGTTGATAATCAGGAAGTCATAGATTATCCTCAAAAAGAGTAGCGCGCAGGTCACGCAGCGTTCTGCTCTCCTTATCATGGGTTAGGCGTGATTTAAGCCCACAGGAAGTGGACCAGCGTAGTGAGACAGGCTGGCCCATACAGATAGTTCCCCAGAGCTGCACTGCTGTTAATATCACGGCACATCTGTTTCCTGCCACGGCTGAACACACCTGTGTGTGACACACCTGGTGCACAGCATCTAGACTATTTTATCTAATTTCTTTCATCATTATCTTTTCATTAATTTCCACCACAATTCTTCCTTTATTTACAATCAGAACCAGGAGGAGGTTGAAGGATACCAGAGTAGCATAAAAACACAACTGAAAGTAATAGGGAGCTGAATTAATATTTACAGAAAGCACATTAATCTGTCAAGATTAGAGGACTAAAGTATTTTCTCCCAGCTACTTGTACATTCTATACAACAACTCCGAAATAAATTGTGCCTTAACAAAGATATTCATCTGCGACTTTTATAGAGACTGTCTGAGAGGTATTCATTTAACTACACATGCATAATTGAGGTTGTACAGGATTTTGCTTCAGCACTGAAAAAGACTGCATGATGCTAGGAACGGTTTCAAATATTTCAGCCACCCTATTAACAAAGCAAAACTCATGACAGAGCAGTTTGCATTGTACAGGTGTACCTAATTAAGTAGCCATCGTTGCTGTCATAGCAGAGGACAGCTGGAGGCAAACGGGTGCATCCAGAGAGCAGTAGAAGTATCTATGGTGGAGAATAACTGAGGTAATTGCAGGCATGTCGTTCTGCTCTCTGCTATGCATGAATTGGTGAAGGACTGATATTCATTCAAAGTCACCATCGGAAAACCACTCCTATATGGTTGAAGCAATCCATTAGAAACAACTTGTTCTGAATTTAAATGTATTTTATTGCCCTTTAACCTCCATCCACTTCCATTTTTCAATCTTGCCTCAAAGCATCCTGTTGCTGAGCTCTCATCAATCTCTATTCCTCTTTCCTGCTGTCCCCTCCATCGCATCTCCCTTTCGCTGCATGTTCAGGATGTTGTAAGGGGTTTACGTTGCTAATCTTCCCTACACAAACATGCTTGTGGTTTAAAGCAGCCAGGAGAGGTACGGAGCACGAGCACAGTCGTCCCAGGGGGCCAGCTGGGGAAGTCATTACGCCCCCTGCCCCCCAGGAGGTGATCCACCGAGGCTTATCGCAGGAGCCTTCATCAGGATAACCTCAACCACCCGAGTCCCATCGTCATCATCATCATCATCAAAAGGGGCTCTGTACCCAGACCTCCATTTACTGTTGGCTCCACCATAACTGTGGTAAATTAAAGTGTAGAGATTTCCTATCTGAAATCTAAAGGGAAAACATTTCTTGATAGCAACAAAGACATTCCATGTTTCACAAATCTTATAAAAAGTTACTGACACGACATGATAAATTAATCCATCCATCCATCCATATTCTATACCGCTTATCTGTTAAGGGTCGTGGGGGGGCTGGAGCCTATCCTAGCTGACATTGGGTGAGAGCCAGGGTTCATTCTGGACTAGCCGCCAGTCCGTCACAGGGCCATCAGGAGCAATTAGGGGGTCAGTATCTTGCTCAGGGATACTTGGAAATGGTCACTGGGGAAAGAGGCTCAAACCAGCAACCCTTTGTTTGCTAGACGGTCAATCGACCTCTGAGCCATACCGCCCCCATGATAAATTCAGAGAAGCAACAATATCTTAAAACGCTTACAAGTGAGCACATACAGTACTGGTCAAAAATTTTGACACTCCTTCCCATTTAATGTTTTTTCTGTATTTTCATGACCATTTATATTGTAGATTCTCACTGAAGGCATCAAAACTATGAATGAACACATATGGAATTATGTAGTAAACAAAAACAGTGTGGAATAACTCAAAAATGTTTTATATTTTAGATTCTTCAAAACAGCCATCCTTTGCTTTGATTACTGCTTTGCACACTCTTGGCATTCTCTCCATGAGGTCGTCACCTGAAATGGTTTTCCAACAGTCTTGAAGGAGTTCCCAGAGGTGCTGATCACTTGTTGGCTCTTTTGCCTTCACTCTGCAGTCCATCTCATCACAAACCATCTGGATTGGGTTCAGGTCAGGTGACTGGAGGCCAGGTCCTTTGGCGCAGCCCTCCATCACTGTCCTTCTTGGTCAATCGCCCTTACACAGTCTGGAAAAGTCCTGTTGAAAAATCAATGATGGTCCAACTAAACGCAAACCGGATGTGATGGCGTGTCGCTGCAGGATGCTGTGGCAGCCATGCTGGTTCAGTGGGCCTTCAATTTTGAATAAATCCCCAACAGTGACACCAGCAAAGCACCCCCGACACCATCACACCTCCTCCTCCATGCTCCACGGTGGGAACCACGCATGTAGAGAGCATCCGTTCACCTTTTCTGTGTCACACAAAGACACGGCAGGTGGAACCAAAGATCCCAAATTTGGACTCATAAAGACCAAAGCCCAGATGTCCACTGGTCTGATGTCCCTGTCTTGTGTTCCTTGGCCCACACAAATCTCTTCTTCTGGTTGCTTTTCCTTAGTAGTGGTTTCTTAGCAGCTATCCAACCATTAAGGCCTGATTGGAGCAGTCTCCTCTGAACACTTGATGTAGAGATGCGTCTGCTACTAGAACTCTGGGTGGCATTTATCTGGGCTCTCATCTGAGGTGCTGTTAACTTGTGATTTCTGAGGCTGGTGACTTGATGAACTTATCCTCAGCAGAGGAGACTCTTGGTCTTCCTTTCCTGGGGCCGTCCTCATGTGAGCCGGTTTCACTGTTGAGCTTGATGGTTTTTGTGACTGCACTTGGGGACACACTCAAAGTTTTTGCAATTTTCCAGATTGACTGACCTTCAATTCTTAAAGTAATGATGGACTGACGTTTCTCTTTACTTAGCTGATAGAATTCATACGAAGGAAAGAACCTAACAGTTGTCAAATAGGGCTGTCAGCTGTGTACCAACCTGACTTCTCCACAACACAACTGATGGTCCCAACCCCATTAAGAAGGCAAGAAATCCCACAAGTGAACCCTAACAAGGCAAACCTGTGAAATGAAAACCATTTCAGGTGATCATGAAGCTCATTGAGAGAAGGCCAAGGTTTTGCAGCGCTGTCAACAAAGCAAAGGGCGGCTACTTTGAGGAGTCTAAAATATAAAACATATTTACAGTTATTTAGCAATTTTTCCTTTATACATAATTCCATATTTCTTGATTCATATATCTGATGTCTTCAATATGCATCTATCATGCAGAAAGTAGTAAAAATAAAGAAAAAACATGAAACAAGAAGGTGTAGTGTATCTTCCACTCCATGAGAAAGCCCTGGAGTACCACCTGACACACTCCACAAGCTTTTTGGCTTATTATTTTGTGGACTATGCTACATTTTGGTTAACATCCACTTATAATGTTCCATCCATCCATCGTCTTCCGCTTATTCCTGTTAAGGATTGCGGGGGGGGGGGGCTGGAGCCTATCCCAGCGGCTAGAGGCGAGAGGCGGGGTACACCCTGGACAGGTCGCCACTTATAATGTTATTTCATGAAAATTATGAGATTTCAACACCCCTGAAAGAGTACAATGTTCCTAAAATATACATGTTTCCATGTATGATGGACACAGACATCAAAATGTGCATGCTTGTGTATTTGTTAAGTGTGATTATCTACAAAGGATTTTCAGAGTCTTCAAGCAATAATGGCAGACACACATCCCTGTTGGTGGGTGGGGGAACCCAGCTAGTGCTAAAATACTCTTTCTTGTGTTCTTTTGCTTTAACTCAGGCTAGATGTTTGTGCTGACTTTTAAATACACACATTAAATGCAACTGGTTAAATTCATAAGCCATCAGCCGCTTTTTGGATATTTCAGAGTGACAACTGCTTTAATGTCAGAACATGCACCTGCTTTGCATATTATGTGCAAGTTAAAGATGTGGAAGCATTGAATGTCTGTCAGTGGTTTGAGAGGAAAAGCAAAAGCCCCCACTTTGCCTGGTTTCTTCTTCTGAAAAGATACCTGACTAGAGAATCAAGTACTGATCCTCTACATCAACCAACTCTGAATAGTCACTTAAGGAAAGTGGATTAGAAACATGCCTTAATTCGCATTTTCTTCAGCTGACTTTGTGAAAATGTGTGTAAAATTTGCCATACATTTGTCTAGAAACCTCAACAGTCATCATTAGTGGCATTGAACCCAACAGTGTATCTGTTAGGACAATATTGAAAAGAAGACACAACCAGACAGTCAGGCACTGGATACAAGGCTGTTGTTGAGCATGCAGCTGCAGCGTTTGTATTATATGTCACCAGTGGCTCAGGTCCATCCTTCCAGAATTTCATTAGCTATTGCATGTGTGGGAATGACAATAGCATAAACAAAGCAGACATTACAAAATGTACCACCTTTATCTGAAGAGTACACTGCAGTACTGTAACTGTCAACTACTCAAATGGAGAGGGTATTAGGCCTTGAATGTTGACGCGTGAAAGGGTACAGATAAGAGGACGCTATTATAGGAGCAACAAGAGAATTGACAATTGCATCCGTGGGACAGGGCTTTCTTGCTTGCTCATGGATAATGTTAGCCTGGGTGTGAAATTTGGCAGAACATTAGGGAATGGTAATAGTTTATTGGTCATCACAAAAAGGAAAAGGCTTTAGAGGATCACAGAAGCAGGGGTAGGAACAAGGGGTGGTAAGAGGTGTCTGATAGACTGGCAGGAGTTGGAAGCGGGAAAGTGTTCGACTTTATGTGGCATCCTGGTGTTTGATGGTTCACTTTGTTACTCGATCAGCAAAGTATCAGTATGTGTGAAAGTGCTCCTCCCCCTTCAGCAGCAGTGGTTCCCAGTCTGGATGAGGCCTGAGTGATGCAGCTCCCCCACTAAAAAAACACAGGTTGCTATTTCAAACAACACTCAATGAGGGTGTCTAATCACCCAATTGCCTGCCCTTTCTAGCAATGCACTGCCTACCACACCTCATTATCTCTCCAACCTTGGTCTCCAAAACAGTAGAAGAAAGAGCTGAACTACTGTCCTAAAACTAATGAGGGAACAACACAGAGCATGGGAAGCATCCCAATTGAGTGTCCAGGAATTTAAAAGCTAAAAAGTCTGCTTTTACTAGCAATGCAGATAAAGTGTCCAGAAAAAAAACATTAAGTTACACCTCTGCTCTTTAAATACAAACAATGATGTTTACAGTATAGCTGGAACCCTTGTTGTCAGTGGCTTCATTGGCCATGTCCTCATTCTCGGGGTGATATGATCTGCATCCTTTTCCTTTCTCTACATCCTACTGAACTCTGGTCTTTCAGAACCATCTAGTTCACAGGAACTCATCACGCACTACAACTTCCTGCAAAGCACCTTATCAGGATGGCCAGACATGCATCAAGGGATTTCAGTTACACTTTATATTTGAGTTAAAATTCCATTAAAATGCTGGGAACAAGTATGGGTATTTATTGAGCTACAAAAAAAATTGCAATCTTTAAATTACTTCTGATTCAATGGGCAAAACATTCAGCAAACCATGATGGAATAATTTTTTTTAGCAGACTTGGCTAGTAAAACTGAAGCTGGACAGTGGCTAGACTGCCCACGTATTCTTGGTCATAGCAGAACATACAGTATCTTTTCATATTAGACTGTATTTCAATTCTTGCTTTTTTATCTGTATGCAGATAAATAAATGCAGCAAAGCATTTATAAATTATCAATTTCAAATTTTCATTTTAAAATCTTGAGCAAAAATCTAACACTACACTGCCCCTATAAGAATCAAGCAAGGACAGTCATAGAAGCAGTTGGAGAAATGGTAATAGTGAAAGGTTGGAAGCAAACTTCCCGAAACAAATCTAATTGGCTTGAACCCCGCACAACAGATTCCCATGCATTTCTCCTGCCTTAATCTCCACCGTCTCACCTAGGTATCTGTGCCC
This sequence comes from Aulostomus chinensis, assembly GCF_037954235.1. NCBI lineage: Eukaryota > Metazoa > Chordata > Actinopteri > Syngnathiformes > Aulostomidae > Aulostomus > Aulostomus chinensis. The sequence goes on along the minus strand of NC_141335.1, from coordinate 22,891,197 downwards.
CCTCCTGGGTTGTGGCTGGACAGTGGATTAAGACCTGTAGCTGTCCAAACCTAAGCCCCATGCAGAGGGTGAGGCCTCAACTACAGCTGGCTCCCATTGATAGCTGGCTTCAGATTAGACTGAGGCAACACCCGTCCTTAACGATATACCTGTCTCAAATTGCAGCCCTTGTGCAGTTTATAGCTGGACTTGGTCATGGTATTGAAGCGCAAGCTGGACATGCAAAGTCTGTACACAGGTACGCATTTTATCTCTTTAATTTGGACAAATTTAGCCCGGTTTATCAGGATGGGTTGATGCCTCTAAAACAAGGAGGAGAACATCAAATACCATGTGTATGGACCTTGAACACAGCTGGTCAAGATGAAGGCTTGGTTAGTCCAATTCTCCAAAACACCTTGTAGATTCATTTTATGAAAATAAGTTACTTCCTTGATAGCCCAACTCTTCAACTGTGACTTGTAAAACTGCAGTAAAGGTCAGTTACTTTTAAAGCGACGCTCAGAAAAGAAAACAATGAAAAGTGTAGACAAGCTACAGACAAGTGTTTAACGCCTTCCATCAGAATACTTTTTCATACGAAGTTAATATTTCTTCCAGTTTCCCTCTCATGCAAAATCAAACATTCAGTTCATTCAATCAACAAAAGCTTTGTTGTTTATTTTACGTTTCACATGGTCATATTTTATCCATATTTCAAACAAACAGTGCTATTCGAACCTTTTTCACCACAAAGAATAAATAGCTATGTTTGTGTTGTATCAGGTGCTTGCACAGTAACGCATTGTTGGATGTGAGGGGCACACAAACACCTGATGTTCATTGGTTGCAATGATGGTCGTAAATAAAAGGCTGAAGTACTATTATTTAGACATGTCAATTCACTTGGAGAACAACATAACAAAATGCCACCTATGCAGGCTGTTTATTTGAGCTGCTGTGTAACACTCACCACTACGACACCATAATGTATACAGGCTGTTTGTGGGTTAAGGAGGGTTAAGACGCAGATGAAATACTATCATGTGCTTGTCTTTGAAGAGTAAATCACAGTGGCGCTGTGCTGCCCGAAGGTCCTCTACTGCACGCGCGAGATGCCCCACATCCTGTTGAGGTCACCTTCACTGTTTGACAGGTTTTATCTCAGACTAAGAACACACACACATGCACACAGATAATTAATAGAGGAAACTTCTGCAGCCTAGCCTTTGACACTGAAGGGCAAATAACAACATGTGTATGGTGTCATGATAAGCATGTATCCATGGAGCAAAGAGTCTCTCCGGCTGTTGCCATAATGTTTGTCATTTTAGTTTTGCAATTAACATAAAGAAGAATATAAAATGGGGATTTTAAAGCATGAAGTGTTTTCAAAATTGTTCTGCCTCACCCTCATGTTGTGTTTACACTAACATTTGAACTATCAGGTCCAGCAATGATAAGCCACACTTTAGCCAGCTGGACTATCATAACAGCAGCCCTTTCAGCCATTGATAAGATGCAGAATGGCATTATATGTGATATTCCGGCACCAGCCTTTTGACCTTCCAGACCAACTTAACAAGCTTGGGACATAGCAGAAGGTCTCTGGTTCAGCAAATTGTTGTTTGGAAATCACTTGTGAAATTCCTCACAGATTAAATATCATGGTGAGATTTTGGTGGATTAAACAAGAGGTTTTGGGCTGGAATGTTTTGGCTACACATGAGATTACCTGCTATGTGGTCTTCCTCTTGTTCAGAGTCTTTAATAGCCACACACACACACACACACACTCTCTCTCTCTCTCTCACACACACACACACTCTCTGTAGCTGAAAATGCAATAGTGGCAGGAAATCTTACAAGTACATTTGTTTTCAATTTTATTTTAAAACTAATACAGATTGGGGTTTATACCTCTAAAATATATGTACTCTTACACTCAGCATTATCCACTTCAAGGGAGCAAAACAAGATCTTCAAACTAGATAAGAAGTCAGGAAAATTAATAACTGAGATCTCTAACCTTCTGTATATATTTTAGGAATGTCATCACAAAATACACCCAGTGAGAATATGAATGAACTGCCAAATGGAGCACGTGCATTAATGCTGGCAGAGCAAAGCAAGTGCGTGTATTTGTGTACCACTGACATCAGCTGTGACTCATTAAGTCATGTGAATACATGCACTCAAAGGAAAATACACATAACTGGCATGCTCTCCCAGAAAACATGGACAATGACGGAATGAAACTGAGTGCAGGACACCTCGGCACCCATCACCAATTTGACTGAAGGACTGAACCAGTGAATGCGAATAATGGATGTATAATCATAGTATAATATATAATTCTTTTACAGTATACATTCTATATTTTTATAGATATTTTTACATGATAAATCTGAAATAATACACACAGACAACAGTCAGTCTAATACTTGCTCCCTGCTGATGGCCATACATCAGAAATGTAACAGTGGAGGAGGTTTCCAGCCCACAGAATACTGTCCCTTTTAAAGAAAAATTCATAATTTTTTTTTCTTCCATTATCCCCCTAATTATTGTCTCTGCGCCCATAAATTTCTATGATAATTAGATTTTTAATGTTATTGGAGTGCATGCAGGTCACAGACCTTAACTTGGTTTGTTGAAATGAAGTGAAGACATCAAAGAGGATCGTTCGGTGCCTAAAACGCCACAGCCATTGCTCCCTCCTGTCCTTAGTGAAAGGCAATTCAATGCCTCTTTGAAGAACAACAGACCCCACAAAGGTGTCGAAAAACCAGAAAAGCCCAAAATCTGCAATGTTTTGGATCACTTTTCAAACAGTAATGAGCCTTCAATCACAAAGTCACAGCTTAATTCAAAGCTATGGTTTAAATCCATCATCTGTCATAAATATTCATGATAAAACATATACCCCCAAAATATAATGACGTATGAATACAACTCGTCATGCCCAAGTAGTCTCAGGGCCAGTGCCAGATTCCCCTTCACAGATTCCAAGCTGTCTGCTCCCAGCATGCCAATCTGTCACGTCCTTTTTCACATCCTGCCCCTCATAGGATGCCCTGTTCCCTCCCTTAAAATACTTCCTGATTTAGCCCAACCTGTGCTAGTTGTAAGCTACTATACACAGAATGTGAAGGCTGCCAACAGTGACAACATAAGCTTGGCTAGAAGTCCATAATCCATGAGGCATGTTCGTCATATGCATCTCAACTTTTTCAGTTCTTTGGATGGTGAGAAAAAAGGTTTAAGTAGAGGGCTTAGCAAAGTGCGCTACTCATTGATTGTGTGCGTAGTTGAAGGTCAGTGCAGGTGGAGTTAGTCATGCATAGGTCGTCCTTCGTGGGGCAGCGAGCAGGTCTCAGTAAATGAGAGTAGCAGAGGTGCTGAGGGCATATCAAATTGCACTCCGTGAGAAAGAATGCTCCCTAAGGTAATAAATCAGAGATGGGGCAGAATTTCACGCCCCTCTGAAGCTCAGCAGGCCTGTTTACACTGACGTAAGTGGCACTCAACAGACTGCCACTAATGCCCAGCCTGTCATTCACTCACACAGACACGCTGCTCGTTTAAGAATCGTGTGCACCCCAAGTGTGTACTAAAAACAAATCGACATGTTCCCAAAAGATATCCTGCACAAACTAATCCCCTGCCATGAAAACCAATGACACAGTTAAATCCCATGCAAGCATCAATGCTCATTTAATCTAAATCACCCACAATATTGTTTTGTTCCTTAGAATCTACATTGTCATTGCTGATGTCTAAGTTCCAACACCGCATATAAACACAAGTCAGTGAAAATCCCTTTGAAAGCAGCGGGATTTGGGACTTAATAGTTTTATTGTGCTTCTCTAAAGTAATAAATTATTCCCGCAGTGGGAAGAAATATCAACAGAGGGGTTCTGTTTTGGATCAGTTTGAAGGACAACCAACCCAGGAAAACAAGATGTAACCATAAATTTCAACACAATTTCCTTAGTAGACCGATGAGAATGAGGAGCCTCGCAAAAAACACAAGCAAGGTGTCCAACAAATAATTCATGGTGGTCTGTGCAGGCATTTGTCAACTGCACTGAGACAGATACCAATAACTTTTTAGCCCAGTTACCTGCCCTCATTTTGTGAGGTCATGTAAAAGTAAACACACAGTCATGGTTGGTTTAAAAGACAACATTCACATTAAGTAGATAGCACAATCAAATACATTTGATCAGCATCAGAGCAAAACTGTGACAGTCAAAACACATAATCTTAGTTATGAAACATCTGAAGACCTAAAAGCATACAGAAAAGTGAGACAGGAAGCGACAAAATGTGTTTGTGTATCTTGTGTGCACACACTTATGGGAGTTTAAGAAGCTTAAGTCTGCTCGTGTAAATAACAAACATTCAGTTCTGTAGAGGGAACTTGTGTGGCCACCTTGCTTAGGGCCTGTCAGCATCATGCCCTTATTTGTGCAGTAACAGGAGACAACATGTTTGTCCAGACTCAAAACATAAGAGATGCTGTGCAACATGAAAACCCTCCATCACAAGGACCACAAAGATGCATTAACTTGACAATAAAAGATGAATGGGACCAGTTTTCCTCAAAAAATCTGCTATAACACTTTTTAAAAGGATAATTGAGATATTGGGTGGTGTTCTATTTCTTCCTCTGCAAAGCTAACGCACTCCATCATTCCAGTGATTCAAATGACACTCCAGTTCCCAACCCCAGCCCTATCTGCTCACAACAGGAAATCATGACTCCCTAAAGCTCATCCTGGGCTAATCCCAGTGAGAAACAAAGCAAAGCTTAAACTTCTTGAAAAACATGTATTGGCTTAAAGTGACATAATGTAAAAGAGGCAAAAAAACAAAACAAAAAAACCCTCACAAAGTACCATCATTCTCAGCAATTTAAAACTAGGCAATAAAAATAATGCATCACATTTCCAACAGCTAGGGTACTGGAAAGGACCTCAGTGTGATTTTTAATCACATCAATTTCAAAATAAAGCTGAAAATACAACTTGATGTGTATCATCTGGGTATTTCCATAATATGTACATCACATACCTTACTATTGATAACTCATCAGACATAGTAAGTCAAAACCATTTCATTCAACATGTCCATTCTAATTTATTAGTATAATATTTGCAAAGTTGCACTGTTGTACATTGTTGCTGAACACGCTAAATTGAACTGTTATAACGTCATTCTGTAAAATTAAGTGCATATAACTTTTTGTGTAACTCAGACAGCAGTAACACATTGAAATATAGCTGCTACAACATCTATGGATCATGACAGGATTTTATTATGATATATTGCAATACTACTTCAATACTAGGGCTGGAATTTCAATATAGTATTATGAAAATAAAGCAATGTATGGCACACCCATCGAACATTGTCAGGTACGACTGCTGTCTAGCACAATATCTGTGTTCCCAAGCAACTAGGTGTAGACAAAGCTGAAACACCAATGGCATACTCCATTGCCATGGCTAACAGCAGCCACTCACTACGTACCACGTAACATGAATCACTGGTAAGTGCTCTGCTTTGGTTACTATGTACATGTGGCAGCTGAAGGATGAAATTTTATGTTATCACTAATTATTAATGTATTTCAAATTCTTGAAGCTAGCCTTGGGAGACTGAGTACTACAAAAATCAGTTTAGTGTTACCCCTGCCACAGGCAACTATAATTAAGACAGACTACTCTTCACAACAGAACACAATTTGTTACAACTGACTGCATTACCATGCACAATCATACCCATCAACCACAATAAAAGCCTTATGAGCACACAGCCAAATTGTTGATTTGCTGTTTTGTGTATGGCATTTAATTTTTTTGTATATTTCCACACACAATATCATTGCATTGAAATTACCATATGCCAACTTTGAGATTCGAGCACCATTCCACAAATAACCGCCACTTCTGTGATGCAGTGACTAACAATATATTTCTCTTCGGCTTGTCTATATTAGAGTCCAATTCATAATAACCAGAGGAGCCGCCTGACACCAAGACACTACACTTTCATGACAGTATACAGATGTGGTGGTGAACACTGGACACTTCTAATTATAAGGCCGCCATTTGGAGCAGTTAGTATTGCCCTTTTTGGCCAATGTAAACATTTGAAAAAGGCATTAATATGTTCAGTTATTTCCTGCTGGTTCTTGATCAGTAATATAGACTGTGCAGAATGCATGGTGGGATGCCTGGAATTTCAGAGGCAAGGCTACAAGTTGCTAGATTAGCAGCATGGTTTGGTAACAATAATTAAGATTGTGAATTCTACTAGTCACGTTTTCCATAATATAGTCGGTGCAAAATAACTAGTGATTACTAACGTAAGCTTCAAGTGTAGACTTAAATTTGTTAACAATCACTGCAACTGTTAAGCAATCAATTAAGTGTTTCTTTACATTACATGAGCTGCTTTTAAAATTAGAAAAAAGTAAATATCTCAAAATAGATGTAAGGGAACAAGAGGCTGCAATTTCCTGTTTCCTTAAAATGTTTGGGTTTTTTTTGCAGATGACATATACGTGTATAAAAGTCTATATACAAGAATTGATGGAGATTATAATACAGCCAATGATTTGAAGTCTCAAGGACCTATGGGCCTGTAGACGTAGTGGGGCTGAGAGCACTCTTATCCACAGTTTTCTGATCACCACTATCAGGTTATCCCAGTGGGGTTTGGCTGATAGCACAGCCCGGCTGATAACACAGCCTGGTAGATAACTGCAGTCCAGGTCCCGGACCACTCTGAACCATTCTAATGCCGTTAGCTACCTCATTACTCCACTGGCTACTGGCCTATCAGAAGCCCGTCACAAGCCCAGTGGCACCTTATCAAGTACAAACCCCCGGCAATCACTACTGTCTTACGGCCAATGAGAGAATCATCGCAGACTGCTGTCTACAGATGCCAGATCCTCAATTTGGCACATAAAGAGAACAGGACAGTTTAACTTCACAGACTGCTTTGTTGCAGCCTCTGAGGCTGTACTTCACATGAATTAGAACTGATACCTAAATCTAAAAATTGAGAATAATACTCGAGAACTTAAGAATAAATTTAAAAATAAATTAGAACAAGAGTCCAACATTTCAACCTCTCCATTTAGAGGCAATGTCTTCTGTGTATGCTGTAATTGTTAGAAGTCTGACAGGTCTAACATGATTAAATGTGGCCTTATCAAACACTGTAGAATGACCTCAATATTTACAAGCTGACAGATGAGCAGTAGAATTGTTGTAGAAATTTAGCAGAGACAAAAAATTTAATTAATTATTATGAACTTTAATAATAATATGCTGATTGTAAATTTCTGTAATACACCACTCAGTTGTATGCATCTTTGAAAACAGATCTGTCATTTGTAGTTCAGCCTTTTGTACCTCGGCTACTGAGCCAAACAGATTTTCAACTCAGCACAAAGACTGTGTAATCACGCAGACAGATCTTAGACATAAATGGCACAACAGTGCACTTTTTGGCAACTCTATTTCTAGCAGTGATGTGAATAAAACTCAGTGTGTAATGATAGTTCCGGATGTTTCTTAAATATACAACACACACAAAAAGGTCATGCTGATGCTCACTGAAAAACAAATAAACCTAAGACTGAATGAAAACTGGGATGGATGACAAACACAACCTTCACTCTAACAATCTACAGTATGTTTCATAAACAGACTGCCTCAAGTCGTCTCTGAAGTCTAGCTGCAATCAAACTTTTAAAAGTAAGACATTTGGAATACAACAGCTTCACAACTTTGATGCTGAAAGCTGACAAAGCAAAATCAGTGTTGCCAGCTGCATTAATTCACTTTGGCTGAGAGGCACTGCAGCTCAGCTGACAAACACAGGTTTTCACATCCTGCAGTGACAGCTGAAGATCTTATCATACACAAGGCAAAACAACAGCAGAATATTGGAATCTATGATAAAAATAGGGCAGCATAGTGGTGCAGTGGTTAGCACTGACACCTCACAGCAAGAAGGTTCCGGGTTCAAGCCCTGGCTCGGGCAAAGGCTCTTTCGGTGTGGAGTCTGCATGTTCTCCCTGTGCCTGTGTGGGTTCTCTCTGGTACTCCAGCTTCCTCCCACAGTCCAAAGACATGCAAGAGGGGACGAGGTTAATCCAGACTCTAAATTGACCGTAGATGTGACTGTGAGTGTGAATGGTTGTCTGTCTACATGTGTTGGCCCTGCAAAGGACTGGTGAACCGTCCAGGGAGAACCCTGCCTCTCACCCGAAAACTGCTGGGATAGGCTCCAGCCCCCCCGCGACCCTTAACAGGATAGAAAATGAATGGATGGATGATAAAAACATTAAGAATCCCAACTGCGCTCGTGCATATGAGTAGTTACTGAGATATTTTGTATATGTGCATGTCAATGTACTGCACATTACCTTTATCTCAAACTTTAGGCTTGCTAGCATGAATTTGGATGTGGCCACTGTAGCTTTATGCATAGATGTATTCTTTATGCCTTTTCCAAAGTGTAAAGGAAAGAAAGTAATTGGGTCAAATAAGGAAGTCATTGAATAAGTCATCTGTAACACTGTGTCAACAATAAAGTGGAACAAATGAATTGTCTTGAAGGAACATGGTGTGTTCTCATTTTTGTAGGGAAAATTTACCATGCCTGTAATAGAAATTAAATAAAAATGCAACACAAGACATTCACCATTAGGACAGTAAAAAAGGAAACTTGCAAGAGTATTAAACGTAGAAGCTATCTTAGGTTTAATGTACAAATAAACCAGTAACATACAAAAAGGGATTATCAAGTGTTAACATTTTTTAGCTCACCTGGTTCCTCCAAAGAGGATGATTCGATCTCCAACCATGCAACAGCATTGGCGTCTCCGTGGACATGGCCCTTTCCCCTTTGGTTCTACTTTCTTCCAGGAGAAGGCTTCTGTAGATTCACGCACACAAATGAATGACAATGAAAACAGCAGCAGGACATAATATTGGTAAAATTAAGTAATAACTAGCTATACCTATAAAGACTCCGCTGACCTTCTCTGACACAAGCTCTTCATAAAATATCACCTGAAGTGTTAAAAAAATATTGATCTATATGGCTTCATTATAGTTCAAGTTTTATCCAGTCAGAGAAATCCAACTCTAAATGGACAACATGCCAGGAGTTCATTTAGCTTTCTGCAATTTAACCACAAACACAAGACCCAAGGATATGGAAACACAAAGGGGAAAGCAAAAAGCAACCCTATTTGAACAAACTGCTGAAGTGCATTATACCTGACAATAGTGCAGCTGTCAGCTGGTCCATATAAGGATGAACTGTGCAGCCTCACACTCTTAGAGACACCAGCATCATTGCATCTCTATGGCAACAGGTTTTGATAATTAGTACTACAGCTGCAGTGCTACCCTCTAGTGGACAGCAACATGTCCACATATTTAACAGTGGATGTCAGGTTCGGGTACTAGCAAAAGCCACTTTAGTGGGACACACCTGCTACCAAGTGTTTCAACGATTATTATACTGTCATGTGCTACAGACTGCAAGCCGTGGTTGCATGTTATGATACTGCACTGTACAACTAGTGCCACAATGTGAAAGTTCTCTGGCAGTGTGGCACAAAATGATAGGGGTAGAAAAGTAGATGGGTGCACAGAGAAAACTAGCAATTAATGTATCAAATGGACTTAAAAACCAGGTCTTGTGGTCTAAATGCATTTCCTTTGTTGTATAACTACATTGATCTATGTTTGCAAAAATCACCTTCATCAGGTCTGGACTCATTGATTACTACAGTTCCTTACAAAGACTCAGCCCCACGAAGAGTGGTCATCCTGCAACATTGTATGGAACGAACCAGAGCATCTTTAAGAAAGCACTTTGACTAATTTGAGAATCAATATGGTCAAAATTGAAAGTAGAAACAAAGACCTTGAAGATCAATTTATCATCCCCCTTTCATTTGACAGCATCTGGTTTAAATAAAAAAATGGACACACCATCTGCAATTTACATTTGGTATAGTGAAAAGAGAGCAGCCAGACAATACAATGAAAGGGGAAAAGATTGTCTGCATTGCTCTCCACAGCACAAGTGAAGGAAAGTAGAGCGAGCCACTACTGTATTTTTGTCTAAAGAGGTTAAATAGTCATCAGCGCAGATGCAGCACACATCTTTCCATCTAGCAAACACAAATGGTGACTCACCTGGGCTGAACTTCCAGAGATCATTGAAGTGACGGTCCAAACGGGCATTGTATCCTCCAAATATGTACAGCTCTCCATTATAGGAAACTACAAAGGAGGATGGAATACACAGAAGCGAATCATCAACGAACTGTGATTGACAATGTAGATTAATGTCATATTAAGACAAGTACGTCTGTTGCAGTGGTTGAGGTTTTTTTTTTGATACAAAAATGTGGGTAAAAAGGGCAATCCTAAAGTGAAGAAATACCGAGTGGATAACACCAGTGACTCACACACAAATTGTGCTTGACAGAAAGGAGAAGAAATGCCACACTAGAAAATGACTGCAGTCCAAAAGTTCAGACTTCAAGAATGACATTTGTGCATACCTTCAGTTTCTACCTTTTACAAATCCCCAAATCCTTCCACCATCAGTTACAGGCAGTGATCTTCTTTAAGAACATCAGAGATAATGGTCTGGCATTTAGGAATATGAGTCTACTAATTTTATTAATTAGCACCAATGGTTCAGTACGTGGGTGGCATATTGTGATTTTCTTACAGGCTGAATGACTCCTGCGTCCCTCAGGCGACGGTTGCGTTGATGGCGTGCTCAGCCAACAGTTGGTCTCTGTGTCAAACACTTTGATCTTGTTGCAGTAGACCTCATTGTTGGAGTGGAAGGGACCGAAGCGGTCTGCTCGACCTCCAAAAACAAACATCTTTGTCCCGATGATGGTTGCTGAATGGAAGTCCCTCCAGCGTGCTGGGGTGCCCTGTAAAGAGACATTTTAGTGCAGCAGTCTTACACAAGCTACGCAGTTTGATATATTAACCTTCATAATAAGCAAAGTTCCTCATAATTCGAGAAATCAAGCCTCATCTTCATACTGGCAGAAGAGGGGTTTTTCCACCTTCAAAGCTAAATATTGCCATCTAGTGTACCCAGATATGAACTACAAAGAACACTGAATTACACTAAAGGCTTTTAAAAAATTATGTTTAGAGAAATTAATAGAACAGAAAGTTACATCATCAATCAATGAACAATTAAAACCCAAGGTATACGAGATCTAAAATACTGTGTATGAGAAATGAGTGTGACTGGAACCGCTAAACAAAGACAAGCCTCGACCCTCTTTGCATTTTGCTGGCCTTCAGCCAAGGTAAAGCCTTTCACATGCCTCCACTTCCAGAATGTGCCATTGTACTCCTGGAATTTTATGAGGGCAAGCAGGCTCTTTAAATGCTAATGTCAATGCAGAAAAAAATGAAGTCTTATAAAACAAATGGATAAATTATTCAAATTATGCTATAATTAACAATGAACAGTCCAATGAAAAAAAACGCCACATTTTTAATGTATAAAATCACTGTCCTGGAAGCAGGAAAACTGAGGCTTAAGAGAAGAGCGGGCTCTCGCTCTGGAACCCACTCAACAAGAGCAACATTCTACAGAGAATTCAAACTGTGAAGCAGTAGGTAGGCTTGCTCTCCAAAAGTAAAACCCAAGTCTAAGAATCCATGAAAATGTATAATTCAGTCACAAGCAGAACTAAGTCTATAAGCTCCACACTGTAACACAGTCTGACCCTTCTACAGCAGTCCCTCATTCATTTAAATATGTGCAAAGTATAATTTGCAAGCCTTTATCACATGAGCAGCTTGACTGCACACAAACACAAATGGCATTTCCTAAAGGGGGAGGGTATAAAATCCTCTCTGAGGCTCTCCGTACTTGGCCACCAACCAGAGAGCTGCATTACAGAGCTGTGCCATTGTATCTGACCAATCTGACCACTGGGCACTTGTGTAAGAGTGCTGCCAACAAATAATAACCAACACAGTGTTGATTTTTAACAGTGCTTGCCAGTCCATTCTATCTTTTTGAGTGTTTTTGTCCATTTCTGACAGTTTAAGTGTGACATTTTACTCCCAGGAACAAATTGAACACAGAATTGCCAAGTGGTTTTCTACTCACTCTGGCATTAATCAATGTCCAAACCATGGTGGTGGTGTCAAGCTTGTGGATGTCATTGGAGAAGCAGTCAGCCTAGAGAGCAGCAGAGGAGATGAATTAAATGTGTACATGTTCACCAGGGCAAGACCAAAGTGAAGAGTGACAAAGACTCACTAGCTGTTCATATCCTCCAAATATGTACATCGCCTTCCCCAGAACGCAGGCCGAGTGGCCATCCCTTGCTCCAGGAACTGCCCCTGAAATTTTGGGTGTGAACCATCTGTGGGTATCTATGGCACAGGAACAGTTGGCATTGATATGGTGCACTTCCAGCTTTATGCCCAATATCACTTGAAATGGTGATAGAGCCACTGACTTCGCTTGCCTCACCATTTTTGTATTTCATACTGTGACTAAATGACTTGGTGGTACAAGAGACTACAATGTTCAGAGCAAGTAAATAAACAAATCAATAATTTATTGATTATTTCATCATGACAAACTACAGGGGAAAATTCATCAAACTGAAATCAACCAAATGAGCAAAGGCAGAGCCAATAACTCAATATTACTACTGTGAAAACAGCCAACAGATTCATTAATATAATCCATTCTAAAATATAGAAAAGAATACAGTGTATAAATCAGAAGAGAAGAATTTAACAAATTCTAATCACTACTTCCACAAATCTGTGGGAGGATCAAATACAGCCATTTCTCAGTCATTTTTGAATCAAATATATCAGCCTGGATTACCACAGGATTTGAAAGAAACCATTAGAACTAATGAAATCTCAAAAGCAGTGGACCATCTACTACGAGAACACTGATGGTGTTCATAAACAATCTAAGGATGAAAATCTATGACTTGAAAACCTTGATAATGTCAATGGACACAGAAAAAAAAGGTTTGATATAAACATTATTGCCCTCAACATAGAACCACTAGTAACAGAAGAAGTTAAAACAAAAACTCAGATTGTGCACCATAGGTGTATGCTGACCACATTACATTATGTTCAAGGAGTTGCTACCTCTAAATGAACATTCATTCATTTGTAACAATAAGTTTAACTTATAAAATTTTTATCTTTTTAACCATAACCTTCAAGGTTTTGATCAAACAGTTCATAAAATGGTGTTTCAAATCATAGTACTCTTGTAGTATCTACATACATGTCCAATGTCAAAGGACTCAGAGAGAAATTGGGGTTTAAGAACATAAACTGGAGCATCTACAGCAATCGAAAAATACAGAACATCTCCCTGACAGGTTTTCTACCATTTTCCTTTCACATTCTAACATCAAACACCTGCATATCAAATAGAACACAGCCCTAAAACTGTCACTTATTCGAATGGGGTAGATTCAGGTCTACTTACTGACATCAAAGGCATAAAGCACATTGCAGGCCCCCTCTGTGTCATTACGCCCACCCCAGAGGTAGATAATATCATCCAACAGCACAGCTGTGTGGCCATAACGCATATATGGCACTTCACGGGCAGGTTCATGTCCCCCGGTCCTCACTGGAGGTAATTTCATCCAGCGCAGAGACACTGAGGTACAAAACAGTCAAGAAAGGTAGAATTATTCAACATGCTGTGGAAAATGTGCATTGTCAACATATACAGAGATTCTGAATTTGAAAAAAACAATAACAACAACAAAAAAACATTCGCCATGTTGAACAAATAAACATTTATCAAGAATTTTATCAGAAAAACAAGCAATACTGTTTGTAACTTTGATAATAAAAATAAATACCGTATGCATTAATTCTCAAACAAATTTTAAGTAAATACAAACAACATTCTATGACACTAAAATCACATTTTAATTAGATGGCAATGTTTAAAAAGGAAACAACTAGGAAATACAGAAGCAAATAGATGAAATGGCATCTCAAGATAAGGCAGAACTGTGACATTTCATAAAGTGCTTCAAACCATTAGATCTAGCTTAAATTCTTTTGACATAATTACCACATGACAAGAGGTAGGTTGCGCTTATTTGTATATCATTCTTATGGTTTATGTATTTTACAATTTTCTTATTTTGAGGGGCTTTAAACAGAAGGTAGAAAAGTAAATAGAAGAGTAAATGGAAAGAATCAAAGGACATCAGGCTCTGCTGTAAAAAAGACATCAAAGAGGAGAAGCACAAAGAAAGAGACATGATGAAATATAGAAACAATAGCTAAGAGGGTCTCGTTTCCATTTCAATCAGCCAAAGGCATCTGTTATCAAAGTTTGGTTCCACAGACCTTTTCATGGTGGAGCTATAGCATGTAGGCTTAAGCTACTTCAGGAAGTTGTGAAACCCTTAAGCAGGTGGTTGACCACACCAGGGAAAGGTGACATAAAAAGGATTACAAGACAAAAAGGGGGCAATTTTATAAACACAAAAGTGGTGCATCACCAAGTTAAAGAAAACATCTGGGTTTGTGAGATTAATACCTAGCAACAGAGATGCAACTAGCAGCGCTCTGCACAAACCACAATGGAAAGCTGAGGTCAGCAGTAATGAGATACAGTTGTGAAGGGAAGGAGTTCCAACACACCACAGACCATTGGCTTATCTCTTTTTTCCTTATATGAAATAAGGTGCAAGAGGAGAAGACATTTTCAAAAATAAGTTCAGTTACAAAAAACAACTTCAACGTAGACAGGTATACATTCCACTTCCATCCTCCTATCTCTGACAACATACTTGAGACATAGAGCTTGTAACTTGTAAAAAGTTGTTTAGCAAGTCACCTTCAACTGCAAAGTACAGTATTTAGAGCAACAGCTGTGCTTTCTGTGAGGAAAATCTAAACCACAAGGCCTTTGGTTCTGGAATAAATAGATCTGTATTCCAAGATTCTTGACCAAAGTCACAATTGTTGGGACCCTGAGTATATGTATAGTCACTCCCTACCTGTGTTGAAAACATGTACATCAATCTGGCGAAGTGTTTCGTAGTCCTCCCCAGAGCAGTAGCCTCCAAAGGAGTACACCTTGTGCCCCACCGCCACAGCAGCATGGTTGACTCTCCGTGGCCCTCCTTCAAGGTGCACTGACCAGCGCAACATTCCACGCGCAAGCACCTCTGCGACAGTGAGTCCTTAGACCATCACTCTGTCGCCTGCTTGGACCCCATCAAGCCAACATCCACCATCAAAACCTGTGATCACAAGTAAAGGAGAATGCACTCTGCTTCAGAGAACAGCGAGGCTAGCCGGGAGGGGCAATTTTAGAAATCACAAAGGAGACCTGTTTTTCCTCTTGGACTAAGGGTTGCACAGCTCTGCTGTTGCTGAAAAGCTCACAAGCTCCTGTATTATCTAAGCCTGTAGAGTATTTTAAGAGGTGATTAGACCCACACCTACCACACCTCTTTGTTTGTGTTCTCTCTTATGTGCCCTCCCATTGCATTACAAAAATTTTAAACAGAAAATAATATAAATATGCACCACTATTGGGTAGTCCCACAACAATTTAAGTGCTATTAATATAATTGCATACAATCTTCTTCACTGATCTTAAAAGTGGATTCCTGTTGGGCTACTGAGATGTTATTAAGCGGGTGGATTTATAATCTGTGGCAAACCTAGCAACTGTCTAACTGCTACTAAGCGATCTTGGCAGCTGCTCTCGCATTTGAGGACAGTCATACAAACCAAAAATATATGATGGAAGTGAGAACACCAAAATAAAATATCAGAACAAAAGGTCTTCTGTTTAACTGACAACTTACACTGAAACATTTTATCAAGGACAGCTGTGAACTCTAAATTATGTATATAACTTAAGTTTTAAATAAACAAAGACAAAGATAATTAACAAGTTATTTTTTACTCCCTTCTCATATGTCTTGCAGGAAAAGCCTGTGATATACGAGAACCAAGTGAAACCCCTTCATGCAAAACCTTGAGCCCCTACTTATTCTGTGTCAATGACTCACTTTCTCACTGACCTCCAACCTTTGTTTGCTTTTAAAAATAAATCCCAAGGCCATTGACCATAGACATTTCTATTTCAAGCCTACATGTCCCTGAGGAGTAACTCAGGCCAGATGTAGGCAACGAGCAAATATGAGTTTTCTCTCAGTTAGTCGTTATTGTTTTAGGAGCAGATGCAAGCTGGCATGTAAACTAAACATCCATTCTGTCACAGTGAAAATTACCTAAACGTCAAGCCAGTCATGAGTTGCAGGGGTCCGATCGATTTAACAGCATAGCTTCTCTCCATGTTGTCACAGGTAAAATGTGAAAACAGGGACATCTTTGAGAGCAGATTCAACACCGTCCTGGTTTGACTAACTGAACAGGCTATCAGATGATCAGTCATGGCACTGACCACAATGCAAGCTCATAGTATATTTGTAATCTCCTTTAGCCTTGTGCAATGGTGACAAACAAGAGATAACTGGTACAGCTAATCAAGACCCAGTGACATTGAGCTTTCTCACGGTAACTACAGCCTCTGTAAAAGCCCCATTCAAGAGCTAGCCACGTTGGTTAGCATATAGGGATAACATTAAGTCTGCAAGTAACTGCCTGTCATGTCTCACGTCATAAACTATTAAAACCCACAGTAAACTTTATGGGACGCTAACGGCGTTCACATATCTGTCAATTTGCCGGACGGGATGATAAGCCGTTGTCAATTTAGCTAGGCTAAGGCTAGTCTTCAGTTGCTAACTAATGTAGCGTTAGCTGTTAGCTAGCCACCGTGAATTGAATAAAAAGAAACGGGGGGGAAAAAAAGTTAAAGCAGCGACACTCGTGGTCTACTAAAACCAAGTTAGTTGTGGCTATCAAATAAAGATTAATATGAGAATAGGGGTAGGGTTTAGCTACCTTACAGTCTGGCCGGTGGTGGTTAAATGATGTTTAGACAGTACCGACTCCCTCGTGACGTTTAGGGAAGGGAGCTCGCGCCCCCTGTCGACTCCTCCATACTGGAAAATCCTGTCACATTCCCGAGACTTAAAAACGTGTAACTGGTTCGTATTCATGCTTGAACGATCTGCCTAATTTCCTTGGGGAAAGTGGTTTTGTTCGTTTGTTACTTGCACGGCCGGATGAACTTGTTCACGAGCCTGAGGAAAAACAGCATGACACTACCTGGCCTCGCGTGAACTGGTCGTTTGTTTCGACAGGGGTTTCAAATAGTCTGCTTGTAAATGAACGCAGACGACATAACGCTGAAAAAATCTTTCAAATAGTCCCTGTCCAGAAGAAATGTGCGCACACAAGCACACGCACACACACGCACATACACATAGATGAAATAAAATGGGAAATCGTGATTTTAAGAATTGCAACGAATGGAGAAAGTGAGTCATAAAATAAGGAACATGGAAGATGTGTTTCAAAAAGGTGGATTATTTTATGAAATGTATTAGAACATCAGTCAATCCACTCATTTTCATACACTGGCTGTGTTATTGAATATCTGACCAACCTGTACACTCAAGCATATGCATACATGTATACAGTATGTACATAACATACAGTATATACTTGTTGCGAATACATCCACACCAGAAAAGACATGTATGTGTGCATGTATTTATGTGTGGTATGTAACTATGGGAATGTATACTGTATGCTTGTACAGTATATACATTATAGAGGTGTGTGATATCCAACCTGTAGGTTATAACCTTTTCTTATCATTATTATTTTAATCATGTTTTTTTTTTTTTTTGCTTTTGTTTGTTTTTTCTTCTGATTTTTTCATTTAAAAGTGTAAAGATACTGATTTTGAATCGTAGATTTCATAGCAGCTGAACATCACCTAAAAACACTTTCTGAGCAAATACGGTGTATAAAATTGATTTGACAGGGACTGATGACCTCTGGAATTCATGGGCATTCATGTTTGTTCCACACAATATGTGTGTTTTTTTGTTTTGTATTTTTTTAAATCTAAAATTCACATTAAGAGTTGACAGGTAATAACATGAGGGGTAATAAGTTTCTCAATCACTGTTTCATAATGAGTGAAAGTAAGTAAAACACAGCTTAAACCCCAGTCCCTATTATTCATTATATTTAAGCATCTCTCTATCATACACAAACACGTACTATAACACAATTATAACAGTAGATGGCGCCCTCACATATGTTTAGTCTGGTCCATGGCAATAAAAGCCTGCCAAGGCCTTACAAGACAATAATTAAACCAACAAATGTAACAGCAAATGACTTTTGGCCTGATAACTTGATAACCAGGGTAGCCAACACGTGACATAGTTGCTTGAATCACAGGGCCCACAAAATATGACCCTTTAATGATTGGAGGGTCATATTTTGTGAATAAAAGCGAGGGTTTATTTTAACATGAGGGCCAGTATCGGGCCAACAGTCTGCCTGACGGACACTGAAATACAGATGAAGCAAAGTTGGAAACATTTTTTTTGACCATTTTTCTGTTATTTATGTTATTTATATCACTTACCAAGATAAACAACATTTAAAAATATTGTTGGAACTGTTTTTTGGACATTATGTCCTTGAAACATTAAGATCTCCTTCAGGGAGTTTCTTCGAATTTGGCGCAAACCTCCACTGGGACTCCAGGACTGCACTGAAAAGAGTTTGGTGGTCAAAGTTACTGTGACAAGCGTACATCACCGCGGCAACCACAGTGGGGTTTTTGTAGTTTATCAATGTGAGTCAGGCATGACCCTTGTCAGGCAAAGTGCAGCAGATGAGAAAACCCATTTTCAAATATTTTAAAAATAATTAATTAAATCAAAAATATTTCTTGACAGCCCTATTTTCTGAGCAAATGTCTACAGTAACAATTTCACTGCATACCAGCAGACTGCTGATACTCTAGACTGTCGGTTCATGTTCTAAATGAATGTTACTGTCTTTTTAGGTGCTTTTCACCCATTGTGTTGCAGACTTTATTGTGATGTTGTTTAAGTTAAATGTCTTTTTTTTTCTTTGGTCTCATAGGTATTTGAGAAACAGCCAAGCATCTATTTCTCTGGGCCCAGCTGCCAACCTCTGACTACTGATGAACGCAATGCCTTACATCCCCATCTAAAGTCACCCTCCAGCTGGAAGAAAGTTTCCTCCAGTGCCAAGAATGTGAAGAACAGGGCACCGCCAGCCCCAACAAGGAACCACTGACTCACATTAATGACTGCTTAGCCTGAGTAGGAAGAGTCTCAAACTGAGTATTGGCACCAATACTTAAAAGAGGCATACTTGAAGAATACACTTTTTAAAAAGTTAATTTAAGTCTATTTATAAAGGTTTATACTCTATATTTTTTAATATCCAAGTTGCTGAGCTCTTGAGATAGATTACTTCAAATACTTCAGCAACATTCATGAAAGGGATTTGGGATTTTTTTTGTCTTAACTCCATAAACTTATATATATATATATATATATATATATATATATATATATATATATATATATATATATATATATATATATATATATATGTGTGTGTGTGTGTGTGTGTGTGTGTGTGTGTGTGTGCATGTGTGTGTAAAATCACGTACAAAATTTATTTTGTGTGAATTTGTGTCGCTGTTATCTGGTTACGTCCCACAGTCCTTTAAAGTAGCAATAATTAAAGCTCTTCTCAAAAAAGCAACCCTGGGTCCAGAAGTTTTGTATCAAAAACTTCCATTTCTCTCCAAAATTCTGGAGAAAGCAGTTGCTAAACAACTCTGTGACTTCTCCACAGCAACAGCCTATTAGAGGATTTCCAGTCAGGTTTCAAGTTCATCATAGCACAGAAACAGCACTAGTCAAAGTTACCAGGGACCTCCTACTAGCATCAGATGAGGGGCTGGTCTCTGTGCTGGTCTTATTAGAACTTAGTGCAGCTTTTGATACCATTGACCACCATATCCTTCTACAGAGACTGGAACATGTCATTGGCAATGAAGGAACTGCACTAAACTGGTTTAGGTCATATTTACTAGGCTGATCTCAGTTTGTGCTGACGAATGATAAACCCTCAGAAACCACTGTAGTCACTTATGGTGCTCCACAAGGCTCTGTGCTTGGACCAATCCTCTTCACCCTTTATCTGCTTCCTGTTGGTCACATTATTAGGAAACACTCAACTAATTTTCACTGCTATGCTGACGACACACAGCTGTACTTATCAATGCATCCACATGAAATAAATCAGCTGACTAAACTGGAGGCCTGTCTAAAGGAGATGAAAATTTGGATGATCCATAATTTCCTTTTATTAAACTCTGACAAAATTGAAGTCATTGTCCTGGGCCCTGATGAGATAGGTACCCTGGAAGGCATTACCTTGGCCCCCAGCATGACCGTAAGGCACCTAGGAGTTCTCTTTGATCAGGATCTGTCCTTTAATGCCCACATTAAACAAATTTCTAGGACTGCTTTCTGTCATTTATGAAACATTGCTAAGATCAGACACATCCTGTCTCAAAAGGATGCAGAAAAACTAGTCCATGCCTTTGTCACTTCCTGGCTGGATTACTGCAGTTCCCTCCTCTAAGGCTGCACCACACGTGTCATATATAAATCATACTCATATGTGTTACTAACTCATCTTCTTCTCCGGAGCCTTCAGGCTCCCCTCATCCCAGATCCCGGGTGCTGCTGGAGGAGGCTGCAGACCTGAAGAGGCTCAAGCTGCCACCCGTAGCTCCACCTGCTCACGTCCCCGTCTGTCCATCAGTCTCTTCCCTTTCTCTCTCTCTTTATCTCTGTCCCACTCTTTCCTTCTGCATATCTGTCTTCCTCTATTATCTGTCTTTGTCTCTACCCTGCTCTCCTGCTCTCTTTCCCCCCAACCGGTCAAAGCAGACGTCCGTCCTCACTGATCCTGGATCTGCTCGACGTTCCTGCCTGTTAAAAGGAAGGTTTTCGTCGCCACTGTTGCAGGATGTGCTGCTGATGGAGAATTGTTGGGTGTAGATTCATTGACGGAGTGAGGTGTTGGACCTGCTCTACCTGTAAAGTGTCATGAGATAACTTTTGTTGTGATTTGGCGCCGTGCAAATAAAATTGGCTTGACTTGACTTGAATTTGATTGAAGTATTTATTCTTGGGTTGACGTGTCTCTTAGGTTATGAAAGCTTTAATTTCCTTCTGTAGATTTAAGCAATGATCATGAGTTATTTTTGGAGCAGGGTACTTTTTTAACCATCAGTACCGCTGACACAGGCAGATATCAAAATGCCATCAGTGAGGGACGTGGTGCTTTTATGCATTGAAGGTACCCAGCTGAGGTTGTTCGGGGCATCTAGTTGGGATACTCCCTGGGGTTCCTGGCAGGTCCAGACGGGAGGAGACCACAGGGCAGACCAAGGTCCAGGTGGAGGTCCTGTATCTCCTCGCTGGCCTGGAAATGCCTCATGGTTCTCCAGTGAGAGCTGGTCAATGTGATAAGGGAAAGGGAAGTTTGAGGTTCTCTGCTCAAACTGGATGGATGGATGGATGAATGAATGGATGGATACAGTTTCACAAATCAAAAATGAATTGCTGCAACATATGTTTTTGGTTGCAATCATTGTATAAAATAACAGGAGCTTATTTTTCAAACTTTGTTTTATTCATTTGTTTTCTCCTCCTGTGGAACCTATGGCACTGTGTGAATCTTCATAGAACCCTTTAGAGACATTTTTAGATTTTTGTATGTTTACAAAAGGTTTTTTTGTAATCAACCCTGTTCCCAAATGTTCAGCTTGAAGAGAAAGTAGAGACATCCATCCATCCATCCATCCGTTTTCTATACAGCTTATCCGTTCAGGGTCGTGGGTGTGTGTGTGTGTGTGGGTGGGGGGGGGGAGCCTATCCCAGCTGACACTGGGAGAGAGGCGTGGTTCACTCTGGCCGGGTCGGCAGTGCATCTAAGGACCATCAGGGTCAATTAGGGGCTCAGTATCTTGCTCAAGGATACTTAGACATGGTCACCGGGAGAAGTGAGGATCAAACCAGTGACCCTTTCAGTTGCTAGACAGCCACTCTACCTCTGAGCCATGCCGCCCCCAAAAGTAGAGACTTGTAAAAGGATTATGGTACCGAGGACCGCTTTTTCAGCTGCCATGGGTCTGTGTGTATCACTGCCCAGGTTAGGAGGGGCTTCGATTGATTCGTGTAGGCATTCCATCCCTCGGCCAGCTGCATGCCATGCACAATGGTGAGATTGTACATAAAACTGCCAAAACAACAGCTGCCAATTGCTGCCCCTCAGAGCTCTCATAGGTGATTACACACCAGTGAAGGACACACTCCAAAAAAAACACAGTGAGATTAGATTCAAAATTTTAATGAAGTCAGTTACATTGTGTTTTCTTAACTTGAACTCTTAGATACACATGAGTACACCCACCATACACAGCTTGAACTGTGTATTGCAGCAGCTAAGCTGTCAACAAGCAGTCCTCTCCTGCTCCACTGATATTACACAATTGCAGAAAGATGATGTTATGCTCTGGAAGCAGGCCCAAGAATTTCTGGATATGACTTGTGTACTGAACACAAGCCTGAGACACAGAATATGCAATTGTTTTGTTTTTGACCCAGTGCATGCAAACCTCATGTTGCATAAGGCAAATTACACCGCAAAGGGTTATTAAGTAGAGTTGCCTCAATACAGAAAAAAACTTAACTGTGGTTGAAAGATCTGAAAAATCACATCTTCCTATAGCAGAAGTAAATTGTACACTCGTGACTCTGTCCATCCTGTCTCAGATTTTGTATCTTAACTTAAGACATCTGAACTACAGCTGTAAACTGGAATCTTTAATCAGCTGTCGTCCTGTCATTCCTGTATCTGTGTCTGGAACCTACACAAGACTGCCTGCAGCATCGACAGCTGCTATCAAACATTTTGATCCCACATGTGGTCAGTTTATCCAAACTCTTGGATGGAAATCTGCTCCAATGTTTTCGGAGATTTCGTAGCATTCTCCAAACAGAGATTTGGTTGGCATCTAGAACTGTAGCAATGGAGGAGGAGCAGCTGGCCTGGTAGGGTCAAGACAGAGACCATCGCCTCACAACAGTAGGGGATTAAAAAGGACAATTAAATTGCGTACAGTAAACGATTGGCATTCAGGTAACCACGTGAGAGCGCCCAAGGTTAGGCTATGACAACAGGACATAATACGGTTTGCGCTTCTCCTGGCTTTAAATAAATTATATGAGGCCAAAGATAACATTTCATCTGCATGACCTCGTAATGTTGTTGTAACATGGTTTTACACTTCGCACTCATTGAGCCAAGTTGCCTGATGTTATTTTAGCTAAAATGGCTCACGCTATTATCAGTATTAACAAGGTGGCAATGTAAATGTAATGAATGATAGAGGCGAATGAAAAGATGAGTCCATACGTAATATCAACATTTTCATTAGTTATATCTTATAATTCCAAAGGAAAATGACATGTAAGTCTAGTGCAGATAGTTAGCAGCTAGCCATACACAAGATAAGAGCAATACTCTTTTATTTCCCTTCAAAGTTTCATATTCCACTGTCCATGTTGTTCTGCATCTTCACTGTCATACAGACCAAGCAAGCAATGCAAATCCTGACAGTTGAATTATTTTGTGCCTGCGCCATCCCAATTTTGAATTCCAATCTTGGGAAATTCCTCCGTTTGCAATACTCAAATCTTTATCCAAAAATAAGATGTTTGTATGTAATCCAAAGTGTCATCCTGAATTTAGATAAGGATTTCAGATTTAGGACATTTCTGTAACGAGGCCTAACTTTAAAATCATTCTTTCAGTGGACTTCTATAAAGAAACAACACTCCTTTACTGCCTCAGGTGGAAGTGGTAGCTGCGTGTTTGCTGTCTCACAGGAAAGGAAAGTCTATCACTGCCCAGTGAAAGTCTTTGTTTGACCCTGTCGATCCTGCTGCCCCACCTGTCAGCATTTGCACGTATTGCGTCACCCATCTGACCCTGCTGAGCCACTCTCTGACACATTTGCTTAGTGGTGTGTTTTACAAACTTTATAGCCAGCACATGTGTTGTCTGTCTGTTGTTATGCCTGACACGGAGAACAGGAGTCGCCCCAACTGCAAAATAGCTCTGCAAGTCAACAACAACTGCGGAAAGCAACTGTTGTTCAGTATTCTTGGACAAAACCTATGATGGAAGAGCTTTGCAATGCTCTGCGGCTGAGAAAAATACAGCCTTCACTTAGAAATGCCTCATTTGGTTAACCCTCTTTTTACTCATGGCACATTAAAACCTCTAAGCGTAATGTTATTACGAACAGTAAAACCAGATTTGGGCAAAATAAACCCAAAATTAAACATGAGAGAAATGTTTAGATAAATCAAAATAAATGTTCTGCTCCCTCAACCACCACATAAAACTTGTGGCAAAATGTCCTTATCAGGATACGCACCATGATAGACTCGCACCTGATATTCTTCCATAATTTGCGCCATGTTTCTGTCACACAAGACTAAGCTGCTTTAGAGCACAGTCATGGCATTGTTGTGGTCATTGCCTTTCCTATGACTTTGTAGAGATATTCCCAGGATGTTTAACACGCTGATTTGACTTCCGCTGTAGCTGGATTAGGTCAGCAGCATTAGGCAGTCCAGAATGATGTCATAGACCATGATCTAACTTTGTGGCCAGATGATTGAATCATACATTTTCCTTTAATTTCAGGGTTATTAGCCGAACAGAGCTACTCTCTGTGAGGATTAGTGTGCGCCCTTATTTTCTCACTTATGGTCCATTTGAATGGCCCAGAATTAGGAGTAGCACTTTGTAGCAGCTTTTTATTGGATGGACTATGTTTCCAATTACAAATCAACCAAAAGCCATGCTTTATAAACAAAGTCATGTGCTCCTAAGAGTTATTGGACAGAAATCCTGAACAGATGAGTGATTTTATGTATAACTTCCACTCTGGGCATTAAGTCATTCAGTAGTTTTAAATAGAGAGAAAGAAAGTTTCAACCTTTTCATCTCTGCACCGACCCCTGGCCTGGAGGTCAGGGGGGATGGACTATCGATTAAATACTGAATTATGATTTTGAAATCAATAAATGATTACATTTTATGATCAGTTTAACACAAAGATGTGTGTGTGTGTGTTTGTGCAGGCTTGTTGTTGTCTTTGGATTCGGTTCAAAGTACCTCCAGAAGACCACCAGGGAGCAGTTGTTTAGTACATGTGGTGTGTTTGTTTGTTTGTGGTTATTCGACCTCCCAAAATAAACCCAAATTAAGGGGAGGAAATGCTTCTGGTTACAGCGGCACACAGTGGGGCAGGTGTGAAAATGCACTAAAGCCTGAGTAGCTTTTATTTTGCAGCTAAAATTGTCACTCTTTGATGTTGACATACTTTTTTTTTCACTTTTCAGGTCCTATTTTGTTTTCAGAAACAGGATATATACAAAATATAATAATTAACATTCCACGGGTTCTTTCAGATTGACTGCAAAAGGAGACAACTGGCATCATGAGTTTTTTTCCCCCTCTGAATCTCTTTAATTATGTGGTTCACTTTCTATTTTGGCCCTGAGACAGCCCCACCTCACCCGTCCTCCCCCGACACAGTTGGGTCAGTTGTTTCTTGGATTGCATGGCACCTGTTTTCAACCCTGATCTTATCGCCCCATATGATTCTCAGATGAAATGATGTTTGATGCACTGGTCTCTCAGGCTGTGTCTTACCACTTCACCTAAAATAAAATGTTTTTCATGACCCTGACGTGTACGCGCATATTTTTTGCCGGGCTGGAAGTGGAAGGGATGTTGATCAAATATCAGTTCCACGTGAGTCAGTGGATGATGATGCACTTGAGAATGCACTCAAGCTAACCAGCGAAGGAGAGGTTGAAAAAATGCAAATAAGTGATCAAAAAATACTGGAAACATCACATTGACGTATGAGGATATGAACAGCTGAAATTGTAGCATGATTTGAAAATGTGATGATAAGATGATCAGACCCACATCAGTTGTGTTACAACGAACAGTGTTGCACTGGCTGAGTCACCAGCAGCGATGGGTCTTGCTTTTCTCTTCTTCTTAGCATCTTAGCTCCTCCCATGAATTCCCCAAATTGTGCTTTACTGAGAAAGTTTAAACAATTTGAAAGCACAGCAAGTTAGTATTTTAGCATGCGATGAAGTAAAAAATGAAAATAGAACCTTTCATTGCGCCATCAAAATGATATTGGACTTGTTGTGATGCGTTCATGAGCAACTGGGATAGAGGAAAGATACAATGACTGAGGTGGAAAAACATCCAGTGTTTGAAGTGAAAGATGAGATCAGGGTTAATGTACTAATAAATGACTCTACTGTTGCCTTGGTCGGCACTCATTAGCACAGGAGTTGTATTTATCATGTGGCTCTGCATGGCTGCATGCTACGGATGGTTATGCTCAGTAATTTTGCAAAATTGGCTGAATAATGTGTGTTGTTCTGTTAAAGAATTGTAATGAAATCCAATAATGTTAGCGTATATTCCTTGTGAGTTTTGTCGTGTTGTAAGATTTTTTTGTGACCTTGATTGACAAGGAGCAGACACGCTGGCGGCAATGGTGTTCCCTGTATGTTGTCATTATGGGATTATTTTCAAGTGGAACGTTTTCAGATGACACCTTTCACTACCATTAGACGACTTCACACGGGGCAATACTGACTTATAAAGCAAGAAGGTGCATTTCATCTTATATAAATTCCATTTATGGATGTGCATTACCTTCCAAAACAAAGGAACCAGTTATGAAATGGTGATAAATGGTGGCATTATATTGTCACTCTCTTCTTAAAGTTTGTGTCAGACACTCTTCTCTCACTACAAACTGCTTTTTTTGACTGAACCACTGAAGCCACCCACTCCGTGAGTACAGTAGATAGTGCACTACCTCAAATACACATTCCCGATTATGATTGATAATGGTCATTTCATGAGATGATAATATCCAAATCTGCAGGAAAATATAATGGATAAACAGAAAAAAAATGATTTTCCTGAATGAATGGATGTTTGAAAAGAAGTGACGGATTCGAAGTGACGGACTTTCATCCAAATGGCGAGTGAACTTCCTGCCTGAAATGTGATTTTCCTCTCTTAACATGTAGCTCTTCTTTAAGAGACAAGTAATATTTCACCAATCCCTTCAGATCTAAGAGTGTCTGCGCAGCACACTGGTGTTAGTGCGTTTGTTAGGATGTCAGCTGACGTTTAGCATCAACAAGCCATGCATAACTCAGACTGGTGTCAGCGATGAGCTCATCCATTCCACTAATGGGAGGTGACATGAGAGAGGCAAACAATAAAGCAGAACTTTCAGGTAGGTCCAGCTTGTTATGTAAAGCCCTCGAGGCCAACTTGTATGTCAAAGCTGGAACAAAAAAAAAACACGCGCCTGTCCTGAATTAAATCCAGACTCTTTTGAGGTGAAGTGTAATGATGTCTTCATAGTGAGATAAAATGAGTGTCGACCCCACTGCTTTTCAACAGTTACAGAACATCTGTGAAAGTTTTTCCAACTTGTCTGTGTATTTATTGGTATATTCGTATTTACCTTTATTTAGAAAATGACGAAGAAGAATTACCTCAACCAAAACATTAAACCAATCTGTAACTGAATAGTGGTGTTCAAAAATGACTCAAGATGTACTTTGGCTTGCCTATGTTTTTCCACTTGCCTGAAGCAAACTCACATGAAACACTTTTTCTTTTGCTCTTTCCTTTGTGAAGTGTTCTAGGTCCGTCGTGATTGCAGGGCAAATTCATCAAGTGTCTGGATGGATAAAAGTTGCGATGTAAATACTGGAGGTCTTTCTATATTTCTGCTTTAAAAATGTGTAACAATCCTCTCTTTCTGGCAACAGTTGGCCATGCAGATGTCAAGCACACAGTCGAGCACTGCACCCCAGGCAGGGTTCAGCTCTTGATTGGAGTTCCTTTATGTGATTAATAAATCACACTACCAGGTCAACGTAGCTTCCAAATAAAGCCTTGAGGCGCCCAACCTGCCGCTGGAATGACATCACAGGTCAAATGTTAAGCTTTCTCAGGGTGATTGATACTTTTCGAGAGGGCAAAAATAAGGTGCAGGCTTTTTCTGTTACCCAGCCTTTGATATGGGGAAATTGCTTCCTGCTGCTTGTGCACCTTTAGTTACCATGTGACCCGATGATGTTGCATGATGAAGTGACCTCATCGCATCACTCCGCCTGACAGCCACCTGAGGGTAAATGGCTTCAAAAGTGTGTGAAACAGTGTGTCCCAGCTTGCCTCCACAGCGTTACTGCCTCCACTATGGAGATTTTCTTTCACTGGTGTCTGTCACGGTTGACAGGTGTTGTTTGGTGCAGATTAGTCACAGCGCCACCTGCTGATATCACATGTTTAGTGGGTCAATTAGATCCATCTTAAATTTGATCATAAATTTCTCAAGAACTTGGTGATGAATTACTGCAAAGGCTGTGAGTTTACATTAAACAGCGTCACCGTGGCGAGGCGGCCATGTTTTATATTTCACCGCAGAACAGGAAACAGCTGTAGATGGACTCCTCATGGTCAGATTTTTTCCAAACTTCGCATTTGATGAGAGTCCTGGGGGAGTTGTGCTCATCGCTACTGGTTGGTGGAGGTATGCGTTCTCTGATTATGTTCTAGTTTCATATGACCTCATTCCAATGCAAGATTTCATCAGCAAGCCTACAGATTTAAATTACATCTTGCATTAACTGAATATTTTTTAGAGAATCACAAAATCTTTTCACAGCAAAGCAAGAATCAGTTCATTCTGGCCCAGAACTGTAAAGATGATCTACAATGTTCCTTAGTGACCTGTTCATTGAATAGCTGGATTACTCCAAAGATGTCAACTCCAAATCATAGTATTTTCTAATTTAACTGCATTCTGAATTTCATAATGTCATTGCCAATTGTTAACCAGGGACAAAAAAACCCATTTAGGAGTCCGAACAAAGCCTCTCTTTGTCTACCAGCCATGTCTGACTCCTGCCCTTATTTAACATTCTTTCTGACACGAGGATCTAGACACTGTTTCTCCTCACCTCACCACCCTGCTGCCAAAGTTACAGACTGAAAAGAACAAATATTACAGTCTGTGGCTACATGGAGGAATGCTGTAAGAGGAAGCCATAGATCTTGGTATTACTAATGTCACATCAGAATATTTACACACAGCGTAATATCATAGGTGCAGTTGGATGTATAAAGGGGTAATTCCCCCAAAAATGAAAATTCAGTTATTATCTAGCCTCACTGCAGCGCCGCGCTCAATATGATGAGTCAGCGACTTTTTAAAAAAAATCAGTTTAGCAAAATGAAGCTTCAGGACACTGGGATTACTTCAAATGAGCAAATACACACACATATATGTATTTTCATATATTTGGTCACTTTAATCGTGTAAAAGTTTTGCATTTTTAGGTGAACTATCCCTTTAAGATTAGGCCTTTCAAGAAAAAAAATGTGAGGAGGCATTGTTCACACTAAAATGAATCACATTTCTGGAGGAGCAGTTTTCACATCCATTCATATAAGAGATAGTTGTATTAGTAGGGGAAAAAAAGCTCCCACACAGAATAAACATTTCAGTTCACCTGATGCATGTTCCAGAGAACACACTCATTCAACTGGTTTAAAACAAAGAACACCATAGTAGAACAAATAAGATGTATGTGTCATGGCCGTCTCTGCTTGCCTCCTCCTGCCTTGAGACAAACCTGGCACTGTCTCTCCTAACAATGACTAACGTGGCATTTTATTGCATGTGATGTCATCTAACACTAGAGTCTTCATGGCTGTGATAAGAGTGGACATGTTCGGAAAGAAACGTGTGAAACAGGACTCCCGGGATGGAGAACCACAGGTGTGTGTGTGTGTGTGTGTGCGTGTGTGTGTGTGAGAGAGAGAGAGAGAGAGAGAGAGAGAGAGAGAGAGAGAGAGAGAGAGAGAGAGAGAGAGAGAGAACGTCAGTTGATAAACATGCAGTCTCATTAGGTCAAACAGCCTCGGGTGAGCATCAAAAACAGGGCATCACAATTATCTCAGTCTTAAATCAATGATGAAAGGGTTTGGATTCTAGCTGACAGGTTTGTAGGCTGCAGCATTTATGTTTTTCGGGGTTTGATTGAAGTTATGTCATTAATTGCAAGGTTTTCTAGACCCCACCAAAGAGTTTCAGGGTGGGCAAGGAGCAAGTTTGGTGCAGGACAAGAAGTGGCTTTCATGAAGTCCATCTGTGTATTCAAACAACAAATTATTTCATTGCTAACTCTGTGTTTGAGATGGGATACAAAAGCCCACAGGCAACCCATGTGAGAGAAGCTAGGTCATTGTCAAGATGTGGGTTCAGACACGTGAGCTAAGAACAAAAGAATTTTAAGCTTTTTAGATCCACAGACACAAACTCGAACAAATGACTTCACAATCTAGATGACCTACTGCCTTGTAGTTTGTGTCTCCAGTAAATATAGTGACCTCTATACTTTGGAGGTTTTGTGTTGAGGGACAAATAATTCATGGCTGCATCCAATGATATATACATACATATATATATATATATATATATATATATATATATATATATATATATATATATATATATAAATATACACATACATATCCAGAATACAAGATACCAAAATGTTTTTCTTTCAACTATTTCACATGGACTTAATTGAAATTCGTCCATGACAAGTCCAAAGAAATACCATGAATAGTTGCTGTGTATCCACCCGATGAACAGTCTTCAGGATCCAGGATCCATAATCTGATCC
Source organism: Aulostomus chinensis (assembly GCF_037954235.1). Classification (NCBI taxonomy): domain Eukaryota; kingdom Metazoa; phylum Chordata; class Actinopteri; order Syngnathiformes; family Aulostomidae; genus Aulostomus; species Aulostomus chinensis. The sequence continues at coordinate 22,860,278 of NC_141335.1, read as the reverse complement.
AGATCATCTGCAAAAGGTGTCACTAGATCCTTACAATGTTGCCTGTGTTTCCACTAAATTGCATCAAAATCCATCCATCAAACTGACAGACACACGCTGCTGACCAGAGAGGTAACACAGACTTGATTTAGTTTTTTTAGAGTCCTACTTTTTCGCACGATCAATACAATGGAGTGTTGACCGAGGTTACATCTCTCTAAGTAACAATAGCTGAGGACAAGCAGGCCTGACATCAATTTGGGTTCCTTTCCATTCCAACCAATTTTAAAACTTCATCTTTTCTGATCTTGATCCAGAGTAAAAAACTTACTCTTATCTGTACTGAAACTTGACCAGCAGGCCAATCATGCCTTTGTGATGACATAGACGGAGTGGAAAAGTACAGACCCCCTCTAGCTCCATGCATATTCTCTCCTCCACCACAGCTATCACTCTGCTTTCATGCGGGCAGTCTTGGTGACATCATCCTTGAACAAATCTTCCATGTTGTACTTAGTGGCTCTAAGAAAATGGAGGACATCTCACAAGGGTGATCACCGAGCAGGCCTGTGGTGAAACGGCATCAGGTTTGTATTATCATCTTGGGAGGCGATGATTTCAGCCATCAGCCTGGAAGCAGATTGGCTTTTATATCTATCCTCAAAGATGCCAATAAAGGAAAATGGCACAAATAAAGAGCTTTGACATCAAGGAGGAGGTTTAACTGATTTGCAACGGATGTGGACACCACAGTTATGCACAAGAATGGGAGCGGTGGGCGGGGAGGGAGGGAGGACTTCCAGGGTAAACAACATAAGGAAGGTGTTACAGTAGCCTAATCTGACTTGGTTAGCAGAGGTGGGACACCTGGTTCAAATCTAATCTGACAGTGACTCTGGGTAAACTTTCCATCCTTTGTACATGTTAGGCTAAAACAGGGTCTAGTCACATGAGGCTTTCAGGTCAAAGCAGACGCTCACAGACAACATCAACGTTGATCCTCAGTCAGCCTGGCAGCTAACATGGGGCACATCTTCAAACTATCTTACAGCAAGAAAGCCAGTATTTTCCAAAATGTCAACTTCCTGCTGCCTTTCATGCTATTTTAGTTGAAATGAATTATTACTAAACATGTACGTCCCTTCCGATTCAAAAACCGCACACATTATAGGAGTAGTTCTTGCTTGCAGTTTGAAAACTGTTGAAATATCACTGATTAAAAGTGCTGTATGATTGATGACTGCAAAACCAAGGAGGATCCGAGATAAAACGTTCCCTCTTCCTTCATGGCACGTCAAGTGCTAAATGTGGTGAGTAAAATATTTCAGTCACATCGTCAGGGATGACTTATGATGATGACGATGTGCAGCGCCAGTGCTACAAAATGTATCCACAGGCCAAAATGCTTGCACGCACATTTCACATGGATACAGATGATGTAAAAACCTCTGTGTTTGAAAGCTTACAGCACTCCCCTCCGTACAGGCCACCTTCAGTGTAGCTAAAGCACGGCAACAAATGAAGAAACTGCAGGTAACAAACTATAATTGAAAATCTTGCTTAAGCTGTCAAGCTGGACAAGTGCACGTGATATATTTGTGTCTCGTAATATTCCCAACCTGAGTGCAGCGCTCAGGAAATGTATGTTCAAATGTATGTGTTGCTTAAATGGTTTTAAAATGAACTCACAATAGTATTATCCCAACCCACACCGAGCGGCACAAGGCATTTTTTTCCTGTTTTTGGGAATGTTGTAACTCGTGTTTGCATGTGTTTTTGTGTGTATTTATATTTGTATATGTATGTGTATACTGTACTGTATATATATATATATGCATATCTATGAGTCACAGTCTTGAGATTCATTACTTTAAGATTGTTGTATTTTGTAATGACACAGACCTACGCTTGTGTCCAGAAGAAAGGTTTCAGGTATTTATAAAAAAAAAATTAAATTGCTCTCGGGTTTAGTAACGTACAACATCACGACCCATCAGCTATGTTTAACAGTTTAGCCTCTGGGAATAAGACTCGGTATTTGGAGGTTTCAGGTGTAACCAGTGAATATCCGGTCCAAGACGTCCTCGTTTCCTCTGCCGCTTATTTTTTACAGTCCAATAACAACTTCAGGCATTTGTATGGAGTTGAAAGATGACAACCGTGAGCAGATTTTTTTCAAAAATAGCCAGTTTACACTCAGTTCAGTGTTTAAAACCTCTGCAGGGGCTCTATTAAATGGTTCGACTACAGCCATTTTTCACAGTCTGACCAATGCGTTCTCTCTTCTGCACGCCACACGGACTGTTTACACGGACACAGCCGAGGCCCACTCAAACATGATTGGTCAACGCTGCCCATACTGCAAACAGACACCAGAGGCTTCCCTGTCCTAACAGTTTCTCCTTTGCCTACAGATTCTGAATTTATTTGTAGAATCAGTTTATAGAAAGGACTTAATGTATAGAGGAAATACAAACTAAGCTGTGGAAACGTATCTCCAACAAGAGGGCACCCAAAGAGCACGTAGATCTGCCAAGACAACCTCAACCGAACCCGATGTAAAAAAACCCAAAACAAAACAAAAAAGGCTTTCCCTTCTTTTTTTAGTTAAATTGATCTGCCATTAAATTTAATGAGTTCATTGTGGTGCGTGCTACAGCCCTTCACCAAGTTTGGTGAAAAACAGCCTCAGGTTTTACATAATCCTGTCAGAAGAATGTGTATTTAGATGCTTTCCGTTAGGTAAAGGTGCGGAATTCAAAACTATAGCCAAGGTGATCTAACATCATCACAAGCGGTTTGGATCAACTCTAAAATCAAATCCAATGTGCCTCATCCGAAGTTCTATCATCCCTGCAAATTTCATCCAAATCCATGCACAACTTTTAGAGTTGCATCCTGCTAGCAAATCAGCATTGGTGATCATGCTACCATCCCTGGTGGAGGTAACAATCACCAACATTTCCAAATGTTCCCTCTAAACTGGATCATCATTTCAGCGTATGATGGTGTCACAGTCAGTTTACCAACTACACATAAATCACACACTTCAAGAGCCGCTCACCCTGCAATATGTGGAAATGGCATTTTAAAGTTAGCCAAACCCCTTGTGCTCCACCCAACCAGAATTCTATGAACAGCACCCAGCATGTGCAGAATTTATCTCTGATTCCAAACAGTCAACCTCTTCCTCAGATGACTTCATCATGAAACCAGAGCTCTTTTAAAAGCATCATTTCAAAGCATCAAACGAGTCCAATCTGGGGTTACGTCATCACATGGGCCGTGCTGAGGTACTGTCTGTGTTAGCCTTACAGCGCAGGTACGCTGGAGACGTGTGTTTCATATCTCTTCAGAGTGTGTTACTATAATGCACAGAGAAAGTTGAAGAGGGTTTTGTTGTAAGAGGCTGACGTGCTGAGGCCTTTGACCAGGTGCTCCGGTCAGAGGGTGAGAGTTCCTTTTTAGGGAAAGCTTTCACCAGTGGAAGTAGATTCTGCCCTCTCCTCCCTGCAAATATTTTCTCTGCTGTCTGCCCTCCTCAGTAATCCCCCGCTGCTTTGACATACCCACGCCACCCCTGCCATTCCAATCAGTCACCCCCAACATGTGCTCTGTTGAACCCTAGCCACCAAGGAGTGGTAGGGGTCATCATCTGTTTGACTGTCCACACTTGCCATGCCAGCAGCTCTGAGGTTTAAGGGGCAGAGTGACAGGCGGCTTTGTTCCATTCAGCTGTAACCTGTGTGACAACTGTTCCATGCTGACACGGGGGAAAAGAGAAAGCTAAACGTTGGGGACGGGGCTCTCATTCCTGGATAGACGGAGCTCCTGTGAGCACCTGAGGCTAGCTCTGATTGTAGTTTTGGATTTGCTGCCTCTAGTAGACATTTTTGTCATTCTTCCGGGATAGAAGCAAAGCAGGGGTAGATAGAGCGAGTGTATGGAAGAGTGCGCTTCAGCTGAGGATATTACCTCATAGCGGATACGCTGTGAAGAGTTCTCTCCCTCCATTACTCTTTGCCTCTTATCTAGACAGGTTTTCTGTCTGGGTTCAGAAGGGAAGTTTTGACATCCAGGCTTTACAACCCCCTTCTCTGCTCCATTGCTCCTGACAGACAGAAAGAGAGAGAGAGAGAGAGGGAGAGAGAGGGAGAGAGAGCGGAGAAGTGGTGACTTCATCCCCTCTCTTGAACCAACCCTCTTTTTTTCAGGGCTTTTTTGCGCAGCACAGCCAGGCAGCATGCCAGCAGTTTTCATCTTGCTGCGGTCCCTGGTTATCAGGCTCCTCAGTAGCAGACTGGCAGGCTCAGTGGCACAGTTCCTCAGGAGAAGCCTCTCTTCAGGTGTTGCCCACATTGGCACGGCGCTGCGTTACATCTGGGACCGTGTCCGATCCCAAGAGTCCAAAGAAGCCGTCCTAGGCTGCGTGCTATGCATTCTCAACATGCACAAGAAGGTGGAGAACTGAGCTCACCCTGCACTTTCCCTTCAACTCTCCACTTGTCTGCTGAACAGAGACTGGACGATCAGAACTGGTGAGTGAGGAAAGTGTACAAAGGGATGTAACAGACTTTTTCGATGCTCATTTGGACTCCAGAATATTTTGTTTTTGTACCAGGACACTGGCCATGTCTGAAAGTATTGTAAGGAAGGTACAGCCCTTTACTATTGGGACCAGGCTGTCAGTCCCCACTGTGCCAAAATGCGAGGAGTTTACACAAAGTTATCTACAGAGCCAGAATCTAGATAACTGCACGTTACAGCACAACCTGAACTCGCTCTACCTCAGTCGGTCGCAGGTCTGTGCACATGGCCCCTGCCTCGTCTCACCCATCGTCAAGCAGGTAGCCCCCGTGAAACGCAACCAGGAGGACATGGCAGCTGAGGACCACTTGAACCAGAACGTCGCTGCTTCTTCTTCTTCCTCTGCTGTCTCCAGATCCATCAGAAAGATCACAATCTCTGGGAGTAAAGACAGGTCAGAGAAGAAAACGTCAGTGGGACCAGCGCTGCTATCAACCGCGGGGTCTTCAACAGAAAACAACAATAACAACAACAACATCACAACGAGCACATCAGATCCACATCTGCCCCGGATCGTGGGGGTGAACTGTGAGAATAAACCCAACTCTCACTTCGAGGTAAACAATTAACTTAAAAGAATGTGCGAAGACAAATTCTGAAAAAGGCAAAATTTTAAGTTATGTTAAAAAACAAACTAAAAGAAGAACCTGTAATAGAATGAGAGGATTTTAGACAAAATGTAGACTTTTCCATAGAAGTGCATTTGTTCGAGTTTGACAAAATTTAACATGATAAATCACTTACTTTTATCGCTTTTAAAAATATATTTACATTAGCCGCAAAGTCAAAATTAATCTAGTGCTAATTTAAATAATCTTTCTGTTTAATTTTCCCTCAATATTCAGTGCAATTATTTACAGCTGCTTACCTGAATATCAAAAACTGTTTCTCCACTTAAGGCTAAGATAGCATGTGAAGCATTGATGTTTCAGTATAAATTTGTTTATATTTTTCATATTGCTTGACACACTTTTCCTAAAATGATATCACCTTTATATGTCAGCATTATGAGAAGGCTGAATGTAAAATGAATTATATTTTTATACTAGATTAAAAAAAAAATTATATACAGGTGGATGTTCAGATCAATGTGTATAATGTTGCTAGCTTGCTAATCAGAGGATTCTTCTCGCTTGCCTTGCTAGCTCATTACAGTTTATGGCAAATTATGGGTAACTTAATTTCCCTTTATCGCCATAGGTTTTACTAAAGACGGAAAGCAGCAATGATTACGAGGTGATGCAGGGACTAACCAGACTGAAGCTCAACGGAGAGAAATCTGTCCAGCAGGTAACATGAGATGCTAAACGTTAGCTTAGCTAAAGCCAACAAATATATAAGGCACCTTCAGAAAAATAGAACAAAACTGAAAAACGTCAACAACAACAAAAGGCGTTTAATTAAAAAAAATGATAATGATATTTTTGTTTCCTCATTTTTCTGTTACACTGTTGTTGTGACGCACTTTGTTCTTGGAGCCAGGAGTGGAGTTGATGAATAAGTGGAGTCGTGTGGTGTTTTTGCCTGACTTCAACAGTTTATTATGTTATAAATTTGGAGCAAACGTTAGTGGGAGGGTTCACGTGTCTTGTGAAAGCCTGATGAACGTTTGTTTCCCTTTGTTTGGCTGCAGTACGTAAGCAGCATGTATCCAGCACACTGTATGTAGTGTACTGCTATGGATATTGTTTAAAGCAGCCTGTTGGATTTGGCCTGCTCCTTGTTGAAGTCATCTGTGTGTGTGTGTGTGTGTGTGTGTGTGTGTGTGTGTGTGTGTGTGTGTGTGTGTGTGTGTGTGTGTGTGTGTTACAGCAGCCCTTGCAGAGGCAGGGCTCACTGGAAAACATGAGGTCAGGGAAGATGTTAACAAAAGAAAAGGTTTGCTGAAGTCCTCATTGAAACTGGGAATAATAACACAGCCTCCTAGTAGGAAATAAAAAAAAAACCCACTCAAATACTCCTTCTTTTACTCTACAACAATACTTCACATTCTGTCCTCTTATCACTTCCTATTGACGCAAACGGATAAAAAAAATGGCTGCATTTGAGAGTATCATGAGGCCTTTACCTGTCCAGGTATGTCACAGTGGGCTGAAATCCTTTAAAGGTGGTACATTTACATGTATGGCTGACAGTTAAAAAAAAAAACGCCAGACATCCAAGGATCTGTCCACTCCTGCTTCCTTCATGTGCCCAGATGTTTCCTGACTGGATGTTGCAGGAATGCTTGTCCATTAGGGAAGTTGTGCCAGTCACTTTATCTCACGTAGTGCTGACAGTAGTTTTTTGTAGAGATGGACCTCTTGCCGGTTTCACGCCTGTTTTTAATGGTAGCCCGGCGTAATCAACAGGAATGGATATTTCAACACTCTCTGTCTGTAAAGTGATGTGGAGTTTAGCCAGCTCTCATAGAATTATTATTATTTTTTTCAATAACTAATCTTTTGGTAAAAAAGCCATCTCATCAGTGTGTTGCTGTTTTTTTTTTACTCAGATCTCAGCGCCTGAATCGCAGGAGAAAGCGGCTCAAAGGAAAGAAAGTCACCTCCAGAAGGAGAGGTCAGCAGCTGTTACATCCCAGAGTGACTGCTTCACTCAGCGCACGTCTCTCTTCAACAAGGAAGTACTGCAGGTAAAATGTAGCTGTCTTAACCCTTAAGAGGACAGATGTTGTATATATTTCTGTATCCTTTCCCCAATTCCCTTTCCTCCTCTCTCCCCCTAAGTAATTGGAAATGGGTGATATGTGTGCGAAAGGTGTACTTTCACTCTTTCCTTTCTCTTGGAAGATACAGATTCTTGTAGAGACGCCTTAGAATCATAATCTCTCATAAGAAGCTGTTTTGGGTTCATCTCAAAAGCAACAACTGAAGTCAGATGAATTCAGAATGGAAGCTGCCCCCGTCGCATGACCCTCTGACTAGAACAAAATATGTACTGGTTCTTATTTTGTCCCAAGTGTTCAGCTAAGAGGGAGCGCGAGGGAGGGAAAACCGCCACAAGTGAAGCAATTATTTAGGGATGAGATCATTGTTTGGCTCCATCTCTTCACGCCTATGGCCCAGAGAGACTCAGCCAAGCAGCACAACTGGTTGTTTTATCTCATCGCTGCTTCCACCCCGTCCTACAAGGCAGATTGGCGGAGGGACATTTTGTCCGGCAAACCATTAAAGTGATGGACAGTTTATTTCCAGTAATAAGAAATTAATTGTGTATGTGTCTGTTAGAGGAAGCAGATGATGTATTTATGTGTAGAGAACCGCTCTGTAGCACTTTTTAAATGTTAACAAGCATCACAGCCCTTTCCTCCGCCTGTTCCTCTTTGACAAGGTGCTGTAAATTGAGAATGTCTGAGGTTTTCTTTTTTTTTTTGATGCACAAGGACATGCTTGTTTTAAAGAGATCTGGTTGACTGCAACGACTGATGAAAATGTGTTATTACAGTATTACAATACATCCAAGTGGAAGTGAGGGGCTTTTAAGGGTCCCTCATGTTTTTAGCTCAGGGAGCAAAGCAGGTCAGCACATGGAGAAACACACCATCTGTCGATGAGGCCGCTCTGCAAAACATCTCACCTTTCACCATCTCATTGTAGTGATAGAAAGTCTAGAAACTTTCACTCATTTCAGGGCCAAGTTGTGTTAGCAGAGCGGTTAAAAATGTGGCTTCATGGTCAGCTTTTTATGATGTGTAGAAATGTGCTCCCTCGAGCTTGTTTTTCAAGTTAAAATGCTAAAATTAGCCTCCTTTCACTACAGGTCACACAGAATTTCAAATCAGAAGAAGCGATACAATCTGGATTCATGAGCCGGCTATTCTTCGTGGCCAGACTAAGGCCTGACTGTACATTTTGATAAACACACCATTGTTGTGGAGAGCGAACAGGAAGAAACAAGGGAATCATAGACTTCCTGTATGAGGTCATTATATGCCACGGGAGCCAGTTTGAGGAGATAGGCCTGTTTTGTCAAGCTATTTTCCTTCTGTTCTACCCCAGAAATACCTCCGCTACCCCCGGGGGGCTCGTAAAGTTAATGCCTCTCTGCTTCACTGAGGAGAAGTGACATCACATTTCAATCTCGAGCAAAGCGTCGTTTAGCGGCTGTGCGGTGTGGTCTTGAAGTTTTATTAGTCGAGAAGGGGGAGTTTCTGTAGGCTTGGTTATTTCATGTCGGTTACACACTTTAGCATTTAATGTGTTGATGTTGAATTATCATGACTTGTCTGTGTGTTTGAGTGTAATTAAAATTAGGCAGAAAACAGCAGCGCCAACAGGAACTAAACAGGGTCCTCAGGCTGACCTTTCAGAATCAAGATGGAAGAACCTGACCTGATTTATGAACCATCTTATTACCCAGGATTCCCCTGGTTCTTTATTATTCTAAATGAGCATCTTACTGATTGATGCCGGTTTTAATTTCATGATCACCAGCATTGCCCCCGGTTGCTCTTCCACCTATTTGGTGCCCTTTTCATCATTATTGAACTGGAAGACATAGTGGGTGGGTAGACATGACAAAAAATAGCAGAAGGTCTTTATAAAATTACATACATATATTTATTATTTATTTGTTTATAGCATTTGGGGGTAATTTGCATATTGGGTTTATTTTGGAGTGGTGTTTTTTTAGCACTGTGACACGCCCAGAGTGCCCCTGAGGTATACACCCCACATATAAGCACTGGTTCCATCACCGGTCCCTTCAGAGCAAACAAACCCGCACTGTCCTACAGTTCCTGACCGTGGCCACCTGGATCGGACTCCATTTAACATTTACCAGATAAGGCCGCTGTGCAAGACAAAGCCTTATGCAACAGAGTCCAGGGACTTGCCAAGAGAAACGTCTGCTCGACATAACATGACACGGGAGAACAAAGGCCTGTTCTTGATGTTTCTGAACAGAACATTACTTTCAGTCAGTGAAATGCGGCTCCATTGATCAGCTGGAATATGACTCTATGACCTCTGTATTACCGCCACATCTTGTGTGACATCACACAGTACGAGATGCTGCAGGCCTTTCTACAGCATCAACGCACTGGATATTGAGAACAATGCAAAAGTCTGAATGTTTGTCAGACATGAATTTTACTGCAGCAGTACTTCATATCGCAGCACCTCCTCAGTAAAGTGATCCCTGAGCTGTTTATACATAACAAATGAGGACTCCCCCACACCCACATCCTATCTCTGGAGTGGAGACAGATATGACTTCATATGAATGAGACACAACTACACGCAGACACGAATGGTCCTGTAAGTCTGAGGTGTGTATTTGTCATGCAGGCTGAGGCATGGATCAAAAGTAAACTGCAGGGGCTGAAGGACAGCCGTAAAATTCAGCGCTGCCCCCTGCAGGATTGTGAGGAGGCCTCCCAGACACTTCAGAGGGACCTCAAAGACTTTGAGAACACCCTCATTCAGCTCAACCAGGTAAGAAAATTATTCCAAACAAGACTGATCCACTAACATGTTAGCAGAGCAAGCACAGCCTGGCAAACCAAGTCCAAAAGTTCAATATTTATTTAATTTTTTTTCCCCAGGTAATGGAGATCTGAATACAATCATTAATCACTGTCATCGGTGTTAAAAGAGTCTGTCAGATCGCATAACACAGAACATGGTCTCATAGGCATTTTCAGTGGAGCAGAAAGAAAAGCAGACCCTCTGTGTTCCAGACGGCTCTGTCAAGCCAGTTTATACTTTCTTCCTCAGGCGAAAATGTTTGGAAATGGTACATTACTGATAATTAACCTCCATCTGACAGCCCAGGAAGGCACCCGCAGATTTTCTTAAGGGTATATCCAAGAAATTAATGGCAATTTTTCAACAGTGTAGTGTGTAGGCGGCTGGCACAAATGAACTGTTGCTGGTCGCTGCATTTGCGCTACTCCTACGATAGACAATGTCTTTTTTGTTCCATTTTGTTTAAAAAGATGGGCGATCAGCTGATCTGCAAATTGAACCCTGCCTCCGAACTTGTGGAGAAGCAGCTCGGCCAGCTCAGAGAACAGTGGCAGACTCTGAAGCAGACAGCTGCCAATCAAACCAGAGCTCTGGGAGGAGCCAAGAACCTACAGGAGTTCAACAGGAAAGTGGACCAGCTGGAGGCATGGATCAAAGAGAAGGTCGCGTTCATACTTCATCTCTTCTGCTCACTCTGTCTGTCTGTCTGTCTGTCTGTCTGTCTCTCTCTCTCTCTCTCTCTCTCTCTCATTTCATGCCATTTCATCCTTGTGAAGGTTCACACTGTCGTACTGAACCTTCACAAGTATTGTTGTGCCTGTTGGGATCTAAGAATTCATCCAATTTTCTAAGAACAATAGAAATACAGATTATTTGAAAACAGTGACACATAAAACATAATTGGAACCAGTGCACTTCTGCAGTAATTTTGGTGTTAAACTTCAACAGACTTTGAGACGCTTTTATGCATTTTAGGGGTCTGTAGCACAGGATCCTTCAGTGTTGAAAGACTTCTGCTTGGGAAATGCAACCAATCAGACGATGCAGTGGGCAGGACATTGTGATAATTACTGACAGCTGCAACAGACCAATAGCAGCACATATTTAAATGTATACATTTTATCATTGGTTAGATAAAAAAAAATCATTAAAATGCTTCATACTGCACCTGACCGGGCTGTGAATGATCCAGCCATCCATTTCTACCGCTTATCCTGATAAGGGTTGCGCGGGGGGGGGAGCTGGAGCCTATCCCAGTAGACGAGAGGCGGGGTTCACCCTGGACGGGTCGGGCTTTGAATCAATCAAGCCCTAATGTGTATCAGGCTGAAACTCAGATTATGAAGTTGCACTCCTGTGCTTTTTGTCATATATTTTATCCCGTCATCCACTGTCATCTACCAAATCGTCTTCCCCTCCTCCTTTTCCCTTAATGGAGCAACCATCAGTCGGTTCTCAGGATGTAAAACTAACCAGAGCTGCCCTGGAGGCAAATTTGACAGCTCTAATATAAAGCCGTTAAAATCACTGGCACAGCGCAGCACTTGCTAGCAGGAGCTTGTTTGTGTATACGATCCAGTGCCTGTCGTTATCAAAAAAATCCTTCATCTAGAGCATTCAAGGCTTGTGTTTATTTCTACGTTCATGTGTAAGTCTGCATTTTTTTGTACTGATGGTTGATGATGGACCCGTGGGAATGTAATTGGGGAAGAAGTTAATAGAACAGCCATCCCTGGAGGAGATGGGACTCATTGTTTCTTCCTCCTCATCCATTAGTATCATCTTAGGCTCCTCATACTGAAGCTTCTGTTTACCATCTTCCTTGGTGGCAGCGGTGTAATGCTGCTGCCTGTAAATAGAAATAATGGTTGGTTTCCTGACTAATGTGGAGCGGGGGTCTTTTACATGTGCCAGCAGGAAGAGGAGCAGTCTCTGGTTAGTGTCCTGGGGGCCAATGCTGACAAAATGCAGCTCGCCAGAAGAATTTTAGACCTGAAACAGGTGAGCCAAACAAGTGCAAAAGATGATTGATTCAAAAATTCACATTTGCAACAAAATTCTTCCACATAACTGTGGCTTTGTGAGGTAGATTATCAATGGCTTACTGTTCCTTCGCTGCAGGATGAGCAGCTATACAGAAACCTCCACGAGGAGATCAACCACTTGGCCCTCAAACTGGAGAAACAAGGGAAGACAGACGGCAAGAGCATCTCCAGCAGGAGGAAAAGCATCAATAAAATGTACACTGCGTCCTTTAAGGGCAACTGGTATGCTTCATGAAACATCCTGAATCCAGACTTCAACTGAAACTGAACTTATTTGTGTTGTCTTCAACTGTGTGAGCAGGTGGCTAAAGGTCCAGTCTCATCTGAAGACCTGCCATGAAAACCTTCAGCTCGCTCTGGAGGTCTCCTCATTCTACCAGCAGGCTGATAATACCTTGTTTGCTATCAATAATATGGTAAAGTTTCCATGTGGCTTGGTTGTTTATTTTTTAGTTCAGTCCAGATCAGGTATTCACATTGATATTCCATCCTTTCTTCCAGAGGAAAAGCTTGTCAACTTCTAAAAACCTGGAGCTCTTCGGAGAGAGAGAAATACGTGACATTGCCAGTCAAATCATGGTAGGAAACTTCTTCCCACTAAAAGACCACCGCATGGTCAGATCCTGAAAGTATGTTGCAGAGGCCTTCTCTACCTAACCTGCAGGTCTGTGTGTGGTAGATGCTAGATGTGAGTGTGTCCCAGCTGTCTAATCTCCATCCTGGCCTGGCTGCCGGTGTCACACAGAAGCAGAGCGAGGTGAAGGACTCCTGGGCGCTTCTTCAGAAGGTTTTCAGGTGAGATGGAAGGCCAAGAATAGCAAAGACAACTATGGTGGCCTTGTGAAAACAAGCACCATTTCACCCAGTAATTGGTGCATCAAAGGTTTCCACTGAGCTGGAACTGTATTTGTCTGTTTTTACTCTCCTGGTGTTCTGCATTAAGTCCACACTGGTGAAACCTAGACATTTTCCAACTGAGTGTGTAAAGATTCGCCCCCTCTCTCTTGATTAGAGTTGTTTAAAATGGGTTTGAGTCAATGAATAATTAGAAGCAAAGTCGAAGACCTGCCTGTCTGACCACACAGCATCGCCTCACCACACTCTTTTTAGTTTATAATTTTTAGTTTGGATCGCTGCTTATGAAGTTCACTGTGTATTTGATTTCTGCTGGGAGATGTGGTCGGTTCCCTTCTTCTCCCTCTTAACCCTGTGAATCCTGAACCCTCGGATAGTTGACAGGAAGCTGTAAATTTTGTTTATTCGATATACTGACAAATTGAAAGTTTAAAAAAAAATGGAATAACAATTTTGAAAGCGAGTTTTGTTGTGAATCCATTGTTGCTCACAGTATGTTTTTTTTTCAGACAAAAGAAAACATCACAACTTCACACAAAAATGATATCGCCGGTGACATAAAGGTCGTAGAAACTCGTGTAACAAACACGATTCGCTAGATATTACAGGGTGAAGGCTGTCGTAGTTTCAGTTTGGACTTCTGGAGATTCTTTCATACTATCCAGACAGTAAAACGGCATCCCAAAGGAATCATGAATATTTGTGTGTTCAAAACTGAACCAACTGTTCCTCAACCTACATTCAGTCATCCCAGCAACTTTCATCAAAATCCTTCCACAGCTTTTTGTGTTATGCTTCTAATAGACAAACAAACATGGGTGAAGTCATTAAAGTTCAAAGTAACTCACATTGCCAGTTCTGACATCCATCTTCACCGTCTCCGTCTCTCTAAACATTTCTCATGTTGGAGAGCTATCTTTAGCCCTGAATGTTACATCATCTGCTCTGTGTTATCAGCTGTGTTTCAAGGCTGTTTAAACCAAATAAAGCAAACACTGGTAGAAAACTTCAGACCCATAATTGGACTTCATCCTGGGCCGCTGAAGCCCTGCTGACAGCTCCACACTGACCTCCTGCTCTGCTTGTCCTGCAGGGGTGAGAGGACCCCGCTCTCTCCCACTGCCTCAACATTCACCAGGGAAGACTCTGACCCCCTGACACCAGCACGAGAGCTTCAGTGCGGCATGGGAACAGAGATGCAAAGGATCATGGGAAAGGAGGTGAAAGAAGGGCAGAATCGTCTTAAAGGCTATGTGGTAAGCAGCTTTGGTATTTCATTCTATAACTAGAGTGACCACACTGTGGCCGTCGACTGGGAGACGGCAACGGCATCAGTGCTGGCAAAAGATGAGTTCAGCCTCTTTCGGTGCTTCCTCCAACAGCTGTGGCTACAGAAAGTGACGCACTTTGTCCTCTGGTTTGGAAAATGCCTGACTTACAATTTGAGAAGGTTTTTCCTAAATAACAGTATTTTTGGAGTCAGTCAGATGTGCTGTAGAGCAGCGGTTTAGTTTTGGCACCCAACACATTGCTGGTTTTCCATCCTACTAGCTGGTTAGTTGCACTTAATATCACCTTGCGTTTGACATTTATAACTTATTTTCCTGCCTCTCTCTTCTATCTCCTGTGAAGAATCTCTGTCCGAAAAATAATTTGGATACTGCCCTGCAGGAGTCTCAGGAAGAGCTTTTAGAGGTGTTATTTACCCTGGCAGAAGAATTCTATGAGTTTCCATTTAAAATGTCAAGCGGTGACTGTACAACATCTCTGTATGGTGGGCCAGAGCAAATACGTCTTTCCCTCCAACTCAAAATCCTAATAGTTTTCATATCCTTACGCTTAATGGTGGAATAATATCTTGTCTTTCAAGCTCACTAACAAAAGTGCAGTCATTGGATTAATACTTGGTAGAAAGATGGTGGGTCAGTCCAGGGTGAGTGGATAATTTGCAGAGCATGTGGATTCTTCATCTTGGAGGCCCATTATTGAACACGTGGGTGCTCCTATAGTCGCCTCACTGCTCATAAACATACAAAGAAATACTGTTAGTTGGAGGAGGAGGTGTTCCGGATGTTAAAAAGTGTAATTATGTTTATATTTAGCCTTTTAAGGTAGATTCAATCTGTAAGTGAATGCACAGTGGCTGTTTATGTTCAGGGCCATCCCATGATGCATTGCTTCTCTCCTCTTGTCGGCCCGCTGGTGAGCCTTTGGCCTGGTTATGCCCAGGGAGAAAGTGCTGGAGAAGTGTAAACTTCACTCTTTCCATTCTCCCTGTTTTCTGGGTCAGTTTATTTCTTGTTTCTAGGCTCTTACAGGCCTTGGGGCCTCGCCACCAGTGACAGGGGCCATCAGGCCTGCGAGCCAGGTTTCTCATGAGAGGCTCAGAGCTCTCCCCTCCTGAGCTCTCCTACTGCAGTTAGCTGTCTTTATTGCACTGGGAGCTGGGAGTTACCGTGGTGCACTTCTGTGGGAGCAGTCCTCGTTACTCTTTATGGAAGGATTAATAAGACAATTCTAGCAAAACCCTGGAGCCCGGAGGCTAAGGTCAATGCCAGGCACAACCACCAGTCAAACAGTAAAAGTAATTTGTCACATACTTTTCCAGCACTTTAACTTTAGCTCAAGGGTGTGTTGAATTGATTACAGTAGTTTTAGGGGTGCCAGATGCCGCTGCACAGGTCTGGCGGCTGGCAGCGACTTTGACATATTTGCATATGTGCTCGCAGACATCATTTTGAGAGTGTGTAGACACACACATTTGGTCTCCCCGTCTCTTTCCCTCTGCTGCAGTTGAATTCACTTGACTAAAGCAAAACGTGAAGTTAGTGGCACCTTGATGCATGTCTAAAGATCATCCATACATCTGTGTTGTAGGGGAGATGTTAGCAGTAGTGCTGCTTTTTGTTGCCGGAGCTAAACATGGCTATCATTTGTTTCTCTGGTTAATTGTAGCCAGATGCCGGGGCTGCAGACCAGATGGGCTGAGAGCTAAGTGATAGTTCTTGGCTGACATCACTTCAGTGGACATTGCAGAAAGACACACAAGAGAAGGAGAGATGAAACAGATAAGAATCAACTACGCTGAAACACATTGGATGAGGTCTAAAACTACAGAACGAAAGTGAATAAGAAAACAAATCTTTAAATCTTTACTTCATGCTCTGGCTGACGTAAGTCTTTTTCATAATATTTTTTTGGACAGCGAGGTATTGCGAGCGCTACAGGAGTTGTTTACACTGTGAGGAATGAAGGACAGAAGCAAATGTCTGGGGAGTTGATGTCAGGGATGGTTAGCAACTTTGTCAAATGAATCACAGTGGTTTGTTCGTTACGCAGTTTTAACTCAGAAATGGGCCGATAATGGGCCTCTGTAAAACTCAGCCTATAAAAAGACTGACGAGTTAGTAAATGATGCTCCAGACTTTTAATTTACTGCATCTCTCGCATAATTTTGACGACACCTTTTCTGTGTGACTCACTTCTTCTACAAGGCCAGTCAGAAAATAGCAAGCTCCATAAAACATATTTACAGTATTAATGGCAGTTTTGTACTTTTCGGCAGCCGTGTAAACTCAGCATTTTAGATTTATTCAAATAAAAGCACTGACATATTTGCCTAGCTGATTGTTACAGGGCGCCTACTTCTGCCAGCACTGTGGATTATGTTAAACACACTTGCTTTTATTACGCGGGACAATTAAAGCAGCAGGGTCTGCATTATTTTATAATGAAATATTAACATTCAAGGCTTCCAAATTCCTTCATTCTAAGGGGCGGAACTTCGTCTGGCTGGAGGGCTGTGGACCATGAATAAGTGTTGATGTTATGTGAGATTAAATACTTTCAAAATATATTTGAATGTGTTTTATCTAGAATTAAAATGCAACATCTAAAAATGATATTCAAAAAAATTATATTAAATAATAAACAATTTAAGAAAATAAACAGTTTTTTTAGGAGCAGGAATATATTTTAACAGACAGGCACCTAACAGACAGTGCACATAACTTTTTCGGTCTTTAATCATTTCTATCATGATGAAAGTCATAAAGAGATTATGATGAATTAAGTCAGGGAGAAATGCAAGCAGAAGTCTTGAAAATGGCTGTCATTGCTTCGACCCCTGCCTCCTGTCAGGTTCACTGGTGCCAGTGACCCACTGGGTCAGTGGATGTAACAGGAGCCCCGCAGTTCTAAGATATGGAACCACAGTGAGCTCCATTAGAAACCAGAGGTAAATCTGTCCCCTACATGTTGGTGGGCAAAAACAACCCCAAATTTTTAAATGTTCAACTGCATCAGTGCGTTGACAGTGCGGAACCGCTGTCAGGTGATCCCCCCTCGGCCATCTTTGGAGTCTTTTGGCCAACCTTTGAGTTCCTCAGGTGGTTGTAAAAGAGGCTCAGTGGCTGTTGACATCTGTATTATATGGCTGCACATAGACAAGGTCTACAGCTCTGGTGCTGACCTCATTAAAAACTCCAGCTCATGGTCCTAAACAGAGTCCAAGAGGAGCCGGACAGACAGCCGTGGAAATCAGTATCTGACGCTGACAAAACACACCTGCCATTTAATGAGGGTTGGGGATAGGAGATTGAAAAAGAGGGTTATGTTTCTAACGGCTGAGTGATATAACACATGTTGGCAACCTTTTTCTGTATTCATTCGCATTCTTGAAGTAATTATAATTTATTTAAAGGTTTTCCTCCTTCTTTGCTATTTCTATTATAACTGCTGATGTTCTTTAATAGAAGAAACAGTTTCTATCTTTGGTGTAGTCTGGGGAGTTTCACTGAGAATAAGCAACCTTTGTCAGTAAGGAGTGAATATACTTACTGCCGGGCAGTCGTCCATGTTATCCAGCATCCAGCCACATTGTAACATTCCCATTAGTTGCAGTAACGCCTCCAAGACGACGTTTATATTAACCTGATAAAAAGACACTGCCACGCGAGCGCATTCTCTGACTAGTAGTAAGAGTAAAAATAATAGTAATAGTCCGACTAATAATTGAAACTTGTTTGCACTTCATTTGATATAAAATATAAAATGAAGTCCAACAGACGTACTACGTTGTGTAGCAAGTAAACAGGAATATGTGGGCTGCACAGAAAAGTCATGGTTGGGAATGTACTTTGGTTTTGATGTCGAAGTGTAAAAACCGCGCTGTGTCCTGTGTCCACCAGGTGGTGTTATGACTGATACGATTATAAACTTTAGGGATTGTTCCTTGTCCAACATGTTTGGTAAAAATTGGCTTCATAGTTTTTGAGTAATCCTCCCGATAAACAAGTGCCTCATTGGCAGAGATCATTAAACACCCATTAAAGTGCAGCTCTTAGCAAATTACCTGAATTTGTTCTAACCACTAAAAAGTCTTTCTGGGTTACTATGTCTCTCTCTTTTACCGCCACCGCCACTGCTGTTCACGACTGTAAGAGGGTCAAATCCTCGGAAACTTTACACACATCGATAATATGGCCGCAGCTGGATGTCTACAGTTTGTGTTGGTTGATGCTGCTAACCTGCTGTGGCAGCCATATTGGATTATTCATTTTTACAGGGATGTTTGTATCATGGATTCTGTCTGGGTTACAGGACGGTTGCAACCCTGCGGTATTAATGGCTCACCTAAACACCTTAATGAAAATATTGTCTTATGAAGAATTAGGTCAATCGTTGGTTTATTACAATCCTAGCAACTGAGTCACTGTCTCGTCGCTTCTTAAAGCATGAAATCCTCCATCTGAGATGTTTGTGTATCAAGTCAACATTAATAAAAGTCAAATATAGTCATGAGCTTTTAATACAGACTTATTATTGTTCTTTTGTCCACAGACTACCCTTGAATGTGGGGGTGGTAGCCAGGCGCATAGCCAGGCGCAGCAATCTGTGAACCACACCTCTTCACCCACGGGAGACGGCCCTGCCTGTGCAAATGATGTCATCGTCAGACATCAGTTGAGGGGGGAAAGGTGACATTTCAGCCTGCCCCCCCCCCCCCCCTGACTTACATAATGAGAGTTCATTATGTAAGTCATAATTGGAGTTACGTATCTGTGTTTTCTTTGCAGTAGGAAGCCCAGAGTTGAGCCCAAGCTGGCCACTGCCCCGCGGAGCCACCCGCAGCTTCACATACAACTCCAGAAGTTCACCATGTCTGCTGACAAGGTGACTGAAGATCCCTGCTGGCCACACCTGCATTTCATTCTACACCAGAATGAACCTTTCACATTTGACAGAATATTTAATTGTCAAGACAGCAGTGATTACACCTTTTTCTTGTAGCCAGCCAAAGACTTGACATCAAATTCACAAATGTGACCTGTTAAGCTTAATAAGTGTCTTTGGGTGGGTTTAAAGGTCCGGATCGGAGACATCACCTGATTCCTCATACTTTACTCAGCTAAATGTAGACTCTCTTGCTGAGCGATCATCACGATTTTCTAACCATTTGTCTTTTTAACCTTCTCCCTGTCAGACTCTGTCCTGGCTAAAAGACAACGTGTCCATGGCCACACGGATCTGCTCTGTAGCCAGTTTTGAGGGACTGGAGGCAGCCAGGAAGTGCCAACATACCTTGGAACAAGAAATCCTCACAAATCGAGCCAGGATCGAGGTGGTCAAAAGGGTATGCGGAGGCCATCTTGTCTCTCTCCTAACCCAGTCTCTGGACAAAAGCCTTCAATCGTTTTTGCAAACTGGGCCTGTTGTCAAGCCTGGTTTGTGTATGAATCACATCATGAGCTAACATTTCAGAGCCTAAGATCAGGTTTACATTTCACAACATAAAACTTCCATCCTTAATAACCACATGCTCTCATCACTTTAACGCCCCGTCCCCAGGAGGGCCATGGACTGGTCCGTGCACAGCACCCAGGCGGCGCCAAGATAGAGGAGTTCCTCCGCCAACTGGAGGTGCTGTGGGAAGAGCTGCAGAGGAGGCACCAGAGGAACGCTGTGTTTCTGCAGGCCTCGGAGGAGCTGGGTTTTAGGGTACGATTCATAAAATATCTCACAGCCAGTGCTCCTCTGAAGTCATACAGAGGCGAGTTACTTACCTCTGGATTTATAGGACGAATTTATGGTTATGACAGCTGATTCTGGACGAGTTCTCCCATTGTTAAAAGCTTCGTGCTTGCCCAGAGCATGAGGTGTCCACATTAACACATGTTTAAAGGCATTTACTTTCATCTTCACCATTTTAATTGGGAATCTGAAAAATATATCTCTGAAATGCGCAGAGACAAATCCAAAGAGTATAAATTGCACTCCATATAATTTGATTATAGGAGGGAAAGCACTTGCAAATGTCTCCAGAATGATGACTTAGTTAAGACAGATGGACGTCAAAGAGTGTTCACAAGACCTGCCAGATCAGACGTTACTGTCTCTGCTGCACAGTCCATCACCTCTGGATGTTTCTGTGCCTTTAACCACTCACAAATGACCGCCCTTTGTGTCCTTCCTTCTCAACTGTAAAGGCTGTTAAAGTGCTCCAGGCCCTGGGTAGCCTGGAGGCCTGGCTGGAGTCTGTGGAGCTTTCCATGAGGGCGTCCTCACTACCCGGTGACCCTGAAACCATGACTGTAGCTGAGAGGGAGAACTGTCTGCTGGAGAAAGAGGTGGCATCACGCAGCCTGGAGCTCAGTTCTCTCAGACAGGAGGTGGACCGTCTCCACAGCCACAGTCACCCGCACACACAAGGCCTGCCGGCGCGTATGGAGGAGGTGGAAAGAAAGTGAGTTTTTAGAGCATGAGAAGGAGAGGTCAGGGGTAGCCCCTGGACGTCTCTCATAATGGAAGACTCCTGTTATGGATTTAACAATCAGACCCTGGTGGTTTAGGAAATAAAGTCAGAAGTTTGTCACTGTTTCCGAGAGGTCACAGGTTTGCACTTGCTCTCTGCAACATGGAAGAGTTTATTCAAAGAAATCCCTAGTTAAACAATTTCAGCCCATAAACCACAAAAATATATATCAATAGATCTTCTTGTTGCTTTTTTTCTCATTCTCTCCATGTGCTCATTCTTTTAAAGCTCTTTCATTTGTGATTCATGCAGCACTTAACCAGGTCAACCCAGCAGTCCTGACATGCACTTCACCCACAGCTTGTCAGTGTGTCACCCATTCCTTGTTTTCAACATGACGCCTCGCTCTTCGCTTGGCTCTCCAAAGACTCTCAGAGAGACCTTATGGTGTTGGCCGTTTTACGGGCCGTACCTATGCCCATAAACACAAGGTCAGACTCTGTAAAGAACACCGCGCTGACTAAAGGAAATAAAGGAACGGAAAGGGGCTCCGTTTAAGTGTTTCCAGGGCGGGGGGTGTTAGATGGGGCAGGGATGGACACTTCTGCCATCTGAGGGACCATTGATGCAGGTCGGAGCTCTCACTAAGCAGCTGGAAGACAGTTGGGATGATGTCATTATTTAGCGCTGCATGCAAGCAACTTAAGGCTCATTTATTCTGGGAAAAATACGCTTTCAATTTACCTTCTGAAATATAAACTCTGCACAGACGGGGGACCTCCATGCTCTGAAGTACAGGATGTGTTTATGTGACACATGATGTATGGTTACATAAACTCTATGAGACTCACTGTGCTTCATTCATGTGTAATGTGGTTTTCTCTAGAGGATGCAGCACTGTGTATGAACAGAACAGTTCTGGTTTGGTTTCAAGGGTCCCATTTTTCACAGGTACCACCACGTTCTAAGTGCCCTGACCCAGCAGAGCTCCAAGCTGCAGGACACGCGGATGCTGACTGAGTTCCTGGAGCGTGTGGAGCTGGAGGAGAGTCAGGAGCTCAATGCTCCTCAGTACAGCCTGGGCCAGGTGAGACTGGAGTCACCTAACTTACAAAAACTGTATATGTTTTACCTTTTACTGACTACATTTAGGCAGCACGGTGGTACACTGGTCAGCACTGTTGCCTCACAGCAAGAAGGTTCTGGGTTCGAGCCCCGGCTGGAGCACAGGATCTTTCTGTGTGGAGTCTGCATGTTCTCCATGTTCCTGTGTGGGTTCTCTCTGGTACTCCTGCTTCCTCCAAAGACATCAAGAAGGGACCAGGTTAATTGGATACTCTAAACTGACTGTAGGTGTGACTGTGAGTGTGAATGGTTGTCTGTCTATAAGTGTTGGCCCTGAAATGGACTGGTGACCCGTCCAGGGTGAACCCCACCTCACAACCAAAAGCTGCTGGGATAGGCTCCACCCCCCCCTCCCCTGAACAGGATAAGCAGAGGAAAATGAATGGATGGATGGATGGATGGATGAATGAATGGATGGCTACGTTAAATGGGAAACTACTTTCTCCTGGTCTGCTCCTGCTTGATAGTGGAGATTATTCTAAGTGATAGAAACTATTTCTATGATTCCATTGCAAGTAGATTCTTATTCTCTCTTCTTTGTTACAAAGATACGTACAATTGCTACATAGCACTCAAGGTGGTGTGACAGTATGCTTTGGATGAATTAATCTTAATAGATCATTGGTAGTTGGGACACGAGATGTTGGTTTTTTGTTTTATGATACATTTGTACATTTACCTTACATACAGCCTCTCCATGGTGACATTTCCTCCGCTCCCGCCTTACTGGGACTCCAAAGCAGCACTGGCAGTGGAGAGCCCCTGATGGAAAGCATGGGTGACCCTGTGGAGGAACTACGAGAGGCTGTAGAGATGCTGAACGACACTGTGAGGGAACGAGGCCGGTCACAGAACCATGACCAGGCTATCCAGGAGCTTCTGTGCAAGGTAAGAAGAAGAGACCTGCTCCACGTCTCTTTAATTTATTAATATTTTATGATATTGTTAGGTCAGGTGGTTGCTGCTGTGATGTTGAAAAGTCTTTATGTTCGTCACAAACAGCTGCACAAACCAATGCAGACACATCTGGTTTGGTTTTGTTTGTGGCTGTGGGCTTTAATAGGCCCCAAATGAGCCGCCACTCCCCACTGCAGGAGTGTTTTTTACGTTGATTTGATTTATTCTGGGTGCACATGTTTAAATTGCACATATACAGGCCCCGGGGGGCAACTCCCTGACACCATCTGAAACATTAATGTGGCTCTCATGAGAAAACAAATAATACATAGCAAAGCATAATGAGTTAATGACATCCTACAAGTTCTCATGAAGACTTTACGCCCCACTAGCACGGCAGGCTGGCTGTGTATGTGGAGGAGTGTCTGTGCTGCTGCAAGGAGCTCAGCCTGGACATCCTAGAGAAAGAGACAGACATGGCCGTCCAGTGTGAGCCAGACCGCTGTGGCCTGGAGGCTCTACAGGAGAAGCAGGACCACCTGGAGGTGAGAGGAAGATGTCCGCTCATGTTGTGATTGTGGTGTAAACATTTTCAAATGATTCACTGGTGCTTATTCAATCCCGTATTTGTTTCCACTGACGTTGGGTTATGGTCCTGCCATTAAAAAAGGGGAAGCCCCCCCACCTCCCCACCCCCACCTCCAACACTTTGTTCCATAGTCTGTTTCCTGTTGTGCCAGAGTCTCTCACATCCAGAAAACAACCCACCTCACTTTGTGCTGTGATTCATTTATTATTATATAAACTGCAGAGTGCGATCAAATGTGCACACACACAGAGCGTGCAAAAGTTTATCATTCACACAGGATATTTATTTATGGTTTAGTGACTCACTGTTCTGTTTGCTCTCAAGCGTATGTGTGTTTGTGAGTAAATCTGTTAGGGTGTGTGTGTGTGTGTGTGTGTGTGTGTGTGTGTGTGTGTGTGTGTGTGTGTGTGTAGAGAGATTTGAAGCTGGGAATGGTAAAAATCTGTGTGAGTAATTTTGGGCACTGTTATGTTTATATCACACACACACACACACACACACACACACACACACACACACACACACACAGCTGTCTGGACTTGATACCATTGAAGAACAGGAATGACCTAAACTCACAAACTGAAATAACTGTGGCGTCAGGACACAGGCATCCACTTTTAGTGTTCTTGAGGCTCACTGTAGCTGACAGACGCTATGAAGTATTGCTCCCAGAGAACTCTTAACACTATTAATTACTGCCTTGTCAAAGGGAGAAAAAAGTAGTCAAGATTGCTAGCTTGCTATGGCGTGGCGGACCATGTGTCAACCATATGGGTCTTTCGCTGAATAATATGCATAAAGCTGTGGGGATGAAGTCATAAGCAGAGATAAAATTTGCGCAGGCTGTCTGAGCAGCACCAGGGATGAAGAGAGATGATACATTTTTACTTTGATTCTCCACAGATTGACTATGAAGTCATCAGGGAGGAGGTGAAGGAGCTGGAGAACCAGGCGTCCCGGTTGAAGGAGCTGTGCCCGGAGAGAGTACATGTAGCGGAGGCCAAGATCCGAGCAACGCTGCAGGCCGGGACAGAGCTGGCAACCAGTGTGATGGAGAACAAATCTCGTCTGCAAGAGTTTGTGCAGCTCCAAGACTTCTTCAGGAGCTACCTCTCCATGATGTAAGCAGGGCGTGGGGATGGTGTGACCCTTTTCAGGGCGAGACGTTTGTTCATGATCCATTTTGCGAGAACATCTGTAAAGAACAGGATGTTCTTGTTGTCAGGCACAAGCCTCTTGTGAAATGTATGATTTAAAAGGTGCTGAAGAGGTCGGTGCAAGTTTCCTGGGCCGAGTGACAAGGCGATGAATGTCCGTCCTATCAGAGAGAGTCTGCTCATTCTCATCTGTAGTGAATGCTTGGCTTTTCTCACTGCCTGTTCCTTGTCTCCTGCACCTCCACCTCCTCCTCTGCTTAGCTCATGGACAGAAGACACTAGGTCATGCATTTTCTCTGATACCGCCTTGCATCCTGGGAAAGACGGGCAGAGGCCCCTGGCAGCAGAGCTTGACATCCAGATCGAGCAGAAGTTTGACGAGTTTGATGAGCTGGCAGCTACGGGGAGAAACATTTTAGACAAAGAACATCACCTCACCCAGATGGTGAGTGAAGGTTACACGCATATGACTCAGTGTGATTTTTGAAAATGTTATTGGAATCATACTTACTTCTTTAATGACCCTGAGTCATGTCTTGCAGGTTAGAGAGCGCATGGAGGAACTGCGGAGTATGCTTGGGTGGATTTCAGTGCACTGGAGAGCAAAGAAACAAGAGTGGCTTCACAAGAAGGGTGAACACGAGCTTTCGCAGGACAACATTTACTCTGAAGCCACAACTTGCTGCCTGTTAATAGAGGTAAATGTGCAGAGCTGTCAGCTGCAGACTCAGGGTCTGAGGACAAAATGATATATCTGAAAATAAATGGACGGATGGAAAATCAGATTACAATCCTGCTCTTGTTCAGTATTCCTTTATGAAAACACAAACCTTTTAAGTGACAATGTAAGAAAGATGTAGATGATTTTGGCATCATACAGACCGTTGCTGAGGGAGGTAGCACACGAAGACCAAGACATCCACCGACAGTATCAGAACCAATGAAATAGTGAATATGTTTTCTGCAGAAAGGTTTAAAAAACTCTTGTGCAGATAAGTATTTGTGTTAAGTTGTTAATGGTTCTCTCTTTTAGACTTTGGTTCCTGAGCGAGAGTCTTATCAGGCCCATCATTCTCCAGTCACCACATCAAATGAAAGCAAAATAAAGGCAGAAGCAGACTGCCAGCTGTCAAACCTGTCACCTCGCCTGCCTGAGCAGCAGGATGAGAAGCCGACAGAGGACAGCTACGAGGTCATGAACAGCATTGGACCCCGAGATAGTGAACCCTCTTCCTCTGAGTCTCCCAAACCCGCCATCATGGTCCTCAAAGAGCCCAGCAGTCCCTCTTTAGGAGGGACGGTCAACCTCATCCTCAGCTTTGGTAAGACAGGCGAGAGCGAACTTCAGGTGCATGGGATGGAGCAGGCTGAGGAGGAGACCGCTGAGCCTGTGCACAGGGTGAGAACACACAAAAGTTGCAAGCAGCATCGAGTGAGCCCTCACACCTTGGCTCATGTTGGGTTCTGTAGCCGTGACTGTGTCATTACAGTAGAACAATGTAGTTTTGAACCTTCATACTGGAACGTTGTCTCCTAGCCGTGTGTTGAGTGAATGATATACCTCTGTAAATACAGGGTGCTTTAACACTGACTCAGGACATGAGGGATCATCAAAGCACTGCAGAGTCACTGCCACTTCCTGTTTGAAACAGTTTCAAGCCCCTCCCAAAATTATCCACCATTATACTGCAATTATCCTCCATTTTTACTAGTTCAGCGACCTATGTCTGTCTTTCATATTGTGTTTTATATAGTTGCTCTATGTTTCTTAAAGTATTGACAGAGTGGCACTCATGATCTCTTCACATATTAGACTAGAAAGCTTTCTGCTTTACTGCATTCTAAATTACACATGCAGCAGATAATGTCAATTTGTACGACAATTTCACATGAAAAAAATCTGAATAATTGTACGAATTTGACTTAAAGGAAAAGTTAGTTTTTGCCTCATAGGAAAGAAAAAAATCAGAACCACCAGAGGGTCGGTTAAATACCCCACTGTTGATACAGAGTCGAGGAAAATATGAAGAAGTATTTGTTGCTGTTGCTGAAGGACATCAGTGGTATGTTGAGTAATTCCCAGCAGCGAGTCTGCATGGGATCTCCCTCCTTGATAATCTACTGCTGGTCATTTCCTCCATCTACTTTGGCCTTCATGTCTTCCTTTTCCCCTTCTTCTCCCTCAGCCCACTCTGCCTGCCTGTAAAAACTTTTGGAAGCGCTGCCAGGGGCTTTTGGAAAATACTTTGGGTAGTTTAAAGCGAAAGAGAAAGATTTATCAGCAGAGTGCAAACGAGGTAAATTGCGCGGTGTGAATTGGTATCGCATGCTGTGGCTCCAAGTGTGCTGGGACTGCATGCTGTGTGGAGGTGTTTTCTGGAGAGAGCATGTTCTACTAAACCGTGTTCCAAGGTAGCGCTCCTGTCTGTAAGCCTCATGGAAGAGCAAGAGGAAACGTTGAGTCTAGAAAATGAAATGTTGCCAGTATCATATTTCTTCTCTCTCATCTCCAGAACCTCTTGGGTTGGAAATTTACAAAAAAGAAAAAAACAGAAAGAAAAGACAACAAACCATGTTACTGTCAAACTCAGAATTTCCCAGTTAACTGCAGCCATAAATGCAAATACAAAACCCTGCGATAGTAATAATAATGATAATAATAATGATAATAATAATGATATTAATAGTGAAAGGGATGGGAATGGAGAGGTAGTTTAATGAATGAAGTAATTCACGAGATGCAGTAAAACACCAAAAAGCAAACAATTTAATACCTTGTCTTATCTAACCAGCATGCAGTCGTACCACTCTGTAATATAAATACATGACCATTTTATTTTATATTTTATGTATAATATTTTCATATTCAAAATCACACTCCCTTGAAAAATATTGATTATATTCTGTTTTTGCAAGTTGAGTTTGATCAAGACACTTAGTGCTCACATTAATTCTTCTGTAAATGAAAACAGATGTCAAAACTATTGCTAATTGTATATTTTCATTTAGGTGGAGAAAAAAAGTTAAAAGACAAAATCCAGTTTTGTGATTATGTCACTGTAGGCAGGACATCTTTTTTACCTCATGATAAAATATGCATATCAACAGAAGCTTGATAACATTAAAGTCATGATTTTTAAAAAAAAGTAAGTGTGCAATTTAAGAATTACAAATATCCCTAAGGTATGATTCTATATGGAAGGAACTAAATGATATTATTACTTTACCAGCAACACATTTGAGTCCGTCTTCTTGATCTGACAACGGTCACGTCCTCCTCGTGACAGTTTCAGAGCTGTTCGATTATTGTTTTGCTTGCTTTGTTTTTTGGGGGGTTATTTTTCTACCACAATTCCTCAAATCCACCCTCTGATGCTGTGAGATTAGGAGTCAGGTCCCTGATATCATTCTCACTCCTGAAAACAGGCTAACTCGTTTCTTTTGAATGAAGTTACCCACAAGCTTTGGGTTAACTGGTGTGGAGGTGGCTTTGAAATATCGTCCCACCCTTCTCTTCCACTCTGCAGTCCAGAAGGGTGCTAATTATCCAGGCTAAATTTTTGAAACTCTGTGAAACTGGACTGATTAGTATTTGGTTTGTCGGCTCAATCTGAGTCATGGACGGCCACAGAATGTTACGTTCTGGACTCTGACAGCTTGTCCAGATTACCAGACCGCCCCTGTGTTCCAGCCACTGCAATGCCAAGAACATGTTAGACATTATAGATATTTAATGTGGTAATGGCACTGAAAATAAACCTGTATATTTTGGATTTGCTAAATGTGATTCCATCTCCGCTATAATCTGTCAGTAGTCATTTTGCCCATCCATCTTGTCTTATGTAAACTTTAATGAATAAAATATTCCCAGCAGACTCTATGACAATGAAAGGTTTAAAAAATCCAAACTTTTCTTTGGAGCTCAGTTTGTTCAGTGAGCCAGAACTCTAAACTGGAAAACATGGAGGACAGAGACAGAATGAGGCTGATGTGTCTGCCTCCTGCTATCTCACCCCAGGCCTCATGTAAACCTGCTCTCGTCAGGTTTCGCCACAATTGTGTAAAACAAGTGACTTCACTCTCACTTCCTATGAAAGCTGCGCTCCAGAACAACTCCCAGTAGGAGTGTGGCCCCAACGCCAGTACATGTGCGGTCATTTGCTGCCCCCAGACTGTACGCCATGATTTATAGTCTGGGGCTTCCACAGAAACAAGAGATTAGTCACAGAGTTGAAAGGTCAAGCCATTACAGCTGCATATGACGGCATGCACATGTGAGTTTGATTAGTTTGCAATCATGTTCTTTTCTTTTCATGTTAGCTTACATATTTGCATTGCTGTGTGTGGTTTCTACATCTCTACAGGAGAAAGGGGGCTGATGTTTTTCTCTGAAAGTAGCTGATTGCCGAGGTCGTTCTTGCTGTCTTGTCATTATTCATCTGTAACACATTAAACAGGTTTCCCAGGCAACTAGGCTCCAGCCTGCAGCACGCATGAGTCCGTCTCAGGGTTAACCATTTGTGATAAAGCACTTACAACTTCAGTGAGCCCCTCAAATGCCTGATATTCTTCTCTGTGTCTTTTAGGTAAGTACCTACTTACATGTCAAGGATAACAACTTGGCTGGGGCTCCTGTGTATGAGAGTATCACTCTGCCCCGCCTAAAGAACCGCTCTGCAGCCTCAACCTCCCCTACCATCTCGCCATGCTCCTCCTCGCCATCCTCCACGTCGCCTGCACCACTGACCTCCAACGTATCCTTCCACCCTTTGACGAGGAGCAGCAGCAACTCTATCTTCAGCAGCCTCAAGAGAATGGGCAAGAAAAGAAAGAGGAAGAGAGATGCTCGCAGACACACCATTCAGAAAATCATGGGAGTGGAGGAGGAGGCAGATGAGCCTCATTATGCCTGCGAGACCATCACATATGACACGCATACATGGCCTCTGAAGGAAGGTCGAAGGAAAAAGAGTTCACCGAAGTGTGGGGACGGAAAGGAGGCTACAGCCTACATGAAGAACCCCCTGCTGAGGGACATTGAGACAGAGTCTGCAGGAGAGTACAGTATCACCCCGTACGCTGTTTCTGAGGGGCGAACCACTCTGCCCTCCACAAGCCAGGTGAGGGGCCACTGCAGATTCCTCTCTTTAGGCTCTGTGCTGAGCTTCGACCTACCTAAGGAAATGACACTCATCCCCAGCATTCAGGACATCATCACTATTGCCCCCCCAGAGTCCAAGAAGACAGCCGGGACGGATCCAGACCCCCACTCCCAGAGACAAACAGCCCTGAGCTCTTTCAAACAGACCAGAGCCACTCTTGCCAACACACACAATGCAGCAGAAATCATCTTTTCTCCCACACAGACTTCAAAAGTAAAAGATTTACCTGATGTAGCAAACAGTTTCCAACCACCTCCTCCTTCCCTGGAAGGAGATGCAGATCTGACTGTGACATGTAGTGACATATTGAAAACGCAGGTCAACCTGCAGGAGGATGAGGAGCAGGAGTGGGAGAGAATACCGACAGATGTTAAAGTCGCTTCAGGAGGGAAGTTTGGGACCGTCAAGCCTTCCCAGCCCCCAATTTATGTCAACCAAGCCCCCACATCGGCCACGGCTCCTCATAAACACGAGTGCCCCAGTGTCCATACGCTCATTCGAGACCTAAATGGACACCTGTACCATAGAGGTGTGCATGAGGACAGCCCAGCACAGTGTCTGAGCCAAGCCTCTCACATGGTGGTGAACCTGAAGTCAACCGTGAACGTTCGCCAAGACTCAGTGGACTCTGGCGTCTCCAGTTCCAGCAGCATCAAGCTTTGCTCAGATGCACCATGTCCAGATAACCCCCAGCCCATCGGAGTAGTGCGGAGGCTCATGTCCCTCGAGGTGGGCCGGATCGACTGCACCAAAAAAAGAGAAAACACTGTAGCATGTGCAGGTTCATCAAAACACACAGAGGAGCTAGAAAAAGAGCCAGTCCACCTCGACCACCAACAGTTTGAAGAGGAAGAAGAAGAACTGGAAGACATCTGGAACCAAACTACCAACTACAGGCAGAGCATCTGCTCAGACATCATGTATCAGTCCAACCAGGAAGAGGCCCGATCCTCGGATCAGTCCTGCTCCCCTTCCACCAAAGCTCCAACCGTGCTCTATCGGAACCAGGCCACAGCCTCAGCCCCCAACCTCCTGGTGGCCGAGTTCAGACTACCCTCCCACATCCAGAGCCTCCTGGGTTACGACAAGGAGCAGAGTCCTAAATGTCCCCCCTTCACCATAGGAGACAGGAGGTCCTGGGCGGCTTTTCCTAACAGGGACCAAGTTAGCAAGACCTCAGTGGTGGTGAATGAGACGGCATCAGATCCACTGAAGCTGCCGGATGTAGCGGACAATCAGAGATACGTTTACCAGTACAGAGAGGAGGAGGAGGAGGAGGAGTCTAAGGTGGGGGAGGAGGTGGACGAGCACCCAGGTTACACAAAGGTGAGGTCCACGTTTGGTAAACTGTCCACACCCATGAGCCTGATCTGTTAGATTTCTCAGCTCGGCTAACTTACTGTTACTGATATGGAGCCTGTTTAGATTTGATTTTGCTTGACACACAAAGAGAAAGAGCCGTATCTCAAGGCTGTGGAAAAAGGGTAGTTACTGGTCTAACATCAAGAACCATCTCGTCTTACCCAGACCCAGAGTCAGCATCCTCCTTTATTCAATGAAACATTTAAATTTGATAAATCCTTTCAAATACAAACTCAGCTCTGGGTCAGAAGTGAGACTGTTCCTTCTTTTTCTGCCCAGTTTACTAAGTCAAGTCCTGGAGCATCTTTCACCTGAAGCCCCCAGTCGGCCTCTCAGCAAGGGAAAGGAAAATAAAACCAAAATACTAAGCAAGTTCAGTGAAATGATGCGTTATGTTGTCTTACTAGTTATTAGCGTTACAGTGAGCATGTAGTTGGGGCTCCACAGGTTTTGGGTCATCAGTAATGACGGTGGCTGCCCCTCTCTCTAAACAGGACCAGTCCATGAGTCTACTGTCCGTTCATATGGGCTCAGACGGAGAAGCCAGTCAAAGCCGGGATGTAATGGAGATGCAGAAAGAGTCAGTAGCCACAGGAGGGCGCTGTGTCACCATGGTGAGACAGGACAGCAGTTCTTTTCATTTTTATAAACTGGGCTGTTAAGATTGAACTGATTCAATGTTGTTTATTTGATTTTATGAACCGCAGTCTATGGAAGGATCATTGGAGAGGAAGCACAAGCTGCAGCTCGGAGGAAAGAAAGTAAGAAAGGCTCCTGGTTGATTGTTGAAGTCAGCAGGGTCAGCAGGTGTAGAGCCCACAGTCAGCAGCACTCACGCTTATCTTCCGCTCACAGGCAGCCTCCAGAGGATGGAACTCTTACCACGCCGTCCTATACAGACACACCTTATGCTTCTATCAGGAAAGGAAGGATACACTGAGGGTAAGTAGAAATGGTACATCATCAGTAAACACCTGAAGTGGCGGGACCGTGATGATCAGCGTGTGCTGTGCCGCCACAGAGCTCTGCATGCGGCCTCCCTCTGAACCTCGCTGGAGCTGAGTGTTCAGCTGCACCAGATTACACCAAAAAACCCAACTGCTTTCGCCTGCGGTAAGATTCTAACCAGCATGACATGACAACGGTGGTCAACCTTTGACCCTTGTGGTATTCTGAGGTTATAAATGCGGCTGCTTCTGGCCTTCAGGCTGCGTGATGGTTCTGAGTATCTGCTCAATGCCTCGTCCCGCTTCATGATGAAGAAATGGATGATGAAAATACAAGCAAACACAGGTACAAGATAGTTCTGATTAAAAAAAACAAAAACAAGCATTCAGGTTAAGCTGATGTGTCATTTATTTGCTTGTTTTGTTTTAAAAGGTCCCAGTGAGGCGGCGTCTTTGACATCAAGCGTTGATCACGAGTTCTCCGTCTCCTTGTAAGACAGTGCAGCTTATATAACCTCTCTAAATGCCCTCTGAACACCTCTGACCCTCCAAAACATTCCTCCCTTCAGAAGCCCTCCTCTCTGCTCCCAGTGCACTGGTCTGACCAAATGCTACTGCAACTCCCGGAATGACGTCACCTCCACGTTCCCCAGACGCAAACCGTCGGGCACCACCCAAGCCAAAGAGATTGTTGTCCTCACCCGAGAGTTCAGTCACATGCCACAGAGTCGCCTGAGAAGTCTGAATCAGCACTCGGCTGTTTCATCGTCACATCGGCACGACTGCGGTGAGGCCTTCTGCTGCATAGACAAAAATCTGGTTTGCTCCAGTAATGTAGATTAGCACTGTTTCAGACTGCTGCCATGAAAACAGACCAGCGAGCACCTGGTGCAGGAGGGCTTTGAACCACTAGGGGGAGCCAATGGATTATCTCACAACTCCCCCTGCCCCCCCCCCCTGCCTTTTTGACTGTTCGACTCAGTTTGTGTTCATTCTCAGTTGCGCTCTGCTTCATCTCCCCTTGTTTTTGTTTCTCCAGATGATGATGATGATGATGATGATGTCAGTTTGAAGCCAACAGCCTCTCACAGACTGTCTGGAGGAAACAGAGACAACACCTCGTCCTCCCCTCTCCCCCCCGTACCCAGAAGTGAGGACTGGCTCAGCAACAAACGCCGCTCCTACTCCTTCACATCAGGTTAGTTTTACAGTCATAAAAAAAGAAAAACAAAAAAAACCTTTTCATGCGAATGTGCCAGATTCCCCTGTCACCTGATCATCTCTCTCTTTATTTTCTTTCAGCAACTTATCAGAAGATCAAACCTACGTCGCACACCTCTGGGGGCCTGGAGAGGGGCCCTAATTACTGTGTGACTCTGGTGCTAGGAGACAAGTCGTTAGACAGCACATCCATCAGCCGGAGCTCTGAGCCGCCGCTGCTGACCGTGGCTGGCTGGCAGCAGGACACCTGCCAGGACGCTGCTCACAGGAGCTACGCCAGCCTCCCGAGGCCACGTAACAAGTCTGTCTTTAAAAAGTTCTTTGGGAAAAAGGACGTCTGAGGTTTTTAAAATGATACTTTTACAAATAGCTTCTAATGTGCAGTGCACATATTTGTTGAAGAGCAAAAACTGCAACTACTGACTATATTTATGATCCGAGCTACCACAGTTTTATTTTTGATGTGCTTTATAGAAGTCTACGGAGCGCCAGAGCAGCCATGGAGAGAGACAAAAAATGATGTGGCCACAAGATATAAGTCGTCCCCACACACAGATGCACCACAAGTCAGATCTGGCTCAGTTGTGTTACTGCGTCAAAATGTTTTGGTCTCTCTCCCAGTGACCACTCTGGGATTCCGTACAATCAATCCATGGATTGAGAATTCTCTTCAATAAATCCTTTTGTGTGTATTTTATTTGCGCGTTGGTAGTTGTTAATGTGAAAGGAACACTAGTGTGTGAGTGTGTAGTTGTAGTCTTTATTTTCATATCAGTCTTTGTATCCTCTAGATTGTTATGTTACTGGGTTAACAGTCTGCGTACAAGAACAACACACATTCAGAGCAGAAATGACATTTGCATAGTGATCACTAATAGTATACTGGACTCCCTACTGCAGTATATCCTTCCAGCCCCTCCCTCACCTGGACTGTGTGTGTATGTGTGTGTGTGGTGCACCTTTTCTGACTTACACGTAAATCAGCAGTTTGATACTGCTTGTTTGATATCAACTTTTTAATTATTAATTATAACAAAGGCTATTCTTAATAAAACATTAAAAAAAAAAACAACAACAATGAATCGCTGTGACTGAGATTTTCTTCACGACCGGAGTGACGATGTTTGTTATTCAGGCTCGGTTGTGGTTGGTGGAGGCTTTGAAGGAGATGACATGTGCGGAGAGATAAAAGGCCAGGCCTCGCTAAGTACATCTTCACTTCATTAGCATCAACTTATTTTTATATTTTAAAATCTTTTTCCATTTAAACACCATAATCAACATTGTACTTATGCTGATGAACTCTGCATAATTAGTCGTACGCATTAAGAAATGCTTCTGTTTAGCATTCTGTTAAGAGCAGAGAAAAGAGACTTTTTCTGCCTCCGCCCTGAGTCAGAGGCTCTGTGTTGTCGGCCTCTTCCTCCATACATCCCATCCCCATTGACAAAACATCTCCCTGAAGGAACAGCTCCATGGAATTCCTTCCATTTGACACAAACGTCCACCGGGACTCAAAAGGATGACTAAAAAAAATGGTGGTCCAATTTCGATGTCACATCACATGAATGTGGAACATCTTGAAGGTATTAGTTCAAATTTGGCACAAAAGTCCACACTGAAAAAATGTTGGTGATCAGAGGTCAAGGCCACTGTCACTTCACTTTAACCTGATAGCTCAGGAATGCCTGGAGGATGTGTCTTCAAACTTGGCACAAATCTTCGGGAATCGAGGATGAACTGAAAAAAAATTTGTGGTCAGAGGTCACGGGCACACCTCACAATTACAGCTCGCAGTTGCAATGTGGTATTTCCAGTTGAAGATTAAAGTGAAACAGCATGAAGACGACACATATGTGATCTCTGCAAAAACTAAGTGACTCAGTTCAACTGGTGTAAAAATTGTTCTTAAAAAGGAAACACTACTGCTTCCCCTCTCCAAATATATGGCTCTCCCCAAAGTCCTGGTGAGGTCTTGACATGAGCCTATGCACATGCACGCTGCAGCTACAGGAGTGCATGGAATGGAAAAGCTCTGCATTCGTGGTGCAAATTTGTCAAAAGCATCCAGCGGAGGCATTAATCATGGCAGGTTGGCAATCTGTGAATCATTATCAAGACTCTGGAGCTGAAGGCTGCATGACTCAACCTCTCGCAGCACGGTGAAACACACCCAGTGTTTGTTGAGCGTATACACAAATTCCCCGCACAAGTCATGTTCATGTGCCACGGCAGCGATCTAGCTGTCATTAGCGTAGACAAGTTAATAGCTGCAGCCTGCACACATGGTATTTATTGGAGAAGCCATTTTCTTTGTTTACAGACCTGAAATGTTTTTCATGCCCTCAACAATAAAGATGATTTTGTGCGCTTGTTCTATCTGTCAATATTGGAATGACAGCCACATCCTCTGCAGCCCCCAGGGACACAGGACCGGCCCATCGATTGATCGCCATGGCCCTGAGCTTTGTCCTCCCTGCGAACTCTGACCTCCATATCATCTGCTGACAGCTCCCACTGCTTCCCTCACCGCTCCCCTGCAGTGACAGTAATGCACACTACTTGCGTGTCTCCGCAGCTTCTTTCTGATGGTGAGGCGAGGGCTGACGCACTTAGATTGCTGCATCTCCCCTGTCTAATTACTGACAACAGCCCACATGACATCAGCTCCCAGAGCTAAACCCAGGTAGTGCTCCACAGCTGAGTGAACCATTCGACAGGATCACAGGAACCGTGGAGCTGGTGTAACTGGAGAGGGATGTCCTCGGGCTCAACCCCTCCCCTGCCGATGAGAGAAGGATGCGTGGTTTGTTGTGGGTTTTTTTTTTTTTTTTTTTTTACATAGATTCCTTCAGGGGAAATGTAAATGGCTGCTCTTCAGCACCAAAGTGAAGAATCATGTCAGTATTTTAGCTAAAGAGTACATTAACAACTGTCAATGCTGAAATCAGTCTCTTGATTCACTTGATTCTTTGATCCCATAAAAGTGCAGTTGCTGGTGGACCGGACCCAAGCTTTGAAACCCAACACGGTCGGCCTCCCACACCCCCCGGGGAGCCCATGAAAATGATGTAATGGGAAGAGTGGTTTAGGAATCATCAAGGTGGGCAGCAGGGCGGAATAGTGGTTAAGAACCCAGATCGAATGGCTTAATTTCCACAGCCGTTGGATCCCATTTGACGTTAACTGCCCACCTGTCAAGGCCAGCGGACCTTAGTTCAGCCCATTAGCACAATGAGCTGAATTAAAGCTCAATTATAGCTTTGGGGGAATAGACGTGAGAGCCCAGTGGCTGGCTGGCGTTTTATGTGTCCCTGCACCAGAGAGTGTGAAGCCTCACATGCCCGCTAGATAGCTACTGAGACACGATTTAAGGGAGGATTGCAAAGCCCTGAGAAATCATTGCCGATGCTAAGAAGCTTTAGCTCCACGTCCTACAATAAAAACTACAATGGTGTTGAGGGAGAAGACAAACGGGAATCTAAAGTCTGGATTTTGGAGAGACGGAGCAGGCTTTTGTTCCACGTGGCCTTTGAACAATATGTCAGATTTTCATCAGCTGGTTTGGCATTTTGTCCCAGAGCTTCTTGGACAATACATTATATGACCCCCACTCTTGAGTTGTCATTGTGTCTCCTGCACTGGTAATACAAAGTCCAATAACTGGAGAGAAAACCCACCCCCACCCCCACCCCTCCTTCCCAGCAGCAAGCTCCCTTTTGTCCTGGATTGTCAGTAAGCTCCTTGCATTTCTGTGTCCTCCATGTGTGGAGGATAAAGGACACAGGGTGCCAGACAGACATCTGTCCTGCAGATATGGTGCGAATGCATCTCTGCGATATGGATATTAATTCGCTTCATATTTATTCAAGCTATTCTACACGGCTTTCCACATCCACACCTCCGAGTCCCCCAACAGTGCGTCCGACTGTCACAGTGACACAATGGTTGAGTGGCGTTGACGATGTCAGGGAACAGGCTGGAGCGGAATGAGTCAGTGTGTTTGTGTCTCCTTGATTTCAATCTCTGGCACGCTGTCAGATATTGTTGATGATGTGGATGATGATACTGTAATGATGGCCATAATGTCACCATATGGACAACATGGCTGCTAATTACATCATGACCCCTCGAATGCATCCCTTTACATGATAAAAGTGGCAGTGTGTGTGTGTGTGTGTCTCACTGTTACATAACCCATCTGCTACCGAGCTGCAGGGTCCTGTGAATCACCTGCCAATCAGGAGAGCCGCCTCCCTCCACAGCACCGCTGCGCTCCCTCTACGACGAGCCGTCAGCTGCGGTCGTCCCGTTAACACAATGACAATGCAATGTCACATTTCCACGTCGGTTCAGAGATGGACTTTGAAGCCAATTCAGCGACTGGAGGTGCCAGTTAATCCAGAGGTGGCCAGCGGGCAGATGCCGGCGCAGCAGCGCGTCTGACGCAGATCACAGCTGGCGGCTCTCGCCGCAGCCAGCCTGACAGGTTGTATCAGTTATACAAGCGGTGTTTAAAAACATGGCAAAATATGATTTTCACTTTGAAATGACCTGAAGATGCTTCGGCGCTGAGACGAGTACTTGGCCAGAAGGTTCCTGGGAGAAACTTTCAGACAACTGCCAGACTTGGGAGCTCAGAGAGAGAGAGAGTAAAAACAAAAGAAAAACTCTGTCTGACTTGAACATCCCCCCAAATATTCTGGAGATATTTTTTTATGAGAGAACATTCAAATGTCAGCCTTTTCAACAGTTTAACTCTTTCCTCGCCAGCATTTTTTTTCTTTTAGTTGAAAGCCACGGAGCGTTTTTGAATATTTTCACTCCAGAATATTTTGTGCTAAAAGAAAATGTTCTGACACAAACTTTGGCTCAGACACTCAAACCTGTTTTACCATGTTTTAAGGGGGGGGGGGCCTAAAAACATGGTTTGGGTGAAGTTTTTATAAAATGGGTGAATGAAATCTATTCAGACCTGAGAGCTGCAGGAATGGCAAATTGAATTATATCGCCCTTCTTTTCTCTCTCTCTCTCTCTCTCTCACACACACACACACATCATCATCATCGTGGCCACGCAAATACGAAAATCTTTTAGGTTGGTGATAAAAAGTTGACTTTTATAAGCTTCCACACTGCTGATGCATGTTTTAAATATGTGGAGCATTAAAAATAAAAAAACCAAGAGAAAAAAGTCTAAGGGAAAAACGAAGGATGCGTAGATACCCCTGATGAGCCGAGGAGCTTCATATTTGACTGCTGTGTGTGTGTGTGTCCGTGTGTGTGTGTGTGTGTGTGTTATTTAAGCAATTTTAGCAATAAAAACCTCTAACTTTCATAAATGGACATCAGGAAAATTCATTTCCAGATTTGGTTTGGTGTTTGTTGCCAGACCGGAGCTCTCTGACCGTCTGCAGGTTCGGCACGTCTCACGTTCCCGCTGCAGACTAAATCCTACATAAATGCACTCTGACAACTGAAAAATCCTACACTCAGCGATACCTTTTATCCTTTACAGTAATCTGAGTCCGCGCGGATAGAGGATACATTATCTCAGGACGGAGCGGAAAATCCCTGAAATCAAAACCATGTGAAGCATATTTACTTGCACTGAAATACGAAAACAACACTGCTGTTGATCACAACATCTGTAACACTTCCGTATTTAAAGCGGGAGAGAGGAAAAGACAAATGGTCTTCTTGTTCCAAGATTTTTTTTATTTTATTTTTCTATTTGATAAACAATGAATAAACCATGAAAGTTTGAACA
Organism: Aulostomus chinensis; assembly: GCF_037954235.1. NCBI lineage: Eukaryota > Metazoa > Chordata > Actinopteri > Syngnathiformes > Aulostomidae > Aulostomus > Aulostomus chinensis. Next base: position 22,821,362 of record NC_141335.1, on the reverse strand, counting down.
CAGCGGCAGAGTTAAATATTGATTGATTTTCACCAGCTCATCCTCAGGTTGAATCGTGCACAGAGCTTCTTGTATCTCAAAAGAAAGCTGCTTTTGTCTGCATTAACAAATCAAAATTACACACCAATGCACAAGAAATGCCTTCTGGAAGTACGTTGCCATTGACAACAGCTCAATTAGTGAATAAAGCAGAGCTGTTCTGGGACCTGCAGCCGTTTGACTTGGAGAGCACGGGGGTATTTACGCACCGACTCCCCCGCTGTGCCCCATCTCATGATCAATTATTCAGCATGCAATCCATTTTGAGGCAGTGTGAGAAAGAATCAAATGAATTGTGTACATAAATGCATGCATGTGACACACTAACCCTTCCGGCAGCTGGGGGAAGCCCTTCAGGTTGGGTCGTGACCCTGTCATGAAGCTGCGCCGCTCAATAGTTTGGCTGTTTACACATAGAAACAGGGGTTTTTCCCTTTCCGTGCCTCTGAATCTCCACATTAGCTGGGAAGCTTTAGACTCTCCTGAAGCGCTGAGAGAATATCCGCTAGAATGGAGTTTCTGTTTTCCTTTGACACCTACAAAGAAGTAAACATGACGCCACTCAGATCTCCTCTCCAAACTTCAGAGAGTTCAGTGTCCACCATGAGATCATCAAACCCCCAAATCTGCCCTGCTGTCTCTCCAGTGATATGAACAATCATATGTTTCCTCCAAATATTTACACTGCCTCATAGCCTTGTTTATTACACCCTGGTCTGGTGAGTACTTTGCATGACAATAACCAGAACTGAGCCTTCCGTGATAAATTATTCCGACATTTGAGACCACCCCTTTGTTGTTTAATCAGTCACGCATGATTTAGAGTTAATCCCGCCATAGGAGAGGGATAATGCAGGCCACGTCCCTTCTGTGTAAGAGAGCAGAATGACTGCTCTCTAAGACCAAGTGTAAACAGTGTCCTTCAGCTCCTATGCTGACCTAAATATCTCCAGTGAGTGTGTTCGTACTCACAGTGAAGACCTTGACGTCGCTCCTAATCCGCACCTCCTCAACCAGAGCCAGGGGTTTACCCTTCGGGATGGGGATGGTGCCCAAAACTGTGCAGGAAGAGCCGTCTAACGTCTGCCTCACCGCCCTGATGAACGACTGGCTGAAAAGCTCCATTTTACCGATCTCGTCGATGACAAACACCTTCCTGCTGCCATCTGCGGGGCCCACCTGGAGACGAGGGATCATAATCAGAACCAAGTTCATCTGACAGGAGGAAGAAGCTCATCATGTTAATGACTGATGAATGACGTGTGTTGGTGATTCTTACATATGAAAAAGTACTGCAATGTTCACCATCAAGGCTTCCTTTACTGCAAATATGTGGGCGTTACTTTACACGGCGGATTAATCAGGGTCAGTGACAGCCAGACGGCACCAGCTGCACTAAAAACGTCACTCTGGAATTTATGGCTTTGCAAGCTTCCAATTATTCCATCAGTTTATAGAGAATCAAAGGCCTGATGATTTGTTGCGTGGGGGGGGGGGTGTTTGGTTCTCTGATGATGGCTGATTTTTAAAAGACACGCTTGTGTCTCACCTTCCGGAAGAGGGGGAGCGCCAGGCCTTCAAATGAAGGCAAGTCCACCACATACTGCCCAACCGTGTATTCTCGTCTGCCGTGGGATGCACCAGCAGCATCTCTAGAGTTTGGGGGGGGGGGGGGGTGTTAGACACATGGAAGACGACAAAGATCCGAGATCATGTGACAGCCCTGGATACCTGATTCTGGACAGGTGGCCTCGCTCTCCGCTCACAGTGACCACATCAAAGCCCACTCTGCGGCCCCCCTCCCTGACCTCCTCCGTGTAAAACCCCTCAACAGCCTGTCCCGATGACACCAGAGCATCACAGGCCCTCTGGACCAGGGTGGTTTTCCCCACACCTGCAACACACAATGACATTGTTGTGTTACATTCCATTACAATATCGAAATATCAGGCGGAACAGGGTCATAACTAATGTCCGTTTTTACGCCTGCGTTCAAGCTGCAATGACGCGGAAGAGTTTCTCTGTAAAGGTTCATTCACGGGCAACATGCTGACAAATTCATGCCAGTTATCAGAAACAGATGTATTGTATTGTTCATTTTAAAAAAAAGCTCTTCAATTTGTTTAGTAGTCTACAGCAATAAAGTGTATAAGTAAAGCTAGGGTGTCTAAAATAAAGCTAACGTCTTTATCTTCTTTTACCTGGAGAAAAATGGCTAAATTAGCTGATTTATCGAAGGTTTCATGATAGCTTGCTGGCTAAAGGTGAGTGGGGTCGAATACATTCACACAGTCCGTGTGTGTTAGCGTGTACCTGGAGGTCCGGTCAGGAAAACGTGTCTGATCATCTCAGACTGCAGTCTTCACCACGCTGCTGCGCTTCCGTACACACAGAGATGGCGCATGCGCAGAACTACACGCGGGATCTCGTTTGATCCGAGTTTAAGACAGCAGAAAACATTTGATCCGGGGTTGAGCGCGGCGATGCAGAGGCACCGTCAGCGCTGCTGGTAACAGTGGGAGGTGGACAAGTTTTAGCAGACTCACAAAGCTGTCGGAGACAAGTGGAGTGGAAGTTTGATCTCGGAGAACAGGAGGAGCAAACACCTCAAAATGAATCAAATGCAGCCCTTTTCATGACTGGAAACCTGTATTATTAATGGTATATAATTAATGTCATTGTACTGGCAGCTGTAACTCATTCAGAGCCACCACTCGAATCTCGGGACTGGCTTCTTGTTTTTATATGCTAATGGTGTTGTTTTCTCTCATTGAGCTTTTGATTTATTTTATTGATAAGAAATTCCATCTGATATCTTACCTCCCTTTTAAAATCGCTTTCAAGTGCAATGGAACTGTCTGTCATGTATTTGCTCTGCCCATGTTTTCCCTTTTTGCTAGCTTGTCTTCTATGTATGGAATCGAAATAGTTCCTTTTACTTTGTGTCATGTTTACATGTAAGCACTTGTGTCGCCTTGTGTACAAGTGGTACAACAGAAATGTACCGGCTTTGCCTCGTGTAGAACATAGAGAAAGGAAAGTACTCAGGTACAAGTACCTCAGGAGTACAGCACTTCAGACCATTTAATCATATGTTTTAAATGAGCTGTGGTGAATGTATTAATATATTGGGACTGCTGGGGAGAAAAAAAACCCTCTTATTATATTGATTATTGATTGATTTAGGTGTAAGCAGCAGTTCCACAGAGGTGATCAAGGCAGAACTTCATCCTTCAGGTTAATCATGACAAACAAATACTACTGTATTCTTTTGCATGGGAAATATTCACCTAAAGTTGCTTTGTCACAAACGGCACAGAACTAAGGAAAATGTATATAATCAAATTACTCTGAACCTCAAAGACGTCTGCTGTGTCGTGCAAAACCCACCAAAGATGAAAGAACTAACGGTCTCTGCTTTGATTATCAAATAATATCACAGGAAAAATGCAAAGTAGTAGACAAAGTAAATACTTCCAAATCAGCAGCTGTTCTACCACCGCCGGCATACTTTCCAATGTGTGACAATGGAAATGAGAGTGTTAAAGTTACATGATTTCCATAAGTGATGTGGAGAGGCAGAGTTTCCACCCTTATTAGGTTACTAAAAGACTCCAACACATTATGCAAATGACCAAATTCTGGTGTTATTATGATATCCAATGACAGAGAGGTAACATTAAAGCATAATTCCTCTTTATTAAAAAAAGTTGTTAAACTTTACGGCCTGTTGTTGTTACAATATGTTTACATGGTGTAACCAGGGAGTTTGTTAGCCACAAGCTCAGATACGTGCTGGTACTCTTTTCTGAAATCCAGGGATCCGAGCTGGTCCTCCAGCTCCCCTAACTCCTGAGGTTCTAAGGAGGACACAGACTCGTTAGAACATCCTGGGGCTGAACTGCTGCTCTTGCTCGACGCACTCCATCCTCCTCGTGATGATCTTAAGCTCTCGGCTCCTGAGCTCCTCTCCGTGACGTATCCTCTGGAGCGTGCATTTTGTACGGAGGCTGCTCTCTCTCCATCTTCAGAGGAGAAGCTGAGCGCCGAGGCCTGGGTTCCTGGTTGAATGACGTGCGTACCTCGAAGGACCCGCTGTGGAGACCCAGGAGCCTGGATGGGAGCAGGGAGGACAGAGCTCTTCCCAGCAGGGGCCTTTGGACTCCTGACTGGAGCAGCCTCAGGACTGCTGACGAGCTCAGGAGAGAATGCATCACTAGACTCAAGACTGTTGAAGTCATCTGCATAGTCTACCACCTCGCCTTCATCCTCGCTGCTGGAGCCTGAATACGCAGATTTCAGGCTGCTGCATCCTACAGATCCTATTTTCTCTCTGCCGATGTCATTATCAGGCAGTGACTGATTTGATTCGCGGTCATGCTCTTTGGTTACACTGTCAGCATCTCTCCCTGAGCTGGAAGACTTATTAGACAGTTGTGGAGAGTCTCTACATTCACTGGCATGCACGCTCCCCTGCTTCAGTGTGACTGTGCGTTGCAGAACATCGTCCACTTTTTGTGTCCTTGCTTTGGTGTTTTCTCTCAGACTGGAGCTGAATTTACTGATCTTAGCAGAACATTTTGTCTTCCCTGTGGTCACACTTGACTGTGTTTCAGTCTCCACACACTCACGACGTTTAACTACAGAGGAATTTTTCTTTAGCCTTAGGTTAAATGTTCTAGTTGTTCCATATACTAACTTCGTTTTCTTGGGACATTTGCTGGATGTTGAATTCTGAATCAAAGCCTCTTTGTGTTTGTTTTTCATCAGTTCCTTCGATGCAGGCCCCATGATCTGAGGAGAGTTTCTGGGGGAATGTAAACGTGTTGGACCGGGGCTAGCTCCCTGTCTGATGTTCTGCAAGTTTTGAGTGTCCTGCCCAGCTGAAGGATCCGTGGCAGCAGCCGTCCGGTAAAGCCACGCTAAATTGGGATGAATTGACAAGGGCTGGTGTGGGTTCTGGGTGTTTAGCTGTGACAGCTCAACAAGAAGGGCATTTAGGAGAGGCAACTGTCTCACGGCTTCCCCAAGCACATTTGGAATCACCGCATTTGCTTCTTGGTTGCTTGATTTTTTGGGCGTGTGTTCCACAGTCTGGTGGTCTCTCACTGAGGAACCCTCATCATCAGAGAATTTGTCCTCAACTGTAAAAGCCTCTGGTATTAATAATTTGTAACCCCCTCTTTTATGCATGCGCTCTTCCTCCCCTGAGTTCCTGTAGTAAAGGTGGGGAGGGCAAAATACAGTTAAGTCCTCATCAAGACAGTGTTTATTTTCTTGTGGTGTCTGAGGGGTTTGGCATCTTGGTTTCTGGGTGGAAATACAAACTGAATCGTCCTGCTTTTCCACATTAAGGTTCTCATGCGACTGTACATGAGGCTCATCCTGTGTGGACCCCTGAACATCCTCACACTCAGAACATATTGACTTTGTAGTGACGTTAATCTTCTTGCTGTCCTCTTGAGCGTTTTGTCCTCTGTGGACCATGATGTCTTCAAGACCCCTGTTTTCCATCATGCCCGGCAGCAAACTTACACCTAGAGTTATCAGTTTATAACTGACAGAAATAGATCCAACTTTCTCCCCTGACAGGTTGCTGATGTTAACAAGCCCCCTCTCTCCATGAGCAGACTGAGTAGAAACCCCCAGCTCTGCCACTTCCTGTCTGATTCTCCCCATGACTTTAGCCAGCGAAATGAGGGAGGTTCCAACTAGTTTGGGGATGTCTTCTTTCACATCGAGAACCATGGCATAGAGAGGCGTGTGGGCTAGGCGCATATGCAGTAAGTCCAGGTTCATTTTGAAAACACACGACTTGCCTCTATTAAAGCGGTATTCTCCTAGCTTTCCATCCAGTTCCACGTTGATGACCTCACCAGTCCTCCGCTCAGGCTGATAGATGAGCAGCGTCGGGAAATCCAGCAGTCGCACTCCAACAGCCAGCTCGTCGGAGACATTCGCCTCTCTGCCCACTCGGATGAAGTCCACAAGAAACTCGAACGATAACATAGTCTCTAGATTCTGGCTGCCGCGGTGTCCTGCTGACATCATGAAAGTTGTGTGGCCACAAATACACGGCGAGCTGACCTGCTAGGTAGTTGTTAGCTAATCCAACGTTAGCTTAGCTGTTAGCTTCGCCTTCAATTCTACGAGCGAATGAAAGCCAGGCGGTGTATCATCGCCAAAAATTGTCGTGTTACATTGTCCCTATTATGTTATTGTCAGTCCTGTGTCATGTAGAAAGGTTAAAACAAACGTTAAACCCGACTTTCCAGAGTTGATAATACAAATCCCCATCCTTGGCTTCTTCTGATTCCATGGTAACACACAATTGTCGCGATAGTTTTACGTCACTTAAGGCGCCACTACCATCTGGGTAATGTAGTTCCAGCTGTTATTGTCGCACAAACCAGCAATTATGTCAGAAGTGCATTTGTCCTTTAATTAAGTAAATGTACAAATACCCAGAAAGAAATAGTACTGTGTTTAAAATGAAAACGTTCATTCAAAATAATACTTCATTAAATGTAAAGGGGTGTTTGATATTGAGTTTACTCAAATACGAAACAAATAAGAGCCCACTCTGCGTGACTTTTGTGTACTCTTGTGCTTGCGGAAGTGTTCAATCCTTGTGGTTCGTGTTCCAGATGTCCTGCCTTGGTTGTGTTCTCTTGAAGTAGGCGGGTTTCAAATATGAAAGTACATAATTGTAGTCAGATTTGCCCATATTTTATGTGCTCTCATCCAGTCTTTCTCTTCAAAGTATCTAATGGCTTTACACTCCAGTAGCGGTGTAAAATATACAATACTTCCACTGAGCAGAAGTAAAGTACAAGTCCCACAATATTCAGATACAGATACACTGCAATTAAATACAATGTTGGGGGGGGGGGGGTAAAAAAGGACTTAGTTCCTCTCCACTTCTGAGCACGTGTACAGATAGAATCAATATGAGGATTATAATATATTCAGGATGGAAGAGACACTTTCCTTCAGTTCACCAGATGGTGCCACTGCAGGGCTTATTGGGCTTAGAGACTAAAATAGTCTGATGATAACCAGGCCACCACGGCTACTTACATGACAGGCTGTAGGTCTTTATTTAGCCTAGATATTTATTTTGTCAGTGCCCCCTTCAATATCGAGCCACTCGCTGGAAATAATAGCTCCTCCGAGCGGAGCGGGGCAGGCCGGGGTGAGAAGGAGCGGCAGCAGCGGCAGCAGCGGCGGCAGCAGCAGCACCGGTGGGCGGGGACTCTCTCCCTGCGTGCTGTCATCACGGAGATAGGTGCTGGATGCCTGAGCCGCTTCAGTCTGGAGGCTGAGGCTGAAAGAGAGGGGTGTGAGCCCGGCCACCGCACAGCTACAGCCGCTTACACTCTTAACAAGGATAACTAACAACCTGAGCAGTCGCGCAGACACCCGGTTGTAAGGTAAGGGCGACTGTTCACTCCTGCACGAGATGTGTTTGAATAGAAACAAATAAAGAAAAAAAGAAAAAAAGTAGGAGCTAAAAAGTGAGGAGCGCGAGGCGTTTAGTATATTAGTGCTACTAGTGAACACAAAGCTTGAAGTTACTTTCGGGCACTGTGGAGGACAAAAATGACCAAAGAAAGAACACACGAGGAATGTTTGAGGACTACTTTGTCTTTACCCCGCTTTCCCCCCCCACTAAAAACAGTGATTTGGCACGAGCGCTGAAGCTCATTTTTGTTTGTTTATGTGCTGCAAAACCGTTTGACCTACAGACCGAAATACACGCTCTCCGTTTCACTTTCCCGTGCCCGGAGGCAGACTTTGGTGTTTCTTTTAAATATTTTAACAGTTTTATATTGCGTCATGTTTTGAGTGGTATGGTGTGTGTGTGTGTTTGTGTGTGTATAGTGTGTGTGCGCTGAGGGTAATTGGACTGGATTTGCAGTGAAATATTTTTTGAATGAATTGGTTCCGTGGAGTCAGTGCGTCCATGTAACGATAGGGGGCGATAAAAGCATCATTGTCCAGCCGGTTAATGAAGCCCTCACTTGCCCACTGTAAGTGAAGCATTCTCGAGGTTTCACAGGAGTTCAGAACGGAATCTGAATTTATTGTACAGTTTGTACCCAAAGCTACTACTCAGCCTCTGTTCATGTGTGATTTATTTATTTATCTTGTCTTTTTTTGGTAGTATTAGGAGCCTGTCAGGATATTTGACCAGACAAATTCATATCTGATTTGCCTGCTGCTCATAAATAATATCTTCCCAAAGCGTGGCCTCATAGCAGGCTGTAGCTATGGCCTTTCACATATGGAGGCTACTGTATACTTCCCTGGGAAGGTAAACAAGTGAAACATTGTTTGTCTTCCAGCACCATATCCTTTGTTGTCTTCCTGTAGGAAGTTTAGCCCTAACAATAGCTGGATTCTCATTAAATAAAAGGAAATAAATAGGCCCATTCCTCTGTTGATAGCTGACTGCAGACACAACAACAAGGTACTCTTGAGTGGAAATGCAAGTTTCCATTGCTTAATTTTCAGTACACTGGTTTTATATCCTTTTGGTTTCTCAGCCTCCATCTTCAGCCGATCGAGCAGAAGGGTTGTTTTTTCTTCCAGCTCCCAGAGTATTAAAATCAATACATTTTCACAAGGTTTAATGTCTGGGAAAGACTGTTCTTCCATGCTGCTGAACTAAGTAGGCCCCAGTATTTTCATGGCCTGGTAAAGCATTTAATGTTTTTTTGTTTTTTTTTATACTTCAGCTCTGGTCTGCACATCAGGGAGGTAATTTTTCAACTGACCACTCTCCTCAGCGGGCATTAGCACATCTGTATGGATGTGTGAATAATGTGCTGTTATTGTGCACAAAAGCGGAAAAAACAATCTTTGTAATCTGCTCTGTCACTGTGTTCATTTTTCTACTTAACCTATTTTTCCCATTGAAGGTGGTTCGAGTCCTTTCCTGCATTATGTAAATGCACACAAGTGATTAACTTGATGGTGAACTTTTCGGTCTTCAAGTTTTTTTTCTTTTTAACATTGCTGGAGGGGAGGCGGGCCGTTTTCCAAGCAGATGAAAGATTAAAAACAAAATCTTCCTCGTAGATGAAAACGAGGCTGCCTGGATACCCTGCAGATACCACTCAGGAGACCCATTCAGCAGACGGGATAATGACAGTGCCAGCGAAGAAGTGTCTTTCAGCCCTGGTTTGAATAGAGATCTGTTGCATTCTGCCATCAGTAGGTGCTGAGAGGGCCCTCCAAGAAGAAATATGTTCTCATCTATTTCTAACAGCACCTTCTGCATGAATAGCCAGACAATGGGTAATTGAGCCAGATAGATATGTCTTTCAAAATTAAGTTATGTGCTCAGTGTGTGAAATGTGTGCTCTGCTAAACAATAAGGCACCTGCCAGGTTTGGCAGAGAAACAGTTTCCTGTGACTTGCCCACAGGACATAACCAGTTGTTGTCATTGCAGAGCTGTTTAGGATGGCTTCTGGCCTTGTGGGCTTGGAGACACCCTACTAGGGTTACACTGGTTACATATTTGGGTTCTGCCTGCAAAGATGTTACCATAACACAGAACTGTTTGGCCGTTGGGGACATCACCTCACAGCCTTCTTCACACTTATCCACCTGCAGCACCTTGCAGCACCTGGTCTTTCCTGTTGTTTGTCCTCTGCCATACGGTGCTTCCCTGCCAGTGTGCTAACTAGTCAGGAAGTTGAAATGCCAGCGAGTGTTTTGATGTCTAGCTGTTGCTAAAAAAACGATGACTCAAAGTTATTGTCTGGGATAATGCACCAATAAGGGTGAAGTGTCTCTATTGTCTGAGCTTAGTGCGCTCATGAACCCAGCACATGTATAATGGGACATTCTCAGATTGTGGAACCCTGCAGGAAATGTGTTTGGTGTTGTAAAAGCCCCCTGATAGGTACTGTGGTCTGCACGAGGTGTCCTGCTGGAGAGTTGATAGGAATTCGAGGGAGCACGTGGTTGTGTGATATCACGAAACCTCTCTGACTAATCTGTACATTTGGTCTCAGAGCCCCGACTTTCAACTGCTCTTATTTTTGATCTCAAAACTTTAAACTTGATATGAATTAAATCTCTGTTTGATCTCCCAAATGATGTCACGGTTAGTGTGTCAAGAAGGTATCCAGGCAGAATGCTGACTGGCATCTCAGTCTGTCATTCTGATCCAGTCAGATTGCTTCATCTGACTACATGTTGCATCATCAATGACATCACCCACATTACAATGCTCCAATTGTATCCCCAGTGACACACTGACTGACTGAGAAGCCCAATTCCTGCACTCCCAGCCCCGACCTCAGGCACCGCGGCAAAAAACAAAACAAAAACAATGCACGATGCATTTTCCCTATGTACCAGAGAAACTTGTCAAAACATTTAGTGCACTCCAGTACGAACAGATTTTTCACTCTGTGCATGTGATGAGGATCAGGCAACCTTGTCTGGTCTGGCCTGGCTGACCGGCTGGCTGGTCAGGAGTCACAATAGGGCCTCTCCAACCAAATCCTGTTGCTTCAAAACCAACCAACCAGCAGACAACGGATCACATGCTGCCTGCTCCTGTTGTGAGAGCCAGACTTGCTCTTGGTTTTTTTTTTCCTGCCTTTGTTTTGATTGCAGTCTGGATTTATGGAAGGTTTTAAGCCTCCTCATCACTGCCAGGGAAAGCACAGATGCCATCATTAGGTTGATGTTTTTTTTTAATTGATCCCGTGCTCCACTGTGAAGGATGTGGTATGGGAGGTTCATGGAGCAATGTTTATAAAGTGTTCAGTACAGAAAAAGACAGCTGACGTTCCCTCAAATTCAATGTTGATGATTAATCCAAATCCCAGAATTATCTGGCTTATCAATTCCAGCTTTACCAATTTACCAAACAATCTTGACGCTATAAGCTCTCCAAGGTTAGTGTGTGACCTGGCCTCTCATGTGTGACAACATTAAGATGAGCATGTTCAACAGCTCATGCTGGCAAATGTCAGTAAGCATCTCAGGGAACCACAGTAAGATGCGAGCAGACATTCAAAGCGCCATATTACCATTCTGTCGATGCAGAAATGAGACATTATGGCCTGTGGCGTGTTTCTTGAGGACATATGTTCCCTCGTATGCTCCCCTGATTGTTTATTTATTTGTGTCTGGTAGATATATCGTCCGTTAATCTTACTTTACTTATGCTGGTAAACTGGAGTGTAGGTAGATTAGATGCAGATGGATGCAGTATTTGGTTTGATGTAATACCCACAATTTAAGGCATCTTAGTAAGGGCTTTTTGTACTGTGCTTTTCCATGTTTTTAGGAGAATTTACTTATGGTCTGTTTTTTTTTTTTTGGCGCTCACTGAATAGTTTTAGCAAAAAATGACTAAAATAGTTCTAATACCAGCCCCTGTGTCTTCATGTTTCTGCTCTGCATCTAATTTCCACTCTGCGGCCCTCTCTCGCTGTCATGCCGGGCACGATTCGAGTGACATAGCAGTGCCGTGGCTGGAGGGGACGCTGCTCATTGGAGCAGATGGTATAATGACAGAAGTCAAATGCTGATTGTGCCACTGCTGGTGAGGACCCTGTCAACCTCTGGCAACACACAGCCACGATTCTTAAAACGGAGGTGGAGGTGGATGTGGGAGCAAGGGGGAGGGTAAAGGTTTGAGACCTCTGATGGCTGACTTTGCCATCACTGCCTGCTCATACACAGCGAGACTGTTAATGGAAGGAGATAGAATGAGATTAGGCATCTAATAACTGGAGCCAGGGCAATGGATGATTTATGCTTTGCTCCATTACAGTCAGCTCTGTTTCAGTGCAGACGCTGAATAAGGAAAGACATATTGCATTCTGTCCGTTCATTTGACTTTACACCACTGGTCATGAAAACACCCTCATTCCACCACTTTAAATCAGCTTGAACTTTACTGTGTTTAAAGCGTGACCTTTCGAAGCCTCCACATGATTTTCTGCACTAAGCTCCATCCTGCACATACAGCCGACAGACGGAACTGCATATGATCCTCACTGTATCGAGATGGTGAACAGATGTAACCATAACAGATGCAACTGCAAGATATTTCTCGAGCTGACAGAAAATCAATAATCCTCAAAGATAATCCTTGTGATCTTTGGAAACAATGGTGAAAATTGGGTCATCATCATCATCATCATCATCATGCTGTCCACTGGTCAGCAGTGACCAACCGCGAGAGTCAGGAGCATTGGACGATCACTCCTTGCTCACCATTTTTCAAGCATCACTCCAAAAACCATCATGCTCATGCATTATGGATTAGCAATCGTCAAGCATATAGGAAAATGTGTCCTGCCAAGATGAATTATCTCTGCACTTCCTGTTCCCTTAGGGACTCATTAGTCTCCATATCAGGAATGTTTGGGGGGGTGGTCAGTACTGAAAGTTGCTGACCCTCCCAGCGTGTTTTGTCTGTGTGTCTATCTCTGATCATTAACCCCCACAGCCAGCGAGTCCAAGGACCAGTCGTGACCCGTGGGGTTAACCCGTTGTGTGTTCCCCCGAACGGGCACAGACAATTGGCACAACTGACCTCTCTGGTCGCAGCCAGCCTCCAATGAGAGATAAGAAGGGATTTGGTGTGCATACCTCCTCCCTACTGTAGCGAAAAAGAAAGGGTCTGTCTCAATAAGCGGAGACAGAGGGGCTTGGGTGGAGGTGACACACCAGAAAGCAGGCCGCTTCGCTTCTCTGCCTATTCAGTCACCTTGATGGCAGTTATGGAACCCTCTATGAGATATGAGATTGAATAAACTCCCATGACATTTAATTGACCTGATAACTCAACACAAGCCATCATCATGTAATATTGTGTTCCTTTGACCTGTGGTAACACTGGTGTCCATGCTGTCTTCTTTCTGTCAATCATATTGAAACAATCAGTTAATTGGTATTTATTACGCAATTGCTATTAACACACACACACACACACACGCATGGACACTCACACACCATCCCATACAAAAATCTGTGCCCTTGAGTCTCAAATTGACCCGAACCAGGTAAGCCAAGGAGCAAATAGCCATCGGATGAGTTGTAAAGCGTAAAAAATGCGCTGACTTATTTCTGATAGAGGTTGATTGTAATTAACGAGGCAAATGGAGCAGAGGTGTGACTGATGTGCCATAAAAATGCAGCTTGTGTGTGTGTGTGTGTGTGTGTGTGTGCGCGTGCGTGTGCGTGTGCGTGTGTGTTTGAACCACTGAGGCATTACCGCCAGTATCCTTCACTTAACCCCACCAGTGAGCTGCAAGGCTTGCGCACTCTTGTTGAGCATGAGGTGCGATAATGGATATTACACTCTAAACTGCTGTAATGAGTAGAACATTAAAGAATATAAGAAAGCCAGACATGGGTATTTGCCTGCTCGTCCTCGCACCATTATTCAACCACAATCCCTCGCCGAAAAGAATAAACACAAAACCTATCAAGGCATTAAAGATTGTGTAAATCTTCCAATATGGCTGCCACAGGAAGGACAGATGTCAGATCGTATGTTCCTCAAATAAATCGCCTTACTTCATTGAATAATTTACCAAAATAAATCCATGTAGTCATATAAGACATTATGTAGGAATTAATTATCCAAAACGCCTGCCACAGGAAGTTAGATACAGCCCTTTTTAACACATAAGAAATGTGTGATTAATTGTGAAGAATAGATTAACTCTAGGGATCCACAATAATACTGACATATTTAATATGTGTGTCGGTCCAAGTTCCAGAAGTTCATCTTGGTAATGATGAAGAAACAACAATAAGTTTATGATTTTATGGGCTTAAGTGACCGAATGTTCTCATTATAAAATCAACACTTTTAAACGGATAATATTTATGTCAGTAAACAACCCAATCGGTTGTAAAATATCAGCATATCTGATATCAGCAAGTCATCCAATATTGCGCTTCCCCAATCAATGGAATTAAATATTTTGAAATAATTTAAAAACCCTTAGATGTTTTACACGACAACTAAACCCCACCTCGTATGGCACTGTGTTTACGTGCTCTTGGCTAAATAATCCTGCCGTGTTTAGTTTGTGAGGCAGTTGTGTGTAGTTTTCAGTCGTTCTCTCCCGCTTTGTGTGCAGCACCAGCGGGAATGTGAATGTGAACGCTTTCTGTGCACAAGCCTTTTTCACAGGAAGGAACTTTCTCCTAAACAGTCCTTTATCAATTGTGAGAAAGTGTCTGTTTTCTGTCGGGAGCTTTCATGTTGCCTGTTCTCTGATATGAGACAAATGAGACAGTCTAGTCACAGCCTGCATTGTGTCATTGGGTCATTGTGTTTTGGCGAAACGCATCGATGGAAGGGTGTTATTCTTGTTTGTGTATCCACTGGCCCATAAATCAAATGGCAATGAATTTACTTTACTCATTGTACGTGGTTTATCCTGTCAATCCCAGCAGTGTTATAAAACCTGTACCAGTTGGTTGTTCACTGTGTCTCTCAGAGTTGTGTAGGGAGCGATATTATTCTGACTGTGTCACTTTTTAATTTGTGTTTGGAAGGAGAAATCACAGGAGTCACAGCCTCCCTCCAAGTCTTCTTTCGTTTTCTGGACCTTCATCTCATTAAAATAAACACAGTGCCGTAGAAATATAAATATTTTTTTCTCTTGTAGTTCAGATGGTACTTCTGAATTATGCACACCATTAAACCAGGACATTTGTGTGTACTTAGTGAAGCACAAAACTGCCTCTACATGAAGTTGCCTTTGGCCTATTCTTGTAACTTGCTGTTAGCAAAGACATAGTCAGACTATTTTAGACAAGCTTGATATACTGGGCTTACTGGTGTGTGCGTGTGGGGAAACCCTTTTACACAAAGTGGAGGGGAAAGCTAAAGTGGAGAGTTGAACTGTGCGGGGCTGGCCGGGACTCTCGTCTACTTGGTGCAGCAGCACGACGCGTTTTAGGAGCGCCGACTCAGCCAAGCAGAGCTAATTCAAAGCTATCTCACTTGATTCTTCCTCTCTATTTGTGACATCATTTTGACTAGCCGTCCTTCTATATGATCTATAAAGACTGTTGACTGAGGATAATGATCTGGAGTGACAGTGGCCTGATTTTTTTTTTTTTTGTTCTTTTCTCCTTCATCTGTAATCTTGCTGTCTGTCAGTTTGGGGGCGAGATCAACTGCTTCCCTCCACTGAAGTGTATTGAAAAGCTGTTGTGTTTGGATGTTAGCCACAGGGGGTGGGACACAGTGGGATCCAGAGCCAGAGGGCCGGCACATTTGACGCTGAATGCTAGACTTTATATGGCTTTAATGCCTTAAAAGAAGAGTGAGCAATGAAAAGGAGATTGCATAATACATTCAGTCAAACACTGTCCCAGACACTTTGGTAGGATCCTAACAAGAGGTCTTTGTATAGTAACTCTTACAATGCCTGGCAGTTATGTCGTGTGCCCATGCAGTGCTTACCTTCCCCAGGCTGGCTCTGTTTACTGGAAGTCTGTGGAAGCTCTCTCAAATGTAAACAGGACTGCAGGGCCACATACAGTTCAGGCCTGAGTTGCATGGGTTCGGACTAACTGCTGGAAGCACAGCCAGGTGCTGGATATCTGACCACAGGAGCAGCTGTATAATTACACCCCTCTCATCTGTCTCCAGATGATGTGTGTTTAGGCGGAGCACACAAACACCAACGTTCAGAGCTCAGAGTAAGCTTTCAGCTTGTTGATGGATTTACTTACTAATGCGAATTAACTTCTACATACTTGCGGGAATGTGAGCACTTTTATTTCTCCCACAATGCTACTACATTAAACTTAATCACTGATATTTCTTTGGTTGAATAAATCAGATCTAGTTTTCTCTAAGGGTGGTTTATTTTCTGTCAGAAGGTTACTGAAGTCTATGTAAACAAACCAGTTCTCCTTAGGTCAAATACGAAGGTTCCCACTCGTAGGTGGTGACATCTGACAGCCTTCGTGTGTGTGTGTGTGTGTGTGTGTGTGTGTGTGTGTGTGTGTGTGTGTGTGTGTGAAGGGGGGGGGGTAAAGAGAGGAATGAATGGAGGTTAATTGTTTCCTATCATTTTGTTTAATTTTCACTAAAAGGCAGTCTGAGGATGGGGTCCCTGAGGAGACCTCCAGCGTTTTCCCCAGACTCTGCTCAGACCCGCTTAGCCTGCGTTGCTCCGTTTGTTGATCTTCATGAATTGCAGCTGCACCATAAATTTGTCTTCTCGCTCTGTTTTTGTTTTTGTGCTGCAAAATCAACAACATGCCCATGGCTATGTTTATAATTTATGATATGATGGGTTTGCAAACATTTGCTTTTCATAGAACCAGAAACAGACAACAGTGAGCTATGAGCCTGTGCCTGATAAGATTCCGCCCCAGGATTCAGCCCAACCCTGAATAACTGTAGCTGTTATTGATTTGGGCAATGAATTAGATTATCACCTGCAATATTTCAGGAGCGATAGTAATGTTGGGAAATGTAATAGTTCATATTTCTGAGGTAGTGTTTCCAGGTCTGATGCAATTATTACCTGATAGATGCCAACTAAGTGTTAAAGTTCATATCTCTTACAAACAGGCACACAATTTAGAACATCATTCACCTCATCAGACCCTTCTGGATTTAACGCTACATCTGCAAGCTTCCAAAGTAGAAACAAGGCTTTCCACCATGCTGCTGACCTGGGAGCAAGTTGTACTGCTGCCAAGTACCAAGAGTTTTCTCCAAATAGTTTTTTTCTCCAGTGAAGTGGGGAATAAGGAAATGTATTAGGCTGGGGAATCTCCTACTAAATCACGGTACCATATTATTACAGTGTTTTGCTGATAATAGTGTCACAATAGGTGATTCTACAGCAAGACAATACCTTTATAAAACATCATGATATATGTGTAACTGAAGAAGAATTACCCCGAAAAAAAAAGAAGTAGGAATCATGTATTTATATTCAGTATTGTGGTGTCAGTGGAAAAAAAATGAATGATGTGAGATGTCCATCAAAGTGCAGCTTTAGTTTAGAGCCTCTGGAATACACACATGCAAACATAGACACACACACACACACACACACACACACACACACACACACACAAAATAAACAGCTTGCTGCATTAAAAATACTGATATTTGAGCCAGTACAATAATACTGGATCGCATGAGGAATATATTGCAGTATCAATATTTTGTCCCACCCCTAAAATCTGTGCTTGAAGGCTTTGGTAAAGTCTACACATTTTTTTGTGAGAAAGGGCTTCTGTGAGTCTTTCTTAGCCTATTCAACAATCTCACTCTGACTGTTTTAATGTCATTCTAAAATGTATAAATATTAATGCAGAGGAGCATCCATGTTCGCCTGGAGTAACGCTGCTGTGTGAAGCCATACTCCTCGTAAGTGATGGTGCATTTGTTTTTGTTTATCCACCCTCCATTCCTGTGACTACCCTCCCCCCTTTCATAAGACCCCCTCATCAGATCCGTGGCCTCGATCAGTTCTGAAGGTCAAAGGTCACTTGATCACAAGGGGCCCTCACGTCAGGTCGCATCAGTGCACTTGGCTCCTGGTGGAGGGGAGGAATTCATCCGCGCTCATCTCCCTGGACACTCTACCCATTTTACTGTGTTGGCGGGGGGATGGTAGGATGGTGTGACAAGGTGGCTACCAGAAAAAAGAGAGAGAGAGAGAGAGATGAAGGAGGAAATGAGTAAAAAATCCACATGCATCTATCTTTTAATTATATGATGTACAGTATGTGTGTATATACCCAAATGTACGGCAGGAAGTAACAACAACTTGATGATGGTATGAACGGCATGTGTTTATCTTTGTTGTTGTTTTTTTCGTGGCAGCTGACTCACCACAAAATCCGTGTGATCAAGTTGATAAGCAGCAGCAGAGAGGGAGTGAAGGGCGTGCAGTCTTCCCCCTGTTGCTTTGGCATCCTATTAATGCAAATATACTTCCTTACGCTGCATGATTGGGACCTTGTCAGTGCATGCAAGACTGTCAGCATGTGTGAGTGTTGTTGCGTAGGTGCACATGTGTGGGTGGCTCTCAGTGGGAGATTAGTCTTTGACACCCTTTTAGACGCCAAACCTCCCTGAAACACACCCACCACATGCCATGCCAGCTGCAGCTGTTGTGCCTCAATGCTAGAGACGTAGAAAATTCCTCACACTCTGCAATTAGAGCTGCAGATTGCTGAATAGCACACATTGCTATGTCCTAAAATTGCACTTGGACCCCTTTCTACTCCCAAGAACACTGAGTAAATAGAAATTGATGAGAGCGAATCATGAATAAATGGGCCCGGTCTGTCTCCAAGTTGACAGATTGTGTTTTGTGCAGGCTGTTTCTTGTGATGTGCTGTTACCCTGGTTAAAGACACCAAAGGGTGGAAAAAGGCCTCATTGATGGGGTGGGTTTCTCACGCCTGACTGAGAATGTTCGCCTTCCATCGAGTCAAGTGCTGCATTGTGATCTCAACCAAAGAAATGCAAATATATTGAACAGATGTACTATGTTCTTTTTGCCTGTTTGTCGGCAGGAGTAATCCCTCACTCCAGTGGAGATTGTGCTGGGTGCACTCCGGGTGCAGGACTAAAGTGTTAACAAGGGAAAAGCCATGTCACCTTGGCACATGTGATGGCTGCCTGCTTTTCAGGGTCTTTTCTCAAGAAGGCTAGATGCTCAGGATAGATAAATAGAGGCTTTTGTGCCCTTTGCCAGAGGGAAAACTACACAATGCAGGACACACAGGGAGCACGGTCTTATCCAGAGAAAACGGCTAAAAGCAGCATTTCTTCAGTCCCTCCTCCTTCACTTTGTCCTGTCTCTCTCTCTTTCTTACTTGCTTCCCCAATCTTTTCCTCCTCCGTGAGAACTGAACCTTACTCCCATAATGTTTCCATAAACGGGCTGAGGGAATGGAAATAACTTGGACCATTTCCCATTGCTTCCCTCTATACGCTCTCCCCCTACTATCAGTCTTTTTACTGGTCTGTGGACACTACGCACTGGCCTTAATGACGCAGTGTTCTACGCTGCTCTGTGCACCAGCAGAATGCACATTTAAGGCTTCTCATACACCCTAAACACGCCAGTCTCAATATAGCCGTGCTAGGAGTGCTTTGAACAGGACAGGGAAACTGCTTTGAACGGGTCAAATTGGTCTGCTGGCTGGGATTTAAAGCCACTGCCACTACCGCTGCACATCCTTCAACATGGCCTGGAGACATTGACTCAGAATTACTAGCTATTATACGCCTCCTCCTCTACAACCTATCATCTCCACTTAGCTCCCCCCTCCTTTCATTCGTCTCCTCAATCATTTTGTAGCCACTCTCTGTTTGTCTTTTCCTCGTCTTTCCCCTTTGTGACTTTTGGCATGTTGTCTAACTGTCACATTGTGGCTGTCTGGCGTTTAACATCTACATTTGCATGTTGGTTGTTCCATACATCTGCAGGCCGTCCTGCTATGACTGGGCAATCTCTCATGTGGGTGGCTGCCTTGGGAACAGATGTTTTTGATGCCACTTGCAGAGAAGAAGCTTTGAAAGTGACTCCACAAAAGAGATGCCAGCTGTATGCCAAACCAAGGCCGCCTCGTTCTCAGGATCTGTACTGGAGCGATCTCTCTGCACTCTGCAAACACAGCCTGTGGAGAATAAGAGGAGTTTTCACTTAATCAGACTTCCCTTTGGAGAATTTAATTAATTACAGGAGGAATTGCTCCGCTGAAACATGCGCTCCTGGTAGCCACTGAGCTGCATTTTCTTGCATCTTTATAAGTGTCAAATTCTCATTGGGAATACCTGTGTCAACAGGTTGATAGATTTAGGAATGTACCTCTTGTCCGACCGCATGTTTGTGGAGATGTCTACCACTTCACTCGTCAGCCTTGTTGCAGGCATCCGGAATCCTCTGTGGTCATCAAAAATACTGGCAACACTGCCTGATCTGCTGTTAACAATATGGCTTCCAGTGTCAAGTTTCCATAGCTTTCTGGCTGCCTGCTACCTCTGCACACATCCGCAGTGCAGCACCCCAGATCTGGCATTCAACTCCCTCGCCCCTGCCAAACTTGCAGCAAACTCCCTGGTCGGTGATTATTACTCACATGCTAATTTTAGCCCCCGCAATTGTCAAAAACGCTTATTATCTGCCTTATGGATGAAGCACAACATCTGCTCAGCACAAATGTGCTGAGCCGGAACCATTGGTGTGTGCCAACTTTTGCCAAAATATAGTTTATAGGTTGTTGTGGTAATGCTGGTGCTCTGCCTCAGGGGTTTCTTACAGGTCTTAATCATATGTTCTTTTGTAATGAAAGACCATGTGCAATACTTCAAAATATAAGTAAACCTTGAATCAAGTAAGTGTGCCAGTAGCAATGTTTTAACAGGATGATGAATTCTGATTATTTTATCAGATATGAACACGCAAAGTTTCCAAGCCCGCGTATGTTAAAACACAACTTCAAACAAGACCACATCTATATTGTGTCTGTCCGTGGGTTGAGATCCGGTTAGCCATGGTAACTTTTATCCTTGAATTTGGAGTAAATTTCGCTTCAGTTTCATTTTTTTGAATATTAAAATTCTTCTGCTTGTCTTGCAACCCCTTGGCATGTAATCTCCACTTGCACATGGGAGATTCCTCAATGATTACTGGCTGTATCCTTTTTTCTTTTTAAATTATTTGGCTTTGTATCGCCTAAAAACTCCTGACAATGCTTCTGTCCCTATATTCACTGGAATACTGCTCATCTCTGCTCTGCTCTCTGCTCCTCTCTCCTTTCCCTCCCTCAACTTTTCTGTCTTTGTTCTGAAGGGAGGTCTGCTGTCACTCATTGCTGTCATATGCAGAAAAAGTTGCCTAGCAACAACCTAGAGGGATGCAAGCCACTGTTTACTCTCCACCCCCTCAACCTCATGTGCCCACTACCCCCTTCCTTTTCTCTCTTTTGGGAAGATGGAGTGGCATGGGAGGGTAGAGGAGGCAGCTCAGCCTCCTGCTCTTAGATGAATTTAGATAACAGATATAGAACAAACTGAGAGGAGGAGAGAAGGTGGGGAGAGAGGGAGATAGAGGGAAGATGGGGGACAGATGAGGGATAAGTGACATTCGTAGGTGCTGGGTCTGCCTGTTGCCTGCCAGCTGCTATTCCTCCCCTCCTCTCTGCAGGAGGAACAAGCCATTTCCTTAAAAAGCTCCTCTCCCGCTCTGCATAACTAAGGAGAAACATGTCCTTCCTCAGCGTGCCGTTATCAGCAGGACTAAAAATACTGGACGGCAAATGCATCACATGCCTGGCTATCGTCACACGCTCTTGAAAGAGAGCTCAATCTAAGCGGATACAGGTGTCGTTCATTCTCTATGGATTTTTAAATGTCCCCTGCTGGAAGTAATCAGGCAGAAACCTTTGTTCCCTTCCACATTATGTTGTTTAACTTGTTTAGTACTGTAATTATGTGGAAAGACTCAATGACTACCACACTACCCTGGTGCATTTGGTTGTATTTGCACTCTGACACAAGGATGGCAAGAATCACCTTCAAGCCATTTTTTTTTCTTGTAAAAGCGAAACTACGTACTCCAAGAACAGAGATAATAAATGAGTAGATCAGCCTAGACTGTGTTTAGTGTAAATATTGGATAATTAGACTTATTTCAGATTGTGTGCAAAGGGAACTAAATTGTCCTATTATTGGTCTTACACAATATAAGGTAAAAGTATACAAAATGGCAGCACTTAAGCGTCTCCAGGCTCTGTGAGGTACTAATGCTTCAGCAGTACTTAAAGAAATGGGTTGACATTTCTGGAAATATGTCCTCATTTTGCTGTGGTCATGAGATGAAAAGATCAATACCAGGCTCTTATCTGTCCATTAAAGATCCCCTCAAGACACACTTGAAGGCGTCTAAAATACAGTGCTGTGACTCAGGTTTTCTCCACGAATGAAATCTTTAAAGTGACATCGAAGTTCACTTGCAGCAGCACTCAACCGCTGATTTGCCTCTGATCTTGGGCTTTTGTCAGTGAGCTCCTAAACCTGCTGGTGAGTGAAAATCAGAGCTGAAATCTTGTATGGAGAGCAAGTTGCATACATTGGACTACGTTCTGCTCCCAAATAGTTTCGATGCCATGAATCATGCTGGTAGATAAAGTGAGAACGGAGGAACCTACAGCAGGTGGTAAAAGCTGTCTAGTGTAAAGATCTGCACCCATTTCAGTCTGCTCGATGAAGCCCACATTTAAAGTTGATGCAACAGAGAGGACAGTGTTTATAAGGGGGAGAATGATGGAGCCAGGCTATCTTAGCTCAGTATATTCTGGAAACAGGGGAACAGTTAGCTTGACTCTGTAAGGTAATAAAACCTCACCACCAGCAGGTCTGAAGCTGGATATTTTACACATGATAGTGGCGATTGTTTGTTTGTAGGAGTCTATATTGTTTACTCCAGTTTCCTCTGTCTGTGTTTACTGGGATAGATTATGCCCAGCCAAGAAATATGCCAACATCATTCTCTTCTCAGCCAACTCTTGGCACAACTGTGCATTTGCCCAAATTTTGAGCAATTCCTTTCAGAATGTAGTATGTTGAGTGTTTCGTTTCTGGTCATCACAGAGAAATCCATTTTAAATCAGATGAAACGTTTATGTGAATGAGGCAAATAACCGTTCAAGTGTCACAAAAGAAACCTTCTCTTTAGTGCATTATTTATTTTTTTTCTCCAAGCATTTGGGCTCAGTGACTATTCACCAAATTCCCCAAACGTCTTCGTATTTCCTCAAATCCTCAAACTCCTTGTGAAGCCTTTGAAAGACGAGCTGTTAAAAGATATGTTTTTAGAGTTTGTGAATGTAGGTCGCTGTGTATGTGTAATGACTACCCTCGGTATGTAAATTACCCATCGGACCCAGTTGTTCATGTGTAAACAAGCAGTGTTAGTGGGCTTGTGTGTTTCTCCACAGGGTCTGCAGCACATGTGTGTTGGCTGATGAATAGTTTGTCTGTTTGCTGGGATGCAGTGACAAGAAATTGTAAGTGTTACCTCCTGGGGCTTCTCATTCTTCAAATAAAACCTGTTCCTTCCCCTTAACACAAATCAAAGCTGAGAGGCTGCCTGCAGAGGCTGGATCAAAGCAGTGTGTGGCACAAAGACCTGTACTTGCTGCCATTCATTCAGCTTGATTAAAGTCTGTCATTTCCTGCTATTAACATGCGCCTACCTCCAACAGATAGAGCAAAGCAGTCATCAGGAAGTGGTGAGACTGAGACAGTGTTGGTGTTTTCCAATTAAATTCACTGAAACTCAATTATGTTTCACCAGACAGGAGGAGAAATATATCATCAAAACTCACTTACGTCACAGTGTTGTTATTTTTCATGGCCTTATGGGTCTGAGGAAGCCTGACTTCCTCGGAAATGACTTGCTTCACATACAGTAAACACACTTCAGAGTGAAGCGCCTCGTGGCCTCAAACCTTTCTACTGTCACATTAGGGGAAAGAGCTTGATCCAACAATTTCTGTAACTTTGCAAAGCCAACAAACCCACAACCCACAGTCCCACCCGCTTCTCCTGGCAGCCAGTTGAGCTGAGATGAAAACATTAGCAGGATTTAAACTTCTCTCTTCATTCCTTGCTCAGTTGCTGTCACTCCGTGTGAACAACTCACTGCATGTTTTCGAATACGAATGTCTTCCAGGAGACCACCAATGCCTGAAAATGTGTACTGTATCTTTTACTTATCTATGTAGGGTGGCATTTCACCGCAAGGGAAGAGGAGTTTTGCTTCAAACACTTTTGTTGTGGTTGGACATTAAGTTGCAGTTATTTTCTCAAACCTTAATCAGGCTTACTCACATTGTTGCTGAGATCTATGGCCATCCAACTGCTCCGCTCCAGCGGTTAGTGGTTAAAAATGTGTGCAGGAATGTTTGTTGAGGTTGCTGTTAATCCTGGCCCTCAACCAAGTGTAACTTCTCCATTCTCAGGTATGTTTTCCCAACCTCCTAGCTGAGGCCCTGATTTTCAACAAGCTGGCCTGTAATCACTACTACCCAACACCAACTGGTCAAATCCTTGCTGGAGTTTTTTTTAAGTGCAATTTTCATCAAGAGGGGATTTGGTTTGTGCATTTGCAACATGGACCAATCAGTGGGTTTACATGCACAGCTGTAATAATCCATACTACAGCTCACTTAGGACATTTAATTGGAACCAGGAACCACGGAAGGATCGATTGACAGAGGCTTGGCTGCCTCTGAAAAAATATTGCTGTTTGCAATCTGGCCTTTGTCCAGTTGACCTTTTGCCTTTTGTCACGTACGAAACAAGTTAGCAAGCAACGTTATTGTCACTCTCAGGTTAAATAGCACAGATGGACTAACACACGTAGAATGCCGAGCCACAGCTTAGGGCTGATTGAAGCGTACATATGCCTGTGTACATGGATCCCGAATGGCATTACCTACCAAACTCAAAAAGAATGATTTCAGTGAGGAGGATACGTTTACATGACTAACACCATAAATTGACTTTTTCCAACATCATGTAAACGCACAGTAGTACTCAGAGGACGTTAAGATTCCAGATAGGAGACAGTAAGTTGTGGAGTGTGAAAATGACAATGATCTTTGACGGCGATGCAGTGTGAACTTCAGGACCATCACAGCGTCTGCCCTCCCTGCCCCCACCTGTCTGTTGCTAAGGTTTGCAGCCGAAGTAAAAAATATTGAAATGCATTGTGTGGCATTTGGGCAGAGGAATTATCTGTTATGAGAAAAAGGGCATTCCCTCACTCAACATGTGTGTGTTTCTTATCTCATTGTTTGATGTGGTCATGTCCGCTCTGGTTACGTTTGTCTGTTTGAGGCCTCTGAACCCATCTGTTGTTGACAGGACAGCGTATGGATACGTGAATGCCTCCATCTTCCACTCCAAATGTCAGCCATGACAAGGAAGTTTTAAGGTCACAGGCTTGACCTGGGCATCTTTACCCAGAAACAATAACCCCCCTCTGCCTCCTCTCTTTTTTCTTGTCCTTCCTGTCAGGCAGAGGAGCTGTGAATGTCACGGTCCACCCCCCTCCCTCCAAGCTCCAACACCCTGCAGCCTTTCTCCCCCCACAGCCACCTACTTTCCCTTACATATGCTAATGCTGCAGTCTCATTCAGCTGTTGGTGGCTTTGTCACAGGGGGAGGGCGAGGGTTGTATGCATTAAGGGGCAGCTGTATGCAGTTCACCAAATTGACTCCCTGATGGTTGCCAGACTTGTCTTCATCTTACTTTCTCCTTTTTTATTCCACCATCTTTCTCCATTTTTTGGGATATTCCATCAAATGAAGGAGCAGAGAGGGGAGTTGCGCTGCTTCTGTCTATTTTAAGGCCTTTCTGCTGTCAAGTGAGGCAGATTTTTCTCTCACGTGTGTGTTTTTGGATGGCTTGGACTCAACAAGTGGCTGATGGATTTAATGCAGATAGATAGGATCTCCACAGTGGGCTCATTATCTCAGTGGCTTATGGAGCTCTGTGTCCTCTCCTCTCAGGATTTATGGCTCTAATGAAAGGATTCTTAATTCCTATTCAGGTAAGCACAGCCACTTGTAATATTTGATATTGCTCTGGTACAGTTTGTGGTGCTCTCATGAAAATGTGTTCAGATTAAATAATGCATAGCCTGCAGTTTACTTGCTTTTATGTGCGCAGGGATATTTTTAGAATACAGCATTTTGGGTTTAGCTAGTGGTATGTCAGAGGAAGAACTGGTGAGTGTTTTTGGTAGAGGCAGCACTGAGGGTTCTTGCAAGGTGAATAAATGTGATTCATCCATGTGTCTGTGCTAACCCGCCCAGCAGTTATCCCCCGTTCACATCCTCTGGTTGACCAAACTTTACTGTGTGTCAGCCGTGGAGCTCCCAGCTGCTGCCCTGAGGTCTAAATTCGCTGGATTATGCCAGAATTATGTCAGCAACACCAGTGTGAAAAACAAACTTTGAAAAGAAAATGAGTACCACTGAAGTGAGTGGAGGGAGAAATGTTCCACGGCACGCTCTGAGGTCACTGGTGTGCTCAGCTTCCTGAGTGAAGTGAGTGAATGTGTTTTGCATCACTGGTCTCAATCGTTACAGTGTCACACAACTTAACTTCCCTCCTGTGTCGCACTGTCTGTCAGTGATAATGTGACAATGTGGACTCTGACTGACCTGAGCAG
This sequence comes from Aulostomus chinensis, assembly GCF_037954235.1. Lineage (NCBI taxonomy): Eukaryota > Metazoa > Chordata > Actinopteri > Syngnathiformes > Aulostomidae > Aulostomus > Aulostomus chinensis. Next base: position 22,795,089 of record NC_141335.1, on the reverse strand, counting down.
AGAAACAGCAATGTTATCACAGCTTTCAACTCAACTTCTCTGCTAAAAGCTTGCCTTACTTCTGAAATTAGAGCGCTCCTCTCACACCATTTCCACACCTTCCCTGTGAGTGCACTCCGCTGACATGCTGTCGTTGGTTTAATGGAGAGCAGAAGGTGGATGTGAGCTGATAAAACTAGGTAGTTGGTTTATTCTGGAGACCTGCTGGGCCACATCATCCCTTTCTGTCTTACCATTGCAGCAAAGGCCGGTGTGGCCAGGCCCAGTTCGGGGGACAGATGGTCCCTTTTGGCGTCGAGCCACAGCGCAGCGCTCTCTGTTAGTGGGGCTCTGCTGGAGCAGCCAGGACCTAACATGATCTCCTTCTGTTGGGAACATACAGGAGCGTCAGGCTGATGGACCTGAACGGACTGGGAGGGACTTTTAAAACTGTGGATGTGTATCTAGGGCGTGCAACTGCAGTCTGTGCTTGTCGCATTTATTATAAGTTGTTTTTCTATTAGTTATGTTCGTCGGTTTTGATTAATTTTGTAAAAGAATAACTCTCTCGACTTAATCCTTGGCCAAGTTCATGTTGCTTAATCTTTTATCGTGGTGGATTGAGGGTCTCTGTCAAGGCAGCAGTTGTGCTTTGTTCTCATGTGAATAAACAGGGAAAATCTGTTGTCCTGTCTATTTTAATTCCCAGATCACCCTGAAACAACCAAAGGACAATGGCAATGTGCTGCCTGGCAGGCGCTGGGCGCATAGCCAGCTGGCAGGGCAGCAGGGTAGGAGACTCCCATTTTCAGTGGAGCCAGGAGGAGGCCTGCCGCTCCCCTGCACTAACTACAGCCAGCACTGCCGCTGTGGTGCTGCTCTGAGACAAACCACAGCCTCTTTTCTTTTAAAAACAGAACTTTGTTTTGCAACTCAGCTCCGCACCTCGTCAGCGTGGTTATTTGAAGCTACCAGGACTGTGGTTAAGATGCCACTTGATGGATTGCTGTTGGTAATTATCTTAATCTTGGCGTGTAAAGATTGTCATCCCAGTTTTATGCGGTAATTTTATCAGCGCCTGTCACATTAATACGTTATCCAGTTGTGGAATTTTGAAACTGAAGATGCTACACAGGGTGTCGTGTTTATATTAGAGATACTGCGACAGTTGATACAATGAATGAAAATCTGAACAAACAGCTTAATCGCCACCAAGTGATAAGATCTCTTAAAACCCTTTAAAACTGCTCTGGGTGTGTAATGAGCGTGACAAAACACTAAACCATGATTGTGTTTGAAGCACCGAAGCTGCCTTTCACGCGCATCGATTGGAATCGTTTGTTGTGGTGTTTCACAGAGCAATCGATTACTTCGAAAGACTAGACAGAGAGAAAAGGTGTACAATTATGTTGTCTGTGCACATAATTTGATTTGTTATGACTCTCCTTTCATTCTGTTTCGCTGGATTATACATACAACTTTTCTCTGGCTTACTTTGCTCTTTCTAACAAAACATGTGGTAGATATTATGACATTTAAAAGTGTGCGGGAAATTAAAGAAATTGGCACTTTCTGTTCTGATAAATACTTACTGCTCCATGAACTAAGCAAAATAGAGTCAAATCGTGGGTGACCCATGCACTGCAGACTCAAACGTAGCCAGCACGTTCCAGATGGAGCTACTGCAAGTCCAAAGGAGTTTGCTATGTAGGAAAACTGCCTCTATTATATGACCACATCAAGATATAACCACAAGTCCAGACAGAAAAGTCCATGGCAAAGCAAACGGCTATCTTGTGTTGAATTTTACGCATGAGAGCAGAACTGTTGACAGATGAGGTGTGGCGAGAGGACTGGTGGACGGTAGTGACCTGGGCTCAGCCCTGCAGCCAGCAGAGGCAGGTATCTGATAGTGCAGCTTGTAACACATTTCTCAGGCTTCATGTTTTCCAGCTGTTGTATGTTGTATATCTGTGGAATTCACTTTGTCAGTTTTCTAGTTTGTTTTTTTTTGGAAGCATGATTTGGGTATGAATCCACTTCCTCTCCACTCAGATTCCTGTCTAGAATACCAGATTCAAGAATGTTCAGTAGATTGAACACGGGCTCTTTTGGAGCCAGAGTGTCGACTCCTGCACACACTGCCGTGTTTGTGGATGACTCCTGTGTTCTCCATCAGTGTGTGCACCTGGTGAACTGAGTATATACTAGCGAACGTGGGTATTTCCCACAGTACATTGTGAAGCCCAGCGCCGGGGGAATGATGAGACAGTGAGGGTCTATGTTTACTCTGCGCTGTCTGACCTCCTTTTTTTTATCTCTTCTACTGATTGTTCTTATTCTGCTGTTGGGTCACTCAAGGTCTGTGTGCGCTGAGATGTAAACAAAAAGTCTCTAATCGTCTCTGACTTCCTCCTCTCTCTGTCTGGAAGCACGTTCTCATTTGTACACACATTCCTCCACTATTCTGTTTGAGCCCATCTTGTTTACGGGCATCACCAGTAGGATCCTGTCAGATTGGTCTCATTTTAACCAGTAAAGTGAAGAGGGTCTCAGAACGCATGCACGCCGCCTGAGACAGATGAGGTAGGTTGCGAAAGACATGGATGTTCAGTTTGAGTTTTTGAAGGACACGGAAGATTTTTAACAAAAAAAAGAGAAAGCTTTTCACTTCATACAGCAGTACAAAGGCCCTTATAATGTTTAAAATCACTGTCAAGAAGTGCGCTGTCAATGCGTTGAGCTAAAGAATGAACAAATAAGTATTTTATTATCGTGTCATCATGCACAAATACTATGCCCTGCTCTAAAAGGCTTACAAGACACCATTACTCAAGGAAAACAGACCACAAAACATTCTAAGTTTGCAAAGAACTTATTATTAAGTTAACTTGTTATTTATTTCCTCACTGGTTAAATGACTTAAATGTAGCACAATTATTAGCCATTTCTTGGCTTCTTGAGGAAAAATATGTCCTTTTAATGAGCTCCCTGAATGCACAAAGATCTACTACAAGTACAGAAGCTGTACTTTATTACATCTGGATCATGATTCAGTGTCCAAACATAAAATCAGAATGTAGCGGTTGCAAAGGGAACTTACGAGGAGGAGTGTGTGCTGCTTTTGAATGTGATAAATAGAAGTTCTTTAATGAATGGGGTCACTCACTCTGGCAAACCATCAAAGTAGCTGGAACACATTCCCACCTAATCCACACGTTCCTCTGCTGTTCTAAAGAGGCTGATCTCTCCATTCTGTGTCTTTGTTCAGGGGGAAAAACAAACACACTGGTCTATATTTTGTTGGTTAAATGATGCCAGAGCTGCATCTAAATCCTCCTTCCTCCTCCTGTATTTTTCCACTTTTTATACACAGGTTTTTGCTTTTCTTTGCTTTGAGATCCAAGGATCTGTGTGTCTGTCAGCTTTCTATGAAAAAAATGATGAAATTTAATTTCAAATCAAGTATCCAGCTCCAGCTTAAAATGATAGAAAAGGAGGGATGTGAAGGAGAGATGGAATGCAGAAGGAGTGTAAGTCACAATGTCACATCTCTAGTGGATGATGCTGTCAGTTTAGCATGAATCACTTGTTTTTTTGTAAGGCTGTAGCTTATTACTAACGCAAACCTGCTTAGCCTAAATGCATATTGAGCATCTTTTAGTCTTCCCAAAGTCACATCCATGCGAGCCCTTTTGAAGGCAGCGTATGACGCTCTGCTGAGCCCACATGTAAGGCTCGATAAGGCAGCTGGCTGAAACTCATTTCGCTGGCTTCCTTACCTCCCTTGAGGGTGTGACTCTCCATTCACAGTTGCCATTAAAATCTCAGCATTAGTCACCACAGGCAATATTGGCACATCAGGGTGTCCGGTTGGTGGTCTGGCCACAAAAAGAGAAGGTGGAGTCAGATGATTACCAGCTCAGATATAGTGTTCAGGACAGGGTGGGTTCAGCCTTTAATGGCAGGGCTTTTGCATCGGTGCTAATTCGAGTGTCAGCTGGTGGTCAATTCCTCCCTGTTGTGAGGTTGTGGTTTGGGACCATCAGATGAAAGCAAATGATGATGAATGATGCATTTGTGCTTCTTTGGTCTATACTTTTATATCCACGGTTGGTGTGTGAAGCGATTATATAAAAGTGTTCTTTGCAGTTATGGAAACACTTGGGAAGGTGGTGGTGGTGGTGGTTTCCCAGGCCCCAGTTACAAACTCTCCAGGATAAGATTTGCCAATTAATTAGGTTTGTGGTTTAATTGCGCAGATTTCTTTGAGCAAAGTTTTGGCAAAAGGCCCACTCTCATTTTTTCCTTCCGCTCCACCACTTTCATTTCTCTTCTTAACCTCACACTCTTCTTTGCAGTAACCCAGTTAGGTAAAGAATCGCTCCAGTGAAGCAGAAATAAAAGTGTTCTGATCAGACTGGAGATGCCCGTGTCTGGTTGCAGTCATACACGCCTGCATACCCCTCCTTTAGTCTGCCTGTGTGAGGAATTTAAAGCTCATTTCTCATATCGTGCTCATTACCAGCGCGATATTTTATTCAGGGACTCCACAAGACTACCTTCGCATGACTCACAGGTACAATAACCCTTTTTAATTCTGGCCCGTCTTGCAGCCCCACAGTTCTAGCTCATCTTCAAGTCCCCCTTTCTATCCACACTTCTGTTTTGCCTTTGTGGCCTGCTGAGAGGAAGTGTTCCTGCATGTTATTAGCACTCCGTGCCTGGAGTGTCGGTATTTATTTTTTGTTTAAAGTCCCACTTTTTCAGAATGATAAAAGATCACAACCCAAGTCTTAATAGTCCTCATCTCAGACTTGCTTTTCAGAATTTCCCCCAGTGTGGTGTTAAAGAGGAGCAGAGCATCATTCTCCTCTGTGGTTCCCATTTTAACAGTGATTTGGTGACCCGAATGAAATTCAACCTGCAACCCACGTGTGGGTCCCAGTCTTTGGCAGTGGATGGACTCGATGATGAGCTGCTCAACACAGAAACAGAAAAGAAAAAACAGACATTGTAAACAAAGTGCTCAGAGAAGACTGAAGCCTGCACTTTCTGCTCATATACTTTTACATAGTTGTACCCACTATCTTAAACTTTACCCACATTTAAAATAAACGCTGCTTAAAATAAAGAATGCTGATTTTAGACCCAAGCAGGGCACATTTGGTGGTATTGGAGTGTGCGCATCATTGTTTTAACTTTGAGTTTACTGAAGAATCAAATGACAGCCAGCGAAGCATAGGCAACATGCCCTCTGGTTCGTTTGCTTGAAGTTTTGGCTTCCTGTGTGATAATGATAAACACACTATGACATATGAATGTCTGACAGACTGCAGCCTGTCAACATAGCAAGACAGGTAGCAAGAGACTAAGATAAATGATGTTATGAATGCAGTGAGAGGGACTTGGCTTCACAAAGCAATGCTGCCTGACTCACTATATGATGAAGTCCATGAGCTGGAAAATTGGTGTAATCATCTTGGCCTCTAACCCACACTGCACCCTAATTTGGCTGTGGGAGGAGACAAGGGCTGCATCAAGGCTTGGCCTCAGCTCTGGAGGTCGAGGCGTCTTGGGGACGAGGCCAGCTACTACTTCCTGCTCGCCGAGAACAGAGGAGCATTAATATAGCTCAATTACACCAGGCTTTATTAAAGATAATTGGCCATAATCACAGGTCTGTGTTCACCCCGAGGCCCAGAGTTGCACAAAACTAAATAAACACGTTTGACCTTGATCTTTGGGCCAGGAGGCTGGACATCAGAGGATGCCACATTTGTGTAGGAATGTAAAACTTCAAGGGAGTGTGAAGGATGGTTGGGGGACTGTTACCTCATTCACGGCCTTTAATGGTGAGATGTTCTCACTTTAGCTTTGCCGTTGTGCTCAACATCGCTGTGTTCCTATATTCTTCAGTAGACCTGCACTTTGAGTGCACTGACAGAAACAAAGAGGCAAATTATAGCTGTGATGGCCATACATCGCAAAGAGTGATTTTTTTAAAAATTTTTGCTCCCATAATTGTGACTTTTTGTGAGTTTAAGCAATTTTAACAACTAATTTACTAATATTTTGTGACAGGAGTTCTTTTAGTTTCTGCAGCATGGTTTATTCCAAAGGCAACCTTAAGTTATCGAGTGTAGAGGTCCAATTCAGCTGTTACCTCAATGTGTCAGCTGTGTCTTTAATCATAATGTAAGTCCATAATGTTTCTCAGTACCTGCAGAAACTCAGAATTGAAGATGTCATCACCGCTACATGAAATGAGCTTGTTAACAAATCAAGGGAGACCTGAATTACTGTCAAATCTTTCTAAAGCTGTATAATAATAACTCGGCGCTTTTTGAGCATCCACTACTCGCTGTTTGCTAGATTTACTGAAGTGTTGCAGCTATGAATGCACTTGTCTTCATAATGTTTTTGTCACTGACAATCAAATAGGGCTGCATTGTTATTATTGTTGTTGTACTGTTTAATCAGCATTGAGATTTTTCTTATTTTTACTGGATGCTGAAGAATCACTGATTACTGTTTTCTCACTCTCCTGCTTCAGGGGAAAGTTTGAGTGTTCAAAAAACTGAATTTACGCACGTGATGTATCAAGTCACAGTCCGTTTCGAAGCTAATCTCAGTCCAGCACCTGGTCTCCAGTAGGAAATGATTAAGGCTAAATCCACAAGAACACATTTCCATTTTAAAGTGCATTATCAAGGATACTTAAAACAAGACAAACGCTTCTGAACCTTTTTTTTTTTTTAGTTTTACAACTGTTGGTGTTCCTTGCCTGTCACACTATTTTTCAACTTGTGCAATTAGCCAGCACCACAGAGGCTTTTTTAGTAGAGGGGGGAAAAAAATTAGCCCAGCAGTATAGCCAGTTTACATTTGTGATTTCTACCTCGCTGTGTGGATGAATGTAAATGTAAAATAAATGTCTTCTGCCACTTATCAACAGGGAGACAGCCAAGTTTTAAAATTAACAGCATATTCAATGTATTATTTTGATTGAAAGGATTTTTAGTTATTGTCTGTGTAAATTCGACACATCCTCCAAGCTTTTTTATATATCATACATGTCCGGAAGGGACTTTTGTCTTTTTTTTCCACCACCTCTACTTTCTGTTTAAGTGAATTTGGCCAAAAACTAAAGATCAGGCACAGAAGATAATCATCTGGTGAACTGGAAAGAACAGAAACTAAAACGCAGCAAAATGATAAGAAGTCAGGGGGCTTTGTTCAGAAGGAAGTGACTAATGAGAGGTCAGTCTGGTGAGTCTGTCAGAGCTGGCTGACATCATGTTGTGTGTCCTGCTCTGGTGAAAAGGCCTATCAATAATAGTGGAGTGTTAATCTCAGGATGGTGGACTGAACATGTCCACTGGCCGCACAGCGCATCAGTATCTGCCAGGCCGTGATGTCGGAGGATTATTTTAATAGCTGGCAGAGGCGGTGGGCCACTCATCTCTGGCTGAACCGAGATAAAACGCAGAATACCTGACATCTCAGACTCCTGATGAGTTCATTACTCTGTTAGGCTTGTGCTCTTATGTTGATAATAAATAACTGCGGTGATTCGACTCGTGATTTGTCTGTTAATGTTTACTCAGTACATAATGATGGAGTCAGAGAGGAGCGATGGATAATAGTCAGATGCTGTCTGCTACTAACTACTACTTTAAACCAGGCGCCGGTACAACCTCCTGGGGTGCCCTGTGCGAGTCGCTCCATTTAAATGTCAGATGAACTTGGAGAAAAAAAATCTGATGAATCTCTGGTCACTGAGTTAAAGATAAAGGTACAGCTGATTGTTTTGTAATTTTATCCTTTCCATCAGTCAATGCCGACGTGACTTCAAAATCTGCGTCACCGTACAATGATTTAAACTCAGCTTTGATAGCCTGCCACACAGGAGAAACATTCCGCATTGCGCTTAGCTGTTATAGCTAAAATATGACAGAAGACGTCCTCTTTTTTGATAAATTCTCTGACAGTCAAACTGTTTTCCTATCAACGATGATGAGCTCAAGCAGGAGTGTGGTGTTTTGTGACAATGTGACAGAAACTTGGCTGAGGCTGTGAATAACATTACCCCGAATCGCTGTTATGCTGTGTTGATGAAAAGTTGTTGTTTTATTTCCTCCTGAGTTGATGCATCATACCATTTGGAATAAACTGTGAATCTACTTCTCTCACTCTCCTTCTTTGTGTCCTTAACACCCACTACAGAGATGCATTACCCCTGTAATAAATAGCGGTTTGCCAAGCAGACCGCCCACCCTCCATTTGCCTCCTCAGAAGTTCACAGGGCCACAAAGGGAAAGAACAGAAAACAGCCTCCTTCAGGTCACACACGGATTCTGCTGACCACGTCGCTTGTGACACTCGCCATTGGTTTGAGGGGGGGTGGGAAGAGACGAGACAACTGTGTTCATGAATCACTGTCAGTGGGAAAGAAGGTAATAGAATGATGGAAAAGGAAACACAGACCACCATGTTCACTAGTTTATCCTGTCCTGTCCTCCACATGAAATAAAGGCCAGCTCACCTCTTCCTGACCTTTTGTTGCAACATAAACAAGGGAAGGCTGGCTAGAAGAAAAAAAAATTAATTTCCTTGCAGGGGGAGAAATTTCAGAAGAAGCTCTAAAATGTGAAACTGCTTTGTGATTCTAAACTATAGAGGGTTTAAAGGAGAAAGTCTTTGCCTCGAGTTTATAGTATTCTTGTCTACTGCCAGTGATTTGTAGCTCTCTGTGCCACAGTGATGTGCAGTGTTAAGTCGAGCGGTATTAGATCCCTCACTCTGCTGCTCAGCACAGAGGAGTGTGAGAAGTCATTCATGGTGTTGTGTTGTCATGCGCTGAGATTACAGTGTCACTTTCTTTGTTCTTCCCGTTCGCAGTCATCCGTAAAAGCCTCCTGAGTGTCAGCAATGATGGAGGTATTTGCACAGGTGGCACATTTTGCTGTCACTTGCTCCAGTTGTGAGTGTGAAAAGGCAGAGTTCAGTCGCCGCTTGACATATGCTGTCGGTCAGCAGCCACAGTCACTTCTTCACCCTGACGTGACTTGAAATTGACCTTAGATGGATTTAGTTTGACAGGAGAAAACTATAATGAAGCCCCTTCAGCCAGAGTAAAAGGTCCAGGGAACCTCCAGAAGATTTGTTGAAGGGGGAGTTGTTCTGCAGAATATCTCATGGATGTTTATGATTTATAGCACTGCATTCACTGCTGAATTCAGTACTTTGCCTGGTTATATTATTGGTTCCTATGTTCGTATGTCAGCACAAAAACTACCAGGCCGAACCGCAAATGTGTAAAACCCATAAATTGAAGAAATGCTTTTTATATTGGCTTTGTTGTTTTGTTTTGTTGTTTTCAACATTCAGGTAAATTCTTTGATACTTAAATTACTTAAAGACAGGTGAGATAGTTTCAACCGTCAATGAGTTTGTGATGCGTTAGTAATACAAGATGCTGAAATACATAAAGGTTTTTGTAGTCCTTTGCTGCTCTTGTTTTTCAGATAGTCTGCGTTGTTTACAACATGGCTGCCAGTGGCATATTCTATCCATCTATCCATCCATTTTCTACTGCTTATCCTGTTAAGGGTTGCAGGGGGGTGGAGCCTATCCCAGCAGCCTTCGAGGCGGGGTTCACCCTGGACAGGTCGCCAGTCCATCGCAGGGCCAACACATAGAGACAGACAACCATTCACACTCACAGTCACACCTACAGTCAATTTAGAGTATCAATCAGCCTCGTCCCCTCTTGATGTCTTTGGACTGTGGGAGGAAGCTGGAGTACCAGAGAGAACCCACGCAGGAACAGGGAGAACATGGAGACTCCACACAGAAAGATCCTGTGCTCCAGTCGGGGCTCGTACAGTGCTGACCACTGCACCACCGTGCCGCCTGTTGCATATTCCATTATGCAACATTTTCTGACTGTAATGAACAAATATATTTCCCAGATTGGTCTTTTCTGCTATTATATGCATTCATACGACACAGTACAGTATCTAGTCACCCTGTCTCGGCCTGCTGTTAAACTCAGTGACACCACACTCCTACAGGAGGCTGTTACCTCACAGGAGAGAGGGCTGCAGATGGTTTAGAAACTGAGCAGGTACCATTATCAATCTCTGTTTACACATTTGGAGCATGTGTGAACCTTTTATTTGTCCCGAGCCAAACCTCATATTTCATTGTTACGATTTTTCTTTCTAGTCAGGAGACTATTTTGTCTGTTTTGAATGGTTATTAATCACGATGTGGCCTATTTTCATTCTGAAACATTTGCTAATAGTTTAAGATACATTTTTTTTTAAGACACAACATTGTTAAAAAAAGTGTCTGGAAACTGAGGCTATCAGGCTGAAGGCCTGTGGACAGAGCCGAAGCAAAACCTGAGCGAGAGATCCCAGCTCTGGTCTTTTATCACGTTTGCACTGACGCATGGAAAAGGAGAATAGCTTTAATGGGGCTTATCATTTTCACTGAAGCCGAAAACTTGCAAGGCAGCAATCTGTGATGTGAATGTCTGCTTGCGGTTGTAACTCGAGGGAGGGTTCACATGATGATAACCCCTGAGGTTTTTAAGATAATTGCTGTACCAGGAGAAATAAGCGACTCCACCTGCTAGGAACAAGAAAAGAACATTTAAAATGTGTTATGAAAGGCTTGCAGTCACGACTGCAACAAGGTGTGGCGTGATTGTCCATGCAGCACCAGCGTCTGGGAACTGGAATGAATCCAGTTCAATCGCTGACCCCCAGTGGATCTACCACACACCTAAACAGCTCAGGACATAGTTGATAGGAGGGGAAGCTGCTTGTGTTTCTTATTTCTTTTTTGGAAAGCTGTACTTTTAATTTAGCATTTTATCCACATCTGTTTTACGCTGTACCTGTCACAATAGTTGCTGCAGTTGAACAAGGTTACTGTCTTATTTAATCAGCGTATTTTGAAATGTCGTGCTGGAAAAGTTCAAAACCGTAAAATAAAATTAAAAAATTGGTGGGTTTTGCATTTTCAGAAAACAGTTAAAGCTTTAACCTATGTGACCAACCGCCTGTCTCCTCATGTATATTCCCAAACGTTGTCCCTGGAAAGCAGCTGATGCTGGCTGGTACATTTTCAATACTGCCATCTTTTGTCAAAAACACACGACGTAGCCTAGTGTAATCGAAAACTAGCCGATTTTTATTTCCGTTTTTTGCGACATTTATCAATTTCACCAACAATTCTTCAGACAATGACATGGAAACTCATCTTGTGACCACACTGCTGCCCTTTTTCACGAAAGGCTACATGTGCTGATGTACAGCGACGTCACTTCAGTGGACTTCGTGTGGGTTTGCTGCCAGTGCAGCAACATAACATTCAGGCTGAATGCAGCTGCTGGGTCTAGCCTTTTGTCTGTGTGTTAATCGTTTCGCTGAACAGAGCTGAACGAGGTGAAAGGAACTTATAAACGTGCATTTATGAAGCAGCAGTCTGCTACACCGCTAGAGCCTAATATTTCAGGGACTTTTGGCTATTATAAGATCTCTTTTTTTTTTAAATTTGTCACAGTCAATTTACCTCCTTGTTAATTTCCCCTCTAACCAACAACATCAGATAAAAAGGCGAAGTGGAATTGCCATTGAATATGCAAAACTATCTCTCCTGCATAATTTGCAGGCTTGATGATGCTGCAAGCGGTTGGATCAGATATTTGTACATGTGAACATTTAGCTGAACATCTGCCTCTTGTTGCTGTAATTTGCCTCACTGCCATCTGTTAGACACTGGCTGGAAGCACCAACAAGGACATGCAGACGAATGACAAATTAAAGGAAAAACCTGCGTGGAGAAACGGGGGTGACAGTGCCTTCATATGTATGGAAGAGGAGTCCCTGAAAATGCTATGCTGTTGCCTTCATAATCAGCAGAATCTCAAGGACCACCTCCACCAACAATCTAAACAGAACAATTTTGGAAGAATGACGCTCCCTCCCTTCAGTTGAGTTCACGAGACGAGCAGAACCTTTGCCAAAATGTGGCATTAATAAGACCGTATACTGGGTTTTCCTTTAAGTCATCACCTGTTTGTGTCTGGTTATGGACTGGTAATGGCAACAACTCCTTTCTCCAGATATGCTAATTAGATGTATTTGGTGCTATGCTCTACTTAGCTCCAAAACTAAAACAGCCCCAATACCTCTTGGTGGGATTTTTTCTGGGTAACAGTGTGCAAACAATTTAGGTCAGCAATATGAACTGAGTGTTCTGTGTTTTGGAGCCATTTGCAGGAACACAAACTGTTTTTCCCTATGTTTTGCTTGAAGATGTCTCAGTTAGGTATCCTATCCCACTCGCTGTGCGCTAACATTTTCTTCTGTATTTTTGTCTCTGTGCCATAGATCCAACTCTTCCAGCTGTCGTTCTGCATTGGCGGCACGCTGTGAGACAAGACTCCACTCTGCCGCGCCTCAGCGCTCCTCAGACACTTGTCCTTGACATCCAAATGCTGTGTGTCGATCATTGTGCCCGCCGCCTCCTGTGAGTTATGATGACGGCTGCTTCATTGACTCAGGAAAGAGGCTCCTCCTCCGCTCGCCAGTGAGCGGATCTCATGGTATGATGAAGAAAGGTCCTGGAAGTTTGCTCTTCAAGGACTCCGCCAGCAGGATATGAGTATTTTCAGCCCTGTAACGGATAATAAATCAAACCTTGTGGGATTTGTGGGAGGCCCAGAAGAATACTCCAGAGCCATGCAGTCAGAGGAGCTATTCAACAGGAAACTCAAAGCCCTCAATGGTAGCATGGGACCACCAGCCTCCAACATGCAGGGGAAACCTGAAGGTGCAGGAAAAACAAACGGTACTCCAGCCATGCCTAAAATGGGTGTCCGTGCCAGGGTTACAGAATGGCCACCAAGAAAAGATGCATGGGATGGAAGGCCTTCTCCCAACTATCAAAGTGTGATACCTGTGTTCCAGAACGGCCAGCAGGACAACACGGTAGAAATAGTGGAGCAAGGTGAAGCAGTCTGTTTGGAGGTAGACTACACAGATGCAAAGTACACACTGAGTGACCTCCTCAGCCACTCCCCGCTCAAAGGTCTCCACCCTATCCGCCAGCGCAGTAACAGCGATGTCACAATTAGTGACATTGACTCTGAAGACATAATGGACCAGAACGCTGTCAATCCAAACACTGGCGCCTCACTGCACCGTGAATATGGAAGTACATCCTCTATTGATCGCCAGGGCCTGAGCGGGGATGGCTTCTTCACCATGCTTAGGGGCTACCGGGTGGACACTCTGGACCACCGCAGCATACCTCCTCTAGGTTTTCCTGAGTTGTTGCGCTGTGACGCCTCCCTCTCCCCCAGCTTGCAGACAGCAGCCCAGATTGCCAGGGGTGAGATAGTCCACATTCCAGGCTATGACTACATAGACAACTCTCTGCTTTATAGTCGGGAACGGGAGAAATCCTTCATGAGACGTCTCAAGTCGGAGTCATCAGAAACATCTCTGTTCAGGAAATTGCGGACCATAAAGAGTGAAAGTGACGCCCTGCGGCTTTCTATGGAAGACGACAGACGACCACTCAGTTTCCAGAAATGCTTTGCCCATTATGACGTCCAGAGCGTTCTTTTTAACATCAGCGAGGCCGTAGCCAGCAGAGCTAATCTGAGCCAGAGAAAGAACACCACGACTGGGGCTTCAGCAGCCTCAGCAGGCACTGGGGCTGGTGGGGTGTCCAGCATTGGGGCTGGGGTTGGACCTGGACCAGGTCCAGATAGTGGAGCAATAGGATGTAGCAGCGGAAACGCCCCCATGTTTGAGTCTCCTCTAGGCAGCAGGGAGGACTTGAACCCAAAGGAGAACTTGGATGTTGATGAGGGAGACGGAAAGAGCAACAGCCTTGTGCTGAGCTGCCCGCACTTTCGTAACGAGATCGGTGGAGAAGGCGAGAGGAAGATCTCGCTCTCCAGAGCCAACAGTGCCAACTACAGTGGTATGTCAGAGAGCTGCTCTTTTGAGTCGTCTCTGAGCTCCCACTGCACCAATGCAGGCGTCTCTGTACTGGAGGTGCCACGAGAAAACCAGCCTATCCACAGAGAGAAGGTGAAACGCTACATTATCGAGCATATTGACCTTGGAGCATACTACTACCACAAGTTCTTCTATGGAAAGGGTAAGAATATAGAAACACATTTTTTTAGGAATACTTTTTCTTTTCTATCAAAAATGCTAGTGTCATGAGAGAAAGTTCCCTAAATGGAACAAACAGCCTCCGCTCGTAGAGTCAGATATCTCAACGGCCCAGTTATTTTTGCAAGACCAGATGAATTTGGGGCCAGAACAATAGCAGGCTTGTGCTGGGTGTGAGGGTGTGTGTTTCACTTCCTCGGAGAGGAGTGGTCATGTCCTCCCTGTGATATTGCCCTGAACCCTGCGGAGAAGCTGTGATTAGTCATGTGAGAAGAGAGAGGTGAGTGAGAGGGTGTGTTGCAGCTGTTCCCCGTGAGAGCCAGAGGGGTGTGAAGACCCCTGCTTGTGAAACGATGGGGTCAGCAAAACCTGGTCAAGGTCCCAAATCTCCTCATTAAAACACCTATATCAGCATGGCTGGAAATACCATGCCAACCCAGCCCATCCCAGTATTATACTTATCTGTTTTTCCCACTGTCCTAGTGTTCGCTGCTCTCAGCAGATTAGATTACTCATTCTTAAGCCCCCCCAGAAAACAGCTGCTTCACCTTTAACACTGATAGATGCCTGAATGTCTCAAAAACACCTTTAAATGAGCTTCAGTACATAACCTCACTCAGTACTCTGTGTTTCCTGTGAAAATGAAGACGCTCATCAAAGTATGTTGGAGGGAACCAGTTATGCTACTTAGTGTCTATTTGTCTGTCTATTTAACCTTTCTGGTAACGCAGGTCACAGATATTGCTGGGAGAACTCAAGCACCTCGTGTTGCTGTGAGGTTCATTTAGATGTTCCAGCGTTTCTACGAAAGAGGCCTTTTTCCCAGTATGTGAATGCGGCTCTTGCCCTTTTTTATGAGGTGTTTTATTGGAGAGACAAGTCTGTCATCACCTCTGTTTCATCACACACACACACACACACACGACCAAGTGTCACCACCGTAGGGCAAGCTTTTATCAACCTGGGCTGCACATTGATCCCATAGAATGCCTACAGTAAAGCCATCCTTCCCTCAGCAATGGGAGTGTTTCTGCTATGGCTGCTGTTGTGGACACGTCCCCCGGTCAAGCCTGGATACATATAGGTCACAGCTATTTGAGGGAAGACACTGAGGCTAATACCCAATAGACTGTGTCAGATATGGAGTTTCAACTTTTATTGTAGGAAGATTTTGAAGTCACATCTGCGGCGAAGAGTGACAGGAAAGACCGAGATGAGACATAATTCGATGTGACATTCAAAGTCATTCATTTTGCAACCGTTGGCATATTGTCAGAACCAAGTGATGTGAGCAAGTGACATGTTGCAGAAAAGTGTCGACAAAAATCTCTCCTCAGCAGCAGTCGACACCGTCTCCCCTCAGTCTGCCGTTGGTATTCAGATGTCTGGTGGGCTCAAATGCGTAGACAAGCCTCCTACCAGCATTTGACCTTATGGCTCACAGAGCATTCCCCCTCAGTCCACTGTCCCTGACAAGCCACGCATTCCTCAGATGTTTAACCCTGCAGTACCTCCATAAAGTTCATTTATTATACACGCTGATATGCACTTTGCCCCATAGTCAATTCCACAATGACAAGATCCGTGGCATGCTCGACATGGCTTGGATGGAATATCTAAACTTTCTGTTGAGATCTTGTTACGAACGTCGGTGCTTTGAGTCCCCACTGAGGGTTTTCTTTTGTTGTCTGCTGAATCCTGCTCAGTCTCACCGGCTTTAGCCTGGATTAGGAAGTGTGTGTTCAAGGCATCACCGTGCAGGTGCAAAAATCTGCCCTCGTCAATCTCCTAAACACACACACAGTGTCGAACCTCTTTAACTAGACTCATGTATATTTATGTAACTACTCTGTGACCCAATAATATTCATTTTGATAGCTAAGGTTAGCAGCGTATAATAGTGGATACAATACTTAAAAGTGCTGCAAAAGACGACAGTTCACCTCTGGTGTTCATTACGGCCCCCAACACCAGAGAGGGACAGACATTATAGACACAACTTCTCCATTTGAAGAAGATATTTGAGGTAAAAATGTACGTTTCAGACGGCGAATGCCCTTTCAGAGCATTGTTAGGATTTCACGGAAGGCTTATTCATTGTTGAAATAATTGATGACAAACTCAATTGAGAGAAAATAATTGGCTAAATATAATTAATCGTTTTCAAAGAAAAATATTTTGACAGGATTTATTTATATTCATTTAATAAATGGACATTCAGTTAATCAAAACGCAACAGCAGTTTGAGATTCGTAGAATTAACATTTTCTGTCAGTTTACAGAGCAAACGATTCATCGATTGATAAAAAGCATAAATCGAATGTAATAATCATTTGTGGCAGCCCCAACCTTTTCCTACATTTTCTTATCAAAATGGACAAAATTAAAATGAACCGACCCAAAGATGAAGAGGAAAGTTCAGTGACTGTCCACAAATTAAAAGATATCTGTCCTCAAGGGAGCATGAAGGTGCCCAGGAAATTAAATGTGAATCTGCCCATTCAAATTTGTCGTGTCTCTATTGGAAAGGTGTAGAGGTGACTAAATCCATTAGATGGCTTTGTCTGGGAGCTATGATGGATTCAGGAAAATCGCTATTGGAAATAATTTGTTGGATATTTGATCAAAGGCAAACTTCAGAACCAGAGCGAGTTAAAAGGATAAAAGGTCATGGCGGGATCACCAATCCTCCCTTATGAATATTCATGCAAAATGTCTACCAGTGTGACCTGTAACGATCAAAATGTTCCTCAACATATGAGGATTGTGCTGCAAAAGTAAAGATTTTTACATTGCTTATAGACCTTCCTCTTTTGTGACTAGTAATCTAGATAAATCAGTCCCCTGGTTTGTGAATCTCAAAAACAAATAAAACGTGCATGTTTTGGTTGGTTTTGTATCGGCGAGCACTTGGTTGGATCACAAATTCATCCTCTTTAGTGCAGAACAAAAAGGTTTTTGTTTTTTTTTTAAATGGCAAATGTCCTAGAATCTACAGCAATAAATGCATCCATTATGCTACTGTGGTCTCTATACCATGAGAGGCAGCATGATCTGAGAGTGTCTGGGTTCGTGATGGGTCACAGGGGCTCAAATTCTCACAGCTGTACTTAAAAGTAGATTTACTGTGGGGTTGTTGTTTTTTCTAGTCGCGTCCATGCTATTTCTAATTATGAGCGAATCAATTTCAAATCTCTATTAGACTTCTCCTGTCCATCTGGAATGAAAAGCTTAAACTTTTTTTTTTTTTATAAAAACATATGGATGCCATGTTGAATACTTATATACTGTTCAAACAAAAGTAGTAATTTGATAGAGATTTCAACAAGTTTATCTGTAACAATTTCCACAAAATCTTTCACAAACTGAAATCAGTGTCACCCCAGACGAGGATGCGATGTTTCACGTGTCTGTAATTCTGATCTTTCTCGATTCGTCTCCAGAGCATCAAAACTATTTCGGGGTAGATGACAATCTGGGGCCTGTAGCCGTCAGCATCCGCCGGGAGAGACTTGACGAAGGGAAGGAGAAAGACGGAATGCAGTACAACTACCGGGTCACCTTCAGAACAAGTCAGGTAAATTAAACGATGATGTTCTCTCTCTCTCTCTCTCTCTCTCTCTCTCTCTCTCTCGCTCTCGCTCTCTCTCTTGCTCTGCTCTGCTTTTTACTGTAAATGACACTACAGCTATGACAGATGCCAGGTAGAAGACACCTGCTTGACTTGTGTTCCCCGTATTAGTGCCGACATTCACCCACAACATATTTTGAAAGGCTCCTTCTCATACGTTGCGTTCAGTGAGACACATTAAGGTCAGCCGGGTCTGGGCTCAGTTAAGCAGTAAAAAGGTACTTTTGGATTGGAAGAGAAAACTGCTCTCCATCCCACACCCTCCTGCTCCACCTCGGGGAGGTTACCATGGGAACAACCACGTATGATCAGGCTACCTGTAATTTGTAACCGTTTAACTCCTTCCCCACTGGCATTCATTAAATTTTCAAGATACCCTGAATATTTGGCGCTATGATTTTGGGGGGAAAAAAAGAAAAGAAGAACACATCCAAAAAAAAAAAAGGGTAAAGCCGCCATTTTCATTTACAAATAATTGCATCCTTTCTTTTTTATTAACTGTTGAATGAGAGTTGGTTCATGAAGAACTTTTGTTTTCCAACAAAAACGAAACGATTTTCAGTAAAAGAAGTAATGGTCAAGCATAAGATTAATTTGATATTTGTATTGCCTGATTTGGAGTTTTTTCAGACTGCAATTTGGTTACTTTTATTGTATACCATAACAAATAATAGTGACCAGCCTGGTGAAGCTGCACACCCACCTGGACAACCAGTGCATCCATCTACCCGTGCACGACAAAAGTCAGGCTGGCGCAGCACCACAGGACTCCAGGAGAACCACAACACGGACCGGTCTGCTGGTTTCCAGAACATTTGTGTTTTTGCACGTTTTTGGACCTGAATGTGCAGTATTCTGTCTCAAGGAGCACCACAGTGCTTCTACCATTCGACAGTAATAACACTGATTACCGGAAAAGCGTGTCGTCTGGCAAAAGACAGTAAATCTTTTCAGCGATCTGGAAACAAGTTGGGTTCATATAAATATTATATAGTTATTTATATGTACAGTCAAACGACTTGTAACATATTCTGCCACTTCAGGCAGGAAGTGTTTTATTGCTTCTTAAAGTGTTCTTTTAGCTAGTTCAGTACTGGAAGGAGGCGCCAGATGCGTATACAGCCACTTACTAAGGTGAATGAGTATAACATGTCACTCTGAGCCTCACCCTGATGAGCTTGGATAAATTTTAATGTGTTATACAGCTCCAAATAGTCCTCCATCTTCTCACCTCAAAGTAATTATGGTCCCCACGCTGCCTCAGAAGTTAAATATCTTCATTATGGAGAAGAAGGGCGTGTTCTTGTTCTCTTTCTGCTGGACCGCAGTGAACCGCCACCCTGCTTGCATCCATCTCCTGCCTGCCCACTACTCATTGAAATCAAATACTAGCGGATGTTGCCCCCACCCCATCTGAAAAGAGTGCAGGAATGCCTCAGTACCTCTGAAAAGAAGAGCAAGCCTCACGGCTCTCTCTTCCTAAATCCAAACACCCAAATCTGTCCACTGACTGGGTGCCAGTTTTGACCCAGTCAGTCAGTCATGCAGACACCGGTGTGGTTTACCAGAATCAGTGTGTGATCGGCCTCACTTGCTCTCTCACACACCCACGCGCAGACAAATATGCGTGCACACACAATATGATTAATCCACAAACTGGGATGCTCTATTTCACAGTCCCTGGTGGTACAGAAACCTCTCCCTGATAGATGCTGGGTGGTCTCATCCACTAAATAATTCAGGTGCAACAGATGTGTCAGGCAGGGAAATGTCACTGATATCCAGTGCCATTCTTAGTTTGAAGCACCACTCCCACGATAAAACAATGTATCTGGGTCACGCTCGTCCTGCAAGTAGCACGCAGACAATGTTTTAACTCCCCAACCGCTGGAGCGTCTATTTGCATATACTCCCATCATTCAGCCTCAGTGCTCTCTGTCCCACTCTCGCTCTCCTTTCCTCTCGCTGTTAAGTAATCTGCTTTTCAGAAATATCTGTCGACCCACCATTGACTGCTGACATCCATGTCCCCGGGCTGTGCAGATGGAAATGGGATTTAGAGGCATAAATGTGTCTGATCTCAATATAACAACACAGGGTTACAGCGTGGGTGTTTTGAAGCTGTTTGGTTCAACGTTTACTGGCACATTAATGGTCTTAACAGTAAAATACCACTTAACATCTCGCGTTCATTTAACCCATCTTAATTATTTAGAAAGTGACATCCTAATGCCGTCCAATGGAGCTGTAATGGAGTCATTGCCCCAAATAACATAGCATAACATAAAAGCTTATTATAACTGGTTCCCTGATCCTGCTATTTCTCATTTCTAACATTTTGGAAATCCAATATAACAGATCAAATCTCAGACTTACAGACTCAGACAATTTACACCAGAACATTTATTGATTAACTGAATGATTCTTTGTCATCCATGTGTTCTCTCAGCTCACCACACTCCGTGGAGCGATCCTGGAGGATGCCATTCCCTCCACGGCGAGACATGGGACGGCCCGCGGCTTGCCGCTCAAGGAAGTGCTTGAATACGTTATCCCTGAGCTCAACATCCAGTGCTTGAGGCTGGCCCTCAACTCCCCCAAAGTCCCGGAGCAGCTCCTCAAGCTGGATGAACAGGGGGTGAGTACCAACGTCTGTTGATGATGCAGCTGCACTGGAGCAAAAGCAAATACTCCTCTCTGTTTCCCCGGAGCTCCTAGTGACGTGTTGGGAATGCTCCTTTTGTCCATATAAACCCAAGCACTTCTGTCATTCATGATGGAACCAGAAAACACTTTTGCTTGAAAAAAAAGAATGAATAGATGAATGGATTATCAAAATATTTGGTGATTAATTTTCTTTCCATCGACTATTTGTTGCAGCTATATGAATAGAAGCTTTTTAAAAGAATTAGTTAGAGATTTGGGGAAATAAATTTGTGTATTTTCCATTAAATGAATTTTAAGAAATTACAACTTTGGTGTTTTCTGCGGGGCTCTGAGCTGGAAGCCACTTTTGGAATCGCTGACATTTTTACACTCTGTTTCTTCATGTTTTAAACAAATACAGTCTGTGTTAGATGGATTATGTTACCTTTGGACAGGGTTGGATGGGGCTTGGGCTGCCCGTAGCTTCATATTTGGCATTCAGACATGTGAGGGGTATCAGTTTTGTTATCTTGACACCCTTCACACTCACTCACAGCTACAAAAGCTCGACAGCATATTGATCCTACTTGGATCCTCATCATATCAGACAATGTGAAACTGTTTTTTTCAATGATTCTGTTTATTTTTGTGATGTCTGTCCTTAAAAAAATAACGTCTATATATCCAAAACTACTATTATATAACCATTACCTATCCCCTCTTACCCAGACATTCCAAGTGGCTATTTTACTACATTTTATTCTAGGCTTTTCTCTCATATAGAGGGATATTTTGGTATTAACTTAAGATATCAAGAGCATTTGTCTCATGTGTGCGCACTTATTATAGATGAATAGGTGCCCTCGGATGGATGAGTAAAGGCAGCCAATGCCTGACTGAAATAGAATCACTATGCATCCCACACTCTTATCACACCTCTGTCGACAGGACACTTTTAATATCTTACTTTGTCTGAGAGCTGGTGATTTGGTATTCCGTTTGAGTAGCTAAGGATGCCATCTTCCATTATCTCTGTTTGAATTAAACGTCTATCAGTGATATGGGTCCTTTATATTCGCAGGTGTCAGAGATGGATTCATTGCGTGATCTAAAGGCCTTTAATTTCTCGTTATAATGAAACTGCACAACGTGTAGAAGCGCGGGGAGAGTCACCAGTGGTGCGCTGCTTATCTGACTATCAGAGAATTGTCTGCTTATTAGTGTAATCACATTTGTTAGCAGAAGCCTATCCTTCCGTCTGACAGGGGATAGGCTCTTGTAATAGAATGTGTCTGCCATGGCCCTCTTGTATATTAAGATTTTGTTCCAAACACAAACAAGAGCAGTGTAGTGTCTTCTGTAGTAGGTTCAGTGCACTTAAGATAATAACAGACTTTGTGTTTTGAATTCTTGTAGAGTAATTTATGTAAGTGCTCGAGGAAGTTCTTCCTGCCAAATCTTAAGGACCTGATATCACACCTGGTTTACAGCTTCCAGGTTTTTGGTGTTTGTGAGAGATCTTCAGCAGATACACACTTTGATAATATGCTGAAACACATTCGAGGAAAAAAGTCATCCGAGAAACCCTCTACGCTCTACTTTGAGTGGAGGAGAGCCCAGACTAAGTGGGACTTAAAACTCGTCCAACTGGCACGCCTCATCCTCACAGACCTCAAACCAAACGCCAAGCGGAGGCCAGTTTTATATTTGAACATCAGTATTTTCGTTCACTGCTGGTTTAATCATTAATGTTATGCTTGCAGTGCAAATTTTTAATGTCCAGCACCCCTAATCTAGATTTTAGAGAAGCTGGACATCGACCACCCGTTGGATGGGCTAATGTGGGGGAGCTACTAGACCTCATCAGCGAGGTTAAAGTGTGAAAACACCATCATATTCTCAGTAGAATATTCGATCCCTCTTAACGCATCACAAGGGGCTTCGTTTGAATGGGATCTGCCACCTCACCTTTATTTTATGGTGTTTTCATCTCAGGGTGTCATGCAAGTTGAGCTATGGTCAAGGGCGTGACCTTTCCAACACACTCAGCAACTGGTCAGTGACAACAGAGTGAGTTTTTCAGAGGGGAAGCAGACGCCCAAACGGCCTTTTTCTGACGGAGTGACAACTCAGACACTTTTGACCATAAATGCATGCTGATGTTGGTAAATGCGCCACCAAAATGCAAATATGAAACTGGGAAAAGGGCGTGTTATAGCCATGTAGGAACAACCTGTGATCGTTGGGTAGGGATCTGGCTACAGAAACATGATTTGCCTTTCTCACAAGAAATGTTTTTATTTTGTATATTCATTAACGTCAGTCACATATTTACTAGCAACTCTTCACAAAATGTAATTATGATAAGTAACCAACGAGTCTTTTACTCCTGACTTTTTCTATGTTATCTTTTTGCAACACATCAAATATTCTGTGGTCACGTTTCATCTGCTCGCTATTATAATCCGCTGAAACATCAGTGGAGGAATCGAAACGGGTATTTACTTCTGGAACAGAAGACGTCCTGAAGGTGTGTGGTTACTGTGGAGCTCCATATTGAACAGGAAGAACTGCAACTGAGAAAACAAGAGTGGACCGCCAGACCTGTTTCATTAGTATGAATAATTAGTTCTACTCTGTTTGGACAGCTTCATTTTTTTTCTGTCTGCACAGGGCTGTGGAGATGTACAGTAAGTCTCTGTGTATCAAAAGGCTTTTTTTGGCGCCATCAATCTGGTGAGTGAGAGTATTCTGGAGCAAGATGGCCTTCGCAATATCCTTGCCATCAGTTGTTCAGAGAGAAAATCCCTGAAAGCTGCACCGTAGACTGCTGTAATGGCCCTGGATGTAAGAAGAGAAGAGAGCATATGTGGATGTATTTTGGATCACAGTGGACGGACAGATGGGCTGGGAAACGCATTCGGCTGTTCATCAAAACAAGATGTGATTTTAGATGATAGCTTCACAAAGTTTTGTTTTGTTTTTTTTTTTTTAAAGGAAAATCTGTATCAGCTACATTTACTCTCACAGTTTCTAATCCTTAGTTTCTAGTTCTTAAAAACAAAAGGATCAGAACATGGTAAAAGCCAGCTTGCAGGCCTCTTGGTAAATGCCACCAATCTGAAGGTGTCTGCTCAAAAACACATGAATGAGGTTACAGAAAGGCTGACGATCTTTCTCGCTCAATAAAACTGAGCAAAATACATTCATCAGAACATGAGCTGAGAAAGTCGGTACCTGATTTCAAATTTTTTACAATGATCACATGATATTTGACAGAAAAATAACCATAAATCTAGTTATGCATGCAGCGACACCTCTACTCTGGAGTATATTTCAGGCTTGAGTGAGATTTGTTCCACGGGTTCAAGAGAGTAATCTACCTCCTACTGAGGCTGGTATTGCAGCTCCATAACTCCTCTCTCCCTTATGGAAATCAATCCCCTGTCATGATAACCAAACTTGGGGATTAGTTTAAAATTATGTAGAGACCAGAATTGCTTCCTCCCTCATTTTTACCAGCATTCGACACTACCTGTTCCTCTTTTCACATTTTGTTGCTGTGGCCTCATGTGCCCTGTTTGTGTAGAGGTGGATGATGATTTTAGTAGCCAGGTCCGGGGAGCTATATTTTAGTTTTTCGGTTGCACGGGGACACGGCAGCGCAGGCAGATGTCACAGTCGTGTTTTGTTAGGACACTGATGTATTCCTCAGGGCTCTCCAGGGAGACGGTGTTCTCATTTCTTTCTACACTTATTAAATGTGTTCCTTCTTTGTGTTTTCAGGAGGGTTTTTTTTTTTGTTGTTGTTGAGGAGATTGAAAGGGTGACGTGTAAAAGAGGGAGACAATGCCCCTGTTCATAGGCTATGAGGATCCCTGCAATAAATCCACCCTTTATAAGGATTATACTGTTCAATTTGTTGAACTACGGAGAGGTATTCCTATTATGTTGTCCATCTCATTTTATATGAGTGAATAAAGCTGTTTGTCTCTGGATGCTCTAATTTATTAGATGGTGATGCCACTAAAAGGACATGCAGCCACACAGCGAGTCTTACCCAGGCTTGTGTTATGTGTTGTTTGCACTTTGCTGGCAGTGACAAATTCCCACCAAGGGGCCGTGTGATTGACCTCGCATAGTCCAGTCCGTTAAGAGGAGCACGAGGTTAAGTGACCCCATATAACGCAGGATTAAAAAAAAAGGAGGACTCCATCATAGCACATCATGCCATTTCCACTGGGCTTGATGGTATAATAGCTTTCCGTCACCGCAGGAGCTTTAGCACCGAGCAGACTGCCTGATAGAGGAAGTCACCATGACAACAGTGTCAGCAGCACCCTGGGAACTGATGACCTGTGAGGGAGAGAAAAAGACAATTTCAGCTCGTTTCAGTACACGGATCATCTATCAGTTGGAAGGATGCCTTTGCTGTATTGGCACATTGACCCCTGAGTCAAGATCAAGGTGCTGTCCTCAGCTGTGAATATTGGGCAACAGGTGCCAAACAGGGGGCTTTCCTCTCCTTTCGTTTCCCCTTTGACTCCATTTCTTGGTCGGCCTCAGGGAGCTGCGAGCTATAAAAGATTCACGTGGGTGAAGAGGGCTCTCACCTGCACTGTGAAGGGAGAATCAGTGTCTCTTCATGAGACAAGAACATAACCAGCCTGTCATTCCTGGTTAATATTAAAGTTATAGTGCATTAAAAACTTTAACTAATTGAATGTCCCTTGGATTTTGGCCATCACCAAACGAGTTCACACAATGCTTATGAAGCTCATGACAACCAGGTAACTTACGCTAGATGTTGTTCATGTATGTGGCACCACTCCAGTGCTGTCAGGAGCTAGCTATTTCTGGTTAGCATTCTGCTAACTTGAACGTGGATTCATTATGTAATGTGTGCTGCTCTTGTTGACTTTCCAAATTTTATTGGACCAAAGGTATCAAATTCAGATCGGGAAGGGAGTCATTTTGAAGGGGATGGGTGGTTAAAAACCTGCGTACCTGAACACTCTTCATTAAAGCTTTGGTAATTGAACAACAACTAAAGCTGTTGCTTGTATTCCGCTGCCACAAAACAAAAGTATCGCTTATCGTTTCCTTTTTCGGAAAGGATTAAAATGCGACTACTGTTTGTTTTCCTGGGTGAACCTGATAAATGTTTCTAATTCACTGCTTGTTGCTCCACAGCTGCTCTTAAGTAGCAGCTATTAGCTTGTCTTGATTTATGTTCTGCTCCGGGCTCATGAGAGTTCATAGCCTGGCTTTACAAAAGGGGATTTCAGCTCTCTCCTGGAAGGGTTATGAAGGCCTACACATTAGCTGTGACATGATGGAAAGTGGGCACTCACATGCTTTGAGTGCATATTGTACAGAATGCATGAGTGTAGCGTGTGCTCTATCCGGACTACAGGAAATGATACTTACTCACTGAGTGTCTGCATGATCCTCATTCCAGCTAAGTTTCCAGCACAAGGTGGGGGTGCTTTACTGTAAGGCGGGTCAGAGCACGGAGGAGGAGATGTACAATAATGAGAGCGCTGGACCAGCCCTGGATGAGTTCTTGGATCTGCTCGGGCAGAGAGTGCGGCTCAAAGGCTTCACCAAGTACAGAGCTCAGCTAGATAACAAAAGTAAGATAAAACACACACAACACACCCCAAACTCAACAGCACAAGCCAACATACTTCTAATCCTGCTGAGTGCTGATGTTCTGTTTCTTTCCTGGAGGCTTCCTGTAGCTTTTGTATCTTTAATTAAAGATTCCTGTTTGATTAGCTTATCTTAAACAATGCTCATTTGTCTTGAGCCCTGAGATCTTGACTGTCCTGCGTTGCAGCCGACTCCACCGGTACGCACTCTCTCTACACCACATATAAGGACTACGAGCTGATGTTCCACGTATCCACCATGCTCCCTTACACGCCAAACAACAGACAGCAGGTCAGTAAACACCACACGTCACGATCCGTCCCACAGTTCTATCTCTTCCACCAGACCACCATGTCTGCCCGACTGTGTGCTGAACCAGTATCTAATAGAGGTAATAAGTCCCCAAGCAGCTTCCTTTTATGATATCTTCAATCCAGATCCTGTCAATCTCCCCCTAGAGGCTCATTTTGCCACAGTAATGACCCATCAGTTGAAAGTATGAGCATTGCCATGGAGACGGTACCTCCAAAGTAGGATTTTAATCAATGCATCCCCGGGGGCCGAACCTGCCGTTGTATTAGACGTGCCTCCATGTCGGTCTACGCTAACAAGTGGAATTAAGTGGATGTAGTGGTGGACTGGCGAACGGTTGGATCACCACGCTAGTATTTACACTGCTGTAATGGAAGTACTCTCTCCAGCCCTGTGGGTGCAAACCTGCAGCGGTGTCAAGGGTGAATAAACTGGAGGAGGTGGTGAGTGAGTGAGGCCAAGTGGAACACAGCAGAGACCTAATCTGTCATGTGCATCTTAAATGGCCATCTTTTCTTTTCCTCCTCCTATTGTATTTTACACAGTGGGATTGATTAATATAATCCCTGGTCGTAATCTCCCGTCAGATCTCACCCTTCATCCTCTCTGTTTCACCTCTGCACCGTCTGTTCCTGCTTGTTTCAGACGCCGGTTGACAGCCATTCAGTATCTGTCTGCTGCAAAGGGTAACAATAGAGGGAGTCCAAAATAAATTAGGTTTGGGGGAATAAATCAGCTTCCCCTTAAAATCCCTTAAGCCTGCTTCTGCTTTTAAAAGTTTTACATTGAGATTGAAATGTTACGGGGATCAGGAAGACATCTAAGACTTTTGAAACACACAATAAAAAGATGACTCTTCTTCAGTGCTCTTGTCTCGCCTTCTCTTCTGATTTAACTTATTTCTCTGTCTTTTGCAGTTATTACGGAAGAGGCACATCGGAAATGATATTGTCACTATAGTATTCCAGGAGCCCGGGGCCCTTCCTTTTACTCCCAAAAACATCCGCTCTCATTTCCAGCATGTGTTTGTCATCGTCAAAGTCCACAACCCCTGCACTGATAACGTCTGCTACAGGTAAACAGCACAAGCATGCATCCCGCCTGAAGCTATTTTACTAAACATCAGAGGACAGAGTCGAAACACCAAATATGACAGCACTTCGCTATGGGATGAGAGGCAAATTAACATCCTCAAGACAATTTAGAGGAACGTGTTTATCTTTTGAAGTGCTTTGCATCGACGTCTTCATACCAAATGGCTCTACATGAACTTTTTAGAGGAGTTAATTTGGAACGATAATAATGATAGCCTGCTGAGTGCTTTCTGTGGTTTCTGTCAAGACTCTGTGGTACTTCATAGTAAGTTCGGAAATCACAAGACTCTTTTGATCTGCACAGTGATGATACAGATTATCTTCAGAGACACCTGGAAATTACGACTGCAGCTCTCTCCTTGAGAGGTTCTGACGCTTGTTAATGATATAGCATTTGTGGAACAGAGCAGGAGTCTTCTTTGCAGGACTCCAACTCTCCAACAGAAATAATTTACTTCATATCAAGTCATATCATTATCAGCACTCTTCAAATGGCTGGTCTGCACATGTGCAGTTCAGTACTTTCTCTCCTTGTCAGCAGTGCAGTGTATCACTTGACTCATTTATTCCATCCTGCTTTCCAGCGTGGCCGTGTCCAGATCTAAAGACGTGCCTCCATTTGGCCCACCTATTCCCAAGTCTGTGACTTTCCCAAAGTCAGCGGTATTCAGGGACTTCCTGCTTGCCAAGGTCATTAACGGAGAAAATGCAGCACACAAGTCCGAGAAGTTCCGAGCCATGGCGACTCGTACACGGCAGGAGTACCTCAAAGACCTGGCGGAAAACTTTGTTAGCACTGCCACTATCGACTCTGCTGTCAAATTCAGCTTCATCACCCTTGGGGCCAAGAAGAAAGAGAAGGTGAAACCCAGGAAGGACGCACATCTGCTCAGTGTGGGAGCCATCACATGGAGCGTCCGCGCCCGGGACTTTGGCCAGTCCATGGACGTGGACTGCTTGCTCGGCATATCCAATGAGTTCATTGTGCTAATTGAGGAGGAGTCCAAAAATGTAGTGTTCAACTGCTCTTGTCGCGATGTCATTGGATGGACCTCAGGGATTATGAGCATTAAGATCTTCTACGAGCGTGGGGAGTGTATCATGCTGTCTGCCCACGATAACTGCGGAGAGGACATCCGGGAGATGGTGCAAAGATTAGAGGTAAGCCCCTTAAAGACTCATCTATAATAATCTTTCTATTGTAGAGTTCTGATGGATTAGACTGCTGGAGAGACCAGATGAGTGCGTGGTATTTTATGTCTTGAGGAGCAGTCTGAAAAACACATCATACCATCTCATACAAATACTTTTTACTTGTCCTGTAATCAGCTGGGGGAAAAAAAAATGGCACTACCATTAGAGCAGGACGAGCTCACCTCTGCTTGCATTCTCTGTGGTTAATTTAGGGTTTCGTCTGTTTGGTTTCCAGGTACCAGTTTCTGATATTTTGAAAGTATGACTTATGTGATTAAGTTGTCATTCCAATTGTGTGTTTGAAAACATTTTTAAATGGATTAGCCAACATGGAGCCCCTAAAATACACAAACCTGAAGCAGGATTAAGGAAAATCTAACTTTAGCGTAGCTATGTTAGCCTGATGACACCTTTGCTCAGCACTTGAACTCCTGAGTAGCTGGTGAACCACATTATGATGGAGAGACAGCTCAACATTTCCTAATAGGTGACTGTGGTTGGTCATGATTGTGTGAAACGATGTAGAGGGTTCTACGTCCGCAGATTTGATGCTCCCAAGGCTTTGATGACGTGTCCTTGAGCAAGACACTGATCTCCTAATTTCTCCTGATGAGTAGCTTGGCGCCTTGCCTGGTATTGCTGCCTCCACCATCAGTTGTGTGTGTGCGTGTGTGAGAATGGTGGAATGAGGCAACATTGTAAAGCACTGTGAGTGTCGTAAAGGTGGGAGTCCATGTATTATTGATGTGTGTTGTTTGGTGTCGTGATTACCTCATCTCTCAGCTCGCTTGTGCAGCTTGTTTGTCTCAAAAAAAAAAAGAACATCCTCAAAGTTGTTGGAGCCCGCTGTTTATAAAGGAGTTGACCAGTACATTTGCTGATACATTTTCACGCATTGATGTGTATAAGAAAGTGGATTGAAGAATGTTTGGATATTAGCGTGTGCGGTGATAAAATGCATTCTGCTAACATCACTCCTGCCAATGTAGCTTTTCCACCTCCCACAACCCTTCTTCCATTTTCATCATGTCAGCAGGGCCGTCGCATTCTTTTCTGTGCTGAGCTTCCGCTTCGTTATTTTCTTTCCTTGTGTTAGTAACAGTGTTCAAGTACAGCTTCCAGAATGAACCCAAAACGTGTTTGTTTTCCTGGCTTTACCCCCTCCTGCCTCCTGTATCCACCTGCTCCACACGGTGCTGTCCAGACATGTGAGTGTTATTTGAACGTGAAACTGTAGAGTGAAATCAACAGATTCCAGAGAGGATTGGAGACCTCCTGTTGATAGTTTTTTTTGGCTCATCACACAGGATCAGCAGAGGTGTGCACAGCCAACTATTTAGGTCACACATTAACAGATGCTGCCCTGCTGTTGACGGGGATAAACCAGGATGAAACTTTGCAGCGTATTCCTCAAATAACAATGCTGGAACCACACCCTGTAGCTGCTGATTTATTGGAAGGAAAGATTAGTGTTGATGAGATTTTGGGGCCATTTTGGAATTGGTTTATATCAGGGTAGACATAAAGAGGGAGGCAACTTAAACAGGACACTAACCCAGTTTTGAAAAGGGGGAGGAGAGGAAGCACATTTTTGGGTTTGAAAGACTAAGAATAGAGGACACTTGGCCCCAGACTGCTTCACTCCTGTTGAGAGCTGCCCACTTAGTCTAAGTCCTCTCAGCCTCGACCGTCTGCAACACTCCAGACCTGGCTACACTGGCTGATTTTGGGTTCAGGAAGGTTCAGGTCTTGTGGAAAGGTTATTTCAAAATCTCTGGTCTCTCAGCCCAGATACTGCTGTCTGAAATTGTGTTAGGGTTTGTCCTAACTAACCCACTGCTTCAGTTAACAACAGACAACAAACCATTTGATCCCCTTTGACTTCCAGTTCTTTAATGAGTTTAAGATGTTAATATGTCATTTTAATATAGGGTTTACCCAGCGCGGTGCCACCAGCCTCCATCAACAGTACCTCACTGAAACCAGACGAATGGTTCAGAACCACGAAAAAACTGTTGTGCCAAAATCAAAAGAGCGACATAATGAAGCTGAAATGTCAGCATTTAATAATCATTATTTTTTTACATAAAATGACATAGCACATGGAACATAAATATCTTATTTATTATCTATCTTTCTTTGTTTAAACTGATTGCAGAGAGTAAAAAATCAGCAGGTGAGTTTAATTGACTTTTAATGAGAGAGAGAGAGAGAGAGAGAGACTTGTAATACATCTTTTGGGGCTTTTCAAGAACCAAACTACAATATTCCATTTTAAGATTTAATTGAATTTAGATGTATTGATGAATAGTGATAGATAGATGATATTCTTTTATATATGGGACATGCTAAAATGAATATTTCCAGTTTAGTACTAATATCTGCTGCTTGTTTAGATCCCGAGGTCACACAACTTGGGGGGAAAAAAGAAAAGAAAATGTTGATTTCACGCCACATGAAAACATGAAAAACACATTTGACACTGGCCTTCCTGGAGCCATCAGCCATACCCATGCCAGGCTTGATGTGGACTGATTGAACAGTTCCTGAGATGAGCGTCTCAGAAACACGCATACATACAGAATTGCTTGATTTAAAAAAAAAACAACAAAAATCTATAAAAAGCACACAGAATTTTGCTGTGAAATGTTCACATATAGTAAGATTGGGTCATGTCGTGCCATCAGAGATACACGCCAAGGTATCTTTCAAGGTAGAAGCCATTAGATGGGTAAAGGCAAATTGTAAACTCAACAGTTGTTCAAATTGGGTCCCTCCTCCCGGACTCAGCGGCTGTAGAAGCATACGTCTCCCTGCCCCTGACATCACAAGCTAACCGCTGGATTCTCCATGCACCACATGTGACTAGAGGCCCCGTCGTGATCATTGAGCCAAATCAATTGTGTTGACTTCCAAAATGGCGGGTGACCACGTGTGTGTGGACCCTCTTAGATCAGCGTCTTCTGGACGGTGGTGTGAAAGAAGGTCTCAATGTCCTTCAGGGTTTTCTTCTCATCCTTGTTAATGTTCTGGTTCTTGACCGACTGAGGAAACACCCTTTTGTCCCCTCTGCTTCTAAATAAGAGACTTTCCTTCAAGCTTTCATTTCTACCCAGAGACTTTTTGATCTGAATGCAGCAGCTTCTCACCCAGCGTGGTGACATGTAAAGCTGTTCAGCCTTAAAAATATTTGCTTTCATCATTTTAAGGAGGTTTGTGCGCGTTTTATTTTCTCTTAGACGATCGCGATCCATGTTGCCGTACACTTGTGGATCATTGAAGGACGATTGTTGTCTGGGGATCGTGATTTTTGCCTTTTTAACTTCCAACACCCAGTAGGATGACACCGTCGCCTCACCCCAGATTCCAAATAACAGAATAAACATAAATGAAATCGTCTTTTCTACATGAAATATTTGACTCTTCATATCCGTCTGTCATAATCAAATTATTGGATGCCAGGCTGCTGCTGGGCAAATGCCTCATGATTTTAAACAAACTTGATCACTGATAAGTTCTGATTTTAAAAAGTTTAAAGAATTTGACTCCCCTGCCTTCAACGGAAAAATGCTCAACCCTCTTCCCTTTTGACCCCCTCTAAATTTATTTGAATTCTACAGTCCCTGCGACTTAAGAAATTATGATAAGTAAAATGAAAAACTAGATGAGCATGAGGACAAAGATTCTGCATATCATAACCACTTTAAAAACACAAGATTATGAACAAGCATAGCATAATTAATCTAAAAGGACATGGGAGTCATTGAGTATCTACTCCACTCATCATAAGGAAGGACAGAGCAGGATTTATTAGCATTTTTGATTAGCCAAAGGACATCACTTCCTCATTCACTATGCTAATCTCCTCTCACATTTGCGGTCCACGTACCCACGAGACTCGAGAGAGATATTTCACAGAAGAAGCTGAATAAGTGCGAAGAAGCAGGCGGCTGTGCTGCAGTGGGCATATTTGGGTTTGAGCTGACCCTGTAAACCCGGTCCCAAAGGTGTCTGTGTTTTCCTAAGACTCGCAGAGGTTGAGCCGAATCGTGTTTCATTGGTAGGATTTACAACCTGCCGGACCTGTGATGTCATGCAAACCCAGACAGGAAGAGTGAACAGTAACTCACAGAGGAGGCCAGTGTAAGAGCAGCGATAGCTTTGTGATAACATCCTGCTCTCTCCGGGGCATCGCTGGACGGGGATGGCGTGGCGGTGGGGGGTATTAGACAAGTTGTATTGGTGCGGCTGCGTCCGCATGTCTGCAAATGAAGAGAGAACCTGTGGATCAATTAGAGCTGCAACAGCTAATCCATCAGTCAGTTTACAGGACAGGCAATCATTTGCTAATCAATTAATTCTTTCAGCCTTTTTCTCTAACCCCCCAAAAAAAGAGTCAAAATTCAATAATTTGCTGGCTCCAAACGCTTGGATGTAAGAATTGTGCTGCTTTTGTGGGTTCCAGGCTATCGGATGGACAAAAGCAACTTGAACACATCACTTTGGGAAATTGTGATGAGGGTTGTTTTTTTTGTTTTTTTTTACTTTCTTGAAATTTTAAAAACCAAACAATAAACTGAATAATTGTCAAGCTAATCGGCAGATTAATTGCTGATGATAGTAAGTGTTAGTGGCAGCCTCAGATTAAATAGTTTGATAAGGAAGCGTAACTCAGGTCAGCTGAAATGAATGGTTGGTCGTCGGAGCGAAAAAATAACCTGTTACTATTTTGTTGTCGATCCTCAGTTTATGTGCATGATGCATCAGGTAAATGATAGATGATCCTGAGGCATCCGCCTGAGGCATAAATACCGTTTTCACACTAGCCACAATGCTATGGGCAGCTTCTGCTAACGACGGAGGGGTTCTAGGTTGCAGCAGGCTTCCAAGCAAAGCCTGGCTTCCTTCACATCACTCCAAGTACTTGTGTTATGGACGTACAACTGTATTCACCCTTTCCACCCAGACCGGACAACTCCAGTGATAATTATGAATAAAATGTTACATGTCATTAACAGACTGTGTTGTATTTCATCATATTTCATGTACACTGGAGTATTGGATTGAATTGCATCGCAGCAGTTTTTGGCTAAAGGAGCAGTTGGATCAGATCATGATGAAGTCGTGATGAACCCTAACCTTGTGGTAAAATGAACATGTGCCTCTGCCAAGAGTCAGTGAGGACATTACCTGTGGAGGATGGGAAGCTTTTGAAGGTCTTTGTCCGTCTGCCTGCTAGCAATAACACACAAGAATCTATGAAGCTAAATTAACATTCATGGAACTTAATGAAAACATTGCATTTTTTTGGAGGTATATCTTTTGCATTTGGACCGCTTGATGGGGTTGAGTTCTGCCAAATTCGTGATCTTTATTTGTAGATTCTAGATCTAGAGATAGTATTTTTCACCATTTTCAGATTTTCTCCTTTTTTTTATACAAAATGATGCATCACTCCCTAGTTCAGCAAGCAATGACTTTCTTGTTCTCCTAATCAAATTTGATCAATCTATTCATTGTTTTACAAATGATTAAAAGGTGAGATTTTTAAGTTGTTTTTCAGATCCCAAGTTGAGTATCGGAGAGAAAAGCAGCAAATTTGTCATCAGCGTTTTATATTGCTCTTGATAAATTACTTAATAGCTGTTATTTGTTTGTTTTTTTCACTCATCAGTAGCACAGCTAACTGCTGGTTGTTTGCTCCAGTTTCCCCCCTCCAAGCAAGAATATGCTTAATCACATTAGGGGCCACTGTCCCAGATATTCCTATTGTTTCCTACGAGACAAATAAACAGCCCAGAGGAAGCCAGCAGCCCTGCACCGATCTCTGCTTCTGTGCTTTGAAGTTAAGAGGGCCGACAGGGTTTGTCAAACTCTGTGTGACGCGCTACCGCAGAGGAGGACATCAATGTCACATGTACTTGTGGCTGTCAGACTTCTCACTGAGGATCTCTGCCAGTCGCTGCTTGACAGCAGATTGGAGGCTGTCTGCTTCTTTAGGGTGGTAATGTAGGTTTCATGTTATCTGAACCCAGACGCTTTAGCCAGCAGGGCACATCCACACTGCCAGACTGCACCTCACCATTCTTAAAAAAAACAACAACTTTACAGACCACAAATCCTTCATAGATAATGAGCGTCCTGCTAAAGGAGATCCTGGGCACATTAATTTTCTGGATGGACTGAATAAAAAGCCCAGATGAAGGCATTTAGAAAGCAATTATTTAGGCCTAATGAATTTCTGACAACGGCCAGTTTGATTCATGGTCCCACTACCCAGACCAATGTCTTCCTCACACAGACCATTTAGCTCCAGGCTTAGCCCCCAGAGGGTTTCTGGTCTTCCACTTTCTTTTTCCCTCGAAGCAGAATGATCCTTTAGTTTGTGGGTCATTTTCCAAGGTGTGCCTTTTTTTAAATTATTACTTATTAAAGAGTCAGATTGAGCAAGTTGAGGATGAGATGCCACATGGAGCGAAGTGACAAAGAAGCCCACCAACGTACCTTAGGAACTCCCCGTCTCACTTTGAAGACACGGCAGATGCGTTATGGTCCATCAGGGTTGTCTGGGGTTCTCTCACACAGGAGGTTAGGATTTCTGCCTGTGTGAGAATCTGGTGAAGTGTTGACAGGCCAAAGTCTGAGTTAATGTGTCCCTGAAGCCAGCTGCCACTCTGGCAAATCGAGGCAGTCAAGCACAACTGAACCAAGACTAATCTGACGGGTGATTAAAGCTTGTTGGGTGCAGTCAGAATTCTTCTGCAGTGGTCGTCCCCCAAAACCATCCAGTAACACAGTTCACCTCCTCCACAGTTTAACCTCTGAATGAGCACGATCACTTTATGTCATCGGGCTGAAAATAGATTGCATGTTGTCATCTTCACACGCTGTTTTTACTCGCATGTTGCTTCTGAACTGAAATGGGTTTCCTGAACTTCGTGTGAACCTGCATTAAAGCAGAGGATTAGGCAATCAACCACAACTGGGCAAAGTGAGCAGCTTAAAGTTGCATGCAAGTGTATCCTTCAAGTTTCATCCAAGCACACAGTTGAGCAAGCAGACTCTGCCTGTAGTCTGCAGCCGCTGGAGAAATGGGATTTTTTTGTTTGTTTGTTTGTTTTCTTCGCTACCATTTTAAGTGGATGCAGATAACACATTTGTAAAACATGTAACTATGACAAAGACTTGAATCTTGTTTCATTGACTCAGCCGTGTCCACGCTTCAGGACTTAATTTGAACCTAATTCCCAATGCTGCACTCACCACTGCAGTTAACATCCAGAGAGAGAGGTGGGTCTTTGTGTGTGTGGTGCACATCTTTTTAGCCATCTCTGTGCAAGGCTCAGCTCTAACCAGTTCTGTTGTGTAACATGGAAGTTCTTGAAATAGTTCTGTCCATCCATCCATCCATTTTCTTCCGCTTATCCTGTTAAGGGTTGGAGCCTATCCCAGCAGCTTTCAGGCATGAAGCGGCGTTCACCCTGGACAGCTCACCAGTCCATGGCAGGGCCAACACATGTAGACAGACAACCATTCACACTCACAGTCACACCTACGGTCAATTTAGAGTATCAATCAGCCTCATCCCCTCTTGATGTCTTTGGACTGTGGGAGGAAGCTGGAGTACCGGAGAGAACCCACACAGGAACAGGGAGAACATGGAGACTCACCCAGAAAGATCCCATGCCTGAGCCAGAACTCGAACCCAGAACCTTCTTGCTGTGAAGCGACAGTGCTGACCACTGCACCACCATGCTGCCCGAAATAGTTGTATTTTTATGTGAATTATTAGGTACGATGCCAACTGTGCTACATTGAAGTTGACTGTAAGAATATACTGATTTATAAAGCTTTAATAAGACGTTAGGATTTTGTGCTCTGCCTGTCTCAGTATGATCTCGTGCTGCATGATTAATAGAATCACTAGCACCATGTCAGCCTGTGCAATTATATCACCCCAGATTCATTTCTGAGCAGCACAGTTGCTTATTTTTGTATTTATTTTATGCTAGTGTAGCTTTGTATGTTTGAGCTGAGAGAAAGCAACAATCTCAGTCTGACCCTTTTATAAAAAATCATTCTCGCCTCTCTCGTCGCTTTCAGGTCTTGCTGTTTGTTGTCTGGAGTGCGTCTAGTAAAGCTCCAATTTCAAGAGCAGATCGTTGCACATATGAACCGCACGTGATAATCAAATTCAATTTTGTTTCTGGTTCCAGATCACCACCAGAGGCTGTGAGACATCAGAGATGACTTTACGTCGGAATGGCCTTGGTCAGCTGGGTTTCCATGTCAACTTTGAGGGCATTGTGGCCGACGTCGAGCCCTTTGGCTTCGCCTGGAAGGCGGGACTGAGGCAGGGCAGCCGGCTGGTGGAGATCTGCAAGGTTGCAGTTGCTACTCTTACCCACGAGCAGATGATTGACCTACTGCGCACCTCTGTTACTGTCAAAGTCGTTATAATCCAACCTCATGAAGACGGCACCCCTCGAAGGTAATTAACACAACTTGTTGTCCAGATTAAAATGACACCACAATCATAAGATGAGGAACATGTGCAGATTTTCTGGGAAAGGGAGAGGCAGATACTGCTCAGGCATGAAGGAAGTCATACCAGATGAGAAGTCTCATGGTTTTCTTGTTTTTGCATGCACTCGGGGAAAATTAGCTTGACGTTTGCTCTCATCTATTAGATAATTAGCATAGAGAAATGCTTGCATTGAGGTTTTTTGCACCAGGCCTGATGTTGTCTACCGATTCCTTTGTATGGATGTGGCTTTGTTACGAGAGAAAGCTCCAGCAGAGCTGTAGAGTCACGCAGACGTGGACCGTCAGCGTTTCTCACTAATGATAATGAGAGGAACATTTTGATTAATGGCTCAACTCTCCCTGCCATTGTCTGACTGCTCACATTTGCAGATTGCTTTTTTTCCCCCTGTCCTCGCCCAATCTTCTATTCAGCAATTAGTGTGGGAGTGTTTGGCTTTTTGGGGACACACACCCACGGGGAGACTCTGTCACTCCTGTAATAAAAAGAGAGGAGCATATTTCAAAGGATATGATGAGAATAGATGAAGGTCTGTATAAAATGCTTTGTCTGCGAGAGACATATCCATCACTGGTTCACACTCTGATGTTCAACATCTTTGTTTTGAGTGTGTTTCAGGCTGCAGCAGATTTGCTGGCAAATGCTGTTCCCAGCACACAAATAACCACAGCAGAGTGACAAGACACTGCCAAGTCTGCACTGCACTCGATTGTTTATGAGGCTGGAGGTCATGCTAATGTTGTTAGCTAATAAACAATTAGCAAATCAAGTTGTAAATTTATTATGAAAAAGGAAAAGGTAGAAATGTTCCCTGGACTCCATAGAGGTGGTCTTTTGACAGGGACATGTGGAGAGATCAAATCCAGAAAAAAACTCTCTGTTTTACTCTCTTTTGTATCATTAAAATGCCTTTATTGTACCCGCGCAGCCATGTGTGACCTTAAGCTACTACGATGTGTTTGACTCCCTGACAAATGCTGAAACGTATCAGAGTTTGTGTTTTAAGGTCACACATGACCACACCGGTGCAACGAAGGCATTTTAATTATACCAAAGAGGGGTGGTGAATTAGGCGTGTGTTTATTCAGTGTGCATATTTGTAGCTCAGGGAATTCTAAACTGAACAAAAATTTAAAGAATTTTTGATTAAGTTTGATGTATATTTTTGAAACGTGATATTAATAGCAGCCATGTCAACTAGTTTGTGGGGGACAGCTACTATGTTGAACTGTGTGTGTGTGTGTGTGTGTGTGTGTGTGTGTGTGTGTGTGTGTGTGTGTGTGTGTGTGTGCATGTTTGTATATGTGAGTTGTTATGTCAACGAGTGACTCATTTAACTGTTTTTCAACTTTGTCTTCTGGTCTGGAAGGCAAGGAGCGACATATTTTCTCCCCCAGATGGTGGACTAACATGCCTCATCTGTGAATCCAACACAGCAGCAGCGTCGTTGGCAGAACCAACATCTAATCCTCTTACCACGATCTGCGATGATACATGATGATACAATCATAATCACAGTTCAGGGAAGCAGAAAGCAGACAAAACTAACATCCTCCAAAAGTGTTTCTGTGTCAGCAAACGTTAAGTCCAGCTCTGAAGCGCTGTGGTTACAGGATGGAGGATTTGATGAATAAAGCTTTTGGCATGGTCTCTGAGTCAGTGTAAGACATCGGGTTTGATGTGAGTGACTGTTGATGCTTGTTAGGATGTGGTTTTAGGAACATACACCATGCCACATAGTGATGTCCAATTGTGTTCATGAAATCATGCAGTGTGAGGCACGTTGGAGTGAGCTTGACCCGTATGTGGTGTGTGCTAACAGATGCATGTGGCAGATTAGTTGGTATTACAGTCGAAGACAGTCCTGGTCTGTGCTGTCAATCTCTTCTGGGACGTTCGCTCAATGAAAAGACCATTTTTTCATCATCAACTCATGACAAGTTCTCAGCCCCTGTAAATTTTCTCCCAGGGCTCTAACAAATCAAGAGGTGAGAGGTCGGTTGAAGAATCTTGAGGGTCCTCATCTCTTTTCGCTGGCTGCATCTTTGAGTTGCTAAAGTCTTGCAGTCAACAATAAGTGCTCCAGTTTCTCCACTATTATCTCAAAGGAAAGGAATTCAGCGGGGGCTCCTCGGCCCCAGTCAGTCCCCTGTGGCCAGAGAGATGGGGGCAAGAGTAACAACAATGGACGAGAGTCTCATGACCTCCAGACAATGCTCCCTGGCTCCACACTGCCACCATTACGAGGAAGAATGTTTTTATAAGCGCTTAAAGAGGCTAGAAGTTTCCTTTTCACTGCTTGCATATTGTCAGAATAGCAATTAGGCCTCTTGATCTGCAATTTCTCCCCGTTAAAGCAAAACTGATGTGACCATCTCACTGCTAAAATAATTTTGAATTCTTTCTTCTTCTTCTTCTTTTTTTTTATTTGTAGAAAAATTGATATTCTGAACTGAACTATGTATAGCATTGCTTTGTGGCAGACCCCCTATAGCTGTTCATGCCTTTAACGGTTATATCCCCCTCGGTCTGAAGCCAGAGGAGATGGGGCTCTAATATTAGTCTTACCTTGTACTATATTTATTTACACTGGAGGCAGGATGTGGTTTTAGCCCCGTGCAATACCAGAGGCTTTTCCATCATCACTCTACAAAGCTTTAAACAAGTTCAACATGCTAGTGTGGGATCAAACTAATGAGAAAAAGATGAAAAAGATTAGCTCTTTGAAACTGGAATGTAATGTACAGAACGTTGCCATGGTTGTGTATGTAGCCTGTGTTTTGGTATATGGTCATCAGAGATGTTAGGGTAAACAAGTGGATCAGTCCAATGTGGGCCAACATGGATGATGACAACAAGATGCACAAACACACACAAGGGGAAATAAAATCTCTCCATTAAAGCTTTTTATTTTAACAGAATGCACATTCATGTTTGGGATGGCGGCTAAACTGAGTAAAACTTGGTTCCTGCTGCTGCAGACCCCTGCTGAGAATGAGTATCGCCAGCGACATTCAGATGGTCACTTGTGACCTTTCCTTTGAAGTGTCATCACACTCGTCATCATGGATTCTCATCTGGACTGAAGTTAAGCCGGATTTCTTACTTCCCATGCCGACTCCCTGTGAAAGAGAGCACCGCTAAACCAAAACTCAAGAGAGCCCACATCACAAATTGCTCTGCTTAATCCCCCTCACTGTCTGCACAGGAGCTATTCTTCCCTCTTGATCAGCTGGCAGAGGAGGCATTGGAAAAGTGTCCTTTTTTTTTGCCAACATAAACACTTTTCACCTCCCCTTTTTTTTAATGAACCTCTTGACAATAGCCTGCGAACGGCTGGTGAAGGTCACCACCTCTGTGGCTCTTTGCTGTGACATGGACTGTGGGAATGGATTAGCATGTCCTTCAGTCGCTGGCTATGTCATTGCAGTGACAGCTCTCAGACTGAGGTCCAAGGTCCTGCTTTCACACTGACCTGTTCTACTTTGTTGAGGGCCGATAGCTGAAGGAGCTGATTGTTCACCTCAAGCAGGCTACAAAGACTGCTAAGGTCTTTTTTACTTATTGGTTCTATTTTCTAATGACGCACCAAACGGCTAGCTACTTATTTTAACAAAACTTTAGTCAACTTGAATGTAGTTTTCAGATGTAGATTAGAGATTTAATTTTCTCTCTCCAGTTCAAATTGTATCCGTGTCTGTCTCACCGGGGCTCCAACTTGCTACCATGGTTACAGGTTGGATTTTGAGAGAAAGAGTTTGTGTTTTTAATAACACATACAAAGT
This sequence comes from Aulostomus chinensis, assembly GCF_037954235.1. Lineage (NCBI taxonomy): Eukaryota > Metazoa > Chordata > Actinopteri > Syngnathiformes > Aulostomidae > Aulostomus > Aulostomus chinensis. The sequence goes on along the minus strand of NC_141335.1, from coordinate 22,754,038 downwards.
TTCTCTTTCATGTACTCAAAAATAGGTGTCTTTGACTCCACAAAGTTGTCTTTTCCTTCCTGCATCACTTCTTTGTGACCCCGGAATGCAGAAAGAGCCAGCCACATACATACATTTAGCTTGAAGCAAGTGGTGACTGATGGCGAACAACAAAACTGTCCAGAAACATACATTAAACTCCAGCAACTCAAATCCATGTCTTCTTTGTCCAGCCATACGCTCAGTAATCCACAGACATTTTGATTTGAGTTGTTTGACAAACTACAGCACTTGTTTACTTTCGTTCATGCTTGTTCTTTGCATCGCTAAACCAAGAGTGTTAAACAGTTTAAATCCAGGTTCAAGTTGAGCTCTGACCTAAAACTGTTGCCCAGTTCAGGTTTGATTTTTTTTGATCCAATGAAAGCGCTACCATAGATGTCCTCTTTCTCCACAAGCTTATATACTGTCTATAATTTATAGCTATTCACGTTGAGCTGGACAAATGTTGCAGCAGTTCTTTGTGGAATCAAGAGGAAATAGAGGATTTTTTTCGCACCAGTTGCTCTCCTCATTGCTGGCTAGATGGGTCTAACAGCCTTTCCTCCACCACCAGCCTCCAGCTCAGGTTTAACACCAGTTTCCTGCTGTTTCTCCATGATTTACACAGAGAGACAAAGTCCCCCTATACATTACAAACACATTCCTCACACATCAGGCCAGTACGTGATGGTTATGTCCACCTGCAGTCTAGCTAGCAGGCACCGAGGTGGAATATTAGGATCATGAGAGAAATCTGGACTGTCAGTTCTTGATCATTCTGGTGTAAAAAGCACAGCGAGAGACATCAAGTGAGACCGCTCCTGTTGACAAGCTGTTAGCCAGGGTTAGCCTGTCCAGTGGCTAATCGTGTGTGGCAACCTGACATTATCACACACAGTTAATCAAGGTAATGAGTGGGTTTGCATCCCTGCAGAAAAAAGCTGTTGACCAACTGGCTTTAGGAGCCGGATGAAAGTGATAGTAAAACAAGATGAAACCTCATGGAATAAGAAATGTATATGCTAGCATTGACTCATGGTTTGTCCCCTGTTTAACCCAATAAGATAGCATTTCAGATGAATGGGCATACCTGATCTTCTGATGCTTCTCATTACTCTCACTGCCCCATATATCAAACCAGTGATGCATGCTACATGCATACGGTAAATAAATTATGTACACTGAAAGATCTAAAGTGTGTAGCTCGTGCCATTGACAGTCTCTCCATCATGAATGAAGCGGTTTGATGTTGACATTGACCAGATGTGCAAGATGGGTGACATCGGGGAGACATGGGAAGCAAAGGATGATCTAGTTAGATCTTATAACACCCGCAGCTCCAGTGAGATGCTGGCTGTAAACCGCCCAGCAAGCCGTGGCCCAGTTTGATGAAAGGGCCTCTCTGAGGGGGATTACTTGTCCCCTCCGCCTCAGCCTTCACAATCAGTCAACACACTCTCCTCAAGCCCAACTGTGTGTACATGTATGACCCCAGCAAAGTATACATAGATTTCCACCGGCCAGTGAGTTCTGGAAAATAGACTTTGGAGTGGGAGGCCAATGTAATCATTAGGGTCATGCTTGAGATGATTCTGGAGAGGTAGAGGAGCATCCAGGCTGTTTAACCCTGACCCATCATCCTGTAAACTGCCTCTCTCTCTCTCTCTCTCTGTCTCTCTCTCTCTCTCTCTCTCACACACTCACACACCAAGTGTGTTCCCACCCTCGGAGATTAATGTTGCATGAAACAGCATCACAGGCTCTGTCCATCGTTGAGATCTTCAGTGTTGTTCACAGTAATGGGATAGAGACGGGGTGTGTGTGTGTGTGTGTGGGGGTGGGGGGGGGGGGGGGGGGGTGCAGCGGTCCATGATGTTTTCAGCTCTATTAATATAAAGTGTGGTTATATGAGTGTTTTTGTGTTCACAGTTTGCAGGCAGGTGTGTGCCAGAACATGGATACACCACATCTCCATGTCTGTTGCTAGATATTTCTGACAGCGTTAGTGTGTTTTTGTGTCGTCATGGCAACAGACCCAATGCTTCCCCTCCTCCAAAATTTTGTGCAGGGCGTCATTGACAGTGTATTGTCCAATACGCCAGATGGTGGGCAACTGCATCCTAAGATGTTCTGCATAACAACTTCCAAAAATAAGGATAAGCTCTTAAATAAAAAAATATTCACAGATTTTGAGGCGCTAGGAACATGAATAATACCAGCAAATCTACCAGGACGTTACCGTTTTTTTTGCTATTCTGTTACAGGCTCATGACTGACCTTGAACCTCCCTCCTCTCCTCTCAGGGGCTGCTCTGAGCTCTACCGCATACCCATGGTAGAGTACAAAGTCGACAGCGAGGGTACACCCTGCGAGTACAAGACACCCTTCAGGAGAAACACCACCTGGCATCGGGTGCCCACAGCTGCTGGACCACCTTTATCCCGAGGATCGCCCACGCAGGGCCCCGACCGCCTACAGTGCCAGCAGATCCTCCAGCAGCACCAGGCAGCCATCCCACGGAGCACGTCCTTCGATCGGAAGCTGCCAGATGGGTCCAGGTACACTCATTGACTTGGGCCTCCACTGCCTTTCCTCTCTTTTCCTTCCATCCAGAGTTGGTTAAATGACATCTTGTAACTAAAAATAGGTCTTTAAAACAGTTAGCTGACGATTGTTAGCCAGATTATTTCAGGAATTTATTGGAAAACGCATTCAAAAACCCCCCTTAACTCAAAACAAGGGATCCAGATGTTCAATTCTAACTTATTTCCAGATTTTAGGACTAATTACTGTGCATAAAAGCAAGACTTCCATGATCTCGCTCTCTCTCTCTCTCTCTGAGCAAATACTACATCGGAGTCCAACACTTTGGATTTTTACTACCACCTAGAGGTAGGTTCTCCCTTGCCCCTGTTGCTGGTGTGTTTATCTGTCGGCAGGATTACGTAAAAGCCAATTATCACAAAACTTGTTGGAGGAAAAAACACAAAAGATGCGTGTAACATGGCAAAGCAAAGAAGTTTTTACTGACCTTGGTAGACGTACGTGTGTAGATTTAGATTTCCAAAATAGAAGTACACTTTCATACGATTAAGGACAATATTTAAACCAACAACAACAACAACAAAGAACGCTTTTAAGTCATTAAATTTTCCCCAACATTGAACTGTATCAAGATTCAATTGCAGGGACAGTGACATTAATCATGGAAGAAGAAAAAAGAATGAATGTCAAAATGAACTAGACCTTTTTTTTTTCCTTGGAAGTCATCAGGCATTCCACTTAGGGTTTGTGAGACAGCTGGATAGAAGCGATGTTTTCGATCAAACATCCCGACGCTCAAAGAGCCAATCCTTTTGAGATGAAATCTTTGAACCCTCAGCCCTTTTATATTTAGTAAAAAAAAAAAAAAAAAAAAAACACCAGCTTTTTAAGTACTTGCCATTGTGTTGCCTTATTTGCATGCATTTAAATGGAGCATTTAGTGGAATTAATTCATGGCCTCCCTTTCATCTTCCTTCAGATGATAAGACCACACTCACACTTTGTTCCTGTCCTAGACGGTGTCTCTTTTGGACATCTTCATCGCGCCTTGTAAAGCGGTGATTTGTTCATTCTAATGAAACCCCTACAGTCACGATAACCTTTCCAGTGTGTCACAACCACCCCCCCTGGTGTTGCCTGTTCTGACTATACTGGGATAATGGCCCCCTTCTCTACCTAATCAGAGTCCCTGGCAGTGGAAGCACTCCATTCTTCCTGAATCCCTCTTACTCCAAGCTCCCTCCTTTTCCACACACCCTGCTGAGGAGGAGGTGATGGGGACACTGACATGGCTCGGCTCATCTCATCCAATTACTGCAGAAACAAAGAGAGTGCTCTTCTCTGGACCGCGATATGTAGCGCTCCAGTGGGTGTAGAGGAGGGGGAGGAAGGAGTCATACGCTGAAGAGGAAGGGAGGAAGAGGGGAGAATATTGTGCAGTTACACATTCTAGAAATATAAATCAACATTGTCAATCTTTTCTGGTGTTTTTTTCCCCCCCTATCCCTCAGAACAACTGCTTGTTATTAACATTTCATGTAATGTACGGGAGAGAAACTGGAGAGACAGGAAACATATGAATCTGATATCTGAGATCGAGCATCAGCCCATCCACACTAAGCCCAAACCAGATTCCACACTATAAAATACGACACCTACTATGCAAGCAACTGGGACCGACCACAAATCTCAGGAGCCTCAAATATTATTGCAGCGCAGAGAGAAAAATTACGTCCAATATCCCCCTAGAACGTGACATTATGTCAAGGAAGGAAGAGGAGGAGAAGAAAACTCGCCTGCTGCTGTTTCACATTAAAGCATCCCAGCTGAAGACACTGAGACTTCAGCGGGTAGGAATTGAAGAAATCTGGCTAAAGCGTTCAATGATGTGTGCTGCGATTGAGTTACTGACACTTTACTGAGTTTCCCAAGGAGGTCTAGACAAAGGAAACCTGATGACAAAGCAGAAAGGGTTTTACTCACAATTTGTCACCTCCTAAACATTTCTATGGAACATGTCAACATATATCTGATGTAAGTCTCTTTAAAAGCATGCTTTTCTGTAGCTTGCAGGATATCCTATTATGGAGTCAACCCTAAACTCATTCTGCAAACGATTTTGATCCAGAAAGAAGCAGAATAGACGAGGCAGCTGGATTCAGACTCAAAGTGAAAGCCATCCTTCTATGTTATTGAGGTCCTATTTCCGCCAAGTCATCTCGACTACTTTGGTGTGTTGGTTCAAAGGAAGGCCTTGAGGCAGCAGACATAACTCCAGCCTACTGTTTATTTTTCACTCTTTTTTTCCCATCCAGAAAAAAGTAAGCAAAGAAACCTCTTATCTGTAGATATTAAGTCGGCTCAGGGCTTATTGCAGGGCCGAGGAATACAGTTCAAGTGACTGCAGAGAGAGTTCAAGTGCAGACTCAGGTTTGTATTTCAAAGCACTCCTCATACACCCTGAATGTACTTTTGTCTACGCCATCTGGATTACTCACTGAAGCTTATTACCATAACTAATCTGCTTTTCAGTTTGTCTTTGGAGAACAAGACACCACCTCCCTCACCGACCGTTATCACAGCGCTCTCCAGTCGGGTTCTATTCTCTGGAGTCAAACACTTGAATAATGTCATTAACGCAGGACAACCAGAGAAAGAACATTTCTGCTCTTGTTTTGTTCGTATTTGAAGCTTCTAAAGAGATTAGAAGACGCAACTGAAACATAGCAACGATCATGCCAGCTGCTACGCTAGTCAACATTCTGGCCCGTGAGCCAGAGCCCAGCCATTACTATTTTATTACTTGAAGACTCAACACTCACGAGTTCCATTTATTTTTTAATTCAGCTCTATGGAATCATGACTTAAAACAAATGTGGGCCAGGGGCCGTAAATTTCACCATCAGAAATTCCCATTGTCAACAAAATTATAAAACCTTAGCTTGCAGTTTTCTGTTTTATTTTCCTAATGCTTATGATTATTTTATATGTATAGAGCTAGATATTATGCAAGTCTCCTTGTCCATTTGCAGTGTTATTTTGTTGTGCTGCATTATTAACAGCGCATTGTATTTTAGATTTACACACGGAGGGAAGCACAGACTTTTCTTTTGAGGAGTCAAGTTAGCATTTCTGCTTTCCACTTGCTAACAGGCTAGTAGTGCCCTTGGCGTAAGTAGATCAGAACACACGAGGAGGTTCTCATAGATCTGACATGCAGATGAAGGTGAAGGGAGGGTTTACTTCATATAATGGAGCTCTCGTACTACGATGCTCCTCGAGCTCAAACCCCATCGGGTCACAGAACTAGAGACCTCGGACCTGGTCTGCAGTTGGATCCTTTGGCCTTTTCTAATGACCCCCCTACTTCCAGTGGCCTTATTTACTTGAACCGCTCCCATCTTCTGAATCCTTTGTTTGGATGTCACCCCCTACGCAGTTGCTGTGCTCCAGCAGTCACGTAATCTATCCACAGACAGATGCAAACACCTGCCAAAGTCTCTGGGATGATGACACACTGAAAAAACACACGAGCCACACGCAGTCATGGCTGCTAATAACAGCAGAGTTGGGTAGAAATAATCAGAAAATCAATTCATCAGTCGTCAATTGATCAACTAAATATTTTGAATTATATTTTTTTTCAGACAATTGTATGATCTTCAAAGTCATTTAACAGGCAAAAATGTAAATTATTTTGATTTTCCTGTTTTTCACTGCTTTTCACTGTTTCATGTCGATTTAACCTGAACACCATCTGGTTTGAAGCTGTTGGTTGGACAAAGATTTCATGCCAGGATTTGAGAAGTTTTGATGCCTATCTTTTCTTCTTTTCTTCTCTTTTGAAAATGGATTCCTTGTCATATAAAAATCATTGGCAGATTAGTTAGGAACTAATGTTTTTGTTCACTGCAGCCCCAAAAAAATGAAATACCGAGAATGAGTTTGTGATGAGGTCCATGTTTGACAATGTCTAAGGTGATGTTTTCTTGTTGGCTGTCTGCAGGACAATGCAGGACTTGGAGAATCCCCAGGTCACCTCATGTAACAAGGGAGACCCACATTATCGCAGCTCCCCCAGTAACCAGTCCTCCTCCAGTGATCCAGGACCCTGTGGAAGCAGCACCTGGTCCCAGCAGCCTGGATATGAGGGGTGTGTAACTATCGCACTACCTTTCACTGCCACTATGTCGCACCTATTGGAATATGTGTTCTTAGAATAACGGATGTAGCTAAATTCAGTCCCGACACTATTTCTGAGAACTTGCAATTTTGCAAAAAAAAAAAAAAAACAACAACAAAAAAAACCAGCTCCCCCCCCCCTCCTGGAGCCCATTAGTGCAACAATTGTCAGTGTTGTTTGCAGAAAGCCATCAAACAACATAATTAAATCTTTGACTGCTGTGGTCAGAACGATACATTCGACACTTAAGTTTCCATTTAATTATCCTGAATCATTGATTTAGTGATTTTATTCAGAAGAGTTACCTGAAACAGAAAATTAATCTATAGCACTTTATAGCGATTAGAGCTCTAAATGAGCACTTTTTTTTGCCGTTCAGAGATTAAAAATGAACACTTAGGTATAATAGGAAGTGATTATGAAAAATCCTTCCCCTACTGCGACTGAAGTGCCACTTTAGCACTTCAGCCACTTTAGGCGGAAAAAAAAGGTTTTGTTTTGTTTTTTACAAAAATCTGGAGACGGCAAGAGGATCAGGACATAGAGACTTTGTTTGCTCTCACACTTAAGTGTTGCTGCAGCAGTTTCTTCTTTGCTGTTTCCATTACTGTGCCATTTACTGGTTAATTATATGCACTATAGCCTGATTCTTTTCTGACCTCTCATTATTTTCAATCATCTAAAGGTTTTGCAGGGCGATGAGTGTTGCAGACTATGCAGGCGTAACATGTCAGGCTCTCACATGAGCAGAATCCCATCGGAGACCGAAGTCTGTCTGTAAGTGGTTACAGACCATGACAAGAGGCTTAGCCCCACGCTGCTGCCTTTCTGTCAGAGGCCTCAAAAGAGCGCTGAACTGGCAGGGATCGCCGCGGCCTGTCAGAGCTGCCACCATGCAGAACAAGACGTGTCGACTTTCCAATTGATCTCCAGTTAGTCTCTCTTCAAGATCACGAGACGCTCTTGTCCCAGTTCACAACCTGAATTAGCTCTTTAGGGTTTAATTAAGACCTCTGTTAAAAATGTGCTCCCCTTTTCCTCGTCAGGAGCAATAGAGTTCCTGGCATGGCGATGAAAGACGGCCTCTTGTCAGTGTCTTCTAGCAGCCTCTTTCTTCTGTGAGGAGCTCAAGTTATTTGACCTCGACTGATCTGGAGCTAACTGCTGTACATCTTTTGAAGTCTTCCTCCTCGTAGAAGACAGAGAAAACTCTCTAGGCAGAAGAGACTCACGCCCTCCTCCTCTTCCTCTCTGCAGATGTCCTTCCCCTATCCTCCATGAGCGTGCAGGGGACATCCAAGGGGGTGATGGAGAGATCCACAGGGAAAGAGAGCCCACCCTGGAGAGGACCAGGTCGGCAGGTCAGTGTTTCATCCAAGCTGCCATGACTCAGCTGGCCCAGAGGCAGATAAAACAGCACTGACTTACATCAGTTTCACTTCTTCTGTTGCTTCTCCACACTCACCTTCTTCCTCTTGACCCACAGAGGCCAAATGGCACATCCCCTCCACCAAGATCTTGAACCCTCTGAAGCAGAGAGAAGGAAGCAAAGACTCGCCCAACAAGCTCTCCAGGGTAAAAGTCTAAATGTCTCTGCTGACATGACATTTAGTGGAAGTGCTTTTGGACCTCATTGGTTTTGAAGGGCACCGTGTTTTAGAGTGCAGGCTTTTAATATCCTGTGTGTGTTTCTGTCTGTCTGTCTGTCTGTCTGCCTGCCTGCCTGCCTGCCTGCCTGCCTGCCTGCCTGCCTGCCTGCCTGCCTGCCTGCCTGCCTGCTTGCCTACCTGCCTGCCTGCCTGCGTGCGTGCGTGTGTGCATGTGTGTTCATTCCCCATTGCCCAGCTCTGCACTGTCATACCTGGTTTCACCTCAAATCAGTGTTTGAATCAGGGTGAGGTCAGGTTGCCCTTGTTTATGGGCTTTGCAGCAATCAGAAGCTCAATTGGCGTGTTAAACCTCATGTTGTCCCCTCTAGCTGCTCTTTGCACTTATCACTTTCCCCTCATCAGCATGCTCATGGGCGTCTCATCTCATCACCATTTCGGGATGTCTCACACTTTTCTAGGACACATTTTCCTAGAAGGTTGAATATATTAAATGTCTCCGCCTCTTGCCCCCCCCCCCTCCCTCCTCATCTCCAGATTCTCCTTTATGTTTTTTTTTCTCATTCCTTCCTTCCTGCTTTGCTTATTACTCTCATGCTGAAGGCTGGTGCATTTGGTTAAGAACATCTTTCAGCTAGTGTTGCATTAACGCAGACCTGCCGATAAAAGTATAAACTGTTCTCTTGGCGTTGAATGTTCCTAATAACCGTGTTTGTGGGTTGCTGTTTTTAATGTGATCAGATTTAGGTTCCATGACTTCACAGTGTTTAATGTAGCATAAAGGAGAATATATGATCACAAATTTAGCATCTATCCTCCCTTGATCTTGTACGACTAGGAGTTTGCTTGAACTTGCATCACTTGCATTATCAGTTCTGCATTTGGTTTTCTGATCATAACTCATTTTATATAACATATACCATGAACCCCTTAATCACACTTTCTAAACTTAGAGGTCACATGTGACATTCAGCATATTGTGTTAATAATCCTTCCTGTTTCTGTCAGGTAGCCTAACAGTTTCACCTGCCTGTAGAAAACCTGCTGCTACCCCCGTCAGGGACACATGTAGCCCGATTGCCTGCTTTGTCATGTTTCTAATGTGAGAAAACAGCTGTAAGAGTTATTTGCAGCTGCTTTTGACCTTATCTGACTCACTGTATTTCTGTCTCCTTCACCTCTCCCTCACTTTCTCTCTGTTCCAGACGGGTGATAAGAACTCGAGCCACTCAAGTAGCAACACTCTCTCCAGCAACGCCTCCAGCAACAGTGACGATAAGCACTTTGGCTCGGGAGACTTGATGGACCCAGAGATGTTGGGTCTCACTTACATCAAAGGGGCATCCACAGACAGTGGCATTGACACTAATCCTTGTGTGGCCCCGGGGGCCCGGGTATTGCTGCAGAGCAGAGTGGGGGAGCAGGGACACCCCTGGGTGTCAGAACACCATGAGGACGGGGCTTCAGAAGAGGATCATGGGAAATTGTACCTGCCACAGGGATATGCCTCCGCCATAATGGCTAGCAATGTGACAGAGGGCAGCATCGGGGACCTGAGCGAGATCTCCTCCCACTCAAGGTAGCATGACTCATCCAATCAACTAGATTTTCATTTATTTGTAGCTGCAACATCTACTGTTTCAAAAAAGTGGATCTTTGGTCAGATAGTTGGCAAATTAAAGTGTTCACGCACCAAGCAAACGCTGAATTACTGATTGACACTGTCTCAGTTTCGGACACTTTATTTTCAAGACTCAATCATGAAACAGACGTCAAAAAGTGCTGAAGTGACAGTTCAGCCGCTATCTGATAGAAGCCAGATGAAAAGCTTAAAATACACGTCAGGCAGCCTCTGCCACGGGCATCTCAAAAGCAATTTTTTTTAAATCATATTTCACTTCACCATGACTTCCTCCATAAGCCTTAAGAATCTGAAAAAAAAAAAACAACAACACATGAAGGGTTCATACTCCTGGCTGCAGGGCATGATGGGGTCACTGTGTGGTGAGTATGAAAACAAAGTGAATCATATGCTGGAAAGTTCTGGAGTGATGCGTCAGGCGGAGCTCTTTAAAACATTCAAAATGAGCAAATATCTTGTGGAAGAGAAGTGTCCATCCCTCCAGAGTTTCAGGAACTTGGTGAAACTTGAAACAAAACTGTCTAGTCTGTGACTCTGCACCTTGTTTATCCATCGCCCATCCGTGTACTCCTACTGATACCCACTGAGGTCTATTTTTTCTCTTGTATGGGCAATTACTTGATTGTGTTATGGCTTAATTCTAGCGTGTCGGGTTATTGATTTGCCCGCTGAGGAAAATCACGCCCTCATCATTGGCATATGGCACACAGCACAATCCAGTGTGTTCCATTCTCTCACACGCGTGCATGTGCAGACACACACACACACACACTCACACACACACACACACACACACACACACACACTCACACACACACACCACCTCCACTTCCCTGTTCAGCCTGTCATCAGGTCTGTTTAACACACACAGAGACAAACAGATGCACCCAAGGATGGTTGCTGGATATTGGCTGACCTTTTCACCCGCCTGTGCTCCCGTACTCCTAAACCACAGCTTGACTCATCCAGCTGTGCTGATGCTGGTGGGTGGAGCGGCTGTCAGGCTGCAGCAATTTAGGGGAGGGCTTCATCACACCGTCACCCATGTACTTCTCACCAGATTGGGACCCATCTGGGAAAGAGAAGGGTGTCAAAGAGGGTTGGCCCTGCAGCCACTCACAGTCTGTCTTCATGAAATAGAAAGGGTATCATACTTGTCTTGTGCCACTCAGGATTATGTTAACAGCATCTGCTCTGATCATTGACCTGTTTGGGAGGCGTCACAACTTTCCACTTCAGGACATCATTCAGAATTGATGTAAAAGCCTGTGCTATCACCTTGACCACTCCGATGCGTCCCACCTTCTGTCTAACGATTTTTGACACCAGAGTGTCATCTGAACAAACGGCGAAGCAGCAGGAGCACATTCTGCAGGGTGTGGCCCAGATGGTCATGAATATGGAAACGGTGAATGTAGAGCCCTCGGCTAATGCCAAATCTGAGTCTGCGAGTTGTCCAGCAAACAAGATGTTTGGATCAAAACCTGGAAACAAAGTCTTCGTCCAGTTGGCCACTAATCGCAAGAGACAGAAAAAGATGAACCAAAATGTACTCTGATATAAGATATAAATATAAATAAGATATAAATACCCCAATCAGTGCATCCAAAGAAATGCTAAAATACAGCATATATAAAGATATATTCAAACTGCATGACTTAACGTATCAAAGCTCCTCCAACATGGTTGTTTAACAAGGAACGTTTTTAAATCAGACCAGATGTCTTTGTCATTGTCTTGACGTACCCCGGGTTTGCCATGATTACACTTGAGATTTTGCAGCCCGTGAAAAGCAGTATATGTTCTTAGAGTTACTGAGGGCCCATAGAATCATCCCTCCTTTACAGCAACTAAAAGATCAATGCGAATGTTAGCTTTGAGGGAAAACCAGCCTCAGCACTCTGCTAAAATGATAACGGGGCTTTTTAAGGCGACTACCTTGCATTTACACACACAACAGCTTTTGCATGATTCAGTAAAAATATGCCAGGCAAGATATTTCACCAGTCCTTCACCTTTATTGGCTGCTTTTTATGCACATCAGTCAGCACATTTTATTTCCAGCAGACCACATTCAGATGCAGCAACATTGTGCAGAAAGTGTTGCGGATGTATTTTAGTATTTTAAGTGCGACAGTCTACAACACTTCAATATGTTGATATAATCTTACAAAAACTCAAATGCATATTTTAGAGATGTTTCAGAAATACTGGCAATTCAAGCTCACAGCTAAATCTTTCAGGCTGGAGATGTAAAAGACAAGATGTCCACCCTCATTCTGATCAACAGGAAATGACAATAGGGTCGTCCTTGAATTGTAAAATTACTGCAAACAAGAGAAAAGAAAGGAAATGTGTTTCATTCTCTGTCATATTACTGAAAATGTGAAAGATTGAAACACATTCGAGCTCTGCGAGCTCAAACAATGATCACAAACAAGGAAACGACAGAAATCAACCAGAGAAAAGGTCTGAATCATCACCAAAAAAAAAAAAAGAAATCCACACAGTTGCTGTTTATTTCATGTCTTTGATAAAAAGCAGCAGATGTCTCAACAAACAGCTGGCTGGCTACCACTCACAGTATGTGGGGAAATGGGTGTATTGGGTTTGTGAATGCACTGAACCTTTAATACGGTTTGTCACTTGATATTTGTTGACATATTGAAAGGACAAAGGTCAACAGGAATAAGCACGTTATAGAGTGGAGTTGAGTCATCGTCCAATCTAGGTTAGAGTGGAACGAGCTCGAAAGTACCATGTATGGTGGGCATGATGTCATCCTGTCAAAGCCAACATCAAGAATCATTTTCTCTCATGTTTGTTTGTTTATGCGGTCAAGTTTTTTCTGTTTTTACATCCATTCATTTTGTGGTCATGTTTTGAGTTACATTCTCCTTTATTTTCTGCTGTCTGGTCAGCGGCTCACATCATTCTGGCAGTCCGCTGGCACGTGGTGCCAGATACTGTATATCTGCTGACTCCTCCAGGGTGTACACCATCCCCCAGACCAGCAGCTCAGGTTCAGGGCCGGAGCTGGGGCCAGGACCGGGGCTGGGTCCGAGTCCCAGCTCAGAGGCCTGTGGACAAACACGCACGCAACAAGTCGGCAAACAACCAGTGGGCAATGATGACGATGATGATGATGCCCAGAGCACTGAGGGACCTCCCAACATTTCAGAGTGTGGGTGAGTGGGTGTGTGAACGAGATGAAGAAAACAGTAGTGACCATGTTTGAGTTTGTCATGAATCACTCCAACATCAAACAGCTTCAGGTAACAATGCTAACTGACCTCGCCAGCTTCATATCTCTCGCTAAAGAGCTGCATATCCCCACACACACTGTTGCACTCCAGTCAGTCTCATTCCAATACAAGTGCACGCTCCTCCCCCTCATTGACCTCACAGTGTGCATAAACTAGCCTTGATTGAAGCAGACAGCCACAAAATAAATAAGCTCAATGAAGCCATGGACATAATACACTTGGCACATGTCACTTGTGGTTATTGATCGTTCCTGTGAAGTCGGGTCCCTGTGGATTGCCAGACTGTGGCAGGCTGAGCCTCTACCAGATCAGCATCTCTGCCGGGAGCCGAGATACACTCGCTGCAAATTTCTGCTGTCTCACACACACACACACACACACACACACACACACACACACACACACACACACACACACACACACACACACAGCTTGAAGAAGGCAGCCGCAGAATAGCCTCTAGAAACGTATCAGACTAAGATCGATGTTGCTTAGCCAGGTTGCGATGCTATTCTCCTCACACACGTTAAATAAGCAGTCATGACTGCCGGTATCTGTCTGATGATGAAATGGTTTTCTGTAAAGGACAGAGAGCCACTGAGAGCAAAACTGAAACACAGCCAGCACTGTGTGAGTGTGTTGGAAGGTGTTTGTGTTGGAGCTCAGGGCGTATGTATCATGGAGTAGAGTATGCGAGCTCTGGCCCGGAAGAACCCCTTTGCTCTCGCTCGGCAGTAATTGCATTAGAGTGAGAAAGTTGCTACTTGAGGGCCGTGTGATTGATCGCATGCACTGAAGTCATCTTCTGCCGACTTATGAAGAAGCTCAGTAATTCAGTTAGCCTCCCCATTGTTTGTGCGTATATTCTTGCTGTTTCATTGTCTTACATAACTGTGTCTCATGATGAATGGTCTAATATTACTCTCAGATATTGTTCTAACATAATAACTTTCTAAAAAGTTTCCTCATTTGCTCTGACACTGTTTGTAATTTTGTGTGCGTGAGGATGATGCTAACCTCTGGGATGTTTTCTCTTGCTACTCCTCCTTCTTGTTCCAGTGGAGCCGAGAGCTTGTTAGCATTCCTGCTCAAAATGCTGTCTGAGCGTTCAAGGTACACAGTCAGAGTTAACCCTGTGGCCCTGATCTGACCTATCGTCCCGTCCCCCCCCCCTACACGCCCTCACCTCTGTGTCCCAGACCAACACCCTCACACCCCACCCCCTCTCACTGCAGGTCTAAACTGATTTTCCCTCAATGTGGTGTGTGCGGGGAGCGGAGGACAAAGAGCTGTGCATCGGTGGCTGTGACATTTCTGCTGTATCTCATACAGACTTGTGTCATGTCAGCCCTTCATCCATCACATGCTCAGGCTCTAATGCCACTAGCATGTGAGATGAGCTGTAATCCCTGCAAAGTAAACTGTGAATCAATATACGCGTCCAAGTATACGCTTATATTCATGAGGATTTGATATCATCGCGTAATTACTCAAGCATCAACACCTGATGAATCCTGGCATTTCATGCTGCTTCTCCCTTATTATCTCCTGACCCACAAATACCCCTCGGTGATTGTATCAGCTTTGCTCCTGACGGGTGGGTGGGCGCTTGGGGAGTGACATGCAACAAGCAGCCCTGCTTAGACCCCAGCAGACCACCCCTACTCTTTGTATTCTTTATGTTTTGGTCTTTCTGGTGGAGAGGAGGCCTGTCACTGTGGCTGGAAGCAGGAAATTATGAATTTAACTACTGCAAAAGGAAAAGAGGTACAATATAATGGTGTTTTGTTGAATTTCATTATCGATTGTGTTGACGTCAGTTCAGAACAAAACCCTTTTAAACAGATGGATAGAGGAAGTGTAATTTATTTGTCCCACACGTGTGCAGGTTGTAGTGTGAAGATGAAGTTTGCCACACATTCTTGGCATTAAATGAAAGACATTGTGCAGCACAAATTTGACTTTTCCCCTGAGAAGCCTTTTGTTTTGGAAGCAGACATGTCATGGATCAGTCAGAGCACACATGGCATTCACACGCACACTTGTGTCCTATGCGATCTGGTACGTGTGGACAGCTCTCAGTACAGGCGTGAATCCCCTGAAGATCAACTCGGGACACCCTGGGCCGCGTGTGGCTAACATTCTTCTCAGACAAAATGTGACCTGGTCGTCTGTGAAATACATATCCTGGTAACCATTAAACATCATTATTACATGGCTTATGAATTGACAAGTACATTATACTCTGATATATTCATATATTTTATATTTGAATACAGATTATTTCTTCTCTTGTATAATGTGAATTTGCTGTGTTATTTGTAGTGTTATTATTATTTGAATTTCCATACGTGCCTGGTCGGCATCCTGCCAGTTTAAAAGCAACTGCGCGTCTGGTCAATGAGAAACAATGATTGAAGGAAGCAAGATCTGATCAGAAGCCGCTCAAAGTGCATGTGGAGACGCTTTCTAATGCCAGGTTTGAAGAGGGCCTTTTTTGGGGGGCTTGGTTGTCATGGTGCCAGCATCTTAAAACAGGACAATGCTCATCTGAAGTGTCTCTAGGTAACCACTGCAGCCAGCCATGTAGAATATCCCCCTGCGGCTTTCTAGCACCCTGCCAACAGCACTCGGTGTGTCACCCTGACAGGCTGCTCACTTACAGCAGAGGTCTCACAGCCACATGACTTCACCAGCCAGGTCGCTCATGTCCAGGCGCCGTCCTCTGAAAACACCACCCTGGTAACCACATCCTACCACCGCTAACAGCTCTTGTGTCTTCCTCTATTGTCTGTACACTTCTCTTGAGTCCATTGATTGCACTTGTCTGTGGATGTAATTTCTGTTCAAACCCCCCCCCCCCCCTTCCGTTCTACCTCTCACGGTTCTTGGCTATGTTCTTCACACTCTCTTTGATCGTGGTTTGGCAGTGAGATGGGACAAGGAGAGAGAGAGGGAAAACAAATCCCCCCATTACTCCCTGTCCAACTCAGTCTCCTTAATTCACCTGACTAACTTGAATGAGGGAGGCACCTGAGGTTGGCATGCTAAAACGGATCCACTTGAACCCTTTATGTGATACTGACATTATTTCTGAAATAACTGGGTTGCCTCTGACCCTAAAGCTGTGACGGCCCAAAGCCTCCCTCGCATGTGGCTCATATAACCCTTCTGACGAGCTCTGCTGTCCTATGCCCTCTTGTTGTCTACAGGCAGCTTTACGCACAGGAGGCTGCCTGCCGGCTCCAGGCCGCCGAAGAAAAATCACTGCAGAGACTTTCTAAGGAGGAATACCTCAAAATGATGCTGCCTGACAGTCCTCCAGGAGAAGACAGGTGTCGAAAGGTGATGTATCCTCTGAGTCACGATTTTTCTTTGTGGCATGCAGACAAATAAAGCCTGTTGAATCGAGGACAACACGACTTTGTCAGCATTCAGGACAGATGTGTGTAACCAACCAGACTCTCTGCTATCATGCTGACTTGTACATACAAAGCTTGAACCAGAGCAGATAACCTTCTGCTGGGAAGCAGGACAGACAACTGCATATCAGCTGGCCCTGCTGCTCATCTGCTCCTCTCACCAACACAACACCCTTTAGTCCCCATTGACTGGCATTGAGTGTTTGCTTAATTCAATTTCTAATGGGGGCTGAGTTTGCTCGGTTGGGATGTCATGGATTAAAGGCAGGAAGTTGCAGAGAGTGCATCGACGTTTGATGTTCCTGGGTCCTGCAGACTCTATTAATTGCATCTTGATTCCCCCCTGCCATCCCCCATCCATTATGTACTTGGAAGGGACCCTGGAGACACACAAATGGGTTATTTTTGGATGCTGCTCAATTCTAATACAAATGCACTTCATCCCTAGAGAAGAGAGGCAGCCATGTCCTCTGGCAAAGGGAGGCCGCGTCCCTCACATGAGACAGCTCGGTGCACTGATTGTTCTGTCTCGCTCTTGTGCACTGGGCTCACACTGTATGTAAAATCTTTCAGGATAAAGATGGTGACAGTTGTGTCAGGGCTGCACTGGGACCTCCTTCCATTTGATTCTATTTTGTTTCAGCTGAGATGAAGAGCTCTGCAACACAGCGGTAGTGGATTCGAAGAGAAGTTGTGCATAATCACATTCTGATAAAAACCGTGTATGGAGGACTAATCTGAGCCAGAGCCCTTACACACATCTGATCCCAACAAACTGCTCTTTTCTGGGACTGAATGTTTTCAATCATCAGCTGGCATGTAAAGAAATCAAAGTAATGTGGGAATAATCATGGATTCATTTCTAAATTAACATTCAATGCAGTCTGACGTGTTTAATCCCTTAAGTGATCAGGGTATACGGTAAAGGTTGATGTAGCGTGTGTCACTTCCACCAGTCACCCGATGCCGTTCACTGAGTGGGTGAACAGGTGCTGAGAGATTTGCCTTGGCAGCCACATTGTCCACTGGGACGTCTCTTCCATAGACAGGCAGGCTATTGTGTGGCTGACGTAAATGGAAAGGCCGCTCGCAGCTTTATTCTCCCATAATGTTCCTCCTTTGAACGTCTTGTGGGAAAGAAAAGGCTAATGAATAGGTGGTTGTCCGACACATCCTCCCGAGTGGCACGTCATCTCGGCTGGTTGTTGTCTTTGTTAAGTGCAGGCAGTGAGGAACAAATCAGGGAAATCTAGGTGGATGTGTCACTGCTGCCTTCACCGATAAGACCAAAGAATTCCTACAATACACTATTACCCAAGTCAAACAGAGAATAGTTGCCAGCTGAGAGTCTGATTAATATTTTCTGCCTAATGTGCGTGGCACGTTCGCTGCCAGGATGTATTCAGACAGCCATGTTTGATGTCGTAGATGCAATAAATAGACAGCTTCTGAAAAACATTAAGCTCTACTGCAAATGGCTTCATTTGCCATGACTCCATTTATGTTAGCTCTAATCTGAGCTATTTCTGCTTTATACGAGCGCGCAGTCGATCCTGTTTAAAGCTGCTTTAATGAGTGGGAACCTTATGGGGTCTAATCTTGTAAAGTTGGGTGGGAGAAGTTGCAATAACAGACAACCTTGTTGAGCTAAAGCCTCTGAGATGTTCTTCGGAGGCAGCGTGTGTATGTAGGCTCCTTTGAATAGCACTTTAAAGATGTACTAGATGTTAAATTCTCACCGTGGGATTTGCGGGAGATCTGTCTTTGAAATGGAGATGCCTGGGTGTTGGCTTGCATAGATGCCCGTCTAGTGGTGGTTACAGCTGGGAAGCCGAAGGCAGACATTTACCCATCTGGACGGCTGCCCCGCATATCATTTGTGGCCACTTTTGATGTCACTCCTGCCATATTTCTGTAAGCTGAACAGGGCAGTGATGGATTGGATCGGACTCTGTGGTTTAGTGTGTTTAAACAGGAGATCCCAGTCACGGTTATGACACTCCAACGGTAGATTCCTCATTCGTGCTCAATGAACATCCCCTCAGGGCCATGCTGCTCTTCCGGTGCTTTATTGCTTTTGATTGTTCATGACCTTAGGTTCACTTTTGACCCAGAATTGGCCTCTGTAAGTCTTTAGATACTCTGTAATATGAGCCCTGTTCTAGAGAGTTCACACACAGCAACTTGTGCACTTTTATGTTCCCATGCTACAGTATTCCCTTAGATCCACTCACTTAGCCACAAAGAGCTGGTTTGTACTCAGGAGAAGAGAAGGCAGTATCTGGGTTTTTAACAAACTGATATTTAAATAGAGAACTGCGTTAGTTCCTCTATTATGTATGGAAAATTCAAGGACAATACACGCTGGAGTCCAGTACTCACATTTCTTCTTCTTGTCTACCTTAATGCATATCCGAGCGCTCCATCATCCAAACATCTGCATACATTTTCCTCTTGCTAAAATCCATTTTCTGGATCACCAATCTAGAACACAATCTTTGGTTAGGTTAAACTTTATTGACCCTGAGGGGAAATTTAGCTTCATTAAAAGAGAACATGTGATTATATCATACATTAAGAACATACGAGCATACAAGAAAAATTGTCAGCAACGTAGCATTCAGTTCTGTGAATTTAAGAGGCGATGCTACAATGAAGTGCGTGTGTGGTTCTGTGTTGATGGCACGGGTATTGCTCAGCACCTGAATGGACAAATGAGGATTTTAGGTGGTTCAGTTTACATTCCCACACCAGCTCTAGGAGCTTACTACTTGTCTTTGTAGTTAAATAAATAATAATATAAATTTCATCTAAGATATTTTCAAATTTTTCAGCGATTCTGAACATGATATCTGGAATTTTCTTTCTGTCACGGACTCAAGAATTGTGATCAAAATTCATGCTGTGTCATGTCCAGAGACATGGTGCTAATTAACCCTGGCAATGGCCTAATCTTTCCTCTGTCAGGTGATGGCGATGGGCAGTTTATCACCACGGCGCTCCCTGTACCGGACGCTATCCGACGAGAGCGTGTGTAGCAACCGTAAGGGCTCGTCCTACACCAGCTCCCACAGCTCCATGCTGGACCAAGCTATGCCTAACGACATCCTCTTCAGCACCACCCCACCATACCACAGCACACTGCCCCCCCGCATGATCCACAACCAGGGAGCGTCCAACCTGAGGAGTAAGTACCCACAGTCCAGTCCAGGGCTCCTGTTTGCTGCAGAAGTTTGGGGCAAAAGAACCAACTCACTGACTCACAGTACACACTTGAGTACAGTGAGGGTGCTCAAAAACACAAACACAACTCTGAACCGTCTTTTTAACAAGCCTCTCAGAGACTGGGAGCCTTGTGTGTCTCATCCCCACCCCCCATCTGGCACCAGATGAGATATATTTCTTTGAGGAGCTACTTGTGTCCCATCAATTTCATTAACACAACCGCTGCACACTTCAGAGATACTCCTCACTACAGCCAACTAATTGAAAGCGGGTGAGGCGGCGTTCAACTTGCGAGAGGCTTGCTGCTCCGTCTGCATTAAGCAGACACCTGTCACTGCTGGCGAGGGGTCCGTCAGCTCCCTCTGAATATGTATTAAGTGATGAGAGGTGTGATGTGTCCTGCCTGCACCACCACGGGGCTTTAAGATCTCTGACATGGACATGGCTATTTCTCCATCAGGAGTGCCACAGTGTCTGTCATACATGATGTTTCATTCACTCATCAGTCCCTGCCTGCCTCCCCTCACTGTCCCTCCTGTCTCATTTCCATACCGTTCCTCACCCATCTCCGGCTGGCTGTATTTCACAGAAAACAGCTTTTGGGAAGATGTTTCACTCTTTAGCCTCTTCTGGCTGTCATCCTGATGGATTCCTGATTGTTTTGA
This sequence comes from Aulostomus chinensis, assembly GCF_037954235.1. Lineage (NCBI taxonomy): Eukaryota > Metazoa > Chordata > Actinopteri > Syngnathiformes > Aulostomidae > Aulostomus > Aulostomus chinensis. Next base: position 22,733,463 of record NC_141335.1, on the reverse strand, counting down.
AGGCTAGTTGAGATACAAGCTCTCTTTCTCTCTCTCTCTCCCTCTCTGAAACAGCCCAGTTTGGTAAATAGTGAATCACTCAAGGTCTAAGATGCTGTGTAAATTGAAAGGAGAGTGTCAGCATCACCCCGAGCTTTCTTTCTCTCTCTCTCTCTCTCTCTCTCTTTCTCTCCGCCTCTGTCTCTGAACTCATGCTTCTCTAAATGCCCCTCTGCAGAACGGGAGCTTGTTTACTGCTGTCTTTCAGGGCTTAGGGGGCAGGAGAGTGAGAGACAGAAGGAGGAAAAGGCGACATTGATTGAAACATGAAGACATTTACTTACAAGTCATTTATCGCCCCTCAGACAGCGCGATGCACGCGCCAGACTCGTTGCTTAAATGTGGCTGTCGTGCTCAAAACTGTTCATTTCAAAGTCAAAGAGTTTGCAGTCAGAGGCGTCCAGATTGTTAATTGATGATTTTTCTGAGCGTATAAACTCAAGCCAGGTGTTCGTGATGTTGGCGAGACATCATCCCTTTTGGCAGCGATGACAAGGCAGATTCCAGGTCCGCTGGAGTAAAAACCCCTACCCTCCCCCCCTCTACGCCCCCTCCTGTCCCAAACCTTCTTGTGTACACTGATGCAAGTTACTGGTTGACTCAGAGATCAGCTCTAAACTCAGGACCAGGCCCAGACACTGATTCGAGTGCCTGCATGCCTGCCTGTCTCTGCAGATGAGTTTTGGTTCTCTGACGGCTCCTTGGCAGACAGGTCCAAGTTCAGCGACCCGGGCCTCATGCCCCTCCCAGACACTGCCACGGGCCTGGACTGGTCCCACCTGGTTGATGCAGCGAGAGCCTTTGAAGGTAACCAGCGTGGCTGAAGCTGCTGGCACCCCCCTCCCCCGGCCTCCCTCCTAGCTGCTTAGCGTGTGTGTTTGTGTGTCTGCCAGATCTTAGTAGCTCGCCTGCATGCGTAGGTTTGTCTTAGCCGTGTGTTTGTGTTTCTTTAAGCGTCTGCTAAGTGCCGAGGTGACTTTAGGGGATTCTCTACTTTAGGCGCCTCTGCTCTGAACCCCATCGTGATTCCCATCAGGTTTCGTAACTAGAAAAAAATGAGCAATCATTTCTCAGCTAAGACATGGAGACAATTTTCACACCATAAAGCCAGCAGGTCACCACTCAGGGAGAGTTAGTGTGAGGCCCTCAGGTTGATAATTTGCAGCAATTTCAGTCCCTCTTGTGGCCTTTTGTCCATTAAAACTGAATAAGGTCCACCGGGAGGTTTTTGCAGATGATCTGAAGAGTGAAATCGACCTCAATCAGAGGATTCTCTCCTTTTAAATACTCACGATCAGCTGTAAAGGTTGTTTCCTGATGTAGAGTCGAGCACACAGATTTATGAGACCGTTGTTGTCGTCTTAAACAACATGAAAACTGAAAGCGTTCAACTTTCAGTTGCACATCTCATCATCTCCTCATAGTCAGCATCATCACATTTGGTCCTTTTATTTCCCACAACTTGAAGTAGTTTCTGATCACACCAGTGTACTTCACATATATCACGCCAACTCTGAACTCCCTCTGACCCCGAGGCCAGTGAGCCGGCAACGTAGCATGTGACCGTTTGTCATAATTAATGAATACTCGCTGGAGTTCCTCCTATGATACATTTTCCGCTGCAGAGCCCGCAGCATATCATTTAGGAGGGGAGGAATGAGCGGAGATGATGCAGAGTCTGACTGGCAGCAAGAAGCCAGTTGACACGGCAGCTTGGCCCAGAAAAGCACCGTGTAAACCCGAGCCTTGTTGTTGAGCAGAAAGTAGCTCCAGGCCGCCATCGTGCCGTGTATACTTATCCAGCTCTGGTTGGAGTCGGGAGGAAAAGCCTAGCATTTATGACCTTGGTCATGTGGATCCTGAGGGGCTCCTCATACTCATGATGCATGGAGACTTGCAGCATCCGCAAAAAAAAAAAGGTGTGTACCCTCATTTGTTTGCAGGCACAGATGGAATTAAAAGAGGGTTAGAATTTAGCAACAAAAAGCTTTTAGTGAAATCTCTGCAAATGTTCTCCTCATCTGTATTCCTGCCATCGTCCCATTTCCTCTTCAGTATTATCTGTGTTTGTTTGTTTCAGCTGTTTGTCCACTAAATCTGGACACTGGGTCGTGCAAACCTGACAAACTGCTTTTCTGCGCCTGTCACAGCTTTCCGTGGAGTCTTTAATCTCTCTGATGCAGCCATCGAACATGAGGAAAAAATGTTCATTCATATGTAAATGAGAGCTCGGTCTCTCTTTCCTGACTCGTCTGAGCAACCAACTCCAGGCTCCATCAGCTTTTGTCTCCGAGTGGATTAGCTTTCATTTGGGGGCTAAATTAAAGGAAGGGTTTCCTTAATCTTCTCTATGAATATGCAGATCCTCCTATCTTTAGTCTCAGACCAAGGGCTTGAGAGAGAGAGAGCGAGAGAGAGAGAGAGAGAGAGAGAGAGGGTGGTTACTAAAGAAAAGAGCATTGTGCCTCGAAACGGAGCAGTCCCTGAGCGTAAAATGCCGAGTTTGGGTTTTCCATGGGGCTTTGAGCAAGCTTAAGAGCGTGATCTGGTAAAACAAGCATGACTGGTGCCTTCCAGCTCTCTGGGATCCAGTCCATTAAGAGCCATACAGCTGTCAGGGGGGACTCTAGGTAAGGGGTGGGGGCGTCTATAAATGCTCACCTTCCTTATTGTAGCTCTCCGGGTACAGGAGGCCAGCTGATGTAGAAGAACGCTCCGCAAGTGCTTTCAAGCCAAACATTCATTCATGCCCAGCATGAATGAATCGCTCCATCCTGCTTTTCTGCTCTATTTTAGTTGCATGTTGTCACCTTCCTGCTGTTGATGTGGGGGGCAGATTATAACCTATTACATCACCTGTTGTGCCTGTAGACCAACGTGTGGCGTCTTTCTGCACCATGACGGACATGCAGCGGGCCGAGGCGCTGCACATCTCCAGAGAGCTGACCAGACGGGTGGTGGAAGCAGAGGGAGCAGCACTGGAAGCAGAGTAGGTTTACACACACACACACACACACACACACACACAAGCACAGACACTTGAAGAAACCACGAATAATCACTGAATATTCTCTCGCCAAACAGCAGCTCCCCATCCACGCTCACCGGTAAAGTTAACCAGCTGGAGGTGATCCTCAGGCAGCTGCAGCGGGACCTCCGAAAGGTAACCTCACGTCAGTTTCCCCCCTCGATCAGGTTCTTGTGGCGCCCCGTCTTCACGCCAGCGAACGGCATGTGTGTGTCACACAGTTGCAGAAAATAGACATTGAGTTATGCGAGCCCTAAGGTCTGTGGAATACACACTCATTCACTTAATTGAATATCCGTCTTCCTTTCCACATTGTGTGGCGTTTCCCCACCTCCACTAATGCTCTTAAAACACAGAGAGAGGAAATGCACTTTTATCAGACGGGAAAAAAAGGCCGCTTTGCTATGTTAATGCCTCCCATCTCCAGTAAACTGATGAAAGACAGATGTACATGGAACTGCGAGGCTTTCATCAGACTCTTTGTGCGTGTTTTTGTGTTCAGGAGAAAGAGGATAAGGCGATGCTACAGGAGGAGGTGCAGCACCTGAGACAGGACAACATGCGACTGCAGGAGGAGAGCCAGACGGCTGCGGCTCAGCTCAGGAAGTTCACTGAGTGGTTCTTTCACACCATTGACAAGAAACCCTGAGGGGGGAGGGAGAGAGCCCTCTCTCCTCCCTGACAGCCTCTCAACTCCTACTTAAGACTCCCAGATGATCCACAGGCAAACAAACTTTAAAACAAACTATTACCGGCCCCAAGACTCTTTAAAAAAGAGCCTGCAGGTCATCCCTGTGTGGAGAGACTTGAATCCCTGACCTGGACCTTTTAGCTTGGGGATCCTCCCTAATATACGGTGCAGGGCTGTTTGTTTCTTTATCCCGGCAAACGAGACTCTTGGGGAGCCTCATCATCTCTGGCACTGGAGAGGAATTCAGAAAGGCCCCCGGATCTTCTTACAGTAGTGGAATGTAAAGCTCATTTACTGTAGTCAACATATAATCTACCTACGTATGTCACGTCAGTCTACTGTACTGTACTCAGCTGTACTGTATCATACTGCGCACACTGTCACACAGCTGTTTCTGTGCTGGCCTTCATGGACGCAGGAAAGACGAGAGGGTGAGGAAGGGAGGAGGGGGGGAGAGAGAGAATGTACTGGACATAATGAAGTGGTACTTACTGTCTGCTTGCTCCAAGAGGAATCCACATGTGGCGTCTTGAAAAATACGCTGGGAGGAACAATGAATGTAGCTCAACTGCGCCTACCCCCCCCCCCCCCTCTTTTTTATTTTAATTTTCTCCTCTGGATCTCTAAAGGTTGGATGTTTGGGCTGTTTAACTGTTTTCTTTCCCTCCGTGATGTAATGAAGGGTCACATAGCAGTAATTATGATGTTTGAAGGTGCTTTCACCCCCCCCCCCCACACACACACACACACACACACCATCACCCCCCTTCACACTTTGTCAGTAGTTTCCATTTACTGTCACAATGTCTTAGCAATAACAATGTGGTAGTTACAAAACTGTGTTGAAAAAGAAGTTAGCACAAAAGTTCCTGTGGACAAGCAGTTGTGTTTATAAAGCAGGAAGAGACTGTGCCTCGAACTCTTGGGTGTAAATGGATTGTTTCTCTTTGCTTTTCTTTCATAAACACATGCCTTGTCTGTGGCTCACTGATATCACATTGTGTGTATGAACCCGTGCGCGCGTGTGTGTGTGTGTGTGTGTGTGAGAGAGAGAGAGAGAGAGAGAGAGAGTAGTTTATCACAGCAAAGTGTGTTCTTATGCAGTGGTTTCAAGAGCATGAGAGCAGGCGCCACCAGTGAACCACACTTACAATGCCAAATGTGTTTATTTCTGTACATACCTGCCACAGAAGTGTCTTGTATTTAACACTGTTATTTAAGTTTATTTAACCTAAAGTTGTTTATTTTATTAAGGGTATTTGTTTTGTTTTGTTTTGTTTGTTTGTTTTTGTTTTGTTTTTCTGCACTAAGGAGAAATAAAGCTCTGTGTATGTTGTAAAATGTGTAGCTTGCCAGGGCAAAAAAAAAACAACAACCAAGAAACAAAACAACAAGTATATATTTAAATATATAAATGAGGACTTTGGAGATTCCAACATTTGGATGCTGCTAGATGACAGTTTGCTGGTTTGTATGCTTTTAAAATGTCTCTCTGTAAGCTGTCTCATCCCTGGTGGGACATTGGTTGCTTTTTTTTTGTTGTTGTTTGTTTTTCGTTCTACTTTTTTTGGGTTTTTTTTTTTTAAATAAATGTAGTTGTAAAAGTTATACGTTCTATTTGTGCTTCCCCCCCCCCCATCCGACGTTTGACTTGTCGATGTCTGGGTTTCGCACGGCAGCGCCAGTGTTCAGACAGTCTGACTCACGTTTTCACTGCAGATATGAAGCTGCAGCTGTTAAACTCATCTTGACACGAAGAATTACTTGCACATTTCAGTAATCAGCTCCCTATAAATCTACTATTACTGCAGATATTTTGACACAATGTCCTGAAATCTCGTTGAAACGTTTGATAAATGTAACACGTCATCTCTCATGTCAATCACGGCAGGGTTCCTGATTCAGAGAGGGAGATATTGTGAGATTAACTGCCCTACGTTCCTTACTGGATCCGAGTCTTTCCCATTTTTGAATCTTAGATGTATCAAACGGGCGTTGAAGCAAGAAAATAACCAAGTCTTGTTAATTCCTTCTGGTCGGCCCCAATAATTAAAAAAAAAAACAAAAAACAAAACCAGACCAGCCTGAGAAAAGCTCTGAATTTTTCCACTTATGGCGATGATACAGCAATGATGTTTGTCACCAAGACACACAAAAACAAGAATGTCTAATAGTGGATGCTAATGCTGGCTGACCTGGTCACTTTGTGGCATTTGTGTCCCTCAGATGGGAGAAAAAAGCGGTAACAAGCCTCTCTATTAGCCTTTTAGTCCTTTCTAAGGCTTTAAAATGGAAACATGAGACGACAACGTGTTCGCGACTTGATTCCCTGTGAGTTGCTTTAAATAAATGGCAGATGTTGCTTTCACCTCGGGGACGCTGAAGGACCTGCTGAATAATTAATCTCAAGCTTTTTTGAAAAATAATTCAATTTGTTTGCTACTTCCTGCATAAACGTCCCGGCCAGCTGCTGGAGCGCGGCCCAGCCTATCGCGTCCTCCGGGGGCTGCTGGGTAAGCAGCTGCTGTATTGTGGGTGAGGCTGGAGTGTGGGTGCCGTTTTCATCGGGCTCACCTGTGAGGGACTCAGTGCCATCCAAGAACTGTCAGGTATTTGTCCCATGGGCCACCAAACCCCTGAAGTTTGTGGCCCAAGTAGATTCTGGCTGGTCTAAATGTACACCATGAAGAGCAGTGAAGCAGATTTCTTTGCATACGGTATCTTTGAGACACTTGAAAAGTCCTGCTCCCAGTCTGTTTTACATTTCTGTCAGGCTGTCATTTGAGCATATTCTGCCTTTACTTCTGGCTCCTCTGTAGCAATTTGAGAAGGTTTAGTCAATCTATTTCCAGCAAATGTCGAGCCTAGTTCTATTCATGTAAGCAAAGCCAATTTTGGAGGAAAAGTGTATTTGATGGCTTGTGAGACGACTTTCTCTCCCGTCTCACTGCTGGTGCAGAGTTAGCTTAGCGGCAGCGGAGCTCTGCACTCAGGACTGAGGGTATCTAGAGGGTATCTGCCGGCTTGTCAGGCTCTAAAAATGATGGATTAACAGTTATACCACGACACTGTTAGCGGTTAGAAGAGATGTTTGTAGAACTGTAAAGGGCTTACAATATAGTAGCCAGAGTGTGACGTGAAGGCTACAGCCGTGGTTAATGTCAAATCCTGTGTCTCTGTGTGGGTCAATATTCTCCACGACTGAGCGTGCAGGTTATATTACCAGGCAGCCTGCTCGGACTCTCCTGGGAGTCTCGTGATCTCTGTCTGACCCCTCCATCAGGCCTCTCCACACCAGAGCAGCCAGTAAAGATTCCTGGATGCGTGTGTGTGTGTGTGTGTGTGTGTACGAGCTGTGTGCTTGGCCGGCAGCAGCGTACATCTAGATGAGGTAGTTAATCTACATGCGCGTGCACAGTGCCAGGACAGCAGATGGGAGCTCACGCTGGCACAAGACGTAAGTGTTGCCAGTGTTGTTTCAGATGGAGGACAATTCCAGGGTGTGTTGTGGAGGCTAAGAGAGGTGCCAAATGACTGGAGCACCAGGCAGCGCTGCAGATACACTCACACTCCAAGATGGAGAAGTGGAAAAAGAGATGCTGCAAATATATGGATGGCGCCAATCCAATATTACAATAACACAATGGAATCTTATTGCAAAACATGCTGACGAGCAGTAAAGTTTGACCCAACCCAATAGGTTAAGGATCTCCAGATGGCGGGAGCTCGCTCTCGCACGCTGTATTGATTTCTGATGGTTGTCTATGTCAGCACTTTCAGGGAATCAACCTTCTCCGCTCAGGAGTCAGCGTCAACCGCCGCGACACAAATTGGTTCCTCATCACAAATAATAGCATGTGACTGCTGTCCTGCTTGCAGGGTCCTGCAGCAGATGCTCCCACGCTGCCAGTGGCACCCTCGTCAAGATCCTGTTACCCAGAAGAGGGTGCGAGGTACCCGCGGCACAGCTGGCAACGCATCAAGGGACCCCGGGGGAGGTCGACAGGGGTCAGCTGGTGATTGACTGTAATGTAATCACATTTCAGCTGCAGCTTCTCAAGAGACAAAGTTCTGTTGCATTCCTGGGACATCAAAATCAACATCAATTCATATTTATCACACCACACGAGTGCTGTAAATTGAGGGGAGGCGACGCTGCATGTGGAATAAAAATTAAACAAATAAAAAGATAAATTATCCATGAATTATTAATTAAATATATAAAGTCTCTCTTCTCTTATAGTTGCGACAGATGCACAAATATTTTTGGCTTTCATAAACATTGAAAAATATTTCGATAAAAGTCGTTGTCTCTTCTGTTCAGAGAGACTTTATGGACAGTTATTATTACGGTCTTTTAATACCGTGTGTTCAAGTATTGTTTCATCATGTTCTTTTCCACCATACTTAAAGCACCCTGACGTGCCGTGGGGCTGAGACGTGCCATATAAGTAAATGCGACTTACCTTCAAGGAACACAAAGAATGATGAGCAGGAATGAGCAGCTTTTCCTTCTAAGTCTCACTAATCAAACCCTTTGGTGCAACAACCATTTGAACAACTGAACATTGGTTGAAACGTTAAATTAGCCAAGTGCACCTCTGTACAAACAGATGGTGAAAACCGTTTAACTTCACTCACACCTTTGCTGTCAATCATTCTCCTTCAGACACGCTGATTTTGGTGTTTACACAGAGAAACCTCACTACTGGTATCCTTGTGTACATGGTAAATACTAGCAGCTGTCAGTATCTGCGGCGAGGGGAACACACGTTACACTTTTCTGTTTAATTTTTGAGTTACCCAGGTAGCAAAACTTGGTTTCTCACAACCGGGATAAAACCTAATCCTGGTTTCTGTACTTGGGATTAAAGTACTCAGGGTGGTCCACAGGAATGCGTTGATTAAATCGGGAAAAATAACATAAGTGAAATTAAAGTGAATCAGACGGGGATTTTGTCATTGTTTTTTTACTCAAAAGTTGTATAGTTTCACAGCATCGTCTTCTTCTTCTCTATTCTTTTAAAGGCTGACAAGAAGTTACCAAACACCCGGAATATATACATTTTGTGAATAAAGTGTTGGAAAATAATAATAGTTACATTTAGTGCCGTGTCTTAGGGGTTTCAGTCTTCATGACAACACCATAAAAAGTGTTTTTGTTTTTTTCACTGAATTCAGGCAGATTGACAAAATTAAGAAACAGCCGGGAGTGTCAATGCTCCTGGAAGGCAACAGCAAACCTACAGCCATAAAACAAATGTTCTGTTGTTTCAGCTCAATTATTACAGCAGCAGCAGTTATCTTGATCAAGATTAAATCGTCTTCTTATGGATTCTCCAGAGGGGTGAACTGATGTGATAATTCCCATGTTCTCGGAAGTTTGAGAACGTCTGCTTGCAGATTTAACATGCGCAGACCTCAAGTAATATTCTGGGAGGGGAATTTTTCAATTAACCTTTTTACCTGAGAGATGTAAAACATGTAAAAACTGGCTACGTACAAACATGCATACAGACAGACATAGACACTGTGCGGCCCACCCCCTTGGGGCACAATCTACCAAGTGGCAGGGGACTTAATGATAGTTTATCCAACAGGGTCAAGTTTGATTCTGATCGCATAAACTGTTGTTGAGTTGAACGAATCAAATTCTAATGGACAGAGATTTCTTGCATTGATGGTCAGGGGTGATGGTAGCAGTCACCAGGTGATATTTCTATCTGGATCCTGCGATGATTCTCTAGATCGTCACAGTCTAACTGGGCACATTCCACTACACACCGAACCGCTCTGGTTGTGGCCCCCCACCAGGGAGTTGGCCAACATCCAGAAGGAGGCGCTGGCCCTGAGTGACTACCTGAGAATCAGCTGCTACGTCTGCATTGTGGGGACCAAAATCCGTGTATCATTCGTTCATTCATTTTTCAAAATAAAACCAAAACTACAAAAATGAAATAACGACTCGGTTTTTTCAATATTTGTTTCCAGACCCGCAACGGGAAAAGGGATAACGAATCGTTTTTTCCGATTTCCGATTTTGTGCACAATTGAAAAATGGACAAAACGGATAACGGGCGATTGTCCAATTTGCACAGTTTGATTTTACGCAAGCCATGTGACCCGGAAGTGAACTTTACTCGGAAACGAGAGAGAACAGCAGCAACCATTATCGCAGCAGCTCTGGATATTTCTGCGTCTGTTTTTCCCTCCTCAAAAAGTTGACAAGTAAGTCAGCGTTATCCTCCTGTCCAGCCATTTCGCTCTTGTTTTTGTACTTGTTCTTCAACTTCGTACTTTTTTTGGTAATTTTTTTTTCTTCATCTTCACTTCCGGGTCACATGGCTTGCATCAAATCGAACTGTGCAAATTGGACAATCGCCCGTGTGAGTCGGCACCCACACCCCCACCTCCAGGTACTCATGAAACCTGGAGGGATCCTGCCTACCCTGGAGACTGAGAGTAAACACATTATTGCAAAAAGAAATCTGAGAGATTTTAATGTGATTGGGGTTGGGAACATAAACCCATTTTTAAAATAAATTGCCCAAACCACATTTTTTGGTCATTATCACGAATGCGGTGTGACTGTTTCCTGTGTGTCCCATCATGCTTCTCACAATATAACTACAAGAACATATCTGGATGAATTTGTCTTTACTTCACTTCTTTGACAAGTGACTTTATTTTCATTTCATTTTTATCTGAGCCAGAAAGCAAAGCTCTCTATCTATCGGTCAGTCTTTGCTCCTTCTCCCAACTACGGTCATTAAATATGACCGAAAGAACGAGATCGCAAATTCGAGCAGCAGAAAAGGATTGCCAGGGAGGCTGATGTCTCCTTTAGGGTTGGGGTCATAAGTTCAGTTATCCACAAGAGACTCAGAGCAGAGTCAACGGTTTTTGCGTTGAAAAGAACCAGTTGACGTGGTTTGGGCACCTGGTCAGGATGCCACCTGGATGCGTCCCTTTGCAGATGTTCCAGGCACATCCAGCTGGCAGGACGCTGAGCAGACCGAGGACCTGACATCCAAGTAGATGTTTGTGGTGGATTAAGAGACATTCTTACATTCCAGAGAAATCATGCTAACGAAAAATGAGATGGCCCCCACAGTTGACAGCAATAGAGAATGATCTCCAACTCTACAGGAACTTGAAGCTAATAGCAACTGATGGCAAACAGCAAAAAAGAACTCTTCAAACCAAGTGCAGTATCATTCAGGTCTTTATCCAGTTGTATGCTCAGTAATCAAGACATACTTTAATTTGAGCTAAAAACAAGCTAATAAATATTCCAGTGACCTGTGTGACGAGCCTTGTCACTAACTGAGCTGAAGCTGAATAAAGAAGACGTGGTTTACACCGATGTGCTTTAAAATGGACATTTTTTTGGTGATAATTTTGCTGTTTTCTGTAGCTGGATGTTATTATGTGCTATTAGCTTACAGCTAAATCAACCTGGCCGTCTCGTTCTGCACTCTGGAGTCGCAAAGAGAAAAAGTCCTAGTGGGCTCCAGAAAAGTATTTGTTAGTATTTGAAAGGCAGAATACACCTCTGGGTGAAGCATGACTTTGAGCAGTGAGACAAGCCGGTCTTCAGTCCTGCTAACTGCTAATGCAGTCCTGCATTTAGCTTGTGTTGTGTACCCGTGAGGCGTAATGGCAGGATTAGCTTTCTCACCTGAACTGCTTATCTGTGCAGCTCATCTCTCCTCTGCAGGCACTTTGAAATTCCCTCTCACTCACCGGGGACACGCATCAAGAAGGAAACGAAAAGAGGAAGGGGGGAGATCCTCCAAACCAGCTGGCAGTCACCTCTCTTCCTCCCCCCCGCAGGATCCCAGGGATGCTTCTACCTGTCAGTCAAGTCTCAGGTGACCACTCTCTTAGCTCAAACCAATGAAGGGCAGCGTCTTATGAGCTGCTTGGCTGCTCGACCTCAATAGACATCAGAAAGAGTCATGAACAACAAAGGTCAGCGCTGGCTGAACAGCCCACAAACCCTCCTGTGCTGATTTTGTGTGTGTGTGTGTGTGTGTGTGTTTTATTCCTCTGTCAAACAAGATAAAGAGACAAGAACAAACAGATAGGACAGGGCTGCCGAATTATCTTCATTTGCCAAGATGTCCTTGTCGGTTGTCCTTTTCATTCTGTGAGCAGCACAATCGATTCTCTATCGGCTGCTTCCAGTGCAAACAGGCTGTGAGGTGCGTTCAAGGAGCGGGGCAGGTGGGCGGGGTTTGTGAGCCCCCACATTTCTACGTTGCTTTTTTAGAGATATAGATTATACATAGCTGCTGTAGTCCAGCTTAGTCTGTGCGGTGGAGTTGTTGTAAAGGGTCATGGGAATATTGATGTGTGGAGGTTGAATGGAAGGTGTGATGATTGGGGCGGCGAGTAGCGGAGAAGAACAAACAACCCCCACTCACCCATCATCAGCAATAAAAGCTTAACCGGAGCCTTGATCGATCATGTGTGTGAGAGTAGGAGATACAGAGACAGCAGAAGGTCAAACGTAGAGCGTGTCTCTGGTCGCCACCGTCAGCTCCAACTGTCCACACCATACCCGATAAGAACAGGACGATCATTATCAACAGCTGCTGCTTGTCCTATGCTACCAGCAAGCTAACGGTCTCATCGTGCTAACATAAGGGTATTTTAGCGTGACCTCTCTCCTGAGAACCAACAGACCTTTCACCAAATCATTTCCCATGTTAACGTGATGTCAAACGTTCTCGGTAGCCTGTAAATCCTGAGGCATGCAGTGAAGACGATTAGCATCTCACATGCCAGATGCTTTTTAAAGTCTTTATTCAACTTGATAAAACAATAAAACTCTGAAGATTTTGATTTGTGATTTTAATTAGTCAGCTTAATAGCAAGGCTTTATGTTCAGCAGGAGCAGTGAAGCAAACACTCACTATTGGTATTTTCCTGAATAGTTCATTAACCGCTTCAATAAGTCCAAATTAAGGGTTCAGTTCTTGCTCAAAGCATGACAGCTCAATTTATGAAACCTGAGCATCCCAGCTTGTTGCAGCGAAGGATTAGTTTGGCCTGGATAACTCAGAAGAAACTGTTGTAAAACTACAGTGCAATATATTTTCACATGTCCAAGACACGCAGGCCCTCGGCAGATGAATTCACGTGATACTCATTAAGCTCATTGCTCCAATCTCTCTGCATCTCACACTCGATGGCGTTCATGTATGTGGCAGCATTCCTGTGCTGCCAGGAATATATGCTAACTGTTGGGCTATTTCCTGCTAGCTTTCTGCTAACTTGAATGTGAATAAATTAATTTCATCATTCAACTCTTCCACTTTCCAAATGTTATCATACCCAATAGACTGAACTGCGGTAGCGAAACTAGTCATTTTGTAGTTTGTCCTCCATAACAACGGACTACGTTAATGGTAGATCCGATGATGTCCCCGATTTCCGGCCACAGTCCCCTTTCTGGGTGACCTGTTTCAGGTTAAAACTGCCCCTGCCTACAATGTCCCCGTCCGACATCAGATGATGTCAGCGGATGTATGTAATACCTGCCACTGCCAGAAGATGGAGACAAAGGCGCCGTGCTGTAGCTTTAAAAATAACAATAACAAATAATGGTGTCATCATCATTTATCTCTACATTCTGTAAATCTTTTTTCTGGCACTACTTATGAGTCTGGTGTCATGCTAATGTTGACATAGTTTAGCAGCACCAGCACTGTAGTTTCCACCATCTTTGTTGCTTATTAATGTGAATCTGATTACACATGTGGACAGGACAAGAACGTTCACTCAAGCGTATTTATTTACATTGTATGATCTTGTGTTTCCAGAAGTATTCAGATCCTGTAATCCAGTAAATTACAAATAATGCATTATAATTGCAACTTCAATTCAGGAATGGAAGGATTTAAAAGTAATGTAAACCCAACCTGCACGTGTTGACAACAGCTACGCAAACCTTTGACCTGAGTCATTGTTTTGCATCAACTGCTTTACTAATCTACACCATCATGACAAACATATTTGCATAAAACAATAATCTGAAGATGAAGGAGCTTTAATCTCCTGAAACAAACCACTTCAAACCTCGCACGTGCACTTGTGTGTTATTTACTTTGTTCCCCGGTGTGACATAACAAACTTAGAAGTGCTCACCAAGCAGCCCGTGTAATTTATGTGTGTAATAAGCAAAACTCATCAGGTCCATATGTCAGAGACGAGCGTTTCAGCTTCCCTCAGAGATTCTTACGTCTCCATCAATGTTCCTTGGTTCCACACGACACCTCCTCTATCCAGCTGCTCTACGCTCATCATTCTCGCTCTCGTCTTAAAAATCAATGCAGATCATGCTGGTTATAGAACTGTTCTTGTTCCCAAGAGTCAAAGTGTCACATGTCCTGTCTGGACAGCCACAGGATGGTGATAATCACCAGTTGTCCTTGGTTTTATGAGACTTTAAGACAATAGGTGCATTTGAATCGTTTGTTTTGCTTAGGAAGGCCCCTAACTGAGCACCTCTGTGGCCGCCATGATAAGAGCTGCTCAAATTCTCTGAAACACTCAGGAAAAGGAGCTGTGGTGCCTCCTATCTTGGCTCTTTTACTGAAGATACACATCTTTTCTGAGAGGAGAGGAGATAATGCTGTACCACCATCCGTCGCAGCAGCAACTTTTAAAACGATGCACCACTCGAAAATCTATCAGCATGGCTGGTGGCAAGAAACACAGGCCATTCCATCTATTCAACCCAGAGTTCTGGGGGGGGGGGGGGGGGGGGTGGTAGTTGAGCTATTAATGCACCATAATATCTGTAAAATTCTGCATCATAGTCAACTGGACTGTTTAAGTTTCCCTTAACAGTTTTCGCCTCTCATCCAGGAGGCTTCTTCAGTTCTGAGTCACTGGCGGGGAGTTGCAGGCTTTTACGGCTCTGCATGGGTGTGACACTCTTACAGTCGTTTGTCGCCGACATCTCTGGGAGAAAGTGCCCAGAAGGGAGGGAACAGAAGCACATCAGGGAAGCCCTTAAACCACTGAAGCTATCCTGTCTTTGTCAGTTTTCTACCCTTTTCCAGTGCATCACCTGTATTCTTGTCAGCATGTTGTGTGTCTGCCAGCACCTGGAGGAGCTCTAGCCATACCAACATCTGCGAGGAGGGAGGTCAGGTTTCCATCACACCAGCTACGATGCACGGCAGCATGCTGTTGGACTCGTAAAGGCCTGAGGTCTCCATCATCTGTCCCAAATACTGTCGGACCAGCAAAGGAGCAGGACAAGGGTCAGTATTGGTTCGGCATTTCTACGCTGGTCTAAGCTGACAGACCAAAAGGGGCCATGCAGAGGTGGACACTTTCCTGCTGGACCGGCAAGCTAACATTTGCTAACTAACAACAGAAACCGCTCAAGTTAGCAACTTAGGCATCAGACAGTTTCATGTTGTCATAGTTAAAGTGTGGAATCACAGTATAACATGATGGGTTTGGTTGTGTCAACCCGGCAAACAGAAGAATAGATAAATACAGCAAGCACCTCTACTGACCGGGAGGTGTAAATGTTGCACCGTCGTTTCCCGGACTGAATGAGGAACATACTGACTGATCTAAATATATAGATGCAGTATAAATAAAGTAGGTCTCAAGGCCTCAGGGGTGGCTGGCTCTGAGTAAGCCAACATTCTGTCTCCTCAGTTTATTCCAAGACTTCTGTAAACATTTTCACTTGAAGATAATTGGCAGGCATGCCTTTCTTATCCACACTCTCAATTTTACGAAAACTTCTGGATATAACAACTTGCATGCTTATCAGGTTAAGATTTAATGAAACATCAACTGATAGATATCGAGAGTTGATCTAATTCACTGTGTTTATCTCTTAAATGAGACTTTTGCATTCGCTTTCTATCTTTGCTGTTGATCTTATGCAGCGTTTAGCATTTCTGGGTTTTCCCCAAAGTCCTAAGCTTTGAAAGAGGGAAGAAAAAAACAAATTTTGGTATATTTATACAACTAGT
The DNA here is from genome assembly GCF_037954235.1 of Aulostomus chinensis. NCBI lineage: Eukaryota > Metazoa > Chordata > Actinopteri > Syngnathiformes > Aulostomidae > Aulostomus > Aulostomus chinensis. The sequence continues at coordinate 22,717,694 of NC_141335.1, read as the reverse complement.
AGAGTGCATGTTTGAAGAACCGTTACAAAACCTCCTTGACAAATCTCTGATTTTGAGTCACACAGTCGGGCGCTGACTCTAATCTCCGACTTTCATACACTGCCCCTGTTCCTTTGACTGTCCCTGGCTCAAAATGGTTTCATCATCTCAGTGAGTCTGTTATATCAGGCTGTGGACCCTCAGAAGACCCCGACTTGAAAATTTGGCGTTGCACTTCTTCAAATTTACATATATGCAGAGATGTATTCCATTTAAAGCAAGATTGTACAACTGTAGAGATCAGATGCAGCCACTGTATGTGACGCTAGTTGGTTTTTCTCTGTACAAATACCACAACACGGTAGTTGTGTGTGTAAATCTCCGGCTCTCCACAGTGATAGACTGGGTTGCATTATTCTACAAAGTGAGGCGACGTCTCTGCCGATCACACCTCACTGTCGTATCACTTTTCCTGCCAGACACTGTGAGGCACAGAAGCTTCATGGAGGGATGAAGCCAGACGTAAAGACTGGCTGTTGATGGGAACAAACATCCACTTCGCTCCTCCTACGCCTCACATCAAACACACAACACACAGGATCTAATGAAGCACCATCTGGTGCTGCAGCAGACCTGGGTGCCTGCACAGGTTTCCATCAGTGAAATACAAATTCACCACAGATACGCTGCTTCTGCTTCATTTGTTGAAAATCATCCTACAACGATGGCTCACTGTGCTCAGCAGCGTATGCGTTAACCAGCACCAGTAGTTATGAGTACTAATCAATCTGGTTTCATCTTTGCTGAATCCAGAACTTGTGATCGTTTGCGTGCCTTCCCTCACTCTGCCTCCTCTGAGCACAGACTCCCCTCTTTAATCCCTCAAATAATCCAAAAGCACCCCCCACCCCCACCATCAAATGCATTAATTGACTGTGGTTTGGTAGGACCGCGCGTATGAAGGACGTCAACAGGCACTTCGGGCGCATCCACATACGTCTCAGAAGATGATTGAGAGCGATGGTTTAAATCTGAGCGTTGGACTTCTGTCTTGGATGTGCAGCGGTAACAATATGCTACTGAGACGCCAGGCAATCACCTCAGAACTACAGCCTCAAACGAGTTCTGAAACAATAGAACAGCGTCGAGTTGTTCGTTTAGGCTGTAAAACATCGAGGTCTGCTGTTTATGTCTGGTAGTTTTTCAAATCAAGAGCTCAAACCTGTTTATAACTTTTCATGGCGCGGCTCATTTATTGCATTTGGTGGTATCGAAAAAAAGAAAGAGAGAGGAAAAAGGGTAGGTGATGGCAACGCGTGCTGTCATTAAAGTGCGTCAATGAATTTGACCGCGTGTGTGAAAGGGACACAATGAGAGATCCTGAATCGGACAGATGAGGGTTTGCACACACAATAGGTGTGATTCAGCACACAAAGGCAGCACGTTGTGGAGTGGAGTTGTGTGGCATAGAAATGAAAGGCAATTGAAAGATGGAGGGATGGCGTCTGTCATTAATAGCTAACAGGGAGAGGGGCACGCTATTTTCTGATCCAGACTATTCATGCTTGTTGTAGTAGGACTTCACACGGCGTCCACGTGAAAGAGAGCTGTCAGCCAGTGTTGGGGGAGTTTGCTCTCATGGCAGGAAAGAGAAGGTCTCTTTATGTCTACCTACACCGCTGCCAGGGTGCAAACCAACCCTGCTCTCATGTGGGGCTTGTTGTCACCCTCCAGGCTCAGCCAATGTTGGGTTTCCACGGCGACGGAGCCATAAAATGTGCCCGCTAGCAAGGCTGTATAGTCTGAGTGGCCATTCTTTCTCATTTCTTTGTCTTCTGTCCATTCTGAGAAGCATGTGTGCCTAGAAGCGGCGCACAAATCAATAGAGTCTGGCACACACGTGAATGTTGTACATTCCCACAAGCTCCTCAGGCCTTTTTCAGCGAGGAGATGAGGAGGTGAAGGGTCATCATCAAAAAGTTTGGAGCAACTGTTAACAACCTTGGCTGAAGCGAGCTGAAAAACACGTTTTAAAATGCAGTTTCAGAAATGACTGCTTTGTGTTTTTAACTGTTCACACTTTTGATGTATAACTGACTCTGGAGAAGCACTTACTGCTAATCGTTTTATAACTAAACTCACATGGGTTTGCAAGACACACACACACACACACACAAAAAAAATACTGTAGCAGCGACCATACATAGAATTCATAATAGTTAATTTTGTTTCTAAATCACAAGAGTTTCACTCAGTTTACAGCAAAGTAGAAAACTCTGGCTTCCCTCTCAGGCTTGACAAATAAAACCTGTCACCACAGTTGTTGCGAGTCCCTGACCTGATAACACACCCCTCAAGGCATCCTAAGCAGGGCAGGAAAGATAAAAAATCTCCGCTTCACAACAAATCTCTCCTCATCTGGTATTTTCTTAACCGGGTAGCTTTTTGCTTGATGCCCCAACTACCTCAGCTGGTCAGCTGGCTCTTTTAAACCCGCCGAAAGTCCTGAATGAATGATTTCTGTCTTTGGTTTGTTGGGAGTTTTGTGTTGCGGAGGCTACGTGACAGGTGGAGACTGACGGCTCTGGGAGGGGATGTGGGCGTGCTGGGCGGACTAATGTGGCGCTCACAGGCTGTCACGAGTGATTCAGACTTGATTTGATTTGATTAGGATCCATCATTAGCTGAGCATAGCTACAGCTATTCTTCCTGAGGTCACATGGAGAATGCGAAATTCAGAGATTGTCAGGTTGGAGTCTGAAGAAGTTGCGAAAGGCTTTGATACGATTTTATAGGCCGTTTGTGACTGTGACGGATTTATCGCAGTGAAATTGTAGGAAGAGGGTTATTATCATCATTTATGTTAGACTCAGTGAGGATCCTAATCATAATTGTTATTATTATTATTATTATAATAAATGATCGTCAGTGCCGTGAGTGAGGTCTATCTCTTTCATGTCTCTATGGCATAAGAGGTCATTTACTGTCATGAGTAGCCACTTTGATGGAACTGAGAGGCGAATGTAAAAACTTGAGCAAACAGAAGTGTCTCTCTGCTGCCTGGGGGTGTTCGCGTCCTCGTCCCTGCAGGAGCACTAATGAACTGCTCATTGTCTTGGTGTACAGGCTGCTGCTGATTAAATGTGGTCATGGTTATATGAGTTGTCTTGACTTTTCGGTCTTGGCCAGCTGCTTTCCAGTCTGAGCCCTTCCACGCAGACCTATTAGCGAATTCTTCTGGTGGCTTAACGTCACTTCTGAGCAGTGGCTGTGGACGTGATTGCTCATAGTTGGGCATTTTTCCAAATACCTCAATAATATCACTGTGTAAGCTATACAGCTTTGCCAGGATAATCCTGATTTAATGCCGGTTGGCTGATTAGCATCGTATCTTGCTATCTATTTGCTTGATGTTTCTCATGGGGTCTTTGTTGCATTTTAAGCGTGGTGAAGCTAAGAGAGTTAGCCTGCATTAGTGGGTAACTGATCTGATTGCAACTTTCAGATCAAGGCAAATGGTGAAATTTGAGTGCAGAGTGGCCATCTTGGTTGTACTTGACCACAAAAAGAAGATTGAAGTAACTGAAAAGGCAATTACATAGATTGGTTTGATGAAAGACGTTAAAACTTGGAGGTAGTTTTTGAGGTAAGGAAGGAGGTTTAGGAATATACACATTCTTGCAGAGACTAAGATGAAAATATTGGTTCCACTCCTATGTTTGTATGGAAAATATGAAATTCCTGTCAGCAATTAGCATAGCTAACTTAAAGAGAGGAAACAGCAGAAACCGCTTGCTTGACTCTGTCCAGCTAAAGCTGCCAGCCAACATCCCTACAGTTCACTTGCTAACAGGTATTATCCTGAGTGTTCTGGCAAAAAAAACGAGAAGTAAACAGGGTCTTTTTCTTGGACAGCTTCTTGTAGACATTTATTACCAGGGTAGAACCACAATGAGCTGGGGTTTTTTCTTCTTCTTTCGCTTCAGTTCTACAAGTGAGGTATCATTTAGTCGGAGTAACCTGTCTGAGACAGAGGTTCATAAATACCACTTGGTCGCGTCCCACACTGTTACAGTCGTTTCCCCTCTGTAAGACAACCACGCAGTTATTAACAGTGCATTTTCATGGTTGTGCAACCTGCTATCGAAACAACAAATGTGAAGCAAATAGTCTACCGTATTCCTCAACTTCATTAAAGGCAGAAATATATGCAGCCTGACTTCGTGATGCTGCACTTGACACTTTCTATGACTTTTCTATCTCTGCAGCATGTAGCTTGACGTTTACCTGGACATTAATATGGGAATTTTGGCTCATTCATTGATTAATGCCGATATCGGGCCCCTACCAAGGGCCCTGATCACTAGTTACTCATTGTGATTGTGTTTTGTCCTGATGTCTTTTTGGCTGCTTGTGTTGTGCGTGATGTATGTATGTAATTGTATGTATGTATGGTGTGTTCCTGATGTTGGTGTCTCAATAAAATACCAAGTGTTGGATCAGCTCACCTTCAAGTCACAGCCGTGTGCTTCATCTCTTTACTGATGGCACATAAAATTGTTAGCAGGTGCGTTTGTGGCCGACAAGCCATTAAATGCAATCGCTCACTATTCCACACACAGCTTTTCTGAAAATGTTAAAATTTGTGATAAATCAGAAACACAAACGAGTTGATGCGACGATCCAATGACGTTCAAACGTCGCAGGCCAAGGCAGCGGCAGCCAGTGAGAACCAACTCATGACAGTTGGAAATAGCTGTCGGCGTTCAGCAGGGTCACGCTGCCTACCAGCATCTGAAGGCCTTCTCTTCCACAGCCAGAGCTTACAAAGACCCAGAGATCCCAGCAGAGGAGGGAGGGAGTGGACGTCCACTCAAGGACGCTGGATGGAAGGAAACATTCTCACTCTGTGCCAGTTTACAGTTTTAGGTGACTTTGCTCTCTGTGTTTCTCTCCTTCTCCTCCTGGCTCCTTGTGCTGCCTCAGGCCAGCAGAAATCAGCTGATGTCTGCATAAATTCGGTGTCCCGAGGGTCTTGAAACAGCAAAGACAAAAAAGATAAGCGTGTAAAAAGGGTGAGTTGTTTAAAGTGTTGGCTTCAACTCCCTTCAACTGTTAAAGTGATCAATGCTCAGTCCTGCACCCTTGGCAAGTCTCAACAGTCTGATTCTTTCATGAGAGCTCCAGCTTTGGGGCTTGGAGCTCCTTCAGTAGTGAAGACTGTGCTGCTTTATGTTCCTCTGCCCCTCATCTGCAAGACAAACATCTGTCCTGAGTGCCCCCCCCCCCCACCTCAGGACCTCAGCCTCATTGGCGCTCTCCTTTCTGAATCTTAAGCCTCTTTAAAGATTTTATCCTAACATGCCTTTTAGTCGAGTCAGTTTTATTTGTACGGCGCCAAATCACAACTAGATATCTACAAGATATCTTATGACACTTTACAGGTAGAGCAGGTCCAGCCCCTCACTCCTTCAATGAATCTACACCCAACAATTCTCCATCAGCAAGCACATCCTGCAACAGCGGCGACGAAAACCTTCCTTTTAACAGGCAGGAACGTCGAGCAGATCCAGGATCAGTGAGGACGGACGTCTGCTTTGACCGGTTGGAGGGAAAGAGAGCAGGAGAGCAAGGCAGCGACAAAGACGGATAATAGAGGAAGACAGATATACAGAAGGAAAGAGTGGGACAGAGAGAAAGAGAGTGATAAAGGGAAGAGACTGATGGACAGACGGGGACGTGAGCAGGTGGAGCTACGGGTGGCAGCTTGAGCCTCTTCAGGTCTGCAGCCTCCTCGAGCAGCACCCGGGATCTGGGATGAGGGGAGCCTGAAGGCTCCAAATAAGAAGACGAGTTAGTAACACATATGAGTATGATTTATATATGACACATACAGGAGGACAGAGAGGGAAGAGAGGAGCCCAGTGCATCATGGGAGATCCCTCAGCAGTCTAAGCCTATAGCAGCATATCTAAGGGCCAGCCTAAGCAGTCCTAACTATAAGCCTGATCAAAAAGGAAGGTCTTCAGTCTGCTCTTAAAGATGGAGAGGGTGTCTGCATCCCAGACTGAAACTGGGAGACGGTGCCACAGGAGCCTCATAGCCTGATTTTACTGGGTGTGTCACCATGTCAGATAATTCATACTGGAGCAGCAGATTAAAAACAAGCAGATACATTCCACCAACGCTGTTGCCTAAATGTTTGTTTTTCACTTTGTCAGTTCTGCTTTGGTTCACTTTGATGATACAAATGGTGGTAGAGGCCCACAGGTACCGGGGGGCACTCACCTTTATGTCACTTCTCATTTGGGTCAACCAGGTCCGATGTGCAAGGTCACCAGCCATAAACACGGGAATGGCTCCTACCTCCCTCAGCCGTGACATGATAGGATTGTACGTGAGTGTGTGTGCTGACCACGATGAGGCCTAGCATGCAGTTTCATTCATGCCCACAGTTTTGAAGGTTTTGAAACACCTCTCGTTTCTGGACATTTCTACTAATTTCTCTAGAAATATCACATGGACCTTGTTGGAAGTTCAGGGGTTCTCAACTCTTCAGGATCCCAGACCCCCAAGAGGAGCTGGAAGCATCGGCACTGAGCCTCCCCCGTACAGAGCCAAGTCTAAACATCAGTGAACAATTAGGACTAAAATCGTCTACTTCTAATCATCTTTAAGATCTGAAACCTCTAAAGTTGAAGGTTATAAGCTGAAACTGTCTTCGTATTTCACTTAAAAGTTTGTTTTATCCTCTCTGGAACAATTTCAAGAGTGTCAGTTCATACAGTCCTTAAAATTGATGAATCAATGTAATAAGATGTTAAAAAGGTACCTTGATTTAAAAAATTGTCATGTGGCTCACCAGGGAAAATATACAGGCCCATCAGAACAGGGTTCTGCCCGGCAACGGTCTCGTGCCGACGATTATTTGTGATTTCTTGTTTGTATGGGTGTCTTATGATGTGGGTTATATTTGTAGACGGTTTACTTGGACAGTTTGATATATTTTGTGTTACTGTGGTATTTGGACACGTCTATCAACATCCATTAGCCTGGGAGACTTTGATATAACAGAGACATGTTCAAAAATAGGGCGGCACGGTAGTGCAGTGGTCAGCGCTGTCGCCTCACAGCAAGAGGGTTCCAAGTTCTGGTTCCAGGTTTGAGTCCCGGCTCCAGCACAGGGTCTTTCTGTGTGAGTCTCCATGTTCTCCCTGTTCCTGCGTGGGTTCTCTCTGGTACTCCAGCTTCCTCCCACAGTCCAAAGACATCAAGGGAGGACCAGGTTAATCTAGACTCTAAATTGACAGTAGGCGTGGCTGGGAGAGCCAGTGGTTGTCTGTCTCTATGTGTTGGCCCTGTGATGGACTGGCGACCTGTCCAGGGTGAACCCCGCCTCTCACCTGAAGGCTGCTGGGATAGGCTCCACCCCCCAACCCCCGTGTCCCTTAACAGGATAAGCAGTAGAAAATGGATGGATTTTCAAAAGTATTCTTTCATGCCTTTATTTCTAGTTTTCACAAAGTCTGTGGACTAAAGAGAGAAAATACATCTTCAGAAATCATCTGTGTGATTCGTGATCATTATTTCCTCAGACCAGTGCCGTTTTATAGGCCATATGTAAGCACAAAGACTGTGTTGTATCAGCAACAGCCAACTTGTCACGTTGTGGTCGTCCTGCTTTGCTCTCACTGTGTAGATGCTTGTTCATAAAGTCCATTTACCTTCAGGGTGTGTTTGGTCATCAGGTCAGTGGTTCATGGGCTGAGAGCTAATGTGTGTTTTTCAGGAGACTCTAATCTTTGGATTCCTTATCAGATTTTGCTTTGCTACCTAGTTCAGCCTGACTTAGCACGACATCTCTCATGTGAGGGACAACGAGGGAAAAAAGTGACATGTGCTTTGGTAATTATGACAAAAGCACATGTCAGGTTTGATCCGTGTGCTGTTGTGTCTTGACTGACTGACGTGTTTTACTGGCGTGTCCCCTGGCTGGACAACTCGGTGACAGACAGAGAGGGATGGTGGACACCAGTGGCTTGTTGGATCAGCAGTTATCCACTCTGACAAGTGGGTTTGATTCCCAGGCTCTACCAATTGATTAGCAGCCATGACCAATACTGTATGTTACACTGCCACACACTACCTCAAGGACACATGGAAAGTGTATTTATATGCCATACTGTAACAAAATGAAGTGAATGAGAACGTTACAACTGCATTTAAGATGGTAATTCCAAAATTACCGCTGTGGCACTAGAATAAGTTTGAGCATCAAGCGATATTTTAGTTTTCCCTGACACTGGCTTTAGATTTGTACATTTTATACATTTTAGTTTAATTAATGCACGTTACACAGTAGATCTGTGTGGTAATGACACAAACGCTGTATCATTTTTACCGTGTGAATTCCAACTCTTCCTCTATTGGCCGATTCTCAACAGAAAACTCGTCTTTGCTTTTTGCAGTCGATGGACATCAAAGACACACAACCACTCAACCTTGTAGCTTTCTTCAGAAGCAATCCTCACCCGATCAATCTTCCAACTCTTAGGAAAGTAGAGAGAAAGGCAGTTATTTCGCAAACAGCCGCTTCAGTCGTGACTGATGTCCTCTCACACAACCACTGCAAGTCTAATCAGACTGTCAGTCAGTAGGAGGAAGGGCAAATCAGTGTCACAGAGTAAAAGTGAGCGTAGGTCATCCACTAATGACGGCCAGTAGGTCAGAGAAGCACTGCTGGAGACACCTCCACCCGGACGGATCCACCTCCATGCTGTTGCTGGGAAGGTGTAACTGAGTCCTCCTGTTAGGAAGCTAATCCCTGGTAGTGACAGATTTAGCTGCTGCTCCTCATCCAGGGTTGATGTCATCCAGCGCGCCGACCTTCCTAACTGAGGTGCGTTCATAGCAAACGGCTTCACGCCTCCGTAGCAGCGACGCCGCACTGATGCTGCCGTTACCGGAGATAAAACTCTCAGATGAATGACGGTGAGTGAGAGAGACTTCCTCCTCAAGAGCATTGGCGAGATTTGGAGGCAGTCAACGTATTGATTGACAAACTGTCAAATGCCAGCGGGGTGTGTCGGTGATGAAGGGGAGATCTGAAGCAGCCTCAAAGCTCTGATCAGTCATCCCCTCCCCAAACCCCTCAAATCCCCTTTGGTGCCTGCAGGGCCTTCTGCAGACACCCTGCACACCACGCGCAATTACCCTTTAAGCTGTTCCCAAGCACAATTACCATGCTCCTTAGCGCAGCAACACATGGTATCGCAATCATGTGTGGAATGGCCAGTGACAGTGTTTGTGTGTGTGTGTGTGTGTGTGTGTGTGTGGCGTTAGAGCCCTTTATCATGTCTCCTGGTTGGACGGACCACACTGTGATCAAAGACTCTTTGAAGATCTGTATTTGTGGAGGTGAAATAGCAACTCTGAAATCTCACTGACTTATCCGTTATCTGCCAAATATATAAAATAGCCACAAGTAATAATCAGCCATGTTATTTCTGGTACTTATATGCTTGAAGAAGGTATAATGTTCAAAGGAAACGACTGCACAGAGTGTTTACAGCTGTTCCAAACATCCACACACTTGTAAGGTGGGACAAAGAGTTGTGGACAGAATAAAAAAAAAGCCTTCTTGCTTCCACACAACTGAGCAGCTGCTGAAGTCGGCATGAATATTTAGATCGCCGGTTGTAAAAATGACAGTGGCAAGGATGCTTTTCTATCTGACAAGCACTTAAATAGAGGCGGATTTTTTCAGCCTGGCCAAGTCAAACTGAAATAAATCAGTTTATCGCCAACTGACTTCCCCTGTAAGTGGAAGCAGTCACGTCTTCTGACGCCGCTCCTCCATGCTGTGATTTCAGCATTCGTATTTCCATTTTGCTCTAATATCAGACGTAACTCATTACTTTAATAGGTCTGATGCATCCAGAGTGGTGTCATTAATTTCACTTTTACTTCCTAGAAAAAGTAATATTTCTAAATGGCATCGTCATCGTTTATTGATTCATATTTTTAATGTTAGGAACTAAAAGAAACAAATGTAAGCTAAAAGCTAGAAGCCACATCGTACCTTGAAAAAAACGCAAACTAAAACATCGAAACATCTAAACTAAAAAAGATAATACAATTAAAAGCTGAATGTAAGCCTAATAAATAAAACAAAATTGAAACAATTACTAGCTAAACATGAGATTGAAACTCTCCACGGTCAAATGTAAACACAATAAGCTAATATTTGAACCACTGGAAGCTAAATGTAAGATAGCAAATCTACAAGGTAAAGTGTTAGCTAACTTAGCTAAAATGAACAACTAGATGCTAACTGTAAGAATGTTCAAAAAATGTATGAAAAAAGATTTCAAAGGTAAAAATACGAGCTAAACAACAAGCACCAAGTTGCTAAGATATAAAGAATCATAAGCTAAATGGAAGCATAAAAATTAAGCTAAAATGTAAACGATAAGCTAAATGTAAAACAAACACCAACTAAGCTAAAATGTTACTTGGAAGCGAAATGGAAGCTTAAAAACACACAACCTAAATATAAGCTGAACGAACACAAATGCCTGGAAGCTTCATTAAGCTGAGTGTAACAACATTTTCTCTCTTTTTAACTTGAATCTCATGTTTGAATTTATATTTTTGATGGTGAAATCTGGTTAATTCTTGTGAAAAGCACCTGATGAAACCACATATCCTGAGAAACACTGGTCCTTACTGGGCAACATGACTTCAAATGGGGGTCGGAGGCGTATCGAGAGTAAATTTGAGGGTCCAGATGATTCGCTCCCTTGTTGCCATGCTCTCACTGTGTTTCAGAGGTCTTCTGTCACAGTCTACTGGTGTCATGGCTGAACTCTGACCTCTTCTGCTTATGCACGTTGGGTTTGAATAGATTCTGTGCTTATCATAGTAAGAGACAATGATCTGAGATCCGCAACTGTTGTGTTGCTTTGTGCAGGTGTGAACCAGGGGAGGATGTGGGTGAGGTTGAGTGGTGGTGGTGGTGGTTGGGGCTTTTTTACTCATGTTTCCTTTGAAAGCTCCATGCACTGGTTGGTGCCATCAATTGTTAGAGATGGTGAGGTGATTAATTTCTGTTTCAGATCTTGGGCTGATTGGACAAGCCTTAGGGGGAGAGTCAGATTGATTGAATGGTTCTTGTTTCTGCTGCAGCGATGGTAGGAGGGGGAGAAAGGCTTCTCTCGCTCTCTCTCTCTCTTTTTCCTGCTCTCTCCCAAGAGATCAGCCGCAAATGAATACAAATCAGAGTCCTCTCCTCTGCCCGAGCCTCATTGCTCACCTTCCCCCCAGGTAGGAAAACAGAGAGAGGACGATGGAGCAGGTGCAGCTGAGTGCGGAGCAATCGGAGACGGATGATTAAAATATCAGTGAGTGCTTTTTGTGCTTGAGAGGCAACGTATATGTGTGTGAGAGAGATCAGTGCAAGAGCAGACATGGAACAAAATATCATCACAAAATCTCCAGGTTTTTTTTTTTACCTGTGCTAATACAAAGTTCATCTGCACTGTGTGTCTTGGTTAAGCACACCTGGACAGATGTTCTCAAACGCAAAAATGAATAAATCAGAAAGTCTGTCTCGGCAGATTGGTAGAACCAGCTAAAAGATAAGCTACATTTAAGAGCACGGTTTCTCTCGTGTGTGAGTGTGTGAATACAAACAAGCTTGTGGAGTGTTTGAGTGCTTGTCATGCTGAAGCATACAGACACAGTGACGGTGGCAGAGTGACCCCTTCTGGTCTGATGCCCAGCATGAGAACCCAGTTCTCCCAGTCGGTGCTTTACAGCGTCAATATTCACAGGTGCTGTGCATCTATGGGGATTAAATGCGCACTGCAGCCCATCTGACGCGACATAGCAGGTAAACACAGGTGTAACTGGTGAAACTAATTACGGTTGTGTTCCATTGAGTGTCACAGCCATTCAGCATGAACAATATCAGAGCTCTGGCTCGCCTAAATGGAACAGAGCTATAATTAACGTTATTAATTACACCTGCGCTGACCCTGCCCGTCCTCCGGAGCTCACATCTGTTTGTTTTTCCAATATACTCAAAGGTTACACTTGCTAATAGTTAATGGCTCTGCTTGATTCAGTTTATTAAGATCAATTATTGGTGACTAATGTGATGTTTTTTTTCTCCGCCGTTTATGTCGTTTGTGCATCAGTGGTGAAAACTGCTTGTTAACTGTGTGTAACCTCACGCGACACTAATCCTCCTGGTCTTAAAGCGACGCATGAAACTGACAAATCCTTTTTTGTCTTTAGTAACACACGGTGTCGTCGTGGAGAGAACCACAGACAAACTGCAGCACGTCGAGCGAAGTATGTGAAAGTAACCTTGGACACTGGGCTTTGATGCTGCCGACTCATGGAGATTAGCAGCGCGGTGTCAGTGTGTCAACGCCGGTCTCAGTCTGGTGGCGTTTACTCTGAAGACTCCTGCTGTCAGTAGCGGGTTATGGAGCATCATGGATTAGAGCTTGAGTGAGTCAGGTGCGTGCAGCTGGTGTTTGCATTAATCAGAAGAGTGCATCGGCGGCGTCCTGGCGAGCCCGATCACGCTTAGATTAGTGACGCACCAAAAAGGAAGCCCATTCCATCAGTAGCAATAATGACATTTTATTCAAATATTCTTCCATTAGGTATTCATGTCTGCCTTAACCGTGATTGAAAATTACACTTAACTCAATTTGTTTTACTGACTGACGTTTTGGAATTCAGCCTCACTGAGATAAACTACTGAGATACTGAAGGGTTTTGGATGTAGGTCAGCCGGCAGCTGTTGTTCTTGTCCTCTCGTGTTTGAAAGGCTGCGGTGGAGGGTTGTGGGGCTACAGGTGGCGCTCTGCTCTCCTCATCCGTCTTCATTCACGCCTGAGTACTTTCTCATCATTGGGTCTTTAGTCAAATGCTCCGTCATGCACCCTGAGCCCCCCCCACACCAGAAAATCCGCTGTCCACACTGAGGTAAGGTCTCATTTTAGTCTAAAATGTCAGTGATCAATGGCCTTTTAATTCAATAATTATTCAAACCTGCCCTGCCTGAGTGTGATTTTGTTCCTCTGGATGCTTTCAGGCTATAATTGTCAATCTCACTCTCAGTTTGCTTTTATCTCGCACTGAATGAATAGTGGCTCCAAATCCTCCCTGGAGGCTGTTTTTCTCGGTGAAGGCTGTATGTCCACAGGCTAGAACACCATGAATGCACCCCCCCTACACACACACACACACCCCTCCACCCCCGGACACCGCTAATCACCACTAAATCAGATGCCTTGGGCCATTTCACAGGACAATCGTAACACCGCTGTCTCGCCTGGAGGCACATCACCATACGGAGCAAGAGCGGGAGGTATTTGTAGCAGAATGGGACCGCCATATGTCTTGGATAAGGGTTTTTTTGATAATAGTTTTCCATAATATGAACACACACACACACACACACACACACACACAAAATAGCTGTGTTTGCATCACTTCAGAGGCCATTTCATTGACTCACACCAGAGAGGTGTGCTTGCTGCTCTCTGAAGCACCAACAGTTGGGTTACTCCACCTTTACGTCGGGGTGCCTCTTTGCCCTGTTCTTTAAAACGACTGAAGCCAGAAGTATAGCAGTTAGATTAAAGATGTGTATAAACAGATATCAGTTTATTAAAAGGATAAAAGAAGCAGAGGACACTTGGAGACCTCCTATGTGCACCTAACAGCAAACTCAGTTGCTAGAGAACACGTCACACATCACAACTGTAGCTTCAGTTCAGCTTTTAGATTCCTGGACTCTCATCAAACAGGACGTTTTGAAAACACGTAAACATGTGGAGTCCAGTTCCTGGGGTTTACTGTCTCTAGTAACTAACACGAGTCCTTAGACTGTGCGCTCTTTGACCCCGTCTGATTACATTTTCTTTTATACGGCGTAGAGTTTGTGTTATCATCTGTACATTCTTTTGGTGAGCTCAGTATCACAAGGTTTATGTTACTTTGTGGACTCTGGGGTGAAAATACCTAATTTACATAAAACTATTACATCATTTCCATTTGGACCTTGATGCAACATGGCAGTAAAGGCGTGTCCGGCTAGATTTGGGACTGATCATGTCAGCCCAGTGGCGCTATGACTAACCTGCTCTGAAACATAACGCATCCTTCCTTCACCTCCTTCATCTTAGGTCTGATTGGCCTCATGGTTGCTGTCTAATCCTGCCGACAGACAACAAACAAACAAACAAATGCCACAAAAAATAGATTAAGCTATGCTAATAGCAGTCAAAGATCAGTGCAAATGAGCATCTTGAATTATTTTCTTAAAAAGTCAAAGTTGAAGCTGTGGAGCTGCAGACAGAGTCTACCTCACACACCAACCTCCATCGCCGCTGGCCCTTGGGAGCGCTGTTGTCCCCTCTGCCAGCAGTGAATCGATGTAGTGTTAAACCAGGAGTGTCTGAACAAAAAAATAGTTATTTGAGCCCAAACCACGATGCTCTGCCTCCAGTATCGAGGTTGTTTGAAGCTGAACTGAACCAGACCTGAACACATGGTAAAGCATTGTTATTTTAACATGCTGATTTGTAACCGAGGCTCCAACGTGGTTACGTTACGTCCCAGAAGGACGGAACAGACGACTGCTGTGGGTCAGGACTTGTTGAGAAAGACATTTATTTCTTTAAGAATTGAAAAGCCACTGGATTTAACAAAGACGTGGCTGCTGTCAAGTATTAGGTTGATGCATTCTGACAGTTACTCTGAGCCTGCAGCTCAGACACACACCAGAAGAGGATTCAAACATTCCCAGTCTTTAATATCACAACTCGTTGCATGGCAGCAACATGAATATAAAATATTAAACGATTTATATTGACTTTGTATGTCTCATGCTCCATTATGATATCAGGATGAATTATTCTGTCATGGCAAGGAAATCTGTGGTTTAGAATTGAGACGTTCTTGGCTGTGTGTGTTGGAGGTGAAGGTCGGGATGGGTGCATCAGTCATATCCACACAATGGCGACACAACGGAGCACTGGCGTCTGGCGAGGAGGAAAAAGCCTCAAGGATCCCCTTTCGGCAGATGGGGGTGTGTTAGCAGGGCAGGCAATTAGGACAGCTATAATCCTCCATCTGCTTTCCTCCATCGCAGTCCTGTCAGCCAGAGGCCCAGAAGCAACGCTGCCCCAAAACTCTGAAGACCCGGGATGACACCACCCGCCGGAAAAACCTGAAGGGGAAGCTGAGCAGCCTCTGTCAGCTGTTTTATTGTCTTTTAATTTCAAGTTTTGTTCCTTACACCTGCTTCTTCTCTAATTCACCCCTACTCCCTGATCCTCTCCTCGTTCATCACTTTCCAGCCTGTACTTGCATACACATGCATGGAGGGAATAAATAGTGCAGAACAGACGCAAACGTATTTTAAGGCCACTGCTGGTGTAAACACACCCCCATCACCATCCTGACTGGTGCTGCGATTCTCTGCATAAACAACATCTCTCAACATGTCGTCTCTCGTGAGACCCGCGTGCTGTTACCTTCAGCTGAGATATTCTACACTGATTCAGCTTTGAGGATGAACCAGCTGTGATTTGTTGTTTCATGGCTAACAGAGCGGACACATGCCGAACACCGCGAGCAGATGGGTCCCCAACACAAAACACCAGCATGTCCTGCCATGACGCTCCACACACCACAGTGCTGGTGTCGGTGACGGCCAGGGCAGCAGAGTGCGTTGGATCTGAGCTAGTTTAAGCTTTTCATTCATGAAAATGAGCAGAATAAACACCTAAACGCCTCTGAAGAGTGTCTGTCTGCCTCCATGTGCTTGTATCGCCGTGTTAGGGTGGTAATGTGGTTTTCACTACCTTCTTGCTCCCGAGCACAACTAAGCTGTTTCTCACACATCACGTGAGTGAAATGTTTTTTTTGTGGGCGAGGTAATATGCAGTTAGCGTGATGATATTCAGCCAATATGCCATCTATTATTCCAATTCATTGAGTTTCAACGTGGATGTCGTTTAAAGCGAGTTCAAATAATGGCTTTGTACTGATACGGAAGTGGAACCCCTAATTTAAAAGGGTTTTTCTTTTATGTTTGGCCTTTTTACAACATAATTTATGTGCCATGATGTTTAACTTTTCAAATATGTGTCAACCGTCCTGATGTGATTGACAGATGAATGCAGGATGTGTTTACCAGGAAGGGCCGCTCGCATAACTCTCTTTTTGTTAAATGTTAAACTCTTAAAAGCAGCACGAGTGTATTGGCTTGCTTATCTTCCCTTGTATCACAGCCTTTAGCCTTCTGCACACTGTCCCAAGATCCAAAATGGCACATTTGGCACACATGTCTGGATTTATTCTGGTCTAATCAGGTCAGTCTTAACGCACTGGCTCCTTTTGTGTTCCAGCTTTACCTCTGAGCTCTATTCATCTGCAGGCACCTGTTTGTTTTCAAAATCATTTTAGAATGAAAAAAACCCTCAGTTCCTGTGTTCAAACTTCCTCGACTGAGTGCCCGTAGCTATCAGACTGACTTCAACTGCTTGATTACCTAAACTTTAGGATTACCTTGAGACTAAAAATCATGTATTCACTCCAGGAACAGCTGTCATTTTACTTTGGGTATAACTGTCAAGGCTTTTTCAGCAAATTTCATCCGGGATTGAAGGTGTTAAATGTTACATGTTTGAACTTTTATTCATCCATCGTCTTTGAGCTCATCCTACCCAGGGTTGTGGTGAGCTGGAGCCCATCTCACTTAGAGGAGGGGTAGCCTCCCAGATTTCGATGTACTTTTTGTTATAATCCCTGAATTTGTCACGATGTCTTGATGGCAATCAATAAACTATGATGTTTAAAAAAAAAGGAAGCATCGAAATCCCTGATACCTAAGGAGTGCAGGACCAACTTTACCTCCACTCAATCAAAAACCGCTACCAGTTAGATTGGTTGGCCTGTTTAGCTGTCCATCAACAGCCAAAACCAGACTGCACCTGATTGGGCAGCTTAGCTGTCCGTCGAAAGGCTGAGACCAGGAAGCCTAAAGTGGGTATCAACGCCTTGTTGGATTGGTGTTGGGTGAGCAGCATCAAGGAGGACGAGCATGGATCCAGAAGAAAACACAGCAAAAAGGAAAAGGTCTTTTGTAGAACAAGCAGTAGATATGAGGGAGAAGGATAAAAGGCTTGGTGCAACGCGAGTGATTCTTGGGGATTCATTTTCTCGCTGGAGGAGTCAAAAAGAATCTAAAGGTTTAGCTACGGATGTGCAAGTAGCAGCCTTTCTTCTGGACAGGTAAGAAACCCATTTGCCGACTTTGCTGGCTAGCTATAGAGGCTACACTGGCGGAAATTTATTGTCAGTGTAGGTTGTGAGCTGGAACAAAAGTCTATGTAATGGTCGCTGATCTATTTAGTGACATAGTTTACCGGGGAGGGCGAGTGGGAGCGAGGAGGGAGGGTCAATGATCAGAGTATTTAATCCAAAAAAGGTTTTGACACATTTATGCTGTATTGTTTAGATATTTTCTTTTGTTAAATTATATTAAAAAAAATGTATAAGTAAAAACGTAAAAAAAGGAAAAGAAAAAAAGCCAAAGCAGCCGGCGCCTACCCCTCCGTTAACACTGGGCTGATATAGAGAGACAGAAAACCCCTCTGTCTGAGCACCAGCAGAGAGCCCACGCAAGGTCCCAACCAGCTGACCACCGCACCACCGTGTCACTGTTAACAGTGTTTCACTGACTTCTTTCTCTCTCATTTTTTTTCTTGCATTTTTCTTTTTTTTTCTTTTTTTGCCCTTTCCAGCCATTTTCCTACCTCATATCCTCCTTGCCACTCAGACGGTTCTGTCTGGCAGACGCCCGCCGGACCCAGAGGTGACGCTGGGAACTGAACCAATCCCTTTTATTGGACCATTGCTAATTTGTGAAGATTACAGACTTCTGGATTTGAACCTGCACTTGATGCTCATTGGCCTCTCTTAATGTAATGTACATTTCGGGAAATGTGACTTGCAGACATACTGAATATAAAGTTATTGAATGTAAATTAAAAAAAAAAAACATCATCTGAAGTGACACTCGCTGGTTCATTCAAGCTGTCTGTCACTTAAATGTCCTTTTACTTGACAAATGTGTTATGTACAGTTGTTGATATGGATTATGAGGATTAGGATTACTAATTTTTCAAGTGTAAGAGGCATGCAGTTCTTTAATGACTGTCTATAGAATTAAAGGCTTATAGTGAGGGTGTGTTGTTTATACACTGCAGCTTTAAATCCACACACTCCAGAGAGTCACTGGTAGACACCGGGCCTTGTGGGACCGCGCTCAGGTTCAGAGTAAAATGTGACAAAGCTGCAGAGTTGTCAGTAGAACCAGGATGCTCTATATATCATGCAGGCTGCTTTGTTCAGCCCCCCCCCCCAGGGACAGTGTAGAGCCACCAGTGGTGCATTGACCTTCTGCAATATTAGCAGGTCACACAGAGTGCAGGGCCTGCCTACGGACTGCTAAACGTCCCAATGAGAGGAGGTGGAAATAATGTAGCAGGCAGTCCCAGGAACTGCCACAGTTATCAGTTTTAGTGCTTATTGCACTAAATCCCTATTTATTTTCTAATTCAATCTGGACTCAGTGAGCTGCAGACTGCACACTCAACAGAACGACCAGCTTCCAGCGAGATGGAAAGTGAGTCACTCAGCTAAAGAAAAAAAAAAAGTGAGCTCTCTTATGTGTAGTCATGTTTTTCCTCTGAAAGGTTTTTGTTTTTTTTCTTTCTTCCAAGCTCTTTGGAGGCTTGTTCCATCTGGCGCTCTATCCGGGGGCATGAGCCTCGCTCTCAGTGGTCAACTGGAATTCAGGGTGAGGGGTCAGTGCATTAGTCGCTGTTATTTTCAAAGTAGAGAAAGCTGAGACAACAAAGTTGGACCTAATATGACTTTTTTTTTTTAAGCAAGCTTTGCAAGTCTGCTCGTGGTCCTGCAGACCGACGTGATACTGGGTTAACAAATCAATAGCACTATCTAGTTAGGAATATCTACTTATGCTTTTTGTTTTTTGACATCATTGTCACATTTGAGCACCATTTTCATGATCGTCAGAAGCAGAAAGAAGCTACGCTATGAACGAATTTTTGACAAAACTTCTAAACTTTAGGCGTGTGGTTTTCAGGGGAATATTTTCATAAATATCTGTGTCAAAGTTCAAGGTCATCTATCCAAGACATATCCCTGAAAACCTGCAGTGAGCAAGAGCAGGTTCCCCTGTCAACATGCACGCGTGATATTTCAGTCAGGACCAGAGTGCTGGACTTCTCTGGGTAGCAACAGAGATTTTGTATCCGGGGAAATTTTTTGTAATTCACACATTGTAGAGGAAACAGGAACAGCTGTAAGCGCATGGTAAAGGCATTACACAGTTTTAGAAATTGTTTGAATCAAATCCACATGTAAATCAACCTATTACTTGAAAAACACATTGAATGAAATGTATTTTATATTAGTTTTGTTATTATTTTAAATATTTTGGGTTTATTTCCATTACAGGTTATAAAAATCTCTGCCTCTAACGTACCTGGAACGATTGCTGGTAGACCCTTCGACCTCCAGAGCTAGAAAATAATGGAACTGGCTTGCACAAGTGGTTTAGCCAGTCAGCACAGCCCCAGTCACGCTTGGTGAAATGCGCTGGGAAAAGGCCACCTTTTCACATAAAAGCTACCTTCCGCTATCGGCAGGAGTCGAGTCTCTTGGTTCTCTATCATATTATCTTTCACAAGTGCAGCAGGACCAGTTTAACATTTGTTAACAGTCACAACATCTCTTTTTGCCTTGATATATTTTAACTAATTAGAGAGACTCATGGTTGAAGGTAGAAGTATTCCAGAACTGTTTTGATCTCTCTGGCTAAATGCCAGCGTCATCAAGCTGGTGTTTGATGAAGCGGATCCTCCGAATCTGACACCAGCGAACACGACTAGAAATAGATGCAAGACACTGGACTGATAATAACACAGCAGTAAAAATAGTTGGCATTGATTCCAGATAGAGTGTGTGGATGAATTACAATGTGTTATTGGCAAGAAGAAGTGGAGTGTGTGAACTGGAGGTGTGAAAGACAACCAACAGTCCTACTGGAGCATATTGGAAAATCTGCAGTCTGTTGTGGTTTTAATGGTAACGTCAGAATCTTAATTTGGAATCCTAATACTCACGACATTCATAAAGTCTAATGATACATGACACAATTCAGACCAGTCAGAGGTGACAGCAGTGAAAAGTTCAGATTCGTTTAAGCGTGTCATCAGTGGTTATTTCAGCTGGAGTCACTGCTGTGGTTTCTGCATGCTACACCACTACCAGCAAAATGGCAGAAATTACACTAATATAATAATAAGATAATAAAATTGGATAACAGCTATTTTAATTCCTAAAATTCCTCAGTGTTGAAGGACAGCTGAGACTTTTTTTTTTTTTTTTGAGAATTATTCTTATTTTTCCACCATTTTTTTAGAGGCAGGGAGGCAGACGGAGACCCTTCCCTCCTCTCTGTGTGCGTTATGGTGCTCCAGAGTCCGAGAGCCCCAGTGGACCAAGTACAGTTCTACCAATGCAGGTTAAAAAAAAAAAAAAAGGATGTTTGGGAGAAAAGAGTGTTTGATGACTTTTGAGACATTTTTTCCTACTGCCCCTCTGCTAGTGTTCATCGCAGCTAAGCTAACAAATGGTCAGCTATTGGATTGGGGCCTGGAGCGCTATACTGCATGCAGAGAGGAAGTGGAGGGGGTGAACAGAGAAGAAGGAAGGGTGAAGGTCTTTGTTTCATTAAACCAGTCCCTCTCCATGCTAACATCACTCTTAAATTGCACTGATTATAAAAAAAACGCAAGTGTGATGATGTTAAAGACGTGTTGTGTGGGACTTGTGCAGGAAGTGGAGCTGTGCCTCTGGCAGAACCTAGCAGCTAATGTAGCATGCGGAGACGTGCTGCTCGCGCTGTCATTCATTTCCATTAGCCCTGAGTGGGAGTGTCAATGGAGATATCAATCTAACACTGAAGCTGTCATGTGACACCATGCTGGAGTGACAAAGATGGATGACACCTTCTCGTGAGTAAGTACCTGAATACAAGTCAGGAAGCAAACTGGATAAATGTGTATTTCTGTCCTGTTCAGGATCAGGAATCCGTCTCTGAGCTGTATGGTCAGTGTGACACAGAGATGCTGTGGCTATGACTGACGATGATAAGTGCTGACTCCACGCAGGTCTGAGTCCAGCAGCTCCACAAGTAGGTCACAATGTGGAGGACACACACCTGAACCAATTGCTGGCTGGCACGCAGGATTGCGTTCTCTCGCTGGAGCGCCGCAGCTTGGATGGAGCAGCGTCAGGTGTCTTTTCTAAGGATTTATAAATAGCACAGAGCTGCTCCCCAAGCTGCAGATCTGCCTCCCTCTCAGTGTCATTAAGCCCAATTGGAGTGGTAATTGCTTATCGCGAGGCAGTCAACCACATCGCTGATGGATGGAAGGAGACGACAAGACTATTTTTGGTAAAGCCGCCGTAGGGACATGTTTTACGTACCATTTTCTCCTCACATTTCACTTTTCAGGTGCTGCCCAACATTATAGCATGGATGTATTTATGCACCGGGAAAAAAAAGAAGTTTTGTTTTGTTTTGTTTTTCTCTCCAGCAGATTTCTGAGACCACACTCTTTAATTGCTGACCTCACACACACAATGATCGCTTTGTGAACACACGCACAAGCAGCCGGCTGGTGAAACGTGAGCACCCATCAAAAAGTGGAACAATACGGCTCATTCTCGTGAGCGAGGAACCAGCCGGGAGGTTATTTTTCACCTCACCAGCTCACCTGTCCTGCAGTCTGCTCAGTGACTGATAAACCAGCTCGGTTCGTGGCTGCAGATGGCAAGACGGTGCTGATGGGGCTCTCTGGTGTTCTGGAGATTGCACAGGGATGTGCTGAGGGGAGGGCTTATCGAGTGTGAATAATAGTAAGACTATCTGGACTGTGTAATGTACGGGGAGGAATGAGGGGAATGGATGAAGGCAGCGCCATGGCAACAAAAACAAAGCAGGGGGGGCAGCACAGCTAAGACTCCCGAGGCGACTGTTCATTCTCTATTTGTGGGTTTCTCTTATCACCAATAACAAGATGCTCACAGTAGCCCACAGTTCATTCATGCTGGAGGGTTCAATTGATTTCTATACAATATGTTCGACTTGAATAACTAGAAAAACACACATTCTTTATGCAAGTTTTTTTTTCTAATCTTTTGAACTCAAAATCAGTTTCACAATGATGAACTGCTTGTGGAATTATTATTATTTTTTGCACTTTTCCAATAAAAACAAATATACACTCTCCCTCTTCTTTTTCATAAATTAAGCACAAAAAAAAAAAAATTCAAGAAAAAGTGAGAAGAGAACATGGTAAAGTTGGATGCCAATGTTCCAGGAAGAGTTGAGCTCTTCCCACCGCGTCTGTGACCTCGGGGTGACGCGGAGACAGATTCCCTCGGGTGCTTACAAAGGGCTCCTCAAGTCCACTTCCTACACCGCGGGAGCAATGGCTGCTTTTGGGAAGCTCCCGGGGAGCCACTACAAAGTGAAGCCATGGCTCCGCAGTGCACCGGCTGCAGAGCAGGATATGGCAGCCCTGCCCGCTGTCCCTCTGCAGGCTGTATATTATTAATCTGTCAGCTGTATATTAATAAACTTCAAAGACCTCAACTCTTGGTGCGCTCCATGTTTGCCGGTTTTGCCCTTGAAAATGCCCTGGCCTTAATTCATTTTGTTATATGACGTTCCAGACGGGACAAGGTCAGTAGGTATGAGGACAAAATGCAGTTTGCAGTTTTTCATGCTGCCAGAGAGATTTGGAGGGCGTCACACTGAGGTCATTTTAAATAGATTAACTAGACGTTCAGTGAGGCTTCGCCGGTTCGACCAACAAACTGACTTTTGGGAGAAGAATGAGAAAGTGGACGTGTGCGTTTGTGTGTAGGGATGCAGCCAAGAGGGAAAGTGACCGGGAAACAGCTATAGATATTTCAGCTCTCGCTGAGAGCAGAAACACGTTCATTGATAGGTTTTAATATGTAAATGAGGCTCATTCATGTTCTTGGTGCTGTGCCTTTGTCTGTCAGCGGGACGACTCAATTTTCACCAAACTCGATGGAGGGGTGTAGGCAGGGCCAGCGAGGAAGACACTCAGTCTTGGGGCAGATCCATTTAACTCAGAGCAAACATGGCTGCTTCTTTTTGTTTTTTGCTTTGGGATTAGCTGAACGTGTTGCGGCGGAGGCATCTGCTCTGCATGAGCCCCCTAATTATCATCTTGTTTTCACAACAGTGCACACCCAGGAAGGTTTGGTGGCAAATGTCGCGTGTTTAGCTACATTCTCACTTGTAGAGGCTTCCACTGATGTTTCTTACACTTTGCATGTTTTCAAGGCTTTGACTTCTCGCAACTTTTTCAACGAAGTCAATTTTCCCCCAAGTCGTGTAATCATGTCTGATACATAAAATTAAAATATGATCTCAGGAAAATATGGCAGGCTAGAACTTGTTTAGACGCGTTTTTCCACACAGAGGTGAGGTAAATGAAAGGGAAGTCCCCGGTGGTATTCAGGGTTTGAGGAGGAATCAAACTGACTTCAGCAATGTGCCGAGACATCTTCATTCCAGCTGATCATGGAGATTTGATCATTAAAAATGTCCAACTCGCAAACACATTTAAAAGCTTATAAGAAAAAGTCTAATTTGGAAAGAAATGTAGTATTTCTTCCATATTTTTGGTGTTTTTTGATACCGTCATGAAGTGTTTTGGTTGCCGCATTATGTTTGTCCGTCTGACCTCCGGCGTGATTATGCAGATGAACAAAATGGAGGGATGGAGCTCGGGCCAAGGACAAACGCATTACATTTTGGATCAAAAATCACAGCGACGTTTATTTGAGACAGTTTTTTTGACGGAATGTTCAGAGGCGACAGCGGGGCCGAGGAGGTCTTGAGCTCTTCTGAGGAATAAAGTTGAACTTGCTGCTTTCCAAAAAACTTTCTTTCTTCACACATGAAGTTTTTGTCAGAATCACACACACACACACACACATGCACAAATGTATCTTTTTCCACACAAGGGCTGAGTCTTAAATTAAACACCAACGTGTTATTTAGAGTTACATGGGGTTATTTTTTTGTATGTTCAAAAACTTAGTATGAATTATTTAGAAAGACACTCTTTCTGGATGAGGCCAGTAGAAGTTTCCCAAACAGCAGTGGGTTTGAGATTAGATTGTAACAGATTTGTGACTAAACCTCAGCAGTTTGTGTGACTTTGGCACGGGTTACCATGGCAACGAGCCTCCAGCTAGCAAGGAAGCACTTACCAAATGCCTCTGTGTGTTGCTTCCAGAAAGTGTGTAGAATGTTTGCAAGCATTCACTTTCTGAGTAGATAAAATACCGCAGGTGATCATTTTTTATTTTTTATCTTCAAGTTTGGAAGCCTCCCGGCCTTAATGACGTACTACATAAAAGTTACAGCTATGAGCCGAATCCTGGGCTCAGCACAAACTAAGCAGTTATCGTCACCACGGCGACGTCACGTTTGGATATTTCTGTCCGACTCCTATTTGAACTCATTGTTTCACCAAGTGCTGCTGGATTCAGTGGTGGGACCAGACTAGTCTCAGGTACAACTAGGACACAAACATGTCAGTCACACTGCAGGTCATGAGATGCTAAACTTCCCACAGTTCTTAAACACGCAGATACAATTCTAGCGCTGGTTAACAAATACAAAAATTCTAAAATGAATGTTGTACGGACAGATGAGTGGCGGCGGCATCTGCAATATGACAAATACATCTATAAACATGTGGATTATATTCAAGTGTGACATGCAATCCGCTTATGATTACAATACACGCGATATGTGTGTGTGTGTGTGTGTGTGTGTGTGTGTGTGTGTGAGGTTAAACAGGGGTTAGTTCAGATTAAGATGATCTGGGATGCATGTATTAGTCTCCCTGTAATCTATAATGTGCCAATCTAATCAACAGTTTTATATTTTTATAACTTCATTCTCTCACCATTGCCCGTGCCACCTGTTGCCCGTGTGTGGCTATTTAATGGCAGTCAACGGTGCAACCCAACATATAAAGAGGAACCACTGCAAACAAAACCACTGACACGGTAGAGAAATTAAATTCCTCATGTCAAAAAATAAATATGGTTCAGGGATGTTTTAGTCATGCACTAATTGAGTTTTACACGGGCTCCAAAATGCAGCGCTTCGTTTAACACCAGGCTCACCTTGTCACACCAAGTGTCTTCTCATGCCTGAGGCGAAGACAGGGCAGGATATTAAAATATTAAAACAGGCTATTCTTCTGACTCCAGTCCGTGGTTGTAAATCTCCAGCATCAGTTAAACTGTCCAGCAGAGGAATCACACACACACACACACACACACACACACACACACACACACACACACACACTCTTTAACTCTGCTGCTGACTTTCCTGGTGTCATGACACAATATGCAGCTTTAATCCACTCTCGAGCTCCGTGATGAATATTGATGTTTCCATTTATATTTATCTTGTCTCCCTTAGCTGTGAATCTGCTTATCGACCACTTCCATTTCATTTGGATAATTCATCGCGGGGTGGTTGTCACGCAGCAGCTGTAATTCCAAACATTTGTAGCTGTACAACATGATTAATAATACATCAACAGACAAATGAAAGAGCAAAACATTTCACTATTACTCTGTGTTGTTGGAGGGAAGATGTGTTCTCTCAGACATGAACTGCAAGCTGGCATCTTTTATAGATATACAGTACATCCTCCCCTACAGGAGTACTCACACTCACTATCTGCCTCCTGCGTCATCCTCTATTCCCTCCTCTCTTTTTCACCCTGCTTCCATTTGAAATTCCAAATGGCAGTAATGTCCTTGGGCTGCTCTTCATCATCTGTTTGTGGAACTGAAAAAAAAAAAAAGGATGGGGAAGTTTTAGAGGGCCAATACAGCTGCTCTTGACACATTTAGCGAAACGCTGCACGTCTCAAGGCTAAAGTGGTATAAATAGTGTGTTGGGCTCTTGTCACAAACACTGAATTTTGTTTTGCGCGTGTGTGTGTTTGTAAAGAATGACCTTCCAGTGATCCCGCAGACTTAAAACTGAAAGTTGTAGCAGGATGTTTGTCACTCATAAACTCAACTTCCAATTCTCATATTACATCAGCACGGCCCGGACGTGACCCCCTACAAGTCGTAAACCACCTGATCTGGTGGATCGCTCAGAGAGTTTAGTTTTTTTTTTGGTGATTGGAAAGCATAGACCAGTCTGTGTGTTTATGGATGTTTTGATGGTTGTGAGCTATGATTCCAACGAAAACACAACCCCTCTTTCTCATGCAGCAGTCATCAAGGGTTCACTTGTGCTATTCCACAGACAGGTTTGGGCGGAATATCAGCAAACACCGGTATGTCGTCAGATTATAAAGAGAATACACAAAGACAGACACCTTTCTACTCATGCAGGGCCAGCACGACTAGCAGTGGGTGCTGCAGTGATGAGACCTGTGGGCGGGAACCGAAACCGCTGACAAATCCCAAATATTGAACTGACAGATGCCATGAAGCCTGACATTAAGAGAACTGCAGTTTTTGACATGTTAAAGTTCTATAGAAGTATAACTACTGATGAGTGTGTCTGCGCCCGTGAGACAAGACTGTTTAAAGTGACTAAAGGTTCTCAGCTGAGCCCTAGGGGTCACAGCCACACCCAGGAAGTGAACATCTCCGCTCTGGCGCTGCAGTCTCATATCTGGGCCAAACTCAAGTGAAAGGAACGAGGGCGACCCCCACCCCATCGCTCACAGGAGCTCTCATTACTCCCCCCCCCCACCCCCAGCCAGCGCTCCCCATTCTCCCACCAAGCCAGGTCTATCCATCAGCCCTATCGATCCTGTCTTCCCCGCTGTGGTACCTGTCTGTTTTTGAGACTAAGTGGGAAGGATGGCAGCGCTGGCCTAATATTTCAGCTTTCCAGTGACAGTCACGTCCCCTCGGGATCTTACAAGGTGAACCTGTGGCTGAGCTTCGTGGAGGAAGTGCTCCTCTGTCAATCTTTCCTCCCTGGAGGAAATACTAACAATATGTTTTTCCTCCTCAGACATGAAAATAATCACTTCTCCGCTGCTTCCGTTGCTCTTTACACGGAAGTCCGTGCCGTTCCTCTCACATGAAAAAAGCATCACAAATATCTCTCTGCTCCAAAGAAACCCACCCTCTCCTGCCCCTTCTAACACTATAAACCTTTAACAGAGATCTGATGGTGTCACATAAAGTTCCACTTGACTTTGATTTTATTACGCCGGTGTTTTTTTTGGCAGGGAGAAAAGCTTAAGCTTTTAAAGCGACTGTCTTCGACAAAACCTTCACAGATGATACACACAGCGTGCAGCACCATTCATAATCTCTCAAACTGATTCATCCGAAACATCTTCAGGATTTTTCACTCAGAGAGTCAAGAATAAAAATATTTAAATGAGTACGTGCTGTCAGTTAGGTCCAGACTATTCAGTGTGTGGTCAAAGTCTTGCTTTGCTGTTAATTTTCAGTTTGACCTTTCAATGTGATTTTTTTTTTTCAACCTCCTGCCTGTCTCTTGAGTTTTGCTTTATTTTGTAGTGCTACTTGTCAGTTCCTGCTTTATTTTGAAATGTACTTCCATCTCGTTTCTGTTGCACTTTACTTCCTGTCTTTATTTTCCCTTATTTTTTGTCCACTCACCTTTGTCTGGTTTGTTAAAGTAGTACTTCACATTGAAGTGTTACTTGGCTTTTGATGTGCTTGCAAGAACGGAGGATGAAGGATGAGAAAAAATAAACGAATAAAAAGAAAATACATTTGGTTAAGAAGAAGGAACATTTCTGTATTTATTTATTTATATTGACTATGTTAGTTTCAGTTTTTATTCATGTATTTATTATCTAGAGGTTGCGCCATTTCTTTGTCCTCCATTCATATGAGCAAAAACAAGACCAACTAATATTCTTCTGGTTCTGGACTACCAGTTCTGGCGGTTCTGAAGTCTTTGTTGATAACTGAGAATAAATACATAAGACACGGATGATACCAGACGATGTACTTGAGAGTTTGTAAAAAGAGGTGTTTGATCAGTTTTGCAGTTGGCCTGCAGCAGTTCTTAGCCATCAGTTGCTGTTAGCTTCAAGCTAAATGTACATAGCTGGCTCTTCATTGCATTCTGGAGTTATGGAGATGCGGTGGATGAGGCAAAAACGATGTCTTAGTGAGCTGAAGACATTTATGAGCCTGTACTTGAGAGGCAAAATACACTTTTTGAGTAACATATTGTTTAAATATGTTTAGTTTGCGAGATCACTTCAAAGAAACACGTGGAATTCACGATATCGTCACATTTTTAGCTTCACAAACAGCGTGACAGCAACTATTGGGTGGATTGAGATAAGACTCACAGATGTTTGAGTCCTCTGCAGGATAATGCACGTACGACCTCTGAGGAGCCTGTATTTCCCTCCTTCTTCCTTGTCTGTTCGACACAGCGGCCATCATTTCTGTATTCAAACCTCCTCTCTCCTCTCCTCTGACCTTCAGACGGAGCAGTTGTCCTGGGAAAGAGTTCAGAACACGGACGGGTTGCATTTCTCTGTGAGCATGATATTAAAATTGGAATTAGCCTGTCAGAGCTCATTGTTGTCACAGTCCACAAGCTCTCAGTCCAGCTCCAACAATGCAGATGAGATATCACATTAAATACGCTTTAATAATATTCTAGAAAACACGGCTATTATTATTGTCCCCTCACGGTCTTACAGCTTGTACGTGGGTTAGCTTTTCTATTTGAGTATGATTACATGACACGGTAATATTTCTGATTCACTTCCTGCAGGATCACATGTTGAACGTTCAGTTCTGTTTCCTCAAATAAATTTTGAAGATGAAAATAGCTTGAATGATTTTTTTCCTGCTGCCAGAGGTGAAGAATGAAGGTCTGTTTCTGAGAGGAACCCGGCGCACTGTTCTGATATCATCGTCAGACCACAGGAGACGGAATAAATGCTCTGTTTTTCACTGCTATCACACAGGAAATGTTTGGGAAAAGTATTTAAAATGTTCATAGGTTCTGCATGGATTTTCTTCCCTGAATAACTGATCGCTTCAGCAAAGTGATTTTGAACTTTGAGTCCTAAAAGTGAGGCCTAAAAGTGGGGCTGTGGTCAGCACTGTCGCCTCACAGCAAGAAGGTTCCGGGTTCGAGCCCCGGCTGGAGCACGGGATCTTTCTGTGTGGAGTCTCCATGTTCTCCCTGTTCCTGTGTGGGTTCTCTCTGGTACTCCAGCTTCCTCCCACAGTCCAAAGACATCAAGAGTGGACGAGGCTGATTGATACTCTAAATTGACTGTAGGTGTGACTGTGAGTGTGAATGGTTGTCTGTCTCTATCTGTTGGCCCTGTGAGGGACTGGTGACTCATCCAGGGTGAACCCCGCCTCATGCCCACAGGCTGCTGGGATAGGCTCCACCCCCCAGTGACCCTTAACAGGATAAATGGAAGAAAATGGATTGTCTGGATGTATGAAGTCCTAAAAGTGCTATAAAGAGTTAAATAAGAGGGCCACTTGCAGACAGAGGTGATCTCTGTGTCCAGTTTCCTCTCAGGAGACTTGACTTCACTCGTTCAATGACCAGAACCGACATGCAGCCACTCGCACAGAACCGATGTGTCAGTTCTAGTGCAGAATACGGAACTCTCTAAGGATGAGAGATGAAAATAACAAACTCCATTTGCATTCATTAGTGGTGTGCGTGAGACACTGGATGAAGCCAGGCGAAAGGAAAACCTCTAACAGGATCTATGATTCTCTCATGGTTCACAGAGTTTGTTCATGTACCTGTCAGACAACACAGCAGCTCAGCAGGGATTCGAATAAACAAATCCGCATCCCAAATCCCGCTTAGAAAAATCACTCATTCATATATTCAATCATGAAATATTCTTTCTAACAATGTGAGACAACATCTCACACATTTGCATGTCCTTTTCAGATGCTAAATGATTAGTTTTCCATGTGTAAATACATCTCAAGTGGAAACAAGTTCATTTGTTGCCCGCTGGCACATCTCACCTTTTTCCTGATGTAGCTCTTTGTTGATTCAGAGGAGAGATGTTATCCAATTGTGCTTTATTTTCTCTTATTACCTCAGCAATCACATAACTATTGTTGTTATTTGTCTTTCTGTGCCAGGATAATGCAGAAACTATTTTTTAATAGGAGGTTGCAACCTGGGCCAAGGATTTACAAGTAAATAAGTGCAGGTCTGTTTCTCATAGTGAAAAATTGCATTTGTTTACATGTGGTTTGGCTGAGTTCACCTTGGTGGAGGTGCGTGTTCACTTATCTAACATCATGTGACGTTTCATCATACATCAGGTAACATATCAAGGTGTATCTGCCTGCTGTAAACCATCTGGGCTTCTCTCTGTTGCCATTTCACATGAGCAGAGCTGCCACGTGGGCCACAGTGTGGTGCAAGCACAGATTCAATTATGAGGTAGCCTTGTTTGGCAGGAAAGTGTGTGCGCGTGTCTGTGTGTGTGTGTGTGTGTGTGTGTGT
This sequence comes from Aulostomus chinensis, assembly GCF_037954235.1. Classification (NCBI taxonomy): domain Eukaryota; kingdom Metazoa; phylum Chordata; class Actinopteri; order Syngnathiformes; family Aulostomidae; genus Aulostomus; species Aulostomus chinensis. Next base: position 22,686,988 of record NC_141335.1, on the reverse strand, counting down.
GTGTGTGTGTGTGTGTGTGTGTGTGTGAGTCTCCTGGCCTGGCAAGTGGGTTTGAGCCTGGCAGTACTGTGAGAGAGGCCCATTGTGCTGCTGTGGAAAAACCCTGAGCACTCATCTGTGTTTACAACCTGAATGTGGGGCTGCAGACACACCTCTGAGGACGGACCCCCCCCCCACCCACCCACCCACACACACACACACACACACACACATTCACACTCCCACCCCTTGCTCCAGAAGCACACCGCCCAATCAGACGGAGACAAAGCAACAGCCCCTTCCCTGCCACGTCCTCGGTGAGGTTGTCTCCTAATTAGCCACACCACCGCTGCTGAGGTGAGATAACAATGGAAGCCCATGTATCCCCTAAAGACCTCACTAGAGGACCTTTATTACCGTATTGATGGCTCCGACATGTCACCACTGCCCTCACTTGCCTGGTGCACATTTTCTTGGAGGGGAAATTCACTAGAGGGGCTGTAACTCCATACAAAGAAGAGAACAGCAGGACGCAGCATTAGCCTGAGTGGTACATGCTGTAATTAGGGAGATAGCATAAAGAATAAGTATGAAATATGGTGCATCAGGTTCAGGCTGCACAGTAAATTATACAGTTGTCAGGTGAAGGACCAAAGATGTGTGGAATGAAGAACTAGCATCAAATCGAATACAAGATCATGTGCAAACAGCAGTATCAGATACATTTTTTTTTGTGCCAACTGATATTTTATCCTTCAATGTTTCTCACATGCATATGGAACTCTAAAATGTCTTTTAAATTACAAAAGCTTTCTAACATTTTGTCCTGCAGTCTCTTCTTAAAGGTTGGACTCTTAAAATATTGCATTTTCAACACATATACAAAAACAATAGTGTTTAAGTTAGCAACGTTCTGTAGCACCACAACAGTTATTTCATGGAAGTATATATGAACTCCAGTTGTACTGACAATGGAATGGAGCTGTTAGTCTATCTTCAAAACAGTTATTACCAGGTTAAGGTATTGAGATTGTCCTCTTGGTCCTTGAAATAGCCAACCAGACAGTCGCAGCGCTGAACGACTAGTCCGTTTTAATTCACTCTTTTAATTTGTTTGCTGTTCTTTAACGCAGATCATTTCAAACCCATCCGGTGTGCAAAATATATTAATAGCTGTTATCTCACAGCAACTGGCAAACCTTCAACGATTTAAAAACATATTTAAAAAAAAAAAATCAGTTAAGACTAAATTTGACCTCAGTGCTCAGCACCGATAAAACACTGTTAGACACTTTTTTACCTGCTGAATGTGTCTCGCGTATTTCGACCAAAAGCCTCCACATGTGCTTTTCCATTTCTAGACGGACTAAATGTTTCTGGTCTGGTTGGAAACTTTCATCAGCATCGCAGGCTGCTTGTGGAATGCTTTGAGTGCGGCTGTGCGTTAATGGATACAAGGTCACCTCTACTGAAAAGCCGGGGTCGGGCTCTCAGAGAACCAGCATGTGTGTGAGTGGTCATAAAACACTACAGGCTACCATTTCAAATGTCCCAGCTGTCACTGAAGTACTGGTCCTCCTCCTCCTCCTCCTCCTCCTCCTCCACAGTCCCATTTTCCATGAGATCATCATCTTCTAGCGCATCCTCTTCCCCGTCTTTTTCCTCTCGGAGCTGACTGAGCATGTGCTGTAAACTTGCTTTTACTTCCTGGACTTCTTTCTCTAACGATTGTGCAGCTTGAGTTAAGGAAGATGCTGTGGACACATAAACAATAAAAGACATGCAGGCAGACAAATATCAGGGCAGGAGGGACACATGTGGACGTCGATGGTTAATGACAATAGCAGACGACAGCCACGACCTCATGAAGTCATCAATCTCCAATTTGGCCACCAAACGGATTACTAGGGCCGATCATCACATCATCCCCAATTTAACCTCATTGGACTGAATAGCGAATTGGTGCGATTCACTATTCATGAGCTCATCTCATCTGGGAAGCAGCGTGGGGACCCGACTGCCCTGCTGCATTATTTATAAACCATCGATGGAATGGGATCGAGGCTGCCATCAGAGAGAGATTGTTTAACCTGCCCAGAAACTCAAATTAAGTGTGTGAGTGTCCGGCTTAAGTGGGAAATCAAAGGGACGACTTTGATGGCAGATGGGCCTGATGGCTCGTTTTACTGTCTGAATGGACACAGATTGTCCTCATTCATAATTAAGCAGCCATTAAAGAGCTCCGCATGAATACTGCAGAAGGTTCAATAAGATTTTTAGACCAACACAGTCCGAACAAGATAATGAAGAACAGAATTATATCAAATACCCTTAAAGCAGAGACTGAGTCACACTTAAGTCAAACATAACTCATCCTCCAAAGACCGGACTTGAACCTGGGCTTTGGGAACAATCTTTATATGGCACATTAACATTTAAGAACTATCTGCGGCGCTGTATCAGTCCCTCTTGTCGTGCATATCCTTCGACATCTTCCCCGTGCGTGTGCCCACAGATACAAAACCCCGGTGAGCAGCAGCAGCAGCAGCAGCAGCAGCAGCAGCATCTGCACCATTTATTGGAACTTTTAGGCTGTAAGAACTTCACGCAAACAGAAAAGCTGCTGTCCAAATCCTTTGTGATGTCAAAATAAAAACAGGGGCCAAATCCATCAAGGCTTATAGTTCCCAATCCAAATTGTTCCGTTACTTAGAAATGAAACTTAGCTTTGAATTTAGCATCTTGAATGTTAGCCCAGCAGCATCAGCTAGACATTAGCTTGCTACTGGCTTGTCAGATGTCTACTTGATTCTCTGAATATCTTTAAGGGATGAGTTTCCAGGTTGAAAGGTGTAATTTTAGGTAATTGAGATACTATCGAAATTGGGGAGAGAGGAGGAAGAAGAACTCCTCGTTTTAGAATTGCTAGAAAAGACTTGGGAGCTTCTCCAACTTAAACTAACTCCACAGACGGACAGTCCTCGCAGTGTTCCAGGATATTTCCTATCCAGCTTCAACGGCCGTCCATCCACCTCCTTTTATTGAGAGAAGGAACTCAATTACAACCCTCAGAGACTGAAGTTTTGATCTTCCTGTCTCTATGGCAACGGTAGCCTCACTCCGAGTTCAGTCTCTGTTCAATTTCTGCAACAAAACAACAATATTGTCCAGCATCTTCAGCCTCCTCAAGTGTCCGCAGTGCTTACACATGAGTGCACTTACTTCAAAAAGCTGGGATGAATGACGTGTGTAGACACAAACAGAGAGGAGGAGACGGCAGCCAATCAGAGTCTCTACCAAACAGTGGAAGACTATGGCTACCCCCCACCCCTACCCCCGCATCACAGTGGGTGGGGGGGGGGGGGGGGGGGTCCTCACATCAGAGATGAAAACCATCCGGCCATGCCAACAGAGAACACTGCATTAAGAGATCTGACGCCAACACTGAATGAATCACCTAATTTATTGTATTCTGAAGATTAATGAAACATGACAACAAATAAACAAATATCACCTCTATCGCCTTTTCTGTCTGTCTTAACAAGCCCACAGAGTGGAGGGGAAAAGTGGAGCGAGAAAATCATACTAATCTATTTCCAATCAGCTTTCTAATTAGCGCGGAAAATGATGTATTGTGACCCGTAATCAGCTGCAACAGTTTCATTTGAGTCATTATCATGGATATTGTAATTTCCTCTACATCAGATCCTGCAAATGGAAGCAGGCAGACGGTGGTGGCTGAAGAGGAGGAGGAGGAGGGGGAGGAGGAGGAGGAGGAGGAGGAGGAGGAGGAGGGGTCAGCGGGAAGATGGACATTAAGATATGACGGGAGAGGAGTCATTACAGCGACATTCCTCTATCTGCCACAGCACTGCCCCTGCCTGCCTGCTTTGATCGCGGCCCACGGTGACTGGCAGCCCCCTAATAACCTCACTTGGACTTTTACCATTTCATTCTCAAGGTGGCACATCCAGGCTGTCAGGAGAAATCCCCTGATCCCCGCTCATCTTCAATTCCCTCCCTGAATGAACCCATAATGTCAGATAAGACAGGTTGAGGTTTTATTTTTTTCCTTGAAAGTCACAGGGAGCTTACATCAGTCAACCCCGAGGTATTTTGGATTTTGAGACGGTAAGCCTCCAGGAAAGTAGGAAACACACACATACACACACACAGTATATATACTGATATTTGTATATTCAGAGTGCAGTGAAAGGATATCAGTCAGGGCCTGATCCCGGTTCAGTATGGCCATCTGCAAGTCATCCTCTAAGGTCAATAATCTGTCACTGATCAGCTGGCAGCGCTCGGTCAGGTCTGCAGCCTCAGCCTCGCTGCACACGTCCTGGAAGGAAGAAGAAACCAGGGATGAAATAATGTGGGAGGGAAAGGATCGGTTCAAATATCTGATACTGGAAGCTAATAAAGAGCCGCCCTACCATAAATAACGTCTGAGTGTCAGGTAATGTTGTAAGGAGAATAATATGATGCTTGAAATCACCTGGCAAAACAGGTGTTCAGTCAGCACTAATTCTCTCGTCGTTGTTGTGCAAGATCGCTTGCAATGAACTCAGAAATGAAAAGCAACAGGTTCCTTCTACATTAATCACACATTATCAATCTAGCAGCACGCTGCACTGGCCAACTCAAATATATGCATGCTATCTATATTTCTAGTAGATAAATTCCCTCGGCGGTAAAATGCTCAGGAGTTGCACAGTATTTGCAGTATTTTGGCATCATTTAAGGTCTATTACTGATGCATCTGTTACACAATCTGGATTTCCTGGATTAGATTTCATCATCTCATGAAACAACCTCAAGCAGCACACAGCAATGGAAAAAAGCTTGTTTAACGTGCACAAACGATGCCGATGGTGATGTTTAATGCCTGCTCAATGACACGTGATCATTGTTATGGTGTACTGATCATATTTCTCGCAGAGGAGAGTTATCCTCTCCATTGGTATGAGGTTTCCACATCCACACAGATAAAGATACTCACAATGACAGAAAATGTGAATTAACATTGAATTAATCACAAAACAACATCAAATATTCCAGGGACAAAGTTCAAATTTATCCAGACTAGTGGCTAGAGGCCGTGTGTGTTTTATGGAGCTGAGGCCCAAAGCTAGTTAGCTTAGCGCAATGAATGGTAGAGGGCAGGAAGCGTTATCATACCTCTGTCAAAAGTCTTCAAATGGAAAATGTTGAGGATCTTTAAATATAATCCTCCTCATCCTCTCTTACAAAGCCAGCCTTGATTAGTAGCTGTAGTTGTACTTCGAGTCTTCAACAAACGTTTTGTTTTGTTGAGCGAAGTTTCGAGGTGCTGCATCAAATCAAAACAGTTTGATGGGAAGGTAGAATCATGCGTCTGATTAAAACATTACAGTGTCTCTTACTTTGAGCAAGTTATTTCTTGACATAAAAAAATAAATAAATGTGTGTTTGATGATTTTTGACTGCGGCATGCTAACGCTTCCAACTCACTGTGCTGAGCTAACTAGTATCAGCTGGTCTCAATCAGGACAGTGCTTAACTTCATGTCTTAACCCCACTTCTTTCACATAATTTCCTATTTTGTTCCTCTTATCTCTTTTCAGATGCCCCTCCCCCCAACTTGGGTGATTTGCGCTGATTACTGGCACCTGTTCCTCATTAGTTTCCCTCCCCAGCTTAGTTAGTCGTGGTTCTTCCTTCTCAGTTTGCTGCAGTGTCTCTTTCTCCTGCCGTTACCAGAGCTTCTTGTGTCATTCAGTCACTCTGCTACAGATTTTTCCAGACTGACTTCTTATGTTTTTTTGATCGACACTTTTGCATTCATCCGTTAAAGAGTCAACTCTTGCAAAAAAAAAAAAGAAGCCCACAACTTCTTGATTTATTATTCTCCCCTTATTTTTAGTTTGCTTACAAATTTGCTCTTGTGACCGCAAGTCAAATTTCAAAATAAGACATATTTCATCCATCTTCCACACTGTTGAACTAGGAACAAGTCTGACGTGGAGAGTAGCAAACATGAAGCTGCCAGCAATGTGTTTGGTAAGACGCCAAGGTCAAAAGATACATGGTACACTGGGTGGCGTGGGGTGTGCGTGCTACAGGTGACCCAGGGATGCTGCGTGGCCGAGTGTACCTCAGGATGTCAACTTGATGAAGGAGCAAAGTGCAGTAGTGAAGAGCATTCAGGGAGCAGAGCTGGCCATAATTAGAACAGGCCCCTTTGTTGAAGACCTCGTGTCCTAGTTTCTTCACACTTATTGAGTGTAGCAAACACACATACACATACACTTAAAGCAGATAGACACACGCTAGTTCACACGGTGTTCTTATCGAGTAACACGAAGAGCACCTAATCTGACTCATAGCTGCAGGTAGGAAATATCAACTCCCTGAGGCTCAGAGGTGTCACAGCAATCCAAGCAAAGTCATGTCTCTGGTTTGTGTCCTGGAATAGCACTCCTTCGCAGGGTGATGCAACTCTCCAAAAGAAGTGAGCTACAACAATAGGCCCGAGGCGGGACGATATGTATAGTTCCCCCGTGATGCAATCAAGGATTCAGGGAAGACTTAAGCTAAAAGCCCAAAGGACATCAGATTTAAAAACAATGTCCTCATTTTGCTTGAATTTGAGATGCTTTAAAGGACAAACAATCACCAGAACACGTCCGTCCTCAGGCGTCGCCTTTTGTGATGCTGGGAACCGTGTAGAGGAAAGCTGGTCGACCTATAGAATTACTGAGCTGTTTGTTTTTACACTGTCAAGGTTAGCAGCTTCTTTAGTAGATAAGAGCCACGTGTTTGTGTAACTGATTGATTCTATACTTTAAAGCTTCCAGTCAGCCTTTGTAAAGTCAATACAACCAGAGCAGGGAAAACAAAAGCTCAGCATGACACCGATGAAGACATGCTCGACAGTTTGTTGGAAACTTTCAACAGAACTCTGTAAAAAAAAAAACCACAAGACTAAAGCCATTCTAGAGCTGTTAAGTTGCTCCTAGTGGTGATCAAATCACTTCAAATTACTTTCTGCGCTATTTCTGCTTTTGACGAGCCAGAGAGGACCCAGGGAATGAGATATCAACATGTAATTTACATAATAGGATTGCAAACACACACAGAACATGTGTGCAGGCAAGTTGACGCCTGATGCCCATTAGAGTGAATGTCAGTGAAGCTCAAGGAAACAAAGCAGGGTGAAAATTATTCAGAAATTCAATATGTACAATCATGTATGTGCTGGTATGGTTATTTCAGCAATAATGAGTGAACGGCAGCACGTAATTGCGCGTGTTCCCACGGGGGCTGTTAGGCCAGACACTTTGCACGAGTTGGGCAACACAGAGTAGCAATATGGTGTCAGCACTACATTCACAGTCATAACTGCTTATTACCAACAATAAAAGAGCCAAATTTATTTCAAAATAGAAAGGAAATTAAGCAGATTGTGATTAACAACTCCAACCGTTATCACAATGGGTACACACTTGAAAACACGATCTGACCATCTACATGATCTTCTACGTTTATATACTCACGGGGAGGTCTGTGGTTGTGCTGTATTTATAAAAATTTAAATCTTTTTGTATAAACATGTATTCTCATTCCAAAGACTGTTCCTGGGAGGGTTTCTGCAGCAGGGAGGGAACACGGCATGTCCAAAACTATATGGAGAGGTTGCTAACGACTGCAAACGTGAACAAAATCTGCAAAAGTTGTTGGTAAACAACAGAATAAATCAAAATAAACTGATGGCCCATGGTGTACCGATGAGTAATTTCTTGTTATATACGTAAATATTGCATATGAGTATTACACCAGTATAATTAAAGATTAGTATTGACATTCTGCATTCAGTAAAGCGTAAACACAATTTGGATGCAACTTGTAAAGTAAAATGTGGATGTTGCTGGCACTCTGACAAAACTACGGTTACACACACAAAAAAAACCTCGTACAATTACGCAGGCAATGGCTGATTCAATCAGCGCTGCGGTTGGAGGACAGACATCGACTCTATCCAGCGTCTCATCACCATCATCAAAACTACTAAGGAATACAACACTCAGTATTTTGTTCCTAGTTTGTCGTTTGGAGGGTTTGGAGGAGAATGCAAGAACCTTGAGAGGATAAAAGAACAATTAGGGGAAATTAGAAGTAATAAAGTAGTGCTAAAACACACACTTTCACACACACCAATCAATCTCCATTGTGACAGGCGGGTAGCAGCTCGGCAGCAGCTAAGTGGAAATCATTTACTTAAAGTCATTATGGGAAGGAGAACAAGGTCAGACTCTGCTGGGCTGAGGATCCAGCTCTCCTATCACAATGCCATCAAGATAAAGATGCTAATATCAGTTAGCAGCCATCATAATGATGGACTCATTGTACTTTATCGTGATTGAATCATTATACGTCATCCAGTTTTTCCTCAGTCAGTCGTTAGCTAGTTTTATGGCCATTTTAGCCAATCCAGTAATGTTGCATCGCCCTGACCACCAGTACATACTCTCGCCAGTATTGCATGCAGTGCACATGCAAAGTTTACAAAAAATACAGGAGAATCGAAACTATTCTAAATTTGTAGACATGTTAACACAGCTGTAAGATCAGGTGCTTACAAAATAATCTCTTAAATGTAAACGCAGTGCCATTAAAATGAGGTTAGTATGGCCAGCAAGTAAGCTGGAAATGCTAACTTTAGCACCTTAACCACCTTAGCCACACTTTTAATTCTCTAGGATCGGTGAACATAACAAAAAACTTTTTCAGCATGCAGAGAAATCTTTACCAGCCAACTGCGTCCAGTCACAGCTGCTATGCTCTGATTGGACAATATACTGCTCAGGGAGAGGTTTGTTTACCTGAGGAAATAATAATAACAACTGGAACAAGACAAGATTTTCATGTCAATGCACGATCCAGTGGTGAGGAGCTGTCAAATGATGAATCTTTTAGGTGTTATCATAAATATATAATATATTCTAGTGACGCGTAGGCCAACACATGCAGAGCAGTTCCAACTGTGTACATACAATCATCAGGCTGCCATCACCACTTGACTCTGTGGGCGGCATGGCTCAGGGGTAGAGTGGCCGTCTAGCAACCAAAGGGTCGATAATTTGATCTCCGACCCCGGTGACCATGTCGAAGTGTCCTTAAGCAAGATACTGAACCCATAATTGCTCCTGATGAGTAGGTTGGCGCCTTGCATGGCAGCCTCCACCATCAGTGTGTGAGTGTGTGTGTGAATGGGTGAATGAGATGACACTGTAAAGCGCTTTGAGTACCGCGAAGGTAGAAAAGCGCTACATAAAATTGAGTCCATTTACCATTTACTCTGGTGTGAAATCCTTCATGCCACACTCCCTTAACAAACACAGGTGCCTGTATCAGCTGCCAGGGGTAATGAGGACAGGAATTCAAAGCAGGAACAAAGGAGAGTACAAGCAGAGTAAAAATGTTCCGAGGATAAATAAAGCGAACTCGGACCGTCTGCAACCAAGAATTCATACGCAGCTCAGTATTGATCAGGGATGCTGAAGTTGAGGTCAGCAAATGCACAGACGCTTTAATTACATCGATAACGTTCAACCACACCGTGACATTATTAGCGTTACCAACCTCGGGGTGATTGTCCTCCATGCAGAACAAAAACTCCTCCAGTTTCTGCAACAAAAGGGAAACATTTGTTGAGGCAACACAGTCATAAACCTGCTCATGAATTATTGAAAATGCAATTATGTTGTCTGTGTACTGTATGTGTGCAGCATCATCACAACGAGAGGAGGTTGTAATTATTCATCACCAAAACTGACAAGGAGAAAATAGATTAACTAGCTCATCTGTACTGCACATTCCTTTGTTAGTATTCAAAGTGTGTTCGTGTACATTCTTCACAGGGGAAGGAGGTAATTACTGTGCTGTTTGGAGACTAACATATTGTTTGTGGCTTTAGGGTACATAAACAAGAAGGCAACACGAATAAAGAACGAGCAAAGTTGGATTATTAGTCTTCGATTTCTATTTGTATAAAGTGTATCAGCTCTCTATGAATTCAGGAGTGATTATGCAACAACCAGAACTATTTTCATGGAAGGGTGCAGCACAGGTCAATGAAGAAGCCATTATATTTTGGGGCAGATCCATTTAATATAGCAAAACAAACTGTTATTTATTTTACATTGGCCTTGGTTGCCTTGGTTGCAGCTCGTCCTCCCAGCTGCTCTCTCTGATGACACGTCTCTCCCAGCAACATCATACAATCTAGCACAGGCAGTTTTCTGGAATCCAACTGATAAATCGTCTTTCATCGCCTGTGGTCTTTAAGTATAAACGTATCTACAAAATCAGCACTAAAGCTGCATGAACAATCTCCATGTATATCCCCAGATATACAGGGTGACACGAAGTAGCCATAAAATATCTGAGTAATAACCAAGAGACGAGATGAAAACTGCCCTCCAAACAGGCGGCTGATAAATAATGAGAAAAGCCCCCTTACGTCTCACTTCGCACACAGTGGTCTATGATTTTAGGGTTTATGTACTGTCTGCTTTTAGTTTGAGAGGTGTTTGTTGATAGTATAGTAAGTTCTGTGTTCTGTGCCACATTTATTGTCGTGACAGAAGTTAAAGATTTCTGAATCTTTGAATTCATGTCCACCATTCAACAGGAATGATTGTTCCTAACTGGTACCAACCAGCTGTAAGGAGCGCACACAGACACTCACACACACTCACTCACTCACACACACACACACACACACACACACACACACACACACACACACACACACACACACACACCTACTGCTCTTGAGGTGGACATACTTAGGTCAATAAATTGATTCTTCCCCAGGTCTTCCATACAGGGACAACAGCAGTCTAGTAATACAGGCAAATTGAGCTAAAACTTGACAGCAACCGCGCTTGTAATCCACCTGAATGCATCATCATTTGTCTCCACTGTTGCACAAACATTCAAATAGGTTAGATTCCTGACAACTGTCGTATTAACCCATAAATGCAGGCGTGTTGGTGGAGGACAGAGTAAACACAGGATGAGGACAGAAGAGAGAAACTGTTGGCTCTCTCACCTTTTAGTTCTCGCAGAAATGTTAGGAGGGGCCGGTCTTTTGGAGGGAAACAAAAGCAGAGAGAAACAAAGGGAAAGCAGAAAATAGATCCATGCAGTTACAGAGGGCAGGTTAAGAAGACATCAGTGAAAAGTGTGTATTTACGGTTGTACAAAGCAAAGAGGGTGAAAGAGGTTCGAGCACAGCGGGCGAATAAACATGACAATGAAAGTCCTCATCCTCCAGTAAACGAGCTCAAATATTTGCTAACAGCGACAGTCCAGATGATCCCTGCTGAAGTAACGCATTTACATTTTTAAATACATATCAACTGCAAATGAAAAACTGCTTCTATCAGGTTAAATCCCAATCTGTGCGCTAAACTAACAAACTATTCCTACACAGGAAAATGTCTGGCAAGTCCACTATTTTATTTTTATTAGCTTTGTTGGCTTTGTTCCTATCTGAGGCGAGACTGACAGACTATGTGGGTGGAGAGAGGAGTGAATGAGCCAGGCTCTGCCCTGGGGCAGTGGATCTCAACTCACGGTGGGATAGTACTCTCTCACACACACACACACACACACGTATTCCCTCTAAACACATGTAGAAACAGACTCTTAAATCTGCAGTCAGTGGAATGAAACTCCACAAGGACGCCAGACTGTTTCCAAATGCTCGCCACTCTCACGCCCACATTTTCCTTGTTTGAGCAAACGTGCTAATAGTGTGCTGCTCATCTCGCCGTAGTCGACAGACTTCTCTATTCTGACAACAGCTGAATGTACGAAATTAATATGTCCTCTCCAGTCAAGTGGTAAAACTGACGGAGCAGACAGGCTTTGTCTGAGGTTTCACGCCATAGAAGAAGAAAGGAAAATCTGAAAACCTGGTTCTTCTCCTTTGACCTTTCAGAGGTAAAAAATACATGTAACATGGATCTGATATGATAATGTAAATGTACTACAGCATGTATGCATGGGTGTCCAACCAATGAATAATCCATTATCTTGTTAACTAGGCATGTCCTGCTGAGTTACCTTGGTGAACTCAGAGTTCTGCAAATTGGCTTCAGGACACCAGCGGCCTCCTAACGCCGTCAACATGGCGCAGTCTTCTTCGTCTTTAGCGCACAGCTGAGTTGAGCGGTAAGCAGCTGCGGCGGGGAGGTCCTCCGTGTCCGCTCCGCTGCAGCTGGGAGTTCGCAGCTGGAGGCCTCTCAAGAAGAGGTGACAGGCTTCCAGGTCAGCCTCCCATATCCGCTCCAAGCCCGGACAGCCACAGCTTCGGAGGGAACAAGCACATGTGTTACCATAATGTATGCCAGGGTGAACAACGCAGTCTAAACACTGCAACCTTTTTTCAAATAACAGGAAAAATACTCCACCACAGACTTTAGACATGTTTGTGTCTTCACTCAGTGGTTCAAATGCTTTGTGCTGCTTCAAGATAGGAACATACCAACAACGTGACCGCTCAGGTGGGTCCAAGTTTATCAGCAATGTGAACACAATAATCTCTATATTTACATGCACTTGATATTCCACCTTTATCACGTTTTTCTTTTGTCTTTATTCCAACAATGACAATATTCAGATTAAGTTCTTTATGAGGGTCACGAAAATGAATTCTCCACTAATAGCCTGTTTACATGGAGCTACAAATTTGCTAGACTTAGCAAAGCGACTGAAAGGCAGAACTGAAGTTTTCTGCTGTTGTTTCCTTCCAGTCCAGTTGAAGAATTACACACTGGGGGACTTTACAGTTCAAATTTCTCCGAATGCGCATTCATGAAAGAGAAGCGAGTGACGCTATAGTGTTTCTTTACTTAGTTGTGACATGTTTAATGACATGCAGACTTGGAGTGTATTCCAGGTAGAAGAGTTATTATCAGAATAATAGTGGCGTATGAGTGTGCATGTAAACACAGCCAATATGTAAGGTTCCTTCGAAGGCACCGCACACACTTAAGCCTCTTCTAGTTCCCAGTAGATCGCTGGAACACCTTACAGGAACCACTCGTGATATTCACTATTCCTGAATGCTGGTCTGTTCAGGAATATTATGGTCTTACACTGGCAATAGGTGGGGCAAGATGGCCAGAGGAGGGCCGTGTAAGGTTCTCCCCAGTAGTGTTCTAGTTTTATCTAATGTTAGCAAGTCTTCAGGTGTGTAACTGGCAGGGCAGATCTCCCAGAAAATCAATTCTGGCTCTCCTTCATCCACGATCCGCTCCCAGGAAAATGCTGGAACATTTCAGGGAAGGGCTGCATGTGTGAATGGGGCTTTAGTCTTTATTCACAAGGCTGTTCACATACTGTACAGTATAGTGTGATATGAACCGATACATATCAGGCGTGTCGAAGTCACGTGACACGTGAACAATAACTGAACCCTGTAAAGGTAAACTTTAACAACATTCCAGGAAAAAATCCCTGCCCAAGAGTGAAAAGGAAACATGAAATATTCCTAGACGGGAATTCCACAGGCAAACTGTAACCAGAGTGAATCTCCGCCTGGTCGGGTGAACTTTCCTTCAAAGAGACCCTGGATGTGTTTGTCTTCTGCTGGGGTCACTGAGCAAGAGTTCAGGGTGAGGACAAGGAGATTGTTTTTTGTTTATCCACTCATTGAGTTACAACCATCCCTCCATCTCTACTCTCTGTTAGCCTGACCCCAGGACATCAAGGAAGGAGGGAAAGTGAGCAGTGCAGTCACCCATCCACTGCTGTGATTTGGTTTGTAAGAGTGAGGGCTTTAACAGGAGGACGCGCAATAAGTAGCACCTTTTATCTCTATCAGAGGATGTTCATCATTTGCTCGACAGTAACGTCAGACACATCTGGTTGTTCTTTATGGTTTGGTTGCCTGAGAGCCTTAAATCTGAATTACTGTCAGGGATTTCAGCTTTTCAAAAAAAACATTTTCTAGCTCTTAAAAATGAAAATCCTTTTGACTGATTCATTTTTCAGACCTGCGACCTTTCGATTTTTTTTATTCCACTTTGTCCTTCAGTGACCTTTAGATAATAAATCACTCACATATTCGTGACATTTATGAACAGAATTGGAGTTACTGCACCCTTCTATTTTTACACCACCTTTAAAAATACTTAAGTGCATAATTATTTTTAAAAGATCTGAATGAGCCACCAAAATCCACCATGTCTGCCATTTTGCTGTATTGTTCTGACAGTGGTTACTCTGGAGCAAAGGCTAATTTCACAATGTTACGAGCATATCGGCTAATTCTCCTGAACTGGAAAAGCCCACATCCTCCTAGCAATGTTTCACAGTTAAGAGACGGCACTTAAAAATGTAGGAGCTCAGGTTGACAGCAGTTTTTTAATGGATTATGCTTCACCTAAAATTCAAACCCCTTCACATATGACTTGCAGACATACTGTAATTGTCTATATTTTTAGGGCACACCACAATAAATTCTTTAATTTGGATTTCTTCGCCAAGTTTGTTTTTAAAATTCTTGATAAATTATGATTATATTTTCAATGTAGAAAAAAAATGCAGCGAACCTATATGTAAAAATACACTACAAAAAACAAAAAAAAAACAAACAAACCTTGTTTCAAGGAATCTCGCCTCGAAAGCAAACTAAAGCTGACAAGATCCAGGGACAAAGATGAGTGTTTCTGACATTGGAGATGCTTCAAATATCTTAAAGGGAGAAACGTCCTCCATCACCCAGCCTGCAACCGCTTATTTATTAAGGGTTGGGGGGGGGGGGGGGGGGGGCTGGAGCCTCTCCCAGCTGCCTTCAGGTGAGAGGCAGGGTTCACCCTGGACGGGTCGCCAGTCCATCACAGGGCCAACACACATTGACAGACAACGATTCACACTCACAGTCACACCTACGGTCAGTTTAGAGACGTAGTAGTAGTAGTAGTAGTAGTAGTAGTAGTAGTAGTAGTAGTAGCAGCAGAGTATCTGATTAACCTAAATTACAGGTCTCTGGACTGTGGGAGGAAGCTGGAGTAGCAGGAAAGAACCCACGCGGGCACAGGGAGAACATGGAGACTCCACACAGAAAAACCCCGGGCTCAAACCCGTGAGGCAACAGTGCTAACCACTCCTCCAATGTGCCGCCAAGTCTATGAACAATACCTCTATAATATCTTTCTGTGCCTTTCCTGCCCCACAGTTGCATTTAAGATATTCTTCTTTATATGCAAACAAACTCAGCCAGACAATAATGTTTAATCTCTCCCTCTATTCCTTCTTCTCACACTGTGATGAGGCCTCCTGAAAATTGAATGCCACTTGTTTTCCAGCCCATCTCCATCTGAAAAGGCTGCCAACCTCTGTACCCTGCCAGCGCATGCCTCTCAGTCCTTCTCTAACCTTCATTTGGCACACAGACAATAGAAAAATTGCTCATGCTGGCCCCCCTGCCCTGCGATTCAGTCCTCAACGCTGCTGTTTCTGTATTGTGCTCTAGTGGTGAGGGAGGGGTGCAACCGTCCATCCATGCCATTGTTATTTGTCTCTTCTGGAGTGGAGGGACACTCACACAGATATGGTCGAACTCACACGTGTTAACTCGAACACGCACAAATCACCCTCCGTGGGGATTCAGTGTTGTAAATTCTTCTAAAAATGTCAAAGCCGGGAACATCTATCACTGGAGCTTCTCCTCATAACGGACAGCCACCATTCATTTCAGATAACAGCCAATGAAAATGCAGACGCGTCATCTCCCCAGCATCCCAGTGATGGTGGCATCCTGGTCGCCATGAACTCTACACCCAGGGGTTAATTGGTGGCAGCTGCTCAGTCTGCCATCTCCCAGTGGCAGGGTGTGGGCGTGCTACTTCGCTGATGGCCCGGTAATAAGACAGAGAGGCGGGCAGGCACAGTCCTTCGCCCGTCTCTCAGCCCAACCCCCCGAGGGACCGCTGACTGACAGGATTGCTCTTTCTGCTCAAGGCGTTGTGTCCAGACAGCTGCGGAGGAAGGATTAGGACTTGAACGGAGGAGGTGTGCTTTGGTGCTGCTCACCAAAGGGAACAGGCACATGGTGATTTTACACACTGTCGGGATATTTTAGCAAGTCCAGCTTTTATAGGTCACATGCTACATCTTTAGGTCCATACCATGAATAACAGCTAGAGGCTACTGACTTGCGGTGGCTAATGAAGTAGGCTACCATAACCATTCTCAGTGTACTGAAAGATATCTGCAACAGGGGTTCCCAATCTATTGGACCAGTCTCACACACAAAAGTGATGGCTCAGAAGTAAAGGGATATATATCCCCACTGCCATTCCACAACCCAGCACCATAGAAATCTGGACTTCACTGCACACGACACTTGATATTAATAACTGGATTATTAACTGCCACTGGTGGACTTCTTATCTGAGATTTTATTACATGTATTGTTGTTTTCTCAAATATTTAATTGAGCTCACACCCAGCGGAAGGAAAGTGTACTTTTTTTTTTTTTTGCCAGCGTTAAATCCACAATACAGTTGTCTTAATTCTTGGAATGTTCCTCAGACACCGCTGACAGTGCACACATGCGGTCCCGCATCAGCGCTGACAGGTGCAGGAAGCTCATCTCGACCCTAAACTCTGCTCATTTGCATCCACCCTGTTGCTTCCAACTGGGTTTTCACAGGCCGGTTCTACGCGATCACAAGGCTAGGTATCGGTCCGTGGCCTGGTGGTTGGGGACCCTGTTCTACAGCACATGACAATATCTAACAGAAGAAAAAAATACCCTCAAAAAAGGCAAACGAGCCTCATGCAGGCTGGATCCACGATAGCCATTAACATAAATTCACACATTAGAAAGGGAAAAGAGGGGGAATGTTTCAAATGCTGAGCAGAGACACTAATCTGGTGAAAAGCAAGGCGGTGACTATTGGATGTGATGGATGATGGATTATGGGCGGTATAATGAACTCTTTGTGAAGTGGTTGGTTTAACTTATTTTAAAGCAGCCATCCAAGCACCCAGGCTTTCTCTGCCTAACACAATTTACACTTTGACGACAAAAGATAACGGAGCGTTTACGTGTTTGCTAGTTAAGATGCTCCAAGGATGTTTCAGCCTGTTTTGTCTAAGTATTTTAATGGCTTCTATGCAATTTGCCATCCCCCAAACAAATTTGAATAAAATGAAGGCTAAATGTAGATGATATATGGGCAGCTGCTCTTACTGAAAGATTATTTATTAGACAACTGTGCTGATACTCTGAATAACATGTTTTTTGTTCTGGTGCCACACTTAGAGCGTCTGTGCTGCTCTAACATCCTGTTCTAGTCTTTAGCAAGGAAGAGATAATTGGTTTTTTCAAAACCATCCGTCTCCAAGGAGACCAGACATCTCAGCAGTACTAATCTGACGCTCTCCAACCTCCCCCATTCCTCTTTCCTCACCTCACCTCCGTCACCGCAGCACTCAATCAGCAGTAAGGTACATTAGAGCCGACTGATAACATTTACAGTGCATGATGGGTGCATGTGCGTGTGTGTGTGCGTGTGTGTGCGCATCACAGCTTGTTTAGGGGCAACTGGTTGGTCAATCCAAATATGTGTCCCTCTGTCAAAACTGGAGCTGGATGAAGCTACTGGTCCTGTTACTGGTTGTAGACGTTCAAATGCTTACTAAGACAAATGTAAGGATGTTTTAGGGATGTTGCTGAGGCAACTACAAACAACCCAAACTCATCCTCAAAATGTTGTAATAAACATTTAAATAAGAACATTACATGATAAACATCCCTAAAACATCATAAACTCCAAACAAACATTGGAACTTAACGTTAGCCTTTGTCGCGAGAATGTTCCCTCAAAGCTAAATCAGTCACACCCATCACAAATGCTAATTGAATAACAGGACTGTTGTCCTAGTATGTCCTCGTATTTCTAAATTACTTTCATAATTCTTCATATTAATTTGCTGGAAGTGAGAAAGAATTAGGAGGTAATAAACACACTGTCAGGCTTTATAAGGTGCTGATTATGTTATCCTAATTCTAGGAGTTACAAGTATCATAAACATATTTATGGTTAGATTATGAGATCAACTTCAATAATATTTCAGTGTTAAACCTTCACAATGTTTTTCAGTTACTTGATTAAAAAGTAATAGATATTTTATTGTGCATTTATTAGCTGGTAACTAAGCTTTTGACAGCGATTGGATCTAAAGAGGGGAAAAAAAATGTCTGTGGTTGAAAAATCCATTATGATGCCCTTAACGGGGGGTTTTGGGGGGAAAAAAAAAACCCAATCTGGGTGACAAACACAGAGCAGATTTTTCTTGTAAGTCAGCAAGTGAGTGTTTTTTCCCCCTTCACGTTTATCCCAGGAGATACACGGAGCCAACAGGTACGCTCGGAAAATCAAACACGCCAAACACAAAGCAGCCATCTGCCCTATTGACAGGCGAGGTCCTGATGCGGGGCTCCCTGCTGGGCACTGAGACGGCTGCCATGTTGCTCCTTGACCACGCAGACCCCAGCCGTTGCATTCCTCAACAACAACAAACAGCCCGCGGTGACTCCTGGCTCCCAGCCAAGGAGATGACTCCGCCTCCTCCAGGAAGGAAAAATGAAAGCTCCCCACAAATAGATGCAAGGGTCAACCAGACATGATGTCAATATATTGCTGGTTAGGCCTCACATTCGTCCTATTTAAACAACCACATGACCTCACGAGCTCTGTTCATCCACCTGTAAAATAAAACCCTGCAGATGGGATTGCAGCTCCATCAGGATGCAAACAGAGGTTGACAGTCAGCATCATCGGGTAAAGGTCAGCCACTCAGCACATCACGGGGCAGAGACAAAGAGACGCTGCTGTCTGCTTCCAGAGAGGAGGGGTAAATATGTAAGCGAAGGTATAGGGAATATGTGAGAAGGAGGCAGAAATGGAGGACCAATTGTACATGTGAGAGACAGACTGATATGTGAGAAAGGGGCTCTAGGAAACAACAGCGTAAGAAAAAGGTGTGAGAGTATGAGGCGGTGGGTGGGTGAGGAATTGGGGAGACGGTGCTTCGGTGAGAGGATAATGGAGGTGAGAGAAATTTCCTTAGAGGCCGCTACTCTGTTTATGTCTCTCCTGTTTTTACTCCTGAGGAATACTGAGTTGATGGCTAATGTGAAAGACACTTACCTGTGTAGTCTGTCCTCCAACAGCTCAATATACTTGCTGGTGTTGTCTTTCAGACGGCTCTCTGTATGGAGAGGACAGAAAGACAACAGCGTGTTACTCGCACTGCATTTACTACTTTTATTAAGCATGATGGGGTATCCTAGCAACAAATCGCAGCTCTAATACCATTAAAAGGGACTTGTCATTAGCTATATTGTACATGGGCCCTATTAGGAGAGACAGCAACCATCACAGTTAGTGATGGTATTGTGTTGAGAAACAGCAATCGCACAGTTGAGTCTCTCTCGTAAAACACAATCGAGTAAAGATCACTTCCACTCCTCCGAGAAGGGCCTGAGGATACGAGAGGATTTTCTAATGCAGAGGCCCTCATATCATGCCAGATTTTCTTAGGGGCATAAAGTTGGATGGATAGCTTGAGTTGCTTCCTGTGCCCTCCTGCCAGCAGTGAGCTGCGCCTGAGGAGGCAGACGCAGGCTGGCTGAGCGTTAGTCAGGATGGAGAGGAGGGCAATCCGAGCGCCGTTAATGAGCTCATGTATGAAACATGAGAATATGCCCCCCGCAGCAGCACATCTTTGAAACACAATTGGCTGCACTTATGTCCAATTGCACTGCACTGTATATATATATACACTCCATGTATACACAAGCACACACTTATGTTCAATCTAATCCTGCATACGCATATAAACACACAGTCCCATTTGTACGCGTATGCAATAATAAGACAGAGTCAACGTTTTTTCAATCAAGTAAAGACAAAAATAAAAATATTCTGATGAAACAATAGCAATTCTTACAGGGAAAATACTGTATGCTTACTCTAGCCGAGAGTAAGATGAGAAAATTGATACCATGCTCTCATGTCGTCAAAAAAAAAAAAATAAAAATAAAAAAAGAAGCTACAGCCTACAGCATTTAAGCTCACATTCACAAAAACACCTCCAATTTTTGAACAGATAAACAAACAGCCTGTTCATGTTGGAACTGTTCCGTTATCTGTCAGCATCTTTGTTCAAACGACAGGCGTGATGTCGAGTTGAGTTTACATGTCGCATCTCTATTTTACAAAGACAAATTCACACCCTGGAAAAGCGTCGTAACAGCAGGTCATTTCTATAGTGATATCCCAGAACGGTTGTAGAAAAGTGGCTTTACTTCTGCAAGTAGTCAGGTTTTGCTTTGATGTCTTTAGACAAAACCAGGCAATCTGTTTCCCGCCCTTATGCTAAGCTAAGCTAACCAGGTAAAGCTTTACATTCAACAGACAGACATCAGAGCATCGAAGTCCCAACAAGAGAGCCAATAATCATGGCTGAGTAGATCCCCGTCCCCTAGCCACAGACTGGAACTCATCAGTAACCTAATTGGGTTTTCTGAATCACGCTGAGGTTTGAAATATAATTTTCTCTCATTGTCTCGTTATTAGACAGCGCCAGCTCCAGGACGAGACAAGCTGGCACAGTGGGGACAAAAGAAAAATGGTTGAGAGAGAGAAGCTGTGACACACACTTATTCTTGTCGATAGTGTTTGGATGATGGAGGCTATTTCGTGTGTGTGTGTGTGTGTGTGTGTGTGTGTGTGTGTGTGTGTGTGTGTGTGTGTGTGTGTGTGTGTGTGTGAGACAGATAAAACAGAGGGATCTTGCCTGAGAGTCGCTGCCTTACAAAGAGGCCAAATCTGTTCAATCAGGGGGACGCGTGGTCACGTACCTGCTGAGCAGATCAGGTGTGCGTGGACCCGGCAGCTCACTTACCATCCCTCTAATTGCTCTCCCACCTGACACAGTCTCCCTTGTCAACTTTCATTTATGCCGGCTCCATTACGCAGCGTGCAAGGAGATAGCCACTGAATTATACATGGCGGGCATTAAACCTGACTTTGTGTGGCGGGGAGCACGTACAGATACAAGATGACAAAGTAGGTTTAAACAAGAGCCAGATTTAGAAACGTTATAAAGCCAGGAACAGTCAACAGGAGGGGAAGATGAAGATGTATTGACCTAATATTTCCACCTATGCTGATATAAGCCATCCTGTCGCTATGCCAACCAGTGGCAGGCCTAGTGAGGCTTTTTCAGGCATGACAGATGAAAATAATCTCATCTTTACTGAATGGGACAAGACAAGCAGCAGAGCCTCCTCCTGTGCCTGTTGGAACCACGGCAATATTACCACTTCCTGTCAGTCTGCAGGAGGCGGCTGTCATTGGCAGGCCATGCGAGTCAAATCAGCACTAAAAAGCCAATAAAGAGGAGAGTGGTTGTAGTGTGTGATAAACGTGGCTGTGTATTTTGGCGTTGGAGTTGAGGGAACATCACAAAGGCCTTCACAGAGCATTCACTGGAAAAATTCATGAGCTCAGCCTCCCCTCGCAACTCAGCAGGCGATGATTGCTACCACAGACTTTGGCCAAAAATCAAGAGGCCATTGATTCAAAATACAAACAATAAGCTGAGACACTATTGAAAGAGGATGAGAATGTGTTACTTGATGTAGCAAAGAGGATAAACGCGGTCAAAATGCTAAGACGAGCTTTCATGAGCATGCCAACGTTAACCATGGCGAGATGCTAAGATTTCCGGCTGCATGATGTGTGGTGTCATTTCTTCTTTGTCTTGTAACAATTAAAGCACACAACATCTGCGAGGCTTCCGTGTTGTCAAACAAATTAGAGGCAGCTCCATGCTAACACAGCACCAAAAATGTGCGATTTACAAAAGCCAGCGTATAATAAGGCAGAAGAAAAACTGTGTGTCTTTGTAATGAAGTTGAAGGCAGCAACTGTGATGAATGTGTTTAAGCTCGGCTCGGGCTGTTCGGATGCAGCAGCACTGCAGGTAACACAAACACCGTCAGCATATGTAGAAGACACTCACAACATACGGATGTAGAAAAGCAGCCAAGCTCACAGTGGACGAGGAGGGACAGGCTGGTATCTCAGACAGACACTCAGTAACCCGTGATAGTCTAAGACTCCAGGATCACAAAGCGTTGCAGCTGGCACAGCGGAACATATTGTGAGGCCATGCACGGATGCACAACAAAGGGAATCGTTTGACAAAAAAATTGCCCGTGTAAACAGACGGTGTGTGTGGGTGGATATACAGGGTATATATATACATCCATACATACATACACACACACACATATATATATTTTATATATATATTTCAGTTCTGAGTGAAATGTTACATACTGATATGTTGCTATGATGATTGGTTGTTGGAAGCACAAAAAAAAAAGACCAACAGAGATGGACAAACAACACAACCTGAATCCACATTCCAGCCCTCAATTGAAACCGTTATCTCATTAGTTAATCTGGATCTTTTTAGGAAATGTAATGAGCACCAAGCTACTCAGTCTAAAAAAAAAAAAAAAAATCTCTGAGAAATCTCTGTCTGTCTGTCAGTCCGTGGATCGATTATCTCAAAAGTCATTCATCCGATCAACGAAAGTCTGCTAGGTGGCATCAGGTGTGTTCCATTTGCTCTATTTTGCATTGACAGAAATGGAAAATGCTTAAATATGTACTTCCTGTGCATGCATACAGGAGAGTTTACCACTATGATTATGCATCTCTATTTATATGTATTTTTTGTTATTATCCATCCATCCATTTTCTACCGCTTATCCTGTTAAGGGTCACAGGGGGGTGGAGCCTATCCCAGCAGCCTTCCGGAGAGGGGCGGGGTTCACCCTGGACGGGTCACCAGTCCCTTTTTAGGGCCAAAACATAGAGACAGACAACCATTCACACTCACACCTACGGTCAATTTAGAGTATCAATCAGCCTCGTCCCGTCTTGATGTCTTTGGACTGTGGGAGGAAGCTGGAGTACCAGAGAGAACCCACGCAGGAACAGGGAGAACATGGAGACTCCACACAGAAAGACCCCATATCTGAGCCGGGGCTCGTAACCGGAACCTTCTTTCTGTGAGGGGACAGTGCTGACCACTGCACCACCATGCCGCCCCCATCCATTTTCCATACCGTTTACTGTTTTCTATTTTTGTTCACATGTTGTAATTTAGGATGTGGTTACAGTTCGTAAATGCAGCCTGACTGATTTGTGACACATTTCTGTACATTTTTTAAATAAAAGGTGGGGGGGGGTTGTTCTTCTTTTTATTTTGTCCTTGTTTTAGGAAGTAAACACCGTCGCATATATGATGTGATCAAAGCTGTTGCAAATTTATCATAATGAAACTCCAGAATGCCAACTGAAAACAGCTCATTCGGGGGCTGTTGCTGTAAATACTCGCACATCGCTGAGTGGCCCAAAACCCTCAGGCGAGTGAGGCTGCAGGCATGGTCGTGGCTCTCTTGCTCTCCATTTGGGCTCAGTTGTGCTTTGAGCTAAATGTCTTTGTTGCCTGTTGTTGTCAAGATTCACGAAATGAAATCATTGCAGTTTTAATTACAATTCATCCTGAAGGGGAAGTGAATGTCCGGACAATTCTTTATAGCAATCGATCCTCAATCCCTCTCAACTCAACCCCATTATCTTTCATCCTCTTGGGATCATGAACGTCTGTACAATTTCAATGTCAGTCGATCAAATAGATGTTGAGAACCTGCAAGTGGCGCTAGATGACAAATCAGAGCATCACCAAAGTGATAATGATGAATTCTCTGGATGTTTGATTTCATGGCTGTCGATCCCATACCTCCCATCCAATTTTGGGCTTCGTTTGCTGTGTGATTGAAAGTAAAGAGGTTGATTGATGCTGTGGTTGGAGCCCCTGTGGCGGGAACACACATTTGTTTTTCTAATCATTCCTATGGGTATGTGATACATCTGACATATTCACAATGGAACAGCGTCCTGTACTTAATCAAAGTACAAATGAGTAACGCCAAAACCTCCGAAACAAAAACCAGGAAACAATACTCGCGGGTCCACTTAACCACTACACCGCTCTCAATCATTCAGACACTCCTCAGGAGAAGAGCTGTCATACGTTCCATCATGTTCTCAACAGAAGCACCCTAAAAGAGGCAGGATGATGAATAAATCATACACGTGTTACTATCAGCACCCCATTAGAGGGGAAATCACATTTGTTTAGTCATGGAGGGTGGCAGTGTTTAGATGTGCACTCCAGTTTGGACACAAAGTCCAAAGGTGGAGTCATGGCAGAAAGAATATGACGATCCATTAATAGACAGACTAATTAAACGTTGGAGCCATGCAGAGCAGACAACTCACTGTCTCCATCACCGAAAGACAAATTACCTGACTAATTCTGAATATACTGCCTGCATACTAACAGTAGACTTAAATAAGCCTCAGCAGAAGACTCGGATAAATCAAGAGGAACACACACTGACACCGCCTCCACGTTTTTGAATGTCCTCACTCCTGGGGGTCATTTACTCATCTTATTCAGCTCTTCAATTATTTATTTGTAAATTTAGCATCACTCGAAATCTCTCCGGGGGGCAGAATTATACTCTCAGCTGGGAAACAAACCTCTGGCTATAATGGGTTTGGTATTCATCAGCAATCGTGCCAATGGCAATTAGGGACGTAAGGCTCCAGAGGACGCTGAGGGGGGGGATGCTCAGCAGTGTGTGTGTGTGTGTGTGTGTGTGTGTGTGTGTGTGTGTGAGATGACTTTTTTTCAAGGTATCGGCTGAACTTTAAAGCTCCCACCATGACAATCAGGCTTTTATAAGAGCATGCATATATATGGTTTGACTCTAGTATCATAAGCATGTGCTAGAAACGCCTCAGTAACCATAGAGATGGCCATCTTGACTTTGAAGTAGACAGTAATTTCTAATTCCCTCCAGCTAAAGAAATGGTAATGTGCTGTTTGTGGGCTATCAGTTTCCAGCTAGTGTGTGCCAGCCCCTGATTACCAAATAGGATGACAGTTTAATGAGCCCCTTTCTTGGTGTCAGCAACACATTGTGAAATTGTGCCTGCTGCCATATTGTGTGCGCCCACTTGAGCATTTGAGGAAGGCACACAACCAATCATTAACTTGCCGTCTCTTCCCACATAGTGACGTGTTACCCACCTGATTCCTGTTCTTTTGTGTAGCCGCAGCTTTTGCATGTCACTGTGTGAGAGAGCTGCATTATCCTGCAAGGAGGCAGCAAACTGAGGTGAATCTGAACATGCAATCTCTCCTTTTTGTGGAGCAAGTCAGTGTGTGCAAGTGTGTCTCAGTGTATGAAACCAGGGAGGTGACAGAGTTTAATAGCCACATGTTAACACAACAAAGGTCAAGGGAATAATGTCACCTAAGAACATTATGTGACCAAAAAGACCAGGTCAGTGCATGTACATTCAATAACCAGTAAAAGCTGAGTCTGATTGGGAAAAGGAAAGGGTGCCCCCTAGTGACGAGAGGGTATGCTGCTTTCAAGACAAGACAATGGCTCAACTCTAAATTTATGCTGTAGCCAAGGGCCGTCATGATCTAAATATTAGAAGATGCTAGACGGCTTATTTCACGCCTTGAGGTCCCTCTGGTCTGGTCCTTCAAGAACTACCCTCACCATTTCCCTCCCCCTCTTAATGCTCGTGTCTAAGCGCCTCATACAGGGAAGTGACCTTTTTTAGAAATCAGCCTGTGACTGATGGAGTGGAGTTGCACTGCAGGTGGTACCGTCCAAATCCATTCATCTCTCTGCCAGTGCCAGGAGGCCAAAGTGATCCACCCCCCCCCCCCCCCCCCCCAAAAAAAGCAAGGCCCTTCCTTAAGCAGCATTCACATCTGGTCTAGTCGGAGAGTGTGTGAGCGCTGATACATCACGTCTGCAGAGAGTGGCTCGGAGGTAATTGGCTACTTAACACAATCTAAAGCTCATTTCCCCCTAACACCCCGCCACCCCTCCTCCTTTGAACAACTGCCAATCCTGCTGCGAACTCATTTGATGCCGAGTCCCGACTGACAGCCGATCACTTCTCCTTCATTTGGGAGAAAAGAGGTGGTCCATTGATGCCATCCCAGCGTGGAGCAACATCAAGAGAGAACCTCTTTTTCAAAGAGTCCCGATGAGTCACATCTACATTGATATTTTAAAGGGTATTTTGATGAAAAGAGAGGGTTACCTTTTTAAAAGTACATCAGATGTGGTTTTGTCTCAGTGGGCAGGTGAAAACCTGCTGCTGTCAGATGAAAGCGTTTTATTTAAAAAAAAAAAAAAAAAAAAGTAAGTTTTTGCACCATAAATGTGCAGAAAACAAAACATTATCTGCAGTTTCTGTGAGGGACGATCACATAACAGCACGCAAGTTATTTTTGTCACTAGATGTCTTCTAAATATGAAAGTTTTTACAATTTTGAGTGAAATTTGGTCCGGAGAAGGAATTCAGATGGTTAAAAAGATAGTGTGACACATTCTAGCTCAGAGTTGGATTAAAAAATGACACTTTAAAGCCAGTGACCTGCATCACAGCTTACAGCCACTAAAGCCCCCCCCCCCCCCCCCCCCACCAGTTGCAAGTCTTTTCATTCCCAGATTTTTGAACGAGAACATTTCTCTGTGTTCACTGACAACCTGACTGTGAGAGTCCTACAGGTATGAATCGTGACACCATAAATCCTTTGGAAGCTGATCCTGGTCCAGGATAATGTGGAACTCTGAAGAAGAAACGCGAGAATGGACTGAGGAGGGACGTGAGAAACACCCTGTGATGAACAGATGAAATAAAAAAATATCTATATCTTCATGTCATCTGGGATTTTTAATAAGGGAGGAGAGTAGGTGGCGTTTTACAGATTTCAGTGGGTTAATTTTTGTTTTGTGCACGAACAATGCCACACAGACACTTTATTAGTTCAGAGTATTTTTGTAAACCTCTTAATAAAGTGTTTCTCAACACTGGGCCGGGGGACCACGGGAGGGCCATGAGCATGCTCTAATGGGCAGCGAAATGCTTTCAAGCTGAAGCTCACTTTTGTAGAGGAAATTATTTTTTAGAAAAGGGGACATAAAATATGAATCAATATATTTCCTTTTAATAAAGTATTTGAGAACTTCAGTTTAGTAAGCTGAGATATAACATTTGTCTGGGGTATGGCCAAGTAACCCAGCAAATACAACAACATGGATGTAAACCAGGATGGACCTGGTTCAAGAAAGATATAAAAGAAGAGGTATGAAATATCAAGCTGCAGCCAGAAGCCGCTAAGCTTAGCATAGCATAGCGTAAAGACAACAAACTGGGAGAAACAGCTCACCTGGCTCTGTCTGGAAATAAAAACATGAATCCACAGCTCCTGTAAATTTTACCCGCATGTTGTTTCTTGTTTGTTTAAGCCATACACACGCCGATATGTAAAAAAAAACATATTGTGGTTTTATGGGGAATTATGGGAAGAACTGTTTATTGGCGAGGACCAACCACTTTCTGTTGTCCCTGCTGGTTGCCTAGCAACCTCACGGCAACATCAAGAGCTTCACTGTTGTGTGAGTTGTTGAGCTGCAGAGGTGCTGGTGGGTGGGTTCTTTCCCTTTTGGACGAAGCCAAAAACACTTTCTCTAGTTTCCAGTATTTATGCTAAGCTAATCAACAGCTAGTGGTCATGTTGGTTGCCATGAGTAAAAATTTTTTGTTGCCCTTGGAAATGTTTCTCCAGTAATGAGACGGCTAAATCTTCTTCCTCTAGTTACTTGTAATATTGAGTTCTCTGTTAACAAGAAAATCTAAAATGGATCTCAGTTCAGACGGGACTCAATTGTCTCACCATGCTGCGCCTCCCTCTGCTCCAGCTCCTGCCGGAGCTGCTGCCGCTGCTCCTTCATCCGGGCCAGCTCCTGGCTGCTCCCCGAGCTGAGACTGTGCAGCCTCTTGGCCAGCGCCTCCAGCCGGTCGCGCTCCAGGTACACCGCCTTCATCTCAGCCTTCAGCTCCTTGGCACTACTGAAGTCATTACCTGCAGCGGTGCACCACAGGACGACATTACTTTTTTAATGACTGACTCTACCATTAATGGCGTAATTAAGTGAGACTAATGGTACAAGATTCAAGTAAATGAGCAAAATAAAAGATGTGAAATGAGGTGAAGTGAGGAAGGTGGGGCTCAAAGTCACCTGAGATGGCTGCCAGTTTGGCTTCATGCAGTGCCAAAAGCTGAGTTTCGGTCTCGCTTACTTTCCTCCTCAGGCTGCTGCCCAGCCTCTGACTCATGACCACCTGGGGAAAAGAAAGAGACGAGGAGGTGGAGGGGGGGAGCAGGAGGAAAGGGTGGTAACTAACAAAACCTTTGCAGACACATGGATCCCACAGGATGCACTGCTCATTTCCAATTCCGCTTTCATTTTCTCTCTGACACTCATTCTTACAAGACCTTACAGATTCATTTCCATCCTTCGGCACTCTCCCTGCTTTGAATACACAGCAGAGCATCAACGCCCAGGTGCTACCTTGTCTATAACCTTTAAAATGAAAGAGAGGACTGCTTCTTTCATCTGGACAGACAGGGAAATGTGAAATCTCCATAAAAGATGCCATTAGAATGTCAGAGAGGAAAAAAGGCCATGAATGTCATGGGTCTGATGGGGATGCAGCACCTCCACTCGCCAGGATTCACAGAGGAGTTGATGGCTTCAGATAGCGCCTGTCTGGCCCCATCTGCCCCAACTCTGCCCTTTAAACCTCTGTTTTTTCCAGTGCATTCACTTTGAGTTACAGCCAGACAATCCCCATGATGCACTCTCTTCTTTTGAGGAACTATTTTCACTGCTCAAAGGGATACGGAGCCGGATTTTCTGACGCATTTTCTTCTTGAATCTGACACAGTTTTGTGCAACACTTTGAAAAGGCTGTCAAATAGGTTGGTATTTCTGAGGCAGAACATCTCCGGGGACATTTCTTCCCACAGAAACACTTCATACAGCCTTGCATAATTCTATTTCATGCAACACATGAATTGGAAACTGCACTCAAACTGGAATTCTGACATTGGTGATTTAATTTCAAAACATCAGGCTACTTGTCAATTTGAGGGAATTGAAAAAGCGAATAGAGAAAGCCAGAGTTACTTTCATGCCGGCAATCATTTTGTCACAGCAGGGTGTGCCATTTTCCACATGGCGGATATCTCATTTAGGAACAAAACTTTTCATTTGAACTTGACAATGAACAATTGTGGTGAAAGTGGCTCTTCATGGAAAAAACCATATATTCTTTTGAGGTGCTGTTGCAGCACCACCAACCATTTAATGGCAGCTTTCTAAAGAACTCAGTGAGAATGAAAAGGTCTTTACAGACCTCCCCGCTGCCTGCTGTGCTCCACTCCCTCCATCCTTGAACCACAACGTTTTACTGCTGCTTCTCAGAGATCGACAGTCAGTAGAGATCAGTGAACAAACCGCGGGAACTCGAGAGGCAGAGACGAGGCACCATGTACAAAACATGCTAGCTGAACAGACATATCACATGATGCATCTATGAAATAAAACAAAAAACAAAAAACAACAAAAACTGCAAGAGCGTTTGGACGATAGAGACCTCCGTCAAGGCCAACACATTTTTAAAAACTGTTGCTCAGTGGCTGCCCGAGCATGCTCCACCCCTCCACTTGGTTTCATGAAAATCAGCCTGCTAGTTTTTGCGTAATCCTGCCGTCAGACAGACAAACAAACTGACAGATGCGGGTGAAAACATAATCTCCTTGGCGGAGGTAATTAAACAACTAAAGTTGGCAAATTCACTTATTGGGTTTCTCATCAGGAAGGAGAGAAAGAGCCAGACAGCTGTATTTTTTTGCTGTTGCACTGAGTCATAGAGGATTTACTCCAAATGACGTCTCCTGCTGCTCCTGAATCTTCAGACACTACTATGGAGAGTTCACCGCCTTGTCAAATAGAAATAAGAACATGAATACAGACTTCGGCGTTTATTATACTGAGCTGGCACACTGAAGCTGGCACACAGCACAGACGTTCTATTTTGACTTGCTACTCATTAGATATTCATACACATTCAGTCATTGTTGGCATGCTGACTGAGAGCCAGAGAGAAATCAGTGCCTTACTTTAGCGGTGGCTTCCTTGATGGACAGATTCAATGCCTGCTCCTGTTCCTGGAGTCTGTAAAAGGAAAAAAAATAGTTATAGATTTGGTCGCTTCTTTCCTTTGAATGCGTCAAGTGATGCAAATGCATGGGTGAGCATGCATCTGCTCGTCTGGCTGCTACACACGACATTATCTTTTAAGAGAGGTGCTGAATGTTTTATAACTTCTATGACAAGTTGTCTCCGAAGGTCATGCAAGAGTTGGCGCATATTATTCACAGATAATGTCACGTCACTGAATCTGAAAATATTTCAAGTAAAAATTGAAAATATCCAATAAAAGAATAGACATAATGCTAGTTGAGACTTAAAATTGAATAGAAAACCAGCGCCGTGGCTGTACTCCTCTGCGATGCGTGCCTGTCAACATGACCCTGACCTCTGACCTCCAAAATTTTTTCAGCTCATCCTTGAGACCCAGTGGGCATTTGTGGCCAATTTGAAGAAATTTCCTCAAGGGATTCCTAAGATATCCTGTTGAGGAAAATTTGGTCATGCGGATGGACAACCTGAAAACACCATGCCTCGGGCCCACGGTGTTCGCTGGTGCACAGGTATAAAGATTATACAAAAATGAAAGGCCTTTGATTTGAGGTCTGATGGGCGATGAGCACTTCACGAACCTTAAATGAAAATTCTGGACACATTATTGTTTAGACGGTTCACTGCAAGCTGTAACACCGCTTCCACGAAGAGAACCCACAGATTCACAAACTGTCGGTGTCACAAACAGTGCTCCGGATATCAGATGTGAACGTCATACCAGTGTTAAGAAGATGTAATGAGTGTAAATAAATAGACAGGACAACCCATTAAGGTCACATGATCTGGTGGCAGAGAAAAAAAATCAATTAGTAGATGAGGATAAAGGAGCATAAAATCTACTTTACACGATAGTCACCTTGAAACCGTCCCAAATGTCTGGTATCATAAGAATCAGTCCTGCCTTCAAATGCGATTCAAGCTGACGTTCAGGGTGAGTTGCGGCACTATTTTTGAAGGGTGCAGCGACTGGAGGGAATTTCTTTTATCCCAAAAATCCAAGAAGAAAATATACCTTGATATTTCTTTGGAAATGCAACTGCAATACAATCATCATGCTGACCCGGCACCCGCCACCTGGAGATATGCAGCGATATCCAATCTGAGGTCACAATTTCAATCAGCAGGGAGAATAAATGTATTCCAGTTGGCATGAGAGTATGTCAGGTATCAAATTACGCCAGAGACGGTGGGTCACTCCGCCGCAGAGGCGAAAAGTACAATTTACATGTCTGTCTAACGAGTGGCGAGACAGAGAGGCTTTCCACAGGGCTCCCTCGCAAGCTATTAACATCTGAGGATATGATGCAAAGTAATCATTAGCATCTGAGAAAAAAACATTAAAATTCAAAGCAGGTTCAAGCAGGTGTGAGAGACAGAGAGCTCGGGGAACATGAAGTAGCTGCTGGATACAGACTCGCAATCTGGGAAATAAATAACCAATCAAATATGCATTCTTAAGATCCTAAAAATCTGTGCTTCAGATGCGTTTATCAAATGCTAGTCACTGTCTGCGCATCTACCCTCCCCTGTTGGAACAGCTAGGCTAAATCTTTCAGTTTAAGAAAGAACTGATAGTGTATGAGGTTTTAGCTATTTTGTATGTTTAAAAAAAAAACAAAAAACCCTGAGATGGAAAGTGAAAGTGTCATCTGTTCTTTCTCACTTGTGCAGCTCGTCTGTGCTTTTATTTGCCATGGCTGAAATACGACAATGCGAATTAGACCCAGTTTCTTGGCAGCGGAGAAGGCAGTGAGGAGTTTTTTCAAAATGTTTGTTTGACAGTGGATGAGTGGCACTCAGAGGCAAAGATCTAATGGTATTCAAGATCTACACTGACACCGAAACTGGCTAATTTGATGAAGAGAAGATACATTATAAAAACGAATGGAGCATCACTGCAGCTCTCCAGCAGCTCCACCTGGCCACTGACGGTACTGCAGGTATTGAGATACAGGGAAACACAAGGTCGATAAATCCTCTCCATAAACTTTCATGTGAGTGTGAGACTACTCCGAAGAGTTTATGGTCATTATATTCCTCCAACATGTCTGCCACTACTAGCGAGTGTTGTAATTATATAGGACATTAGTAACCGTACGGATACAGTATATTTCACCTGATACAGGCTGGGGACTGGTGGCTGTTGCACCGATAGACGCACAGCTGGTGGATTGTTTTTTTCCTGAATTCCTTGTCACTGCTGTTATTTATTTTTCTGTTGCACTATTTTGCTGTTGTGTAATTTCTATAAATTTCAAACTGTGAAACCATTCCTGGGATGAATTATTAGCATTCCATAAAATGGCTATTTTTTTTTAGATATATAATTCCAATGTGTTAACAACAAAAAGGATTCATTTGTCAGATTTTATTATTATTTTACTTTTAATCATGATTTTTTTTGTGTGAACAACATGTACTGGTGTGGGTTTATTCGTTTTATAGGGAGCTTTGATTGGTTTTTCAAAGGGTGAGTCTAGCCTGCATTCAATCAGATCACCTGTGAGTAAAAGAAATGCTCCCAATGGTCGAGTCGGCACATCATGTTCACCACGTTGGCGTGACGCAAATGTCAAGTGCAACCAGAGTCCGACGACAATTAGCAAGAACAGTAACAAGACGGTGTCAAATGCAAATGTGCAATGTGTGAGAACCCTCATAACGGAGCACTTCAAAGTACATTTTTACATTTTTTTTCCTTGTGCATTTGCATTTTCTCCAGACTGCACGAAAAGGCATGTAAGCATCTTGGATCATTAAAGTATCATGAGTGAACAGGTTTTTCAGTTTGATTTACTTTTTAAATATATTTTATGAGTCTGGAATACATCAACTCTCACAGAAAATCTGCAGTAAATACCTAACGTGTCCAGGAGAGTCTGTAAACTGCCCCTCATCTTGCCTGATTCCTTGTCTTTTCACATTCATACATGTTTTGGCTCTCACCTCAGCATGGAGGGTGGAGGAGAGACGGAGATCTGCATGCGGTTTTCGGATGTGACGAGGTCCTGCAGGGTTCGGCTCATGTCGCTGAGCTGGGCCACGGTGCAGGTCCTCAGTACGGAGCCCTCCAGCTCCTCAGCCTCCACCTGCTGCTCCGCCTGCTGGATCTGCTGCTCCAAACACCGACTACGGTCCCTCAGCTCCATCAGCCTCCTCTGCAGCGCCTCGATCTCATCCTGTTTTGAAACATCAACCTGTATAATGGACGCAGCATGACAAGACCTCCAGCAGTAGGACTTTTATCTTTTTTGTCTTGACAACTAAAGTGTATTTTGCCGCTGTTGGAGCCGCTGCATGAGTCAGAGACCTCTCTTTCAGTTCTTAGCATCTTCTCTATCCATCACTTTTTAGCGACATGAGTTTTATATCCATTACCATACACACGTTTAATGCACACACTGATTCTGATACCTGGGTTTTTTTATTGGCTGACACCAGCGAGTAACAAAGAATAACTAGTACACTACTTAGCTTGCAAGATGTCATCGCTGTTACATAACAAATCCACTGCAAAACACTGAAACATTTTTGACATCCTGCATGTGCTGATCACTCCTGTTGCAGATCAATTGTTCTTCATCAGTCTAAAACCATACAGTGGAAGTGTCTGATGTTAGTCAGCAATAATTGAGCTAACTGGGAAGGAGCAGAGTCCCGTTTCTGAGCTGAACAATCATGCAGTGTTTGCACCGACTTGCATCATCATTGATTCTGATCCTGCATGCAATGACATTAATGATACTGTTATGAGAGTAAAAACAAATCAAATACTTCTGTTTTTAATGATGGTGATAGATTATTACATTGACCAGTCCTAAAAAAAAAAATATATATATATATATATATATATATATATATATATATATATATATATATATATATATATATATATAACCGTATTGCTGTCATGTTGAAGTTGACCTTTGGGATAAAATATCATCACTTCATCCTCATTCCATCAGACAACAGTATGAAATTTTGTCACATCAACGTGTGGATTTTTGAGTTATGGCCATAAACATGTCATGTGACCTTAACACACCAAAATCTTCCAAGTTACTCCTTAAGTCCAGGGGACAGATGTCAATTGCGCACACACACACACACACACACACACACACTACACCATGAGTGATGAGTTGATTTACCTCCACTATCCGTCTTTCTTGGACCAGACGATCTCTGCAATGTAGTGGATCCTGGGATGAAGCTGATTGCTCCACTGCATCAGCCTCCCTGCCCACCAGCCACAAAGAGACACACACACACACGCACACATGTACACACACACACACACACACACGCACAGTCACTACTTTGCAGCAGCATCTAATTATAGATTCTCAAGGAGTAAACTTCTCTGAGGAGACAGTTAATACTGATTGTACCAGCCTGCATCATTCAGGGGTCAACTAGCACAGAGGTCAGAATCTTGACTGGGCATGTCTTGCCTTGGTTCCTCATCCGCATTTTAAAACAGTATCTCTGAGTTAGAGGGAAAAAAAACACGCAACTATTGTTTTTGAGCGTTA
Source organism: Aulostomus chinensis (assembly GCF_037954235.1). Lineage (NCBI taxonomy): Eukaryota > Metazoa > Chordata > Actinopteri > Syngnathiformes > Aulostomidae > Aulostomus > Aulostomus chinensis. The sequence continues at coordinate 22,652,161 of NC_141335.1, read as the reverse complement.
GGCTACTTTTTGCAGGATACGCACAGCAGAGCCCCCTCTGGATTTCCTTCCTGTTACAGAGCTATTTTTGACATCTCTTCTTCTCTGCCCTGGCTGAAAACACTTTAACTGAGAAGAGAATGCGATCCTGATGGGAAAATGCTAATTTTCTGATGTCTTCTCACTCTACTTGTGATTCTGCTTGGTTCATACATGGCTGTACTTATATTAATACATACAATAACAGCTAACTCTGAATCTCAGCGTTCTTCTGCGAGTGGACGTGACCAATCCTTTCTGTGACTGTTGCTTGACTGACCTGTGCTGGCTGACGTCTGCCCTCTGGAGGGCGCTGTGCACCACCTGTCGGAGCCTCTCGAGGAACAGAGCCACGCTGGGCTGTCTGGAGGGCAAACCCAGCTTCAGAGCTCCTCGCTCCCTGCAGAGCTCCTCCAGCTTCTTCCCAAAACGCTCAGCTGAAAACACACATGAATACGATTCAGCCTCTGGGGATTTCAGCATCATGCAGCGTACATTCATTGACATAAGATCACACATTATTCCTCAATTAAACAGCTCTACCAGTAAACAAACCTGTTATATAAGGACATGTCGCTATCTGATGACTCAACATTGAGAAAAAAATGAGAGCCAGTAAAATGTCAACAGCAAGAAAATCTTATCAAGTGTCTTTATCTTTAGTTTCAGGGAAACCCGTTGAGATTTCCAGGCATCCTGCTTACAGTCTGGAAAGTGAGTTAAAGTCTGAAATGTCAGAGAGGTTTGTGTTGCAGAGGATCAAAAGACAAACAGAACATCTAAAAAAGACACACTGTCCGAAATAATCACCACACTTCAATAGTTCAAAGTCTGCAGGACACCAGCAGCAGATGTTGGTATTCATTTCTGTGACAAGGTTCAAGAAATGGGTCAGAAACTGTCCTTCCCTCTGTACTTTCCCTGGGGCTTTAACTAGGTCAAGCAGGGTCTGCAGTAAACGCAGACTCTTTTGAAATCACATTTAAAATAAAATCAAGATCAGTCTTGTTCGATTTGAGGACACTGATGCCAAAACCCACATTAGCACTCATAAACCTGAGAGGAACCAGGTCGTCCCGTGAATAAACTTTCAGATTTCATTCTCTCTTATTGTCTGTGTAACGTTTTTCATCCACACCACACAAACTGGCTTATTTTTTAAACTGAAGCGTCTATATTCCGTGTTAAATTTGATGTGAAATGTATGTCAGGATGAATTTTTAAAAAAATTCTTCAGCTACAGTTAATGTGAGGCCTTCAGTTCTCACGTGCGTTATCAAATATGTCAGTTTAATCCTGAACTAATCCAGTTAGTATGAAATCCAATCAAGGCGGCTGGGTGGCTTCAAATATCTTGAGCTCACACGTCAAGCTGGTAAATATCTGGATCCCAAGTGAACACGTCATTTTATGTGAAAATTTGCACTGAACATGTGGAACTGCATGTGTTTCATGATCTCGACGTTTGTTGGAAATGCATTCATTTGCCATCCAAGCACATTAATGTTGCATTATTAAATTAACTGGAAATATCTTTGACAGTTTCACAACAACAAGAAGCCGACCTACTTTGTTTAAGCTGAAAGCTCACCTGCGTCATAGTCGTCATCCAAAATGGCTTTCTGCTGGAGTCTCTGCAGCTTCAGCATCATGGACTCGATCTGAGAGGAGAGACAGAGGAAATGATGACCAAGCGATCTAGATGGCGATGATCTTTATACAGCAAACGCTGCTTTCAAAAAAAGAAAAAAACCTGCAGAGGATAATGACCGCCGTGTCAAAGCGATACCGGGTCAGGAGGTTGAGAGTGGAGATGACGGTAAAAGCATTTATTACTCAACTCAGATTCAGAATCTCAAAAAGGGATCTTGTGCATTAAAAAAACATGAAAAAAGAACATTTTCTTCCCTGAAATTCAGCATAATACTTCATTAGAATCCATCCATGCATTTTCTACCGCTTATCCTGTTAAGGGTCGCAGGGGGGCTGGAGCCTCTCCCACCGGCATTCGGGCGTGAAGTGGGGTTCACCCTGAGGAAGCTGGAGTACCAGAGAGAACCCACGCAGGCACAGGGAGAACATGGAGACTCCACCCAGAAAGATCCTGTGCTCCAGCCGGGGCTCCAACCTGGAACCTTCTTGCTGTGAGGCGACAGTGCTGACCACTGCACCACCGTGCAGCCCCCCCCCCTCCATTTTCTATACCGCTCATCCTTTAAGGGGGGGACTAGCAGTACTAGATGAAAAGGTTTCTACAGAACCTACCACTAGCTGTTAATTAGCTCAAAATCTCTCTCTTTTGGTTGCGTTTAAATAGTCACCCACTGTTATAGATTTAAACGGTTTAAATACCCCACTGCAGGTTAAGGAGGGGGAAAAAAAGGACAACATCTTAATCGGTTAGCTAGTCTGGGAGGGATTTTGTAGCTTTGGACCAACAGCCGAGCTAGCGAGTTGCTACTGTTTCAAGACTTGCAAAGTAAGGCTGACCTAGCATTTAATTCACCAATTTACCAGTGGCATCAGTTTTTTCTAAAGGAACACGCCCACTTTTTGAGAAATAAACTTATTTGCCATCCTCCTCAGAGTCAATAAATTAGGTGGCAACCCACAGACTACTAATTAGCTTAGTGCAATAAATATTAATGGCGGGCCAGTTAGAATACATCTGGCAAGAGTCATCAGATTCCCTCTGTTTTCTCCGAAACTGTCTTTAGTTGCATTGATAAATCATGGATTGTAACAAAATAAAAAAAATGTAATAACAAAAGATTTTTACAATTTTACAATCTGACACATAACCGAAATTGCTTGACTGGTGATTGGACATGGCACCGAGAAGCCACGAAAACAGTTATTGACAGGGAAGAAACAAACTTTTGCTGATAATAATGGCCAGTTATGATAAAAAGAAGTAGGATGATTATTTCTGGACAAATAAAGGTCCTGAACTTCATTCTCAAGACGGAGGTATGCTAACCTGCCACTCCGCTGCCATTACTTGCGCTAAGCTAACTTGACCTGTTGTTAGCTGGAATCTAACTGGCTCCAAGGGGGATAGCAAATAAGTATATTTCTCAAAATGTAGGCATGTTCCTTCAACAAGAAAGCAAATAATAAAATTTCCCAATGTGATAGACAATTCCTTGATGTACTTTGGTCAGTCATGCCCACCTTTGTGTGTGTTCGGTTGTTTTGGAGACAGTCTTGCAGCACTCCCTCATACTTCTTCACCAGACTGTCCCAACCTTGGTCCGAGGCAGGCGTGGCGCTCTCGTACCCAGAGGTGATGGACGATGCAGAGGCGGTGTCTGAATCCACTGACAGGGAGGAAGTCCCCTCAGTATCCAGAGATCGAGAGTCGCAGTCAGGCAGGTACGATGTTACGTCCCTGCCGCACGCACACTCCTGCCAAAACCGTCCCCCTAATGAAATCTCTTCCCTCTCTGCCTGACTACACGGGCCAGAGGCGACTGGCATCGACTGCTTCGTGACAGATGAGGTGGCTGGTTTAATTTGAGGTGAACTAGGTATCCGAGCTAGTGGTTCTGCTTCCTGTGAGGGTTTAGAAACTGTCCTCTGACTGGAGGTGAGAGACTGTTGTATAAAACTGAAGCTGGAGTTGAAGGACTCCTCCGGGCTGGTCGGCCTGGGAGGAGGAGCGGGCTGGTGTGCTTTACTGGGGCTTGACTCGAGTTCACCCCCTGGTAGTGATGACAGCTGGCTGGATGTTCTGTTCAGGAGGCACTCAGGACCGTTAATGGACATTAAGTTCTTATTGTGCCGTGTGAGCTGACCAGACTGTTGCATGTTCACTACAGACACTTTGACAGCAGGCGATAGACTCATCCTCTGACAACTGGGTGGGTCAGCGTGACGTCCTGGTTTAATGTTCCTTATGCAAATGGCCCCTCCCTCTTCCTCTTCCTTCTCCTCCTCCTCCTCCCCCTCCTCCTCCTGGCCACCAGTACTGCTCTGTAGTCGGGACTGCTCTCCTCTCATGTAGCCAGGCCTCCGGTGCAGCCTTTTACGGCCGGAGCTGCCAGCTGTCCCTGAAGCTCTGCCACCTGTCGATGCACAGATTAACCATTAAGCTGGAGAACAAGACCATGAGGAGGATAGAGAATGACTCACAGAGCTGGCAGGACAGTCACACTCCATCATGAGGCGTTAGCTGTGCTTATTACACAAGGACGTCAAACATATTCATATTCAAATGAAGACTGATCTTCATAAGTTGCTGCTCTTTAAACTCGCATGTTGAAAAACAATTCAGGCGGCGGTGGGACGTTTCCCAGAGTTCTGCTCCAGCTGTTGGGAAATACCAAAGCCACACAGTCACTTAGGACACGCCTCTCCCTGTGAGAGTTAAGTTACATGTGAATTTATTTAGGTTTGAAAACAAAGCCACGTTGCTTTAGAGCCGTGGTTCTCAAGCTGTGGCGCGCTCCCCCTCCCCTGAAACATTGTGAATGAAACATAAATACGATTCCCTTGAAGCATAAACAAGAAAAAAACGCTTTGATTCTTGCCGAGCTGCTCGGATTCCAATTTTTTTAAGATGCTTATTTTGTTCTCTAGTTTCTGTGTCTGGCAAAATAAGCAGTGATGTGGAGCTCCGATGCTACTATCAGCTCTGACACCTGAGGCCACATCCACTCTCATCACATTTCTTCCAATTTTTCACTTTTCTTAAAGGTTCAGATAATATCGCTCGCCGTTTCAGGGCCTGAAATTCACTTCGTGTCACCCTTTCAGAAAAAGGCTGCTTGTATTTATTTGCAGTTTCTGTCGTGAGCACATCGGGCAAGTAAGAGACCCAAATACTGAAGGACAATCAGAGGTTAATTTAACCCGAATGATGAGTAACAGGTGTTGCTGACCTCATCGTCTTTGCTAGCAGCGGTTTATCAATGGAGTTGTTGTTTCAGACGAATGACAAGAAAACATTCAAATATCACGATTTATCTGCTAAATATTGAGCTGATAGCGCACTTTGGGGTTTCTGCAAGATCTGTTTGTTTGTTTTTTGTGGGCGTTTTTTTTGTGAAATTGTGATGTTTTAGTTTTTCTTTTGTTTTTTTTTTTAAATAATAAAAAACAACATACTATGAGCAATAAATTGCACCAAAAATCCAGCTGTCAGAGAAAGGATACAAAACCAAACTCGTATTTGCTTAAATGTTAGTCAGTTTGTATTTTTGCTTTCTAATCTGCCATTGAATACTCAAGTTAGAAAAAAAGAAAAAAAAAGAAAGTCAGTTATTTGATGGTTCAGGTTTTACAGGGTTTAAGTTTGTTTTTCCCTGCCAAAACGCAGACGTGACCCTAAACAGTGGAGTTGTGACCATAAACAGAGAAACCTTCAGCTGCAGGACACTCAAACACTCGGAAGAACTTCGGATGAGCCGCAACTTTTCATGTCACGTGTGGTTATCGGATCCAATATTGGTATATTAAAAAAAAAAAGTTTATGATTAAAGGGCCAGTTCACCCAATAATGAAAGGTTAGTGATTGTCTTCTCACCCTCATGCTGATTTTTCAACCATTTAAAAACTATAAAATGGCTCCATCCTGAAGCCTCAATATGCACGAGAAACACGGTGTCAGTCATTGTTTTTCAAAATATCGACGCTTCAGAACACTCAGATTACTTCAGACAAGCAGTGTGGAGGCATTTCAGGCTTTTATTTGGGGTTTTTTTGTTTTGTAAGTTTGAAATTGGTCAACATTTACTTCAGGTCACAGTCACAGTTTTTCTTTTGTTGCTCCAGCGGTGTTTGGTGGCCTAAAAGGCTTCACCTCCCCCTCCACCAGCATGAGGGCGAGTAGATAATGACTGTACTTTCAGAACTGGATGGACGATAACTTATTATCACCACCAAAGAGGCCATAAAGCCGCGACATTCCTTTAAGAATTGATTCAATTTCATGAGCTTGAAATGTTGGTAAATGTTCATAAGCAGCACAAGCACGCAGACATGATAAAAGAGTGTAAAGAGAAGCGGCAGAACGCTGTTGAGTGGTCAGAACTGACACCTGCTACATGATTTATACACACATAACGTGTAGGATTCAGAGGAGACGAGCTGAAATGTTGAGGATCAACAGGCCCTTTGTGTACAGCTGTGCTGCTCTCTCTTTCACCTCTGTCTCTCAAATTTCTCTCCCCACTCAAACACTCGTTCACACACAAACACACACTAAAGACAGTGGGAGCATTCATAGTCTGTCATTGTGGGACCCCGTCAGACACAGGGGTTTTTATCATAGCTGCATGTAGTCGGACAGGCTAGCATTAACATGCTAGACTGGTAGCATTTCTGATATTTCCTTTGTGCATCACACGACTTCTGCATGTTAAAGAGGAATGCAGGGCAACAATTAAACCGCGACCACCACCCACTGCTCAAACCCCCCCCTCCCCCCAAGTGATGACCTCCGATGATGTCACCTCTTAACCATCTCATGTGACTGGAGAGGAAGAGGGAGCACTTAAGGGAGACTTAGGATTCTAGGCTGGCTTTGGAGTGCAAGTGGTGGTGTGTGTGTACCACTGGGACCGCCACTCTCAGATTACATACAGCTCGATGAGTGTGTCTTTGATAAAGGTGGCCTCTAGTCCATAACCCGTGAAAGAAAGCCAGCACTCTCAGGTAGCACAGACAAGCGCCCACCATCTGGAGGGGTTCGTATTATATGGAGGGCTGGGTGGTTGATAGGGTTTGTTACTGTTATTCTGGCCCCGCTTCAATTACACAAAGACGACTCCTAGGAAAGGGGAAGGAAATGCCTCAGGGCCCCTGTGTGTGTCTGTGTGTGTGTATCTATGCGTGTGTGTGTGTGTGTGTGTGTGTGTGTGTGTGTGTGTGTGTGTGTGTGTGTGTGTTATGGGCACACACTTCATCTCTGCACTGGTTTGTTATGTGCTGCTTCCTGTCAGGCTTTGTGCAAAAAATATAGTTGCAGGAATTCCGTCAGAATGAGGAAGGGGAGACCCGCCACTGACCACTGCTCCGTGACCAGATGTCTCGAGTGTAACTAACTGGTCACCGCTGTAGCATCTGACAGTGCTGTGGCCTGGGAAAATGAAGTATTTAAACCAGACGAGGCCAGATTATTTATCTTCGGAGATTAAGGAGGCCCTACTTAGGTTAAACATCGTATCCCATTGGCTGCTGACAGCGCTTCAACTGAGGAGGGGAGGAATGTGGAGGATCTCATAAAAACACAACCGTTTGAGCAACACACTCAGCACACACACACACACACGCACTCAGCACACACACACACACACACACACACACACGAATCAGCCGATCCACATGTCAGCAGCCTCCTGAGAAGCAGTGCTGCTCAGCAGATGTGCAACACCTCACCACTTGCGACTGAGTTTAGGAAGTGAAAGTCAGCGCTGAGTGTTGAAAGTGTTTCTCTGATTCTAAATGCATTTCTTCTCTGGAACTGAAGCTATCCATCGATCTTTAATGACTCCAAGCATTGACGACCCTTAACTTGGGACGTCCCCTCTCTGCTATGGAGCGTTGTGAAGTTTTTGTCCCAGATCGGCTCCAGACTTCCTGTGTGGTCACATGGGGATCATAATCCAGCTGAATGAGGCTGCGTTAGTGTTCTGGAGGTTCAGCTGTGAGAAAAGCTTGAAACTCCTCACAAATGCGACTAAAATATTATTTCATGGTTTTGAACTGCAATTAAAAACTACTCACAAAATATATGGAGGACCAAAGACGATAAACTGCAGACATCGCTTTTCTTTCATCGCTAGCTCTGTTTAGGGATTCATTTTAAACGTATTTATTTCTTGACAGTGAACGTGTGCATGAGCCATGTAATGTCTGTGTGTAATATTATTAAAGTTGTGTTAAAATATATGTTCAAACTAGAGGAGGAAGATAAAAATGTTATTCATATTTAGAGGTATTATTTGTGGTAGCTAATAGATGACATGAGAGAAAATACGAGGACTTTTGGGGAGGATGCCAATATGAGAAATGAAGAAAACTACGACACCACAATATTGGCCTAAATATAAATGTGACCCCTTTTTTCCGATTATGACCAAATATGGAAATCAAACATTTTTGACGGAGACATGCGATGGAGGCTAATGAAGAGTTTAACAATAAATGTTCATCCAAAATTACACCAGCGTACTAAAATAGTTCGCCCACAATCTAATAATTGTGAATCACACCATGGCCCTTTCTTCCTGAACATGTTCACCAATACACCGATTAAAGCGCAACATCCATGACTGTAGCGAAAGATTTTGAGCATGAATCTGACTCACAAATCAAAGTTCTGGTAAAACTACAAATGCTGAGTGGATTCATAATTTAACACAACGTTACAGGTTAGAAATGTTGCAAAAACGAAAAAAAACAACAACAATTTTCTTCTCTAAAACTGCAGGTCATGTTAAAATAGTGGACATGTAAATGCCAGTAGTGACTATTGTAGTCATTTTCATCACAAGGAGGATTTTTTAATGATATTTTATGGACGATATGATATGACAAAGGCCTAATTAACAAATATTTAACAACCATTGTCCAACACATTCAGTCAGCAGCGACTGAATCTTATTAGTAGCAGCAGTGCATGTTTACAGCTGCACAACTGCATACCAACAACCTGTTTGATAAGAATATAAATTCTAATGTCCCGGGTGACGGGTCATCGTCTGTCCCTGCAGAGGAGAAGGTCTGAAAAGCAGACAGAAAGCAGGAGTCAATAGGAAAAGACTTGGAGGACTTGTCTGACCTCTATGACCTAGGTGACCTGGATTCCTCACACACAGACACACACACACACACTCACACCAACTGAGGCAACGAGGTTGATAACAGAAACCCAGAGACCCTGACGCTAGACGTCCCAACGCATAACTGTACACCGATATGTGTGTGTGTGTGTGTGTGTGTGTGTGTGTGTGTGTGTGTGTGTGTGTGTGTGTGTGTGTGTGTGTGTGTGTGTGTGTGTGCGGTTTCTGTCCTTCCACCAAACTGGAAAACATCTGCTGATCATCACTGCTGTCTATGGCTTCATGAGGAGAATCAGTACTTTACCTTCCGGGACTTCTCGGTGGAGAAGCCGAGCACTGCTCCGAGACTCGAGCCCCATCAGCCCCGCAAACATCTTCCCATTCACCGACAAGCTTTCCAGCAGTCGAACGATGTCAGATCCTCCCCGGACTCCCACCGACCATGTTCTCAGTAGAAGTGGAGCCAGGCAACACTGATCTCATTTCCGTTGTGGAAAAGTGAACTCGGATTTTTTCCCCCCTTCCTTTTACTCTCCACTCAACGGAATAGCCCGTGTGCCCGGTGACTACCGGCACTCGTTTGTCCTCAATATTTCCCGATAGCGGTATCGATCTAAGTCTTCGGTGCGGCAAATAAGTGCGCTCGCCCCGAACGGCGGGTCCGGAGAGGAAAACACCGCGTCTTCACCAGCGGGATAATAAACGGTAAAACATCCGGTGGTTGCACTGTGTTGACAAGAAGTAACGGCCGAGGTGGAAGATGGGATCGAAGAGTTGATCAGCGGTCCGTTACTCGGCCCCGGTTGCGTCCTGCCTGCGTCACGCGTCGCGTCCTCCGCGTTGAGGAATTTGACTCCAGACTTCTTCAGCACCGCCTCGACACATCACTGCGCCGCCGCCGCTGCTGCCATCACGCACGCTTTCATCTGCCGTGACCGCAACGCTCTTTTCTTTGTTAAAGTCACACAAACACGATTTCACGCTCAACCGGATCGATTTAATCCAGCATGAAATGTAGGATTATTGTAGTTGTTGTCGTTTTGGGAGTTTTCACGAGTAGATTAAGTCAACATCACGCCTAAAGAGATCCGCAGTCGTGCGTATTATTCGCGTTCAACGTCATTTGTTGTCTTTTCATACTCTGATTTCAATATTTTGGTCACTAGTTTATGTTCTTGGTGTGGAAGCTAAGAAGTGCCAACCCTCCTCAGCCTCTGACTGAACGTTTCTGTCGGAGAGATCAACAAAATGTCACATATTTCCATTTTGCTTCATGGAGGTCTGTAAGTTCTTGATATTGTAGTACATTTTTGCTGATTCATGCATTTACATTTGAGAAATTATACAGCTCATAAATGGGAAATAGAATTGTCCAAATAATCTCCATGAAGAACATTGCTGGAAATGTACAACAGAAGACAAAGTTTAGAGATGCTTAGACCAAAAAAATAAATAAAATAAAAAAAATAAAATAAATCCACCATCTTAATTTGGACAGGTTGTTTACTGTTTAAGTTTGTGTAAGTGTGTTTTAAAGAGCTGCAAATCATCATGTCATGCATTGTTTCATCTGAAATTCAACTCCATAAATTAAATCTGTTACACCTTCGCATTAGAAAAGTGACGTTCTACTCTATGGTTTAACTGAACATCTGCAGCTCTGGCAAACTGATAAAAAGTGACCAAGACCAGAAAATGTGAATTGAGTATAATCACTTGTTCATTATATTTATGTGTATAAGGTTGTGTCTTGCAGTGAAGACAAGGAAACTACAGAGACTCAACACGAGTCTTTTCAACCCAGCAGCTCTTTGACTGAGCTCAGCTGCAGGCTGGTGGACCCTGAAAGGCTCAGTTCAGCCACACAGCAGGGTCCGGTCTATTTAGTTAGACCGCTACGGCTAACAGGGGCCGGTCCACTCTAGTTAGACCACTACGGCTAACAGGGTCAGGTCTACTCTAGTTAGACCACAGTGGCCAGCAGGGTCCAGTCTACTCTAGTTAGACCGCTATGGCAAACAGGATCCAGTCTACTCTAGTTAGACCACTACGGCTAACAGGGACCGGTCTACTCAAGTTAGACCACAGTGGCCAGCAAGGTCCAGTCTACTCGAGTTAGACCGCTACGGCTAACAGGGTCCGGTCTACTCTAGTTAGACCACTACAGCTAACAGTTTCCAGTCTACTCAAGTTAGACCGCTACAGCTAACAGGGTCAGGTCTACTCTTGTTAGACCACTACGGCTAACAGGGTCAGGTCTACTCTTGTTAGACCGCTATGGCTAACAGGGTCCGGTTACTCTACTGAGAGCACTACAGACAGCAGGGTTCCGTCTACCCTCTTGAGACTATATGTCCACCTGGTTCTGGTTTAGTCAAGTGAGATCCCAACAGACAGCAGGGTTCAGTCTACTCTAGTTAGACCACTATGGCCACCAGGGTTCGGTCTACTCTAGTTAGACCACTATGGCCTCCAGGGTTCGGTCTACTCCAGTTAGACCACTACTCTCGGGCAGAGGGATGTCACCTGACAGATTTTAAATTCTTAGTGTCCTTTGGCAAACCAACCATCTGCCTGCTGGACTACAGCTGATAAAAGTCTGTAGATCAAATCTGAACACTTGTGTGCACTTAAACACACACATGTATATGTCGTCATGTGTCTACACACGTATGTGTCCAGAAGAGGTAGAAGCCTGCACTCCTACTTATTTTTTCATGCTTCAGATTTAAGGTATTGGTGAAATTTGATGACGATGATGATGAGGAGGAGGAGGAGGAAGAGGATGCAGATCCTTTCAAGTGCAGCTAATAGTTTGACACGTAGCGCGCAACCATGATGAGTAATATCACGATGAGTCACACTGAATGTGAGAAGTGAAACACTCTCTATTAAACCAGTCACAGAAAAGCAAGACAACAGACTTAGCACATTTCAAACTGACAGATTTACACCAATAAATGTCCATCTTTAATTTGAATGAATGTGACGCGCGTGTGTGTATAGAAGTGGAGCTGTTTTCTCTTAACGGATCCAGTGGATCCAAACCTACAGGGGTGGGCTGACAAGAACGAAAACTGGGTGTTTTGGTTGAACGTTGGTACAGTTGAAACTTGGAGCCATTTTTGTTGTTTTTTTTTCCCAAGTGGAAGCGATTGTAAAATACCTCATCAGCTGAGACCCTCCATTCAGCTCAACCTCTTTGATACCCCGGAGAGAGAAAAACGACTCGGTAACTGTTGGAGTTTATGAACGATGAACGTAGGGGGATTGCTTAATATCTCTGCTAGAGTCACGCTCACGTGGCTGCTTGGGTAACAGGCAGAAAATATTGAGAAATCCTGATCAAAGCACTAATAACCATGAAATCTATTGTCTCGCTGCGGGGAAAAAGCACATGAAAGAGGAAGGCCACCAAATAGAAAACAGGCTCAGGAGCTGGACACCGACTGCTGGTAGAGTTACTAAAGGGGATTGTGATCTATTTCATGAGGCGTTCTGACGAGTTGCAGTGATTCTGTGGGTTCAGTACCCCGCGGTCACCAGTAGATGTCAAGCTTTAGATAGATTTCAGTGCGGGGCTCAGTTCTGCCTCCCTCTACGTTGAGGTTTGTTTACGCTGCAGCGCTGTATGTCGAGAACAGCAGAATTTAACATGGGACGTTCCTTGACTACCATCTACTTTTATCAGCATTGGCAGTGGAGTGGTTTTCTTCACATGAACCCTGATAGCAGGACCAGCAGGAGGTTTCACCCAAATAACTGAATACAACTTTAAACATCTCGATGATACATTTAAGGTTTACTTTTCTTGAAAATTCCCGAATGACACAGTAAACAACAGGGGAAAGTCTTTCAATAGCACAGGTTAGGACAGCCTGTGCATCCGAACACATCCATCATCATGATTTGCTGTTTAGCCTTTCATCAAATTCAACCGTGGTGACTTCTAATGTGTAATGCTGATATTTACCAGGAGATGACACACTTGAGAAACATCAACATGCTAGAATTCACTCTACAGAGGGAACCAGAAAATAATTAAACACAAAATTGCTCAGCGCTCGTTGCGGCTCGGGATGTAGTAACAATTCCAAGTATGTGTCTGTTTGTGTGTGTATGTGTGCGAAGCACAAGACTGCCAAAAGAGTTGACATGCACAAGAACAGAGGTCACATGCCCCCCCCCCTTCCCCTCCGCAGTGTGCAGTGAGAACAGGCAACCAATGGTTCTACCTTAGATTATCTGTGTGTGATAGCCGAAGGGGAGGGCAGAGAGAAAAATAAAATAAACACACACATTATCAAAGCAAGCCAGAGACTGGGAGAGCATGGCATGCTTGGCACTGAATTTATTCATGCAGCCACACAGGGAAACACATCAGATCTTTATTCCAGAGGACATATCAACATAAACTTTTTTTTTTTTAATTAAAAAAGAAAAACCCAAACAGTAACAACAACACAATATAGAGCGCTTAAAACATATCGAACATGAATGAAGCCCCAGTGCGAAATCATCCCGACAAAACTAAAGGAGACGTGACGCCACAGAGGCAGAGTAGGATTTAAACCACACCTTCCTCTGGGTCAATGAGTGTGTTTCTACTGGAGAACACATCAGCCAGCATGTGTTTGGGGATCTCGGACCCGCGAACGCGTAGGGTGTAGCAGGCGTCCTCCACCTTGCCCAGGCTCTGACGCAGCGTGTGCAGCTTCTTGGACACCTCATAGGGTCCCGTGTTACCGATGTAAGAGAAACCGTCGTGGATCTGACGCAGGAACTGGCTCAGCTGGAAGGGCGTGTCTATGTCACCGTTGCCCACACTACTGATGCACATACGCATCAGCTCTCCCGTCAGGTCCGCCACGCCGAGCAGGTAGTCTGAGGGCGTCACCTGGAAGGTCAGAACCTGAGCCCCCGGCGCCAGGCTGTCGGCTGACTGTGAAAGCACCAGGTGAGTGTGAAGAGCAGCGAGCATCAGAGTGAAACCTGAACAGCATGAACATACTACCACATTTAAATGGGTTTTTATGAATCCATTTAGTTCTCTCTTCCCCTGCTGCACCCTGCTGAATAAAACCCCCTCAGACATCCGCCAGCCTTACATGTTCGGAAAGTAAAAAGACAAGCATGGAGACGCAGCTAAACACACAATTTAACAATTTAACCTGCATCGCACAGAATCCATCCTCTTTACAAATTAAAATGATGAAACGACAGACAGGTACATAAAGTTTCTGACTGTGGGCACTGTCTCTGGAGAGCGATGAGAAGGAAGCATTCTTACAGGAGTACTGTGACATTTCACCCGTTGTCTTTAGCATGTATGAGCAGATCAATACCACTCTGGGGTCTCAGTGTCTGACGAGTGGTATCGATCAGACTTACGGCAAGAGAGCAAACACACGTTTCCCAAACTAACTGTTCCTTTAAATCACTGTTTTCATTCATTTGATTTTTCGAGTAGAGTGCAGCCTGTGGAGTGACCATGCCTTGTGTCTGCTGGCAAATATAAAGGCAGCGTCTTTGAACGTACCTTCGGCTCCAGCTTCTCTGCTCTCACGAAGACCAGCCTGGCATTGATCTCCTCCAGACTGATGAGGCTGCGGTGACGGATGTAGTGCTGGAAGGAGACGGCCTCCACATACTCCTGGATCCCTAATGCATGACAGTCACAGAAAACAGATCAACACATCGCCACCATTTGCTTAAAGGGTCAACAGCGGATGAAGTGAACATAGCACGTAGAGTGTGTATAAACACGACATGCTATCTGCACGGTATAGATCCCAGATGTAGATAATGATTCAAATAAAACCTGCTTCCGGTCACAGTCTTTTGATTGAACAACAGTGGCCATTTTTTGTGTCAGGCTGAGATGACCCCTCATTTGTTTTCTGGCCCTGTGTAAACAACAATCAAATAATCACAGGACGGAAGACTTTGTGTCTGAAGTTTACTTTTGGAGCGGCAATTGAACTTCAAAGGGCCAGCTATCTCCCTCTGGCTAACCACAGCGTGGCGGCTACGCAGAGCCGGGAGGAGGATGTGGGTCATCTCCAATTCACCCGCTCGGACTGACTTTCACTCACACTTACACCGACACTCACATGACGGCGCAGATGCCAGAGGAGCAAGCAGCTGCAGTGGGTTCGCCGCTCTGAATCTCCTCCTGCATGCAGCAATGCTTTTTTAAAAATCACATGAGAGAAGCCGGAGCTGACGCAGACATCAACTCCTCTCTAGTTTTCATGGAATTGAGCAGATTCGATAGTTCACTGGTTAATTTAATAAAAGATGTCGAACTGGAAATGCTGCATTCATGGAACAGAATATCTGATTTAGAGGTCTTTATTTTCTTCATAATTTTACAAATATCATTCTTGAAGAATGTAATGTAGGGCTTTTTTTTTTTTTTTACAGATTTCCACAGAACTCTGAATCAGGTTGATCTCTCGAGGTATTAAACTGCTCAACCTTCACATTTGAATGAATCATAATCCCTGATCAGTTTATAATTAACTATCAAGCAACTGTCCTTCACAGTTATCCACAAAATCATAAAACTAATCAAGAAGAAATCGTTAATTTGACCCTCCAAAATCTTTACATGCCAAGTCGTTGTTGTTATCGCGCTCAGCTAAAACCACCACAAACATGTAAACACTGCCGGTGGCTCCACAGCTGTGACACGGGCTCGGAGAATACAACACAATCTGAGGCGGACAGGATATGACATGAAAAGGTTACACAGGCTTTGAGGCAGGCAGGCGGAGCTCAGTTCCTGAGTTTGCTGCCAGGAACTGTTGGTGTTATTTACTGAGAAGCAGCAGCGCTACCTTCAGTAAATCACACACTTAATGTCTAAATAATGACTCGGGGAAAACGACTTGAGGGAAGACGAGGGCTTCGCATTGTGTACAGAAACAAACGTGCAAAAGCAGCATGTGCTTGAAGCTGTTATTCACTGTTTGTTGCACAGCAGCACTCCCGCACATTTGTGTAATTAGAAGTTTATTAAAAGTACTATTATTGCATACTAAGGGTCGCTGATGATCTGGCTTGTCTGTTCCCAAAAAGTGTTTCACCGAGTTGTGTGTGACCTTCTTACTGGGGTTTGTCCCCTTAGTAGCTGCTTCTGCTTTTCAAAGTGGCCCACTGACCTCTTATCAGTGGCAATTATGCTCAGAGGTAGCTCTCAAAATCTATAGTGGTCCATATGTGGAAACCATGCCTGGAGACTTCTGGTCCAGCCAAGATTAGCTGGAGAGCCTGTGCTCAGTCTCAATCTAATAAAGATGATAGAAAATGGGGGGAAAAAAAAGAGAAACAGCTAATTGGTGGGAACTGCGGCTGGTCACGTCGCCGAGGATGCAGCAGTGATTCCAGAGTGACCACAATCTAAAAATGACTTCCCCAGCTGTAGATAACAGCTCAGCCTCGCTCCCAGAGATGTTTTCCTCAAAACTTTGCAGACATTTTGGCTGCGTTTAACAAAAACTGATATTGATGCAAGTGGGAAAACAACTTTATCAGAGGGCGTGTTGTTCATATCCAGGCCTGCATCAAGGTCGCACACTCACAAAATCCCTGACATTCAGATAAATTTCAAGCACAGAAGGGGAGAGTCGGGTGGTGCAAGTCAAATCATCTGTTTGACTGAATTTAATCCCATTCTTTGTAAGTTGTTTTCAGTTGTGACCTGAGCGGTGTTCAGTATCTCATAGCAACCAGTTTTAATCATGTTAATTGTGTGGTTAAATTAGCTTCATAGATGTGGCCTGGCGAGAGCACAGAGCGAACGTGCAAATGTTAGCGTGCAGGAATTCTTGCCCGAGAGAAACTACATTTGTAGGCCTGCTAGCTACCAGGCTCGACGAGAATGTCATTGCTAGTCTCTAATTTTTTTATTTTTATTTTAGGGAAAACGAAAATACTAATTTTTAGACATCTTACTGAAAATTGGAAAGGAAGCCCCTTTTTCCTATTTGTTCTCATTTTCTGTGACTGCTGGGGTGAACTTGAGATGTCTTGATTTTAATTTGAAAGAAAACAAATCTTGCTGAAAGAGTTTTTTCACAGATGAAGCCTTTTTTTCCTCTTTAAAGTAGATTTGCTCAGAGACACAGTCAGTTCTGTTTCGCTCAGTTTTACAGTGCACAAATTCAAGCAGACCAAATCAAGAAAAAACATTTGCTAGGGTTTGTATGATGGAGCAGACACAGAAATGTGACTCTCTAAAGTAATTAGTCAAAAAATGTAGCGTTAGAAAATGTCAACTCTTGGGCCCAGATTGAGCAAATATGGGATTTCAGCACACGATTCTGTCATTGTATCTGCATCTGAACACACAGCACATGCAGACACAGCCCCGACTCAAGGTGGATCAAGGTGGGATCCTCCACCAGAGGCTGAACTGCACCAACGGTTCAACTCTAGCAGGTTAAATGCTAATGTAAAATGCTTCCACATCAGAGTGTGTGGAATCCCCACATGATGCCTCCCCCCACACACACACACACACACACTTGGGTGGTCCCCCAAAAGTAATTTGCACAGGGACCCCCAAAAAAGCAAGAAATGGCCCTGCCTATTCACTAACATCATTGAGTTGGCATTATGTGAGCATATTAGCGGCCATGTAGAGGACAATCACTTTCTTTTATGTCAAATAATATCAGCGTTGTAACTGAATGTGCATGTTGAGCATGAGAGCAACGACTCAACCAGAGATGGGACAGAAATGAGTGCATGACGAAATGTTCTAAACTGCTCATACCTGCTTATCTATCCCACCAAGTTCTATCTTAACAATTTGATATGGATTTATTACTCAAAAACTAAAAAGGAAAAATTCTGATTAAATTTGGAAAGAATAAAAAAATATATTGAGTAGCTGGAAACCATTTGGATCAAACTGAAGATCCTGAGCTCTGAGGGCTGTCAAAGCCACTGGCAGGAAGTAGCTACGTATTAGTGTTTAAAGTTCCTGTTAAATGGCTGAAAGAAAATGGTTTGGGCTTCTAGAAATCAACTTGATCTTATTCTGGGTCTTTGATTCAGAGGAACCATTTTTGATGGTAGTAAACATTTAGTGTTTTTTTTTTTTTTAATGATACTGCGTTAATATTCTACCTCCATGTACCCTACTCCAAGGTGGAGGTTTGCGCTCTCTCTTTCTAATTCTGCAAAGGGAATTAGCAAATTCAACTCATACAAACGAGTTGAGAATATTAGTTTTAGTAATAATTAGTTTAACAGAAACACTGGCAGTGGTGAATCCAGTTGGGAGGAAGAACCAGCGAAAACATGTTGATGAATGAAGCCACATGCTCAGATTGAAGTGCTTTTATTCATTTCTTCTGTTAATATTAACAAACCTTCCATGACTCTTGTTTGTCTTTGAGCAGAAAAAAGTGACTTATGCACAGTGTTTAGACTAGTGCATCATGATTTGATAATTTGAAACTTCTAGAATATTTTGATATCTTCAGTAACACTTTAAACATGCAATACAGTGTCTTTATGCGGGATATTTGGATATAATCCCCCTGCAGCATTTAAATTCAGTCATTTGTTACATTCCTGACATGATAAGCTTGTGAGAATAATCTCCCTCAATAGCCAAACTTGAACTTATGAAGTGTTTTATGCTGCAATATCATAAAATTAGGAATTAGGTGTTGTTTTATTTCTTAAACAATACACCAGGTGTAAAACTCACCTGGAGTGAACGCTCTGTGAAACTGAAAGATGTCCTCTCCTCTCAGCTCTTCTGCAATTTGACCAATTTTCTGCCTGACTCCATCGAGTTTGACATCTGCCTCATTCACAACTTCCTCTGTATCCGGGACACTTGCAATGAAGAGAGAAAAAGAAAAAAACATAGTTGATAACTCAAACCCTGCAGGTTAACTGATGTACACGACTTGAAAATCCTGTCTGAAAAGAATTTTCAACACAATATGCAAAAAAATCTGCTTATAAGCCCTATTCATGTTTAAATCTTTCTCCACAATCTTGGGGAAAATATCATCATTTAACGGCGATTAATAAAGGCAGCGTAGAGCTCCTGATATCTTTATATATTTAAAAAATTAAACCTCACTGAATTACAAGTCCTTGTATAATGATACATACGTGGTCACTCTGTGTAAAAGAAAAATCGTCCTCTTGCTTTCAATGGTGATGTCTCGGCTGAGCTTGACGAGACGCTCGTATTTGTCGTGTCTGGTGTCAAGCTCCTTCTGGAAAGCTTTAACACAAGCACTGGTTAGGTTTGGATACGCCTGCCTCCACACATTCAGCAGGGCAGCAAGTAGAATCAAAATACTGAGGATTACCTTTGAAGGCAGCCATGACATGTGAGGACGAATTGGTGGTCACATCGCGGTCATATGCCAATTCAGCATTTTTCTGTGGACATCCTTCAGCTGTCAGGATGCAGTAAGAGTCATGTGATGCTGCCGTTCCATCCATACCAAAAACCTCAAGCACCTTAAAGTTACTTTATTACTCATGTGGACTCGTCTCTTTTTTTAAAATCCTGTCAACTGTTGGCTTGTCCCACAGAATCATCATCATCAAGCTGTGAAAACATTCTATATCCTCTTCTGTGTCCCTAAAGGGAATTTCAATCCATTTTTTTTTAACTTCAGCTTTTCTTTAAGGCTTTGTTTTTAGAAAAACATGTACATGAGTCTGTGGCACTTGAAAGATGTAATCATTTTATCATGTTGCATGAAGCCTTAAGCCTAAGTAACAAATAGAATGAAGAATCCTTTAGTGCCCCCTCTTCTGTGGCCCTAAAGGAGCTTTCAATCCTTTTGTTTTACTTCTCTTTAAGGCTTTATTTCAAGAAAAAATCTGCATAAATCTGTGGCACTTGAAAGATATGATCTTTTTTTATATATATATAATGTTGCATCACAGAGTTACCAAATGTATTGGTTAATCAACACTTAAATCAGCAATGAAAAACACCGATAGTCCAGGCGAAAAAAAACCAAACGAGAATACGATCTTAGGTTGCAGGCAAACTGCGGTGTACTTAAAGGACAAGTGGTTAATTGGTCGAAGCTTTCTTGACGTCTACCACGGTGCATTACACGACTAGCTAATAACGTGCTATGCTAACAACAACACATCCACGACAACGTAATTCGTGTTTTGGGCTAAGACTTACCTTCTCGCTTATTCATACTTTAGTCTTGCAGTTTAGTCTTGATGAAGAACAAACTATTTTAAACTCAGTTGAGGTTGTTGTTGTTGTTTTTCAACTGTTTTCACTAATGTAAATATAAAGACCCCGCTACCAACTAAAAGCAAGTTAACATGTGATACAAGACTTTACTGCTGTTAGGGATTAATAAATTTACCGGACTGAACTTTTCAGTTCACGCATACAAGACGCCATCTCTGAACGATAATCAACTAGCAGAACAAGGAAGAAATACACTGCAATAACACTTAAATCGTATTTGCGTCTTTTTTCTTTTCTTTCTTTCTTTCTTTTTTTTTTTTTTTACAAACAGGCATTTGACTAGGCAGCTTCTTCGCGGGGCCTCAGCGCCGTTTTCATGCGCAACAGGAACTGAAGAGCGATGCATTGTGGGATATGTAGTGGACTTGCGGGAGGGGAAAGACATGCGCTTAATTACTGCCTTTTCCCAGTTTACCCAACTCTTTGCTGCTGGTTTATAATTTAAGATAAATCTCGGTATTCACAAATCATCGTTATTACAGCCCGGGAGCAGCTAACAGGCTTTATCTTTTAGGTTTTATTTGAAATGATTCTCATTTTGAAGAATTAATCCTCATATTTATCACCTTGGAAATAACTATTTTTGCGCTTTTCCCCCTTAAGTGTCCAGCAAAGTTAATTGTTGACGAATAACATATATGGTTATGTGATAAGGAGTTTGCAGATACGGGAGCTGGCAACCTGCCTCCACATACAGGAAGAGCACTTACTGTCTCAAGTAATCAGG
The DNA here is from genome assembly GCF_037954235.1 of Aulostomus chinensis. Lineage (NCBI taxonomy): Eukaryota > Metazoa > Chordata > Actinopteri > Syngnathiformes > Aulostomidae > Aulostomus > Aulostomus chinensis. The sequence continues at coordinate 22,631,364 of NC_141335.1, read as the reverse complement.
ACGATCTCTGTACCAACGTTTAAATTGCTCACGTCAATATTTTCTATACGAATATGTTTCATTCAGCCTCTCTTGATCAGATTACTCAGCTCTCTCCAGTAACCCCTCCTCCAGGGACTCCAGCAGACTGTCTACGTGCCATATGACTGGTGGCAACTTAACTTAGTGCTTTGGTCTGAGTGCATAACACTCTGGCTGACTGTCATCAGAAACTCATCCACTTATTACTGTGAGCGATAGAACACAGCACCATTTATCCCAGTGTATTGATTATAGCGTGTTTACACTCATAAGACCAGTTCCTCCAAAATGTAATTAATATATTCCAGTAATCGATTTCGGTCCTTGTCAGATACAATTTCGAGTTCCATAAATCTCCTTTTGTCCACTCGTGTCTGTCACAACAACAGGAAAAAACCTTTACGCCAGATATTCTTTTGTTGTGTGTAAGGAATTTCACAAATGCGAGCCAGGAATGAGGGCAAATCACACTGACGTTGACGTTAACTGGTGGTGCCTTCAGGGACGCGCCTCAGGCTCCTCCATTCCAGTTCTCCACCCCCTGGTCGTCCAGTGTCATTTCCTGAATATCACATTTTAACTTACAAACTAAAGGGCAACATGTAACTACTCGGAGCTATGAGAGAGAAACCATGACATGGCTCTTGATTTATGATGATTTATATGGTAGCGCGAGCAAAATTTTATATAAAAATTTAAAAGTATCGTGAAGAATCAGAGTGGGATTCAGGTGTTTTTGACTCACAAAGTAAAGAAAGAGCAAATATAAGTGTGGAGAGAATTGCTATGATTTCTCTTAACGTAGTAGTAGAGTAAAATAGGAGGAATTATGAATCTGATTTGTTCAAGCACAGTATTTGTGTAAATGAGGGAATGGTAATACTTAGTTTTCAGGGGAGGATTCCATTCTGCACTGACAGAGGCATTCAAAACCTTTTTAGATCATAACTCTAAAAACAAAAACTATGGGTAAAGGCTAGGCTGTCATGATGACAAAATGTGTTAGACAATTAATTGTCCCAGGAATGGTAAATGTCATTTAAGGTCCATTTTATGACACTGATACCATGATAAAATAATAGCATAATGATGCAAGCACACCCTTTGACAGACTAATTAATTCTTCTGAATCAATTCGATTCAATCAAACTATTTCTGTTTCAAATATGTTTAAAAACTCAAATAAAAATATTTAAACTATGTAAGAAAATGAGTTTCATCTAAGAAAAGAGACACATTACAATTTAAAAAATAAATAAAACCTAATAAACTGAAAATATTTTGTGGACATTTTTCAGTGGTCAGTAAAATTATTAGGTCATTAACTGGTAAGCATTAATGGGCTGGAGCCTATCCCATCGTAGGGCCATTCATACTCACAGCCACGCCTACAGTCAATTTAGAGTGTCCAATTAACCTAGTCACATTTGCATGTCTTTGGACTGTGGGAAGAAGCTGGAGTACCGGAGAGAACCCACACAGGAACAGGGAGAACATGCAGACTCCACACAGAAAGATCCCGTGCCAGTGACGGGACTCGAATCCGGAAGCTTCTTGCTGTGAGGCGACAGTGCTGACCACAGGCCACAAGATATGTTGTTTATTTAAAAAAAAAAAAACAAACTTAAAAAACTTAAAAAATAACTAATTTTGGTATCATATATCCACAAGTTATATTTTGTGGCTTTATGATACCAAATTAAGGGAACAAGTTAATCATATATCATGGCCTCAAAAAACCCTTTTCTCTTTGTGTGATAAAACAAAACAAAATATACCTTCACGGCCACTCCAGGGCTCCGTAATCCAACTCGAGAACAACAGATCAAACGAGAAAACCTTCCCACTTTTTAAACTGAAACTAAATGACATGAGGCAGATTGTGTCGCGCTCGGGAAACAACATGCCCCCCGCTACGGTGGCTTGACTTTGATTGACCGCTTCCACGTGTTTCAGGCGAGGTCAGCTGTCCGACGGTCATCAAACACATCATAATAGGGGCGGGGCTTATCATGCGACGTCAAAGCGGGTTGGATCACATAAACGAGCTGAGGACACTGAGCGGCGCCATGCACTCCTCGCAGACGGATAGCTAGCTAGCCGAAATGCCCAAGAGAGACCTCGACCCAGCTCGAAATGTTCGCCCCGGGGCCCCCGTCGTTGTATTACTGCACTGATACAAGATGTGACGAGGGAGGAAGCGTGATAAAATGTTCGGGTTGTGACTCTTACTTTTCCGTTTCGCTCGGTGTAGCGTGGCAGAGGCGGTGGATCGTCTCCAAAGTTGTCGGTTAGCAGGGCGCGTGTGAAGGATCGGAATTAAAGGCGCAGTGCACCCGTTGTCGCTGCAAACATGGAGAAGCAGAAGCAGAGCGACTTGGACCGAGACAAACAGTACTGTGAACTTTGCGGGAAAATGGAGAACCTCCTCAAGTGTGGTAGGTGCCTGACTTCCTTCTACTGCAGCAGGGAGCATCAGAAACAGCACTGGAAGGAACACAAGCTCATTTGCAAGGACGCGGAGAAGACGCAGGTCCCCAAGCAGCAACCCGAGCAAGCGCAGCCGCCGGTGGAGGACAAGGCGCAGGACAAGGCGCCGGACAAGTGCCCAAAGAAGAAGAGCTCCGAGCAGGCGAACACCGCGTCTGAACCATCACAGCCCACAAACACAGGTTCACCTCGGTTAGGCGACAGACCAGGGGAGGACGGGTCCAACAATACCGCCACACCTAACGGACAAACTAGTGCATCCCCACAGAAACTTGCCTTGGAGTACATAGTCCCGTGTATGAACAAGCACGGGATCTGCGTGGTGGACAATTTTCTAGGAGTAGAGACTGGACTGGGCATTCTGAAGGATGTCAAAGCCCTGCACAAGACGGGCAAGTTCAGAGACGGCCAGCTGGTGAGTCAAAAAAGCGACTCCACCAGAGACATTCGAGGAGACAAAATCGCATGGATAGAGGGGAAGGAGGCCGGCTGTGAGAAGATCCTCTTCCTCATGAATCGCACGGACGACCTGATCAGACATTGTAACGGCAAACTCGGGAATTACACAATAAATGGAAGAACGAAAGTAAGTATTACAGTAAGTGGACGGTACTTTGTCCAAATTCAGGTTTTACTCTTGACTCCAGAGGACCAGAATCAGAAGTAAGTTGCCTGACAGCCTGGTCAAAGCTGCTGCATGCAGATGTGTCCAGCCTGTTATTCACGCATCGTCCCAGTGTGTCTGTGCTGTGTGCCTTTTCAACCTGAGTCCAGGTGGAAGAGGCTGAGTAAGTCCTCTCTGCCTGCTGGGTAAGAGGAGCTCATGCCCTGAGTCAGAGAGGTGGCTTATTTTCCCCAAAGCCTCTTCCGCCTGTATACATCCCACGCTTCATCTACAAACTGTGAAAGCAGAGGTGAGCAGCTGTGATGAAGAGGCACATGATTCCAAATGTTCATAAAGATGTAAACTCGGAGAACTAGATTTATAGGACAAGTCCATCACGTGTCTCCAGCAGCTTCACAAAACCCAGGGGACGTCAAAGCAAAGGTAGCAGGAGGATATGAGAGAAGTAGGTGTTTATGGCTTCTGAAATATCGCCAAATGACTCCCCCCACCACCACCACCACACCACCATAAACCAAAATATGAAAAAGCTGAAAGCGTATTTTGCTTGTTTGACGTTATTACAACCGTCCTGCCACTTTCTGGAAGTTGTGATACATCATCAAGCTTGTCTTCCTGCCTTCTCATCATTGTAAAACAAAATATAGCACCCACGTGAATGTTAACTGAATCGGTGTCATAATTGTAATGAGAAACGGAGCGAACACAGCAAGTAAGGAATACCTTGAAAACTGCTGAGCATCCCCTTCTTCGCTCTCTCCATGCGAGGCGTAGCCGACAGGCCCACCGACACACTGCTGCTGCGTGACGTCACAACGCGGCCCAGTACCTCAGAAAGGTGATCCAGCTGAGTCAGAAAGAGGCCGATCTCCACATCGTGTCAGCGCGTCCCCAGTTTCAGTCATGGGAATTCTGACAGTCGATTAGAAACTGAACAATAGAACCCTTTTGCAGGCTCTGCTACCTTTAAACCCTAATAAATTAGGGGGAAATGCTCACCACAACATCCTCAATGTCGCATTGATGCCTTCTTGATCGTTTTTGTTGGAAGCTTGGAGGCTGGTTTTTTTTGTTTGTTTTTTTTCCCAGAACAAGTACATATATTATCAGAAACGGGATATCGGAAGCGTGTGGCAATAGTGACGTCATTTAAATACGGACTGACTTCACTCACGACTCAGGTGTCAGAGTAAAGGAGCCAAACCACACACGGGTCCAGATTTCATCCTCCGCTGGTGCTGGATTGTGAAACTGCTGCAGCGTAACGTGAGACACGGCGCCGAGCTGCACAGTTGTGATTAATTTCTCCGGAATTATTGCTGCACACTTGATCAGAATTCATTTGAAATCCTATCGAGGCCTTCTATAATGTTCAAGTCACAGGAGGTGGCAGGGATTTGTCCGAGGCTAACTTGGTGTCAAGCGTACATTTTAGATCAAGTATTGAATATTGTGATGTTACAGGCACGTCCTACCTCGATATCACATTCCTCACATTCAAGAAAACAACTTCGTTCGACTCACAAAATATGTATTTTCTTCATGAAAATGGTGATGTAAAAGTTAACGTTCCCTCTAAAATAGAAAATGTATCAACTGCAACAGCATTCAACATGGCAGTTAATTAGTGTTACGATAGTGTAAAACCTAGAAGACACGTTGAAGACGTGTGTTAGTGAGTTGGAAAAGCCTTAGACACAAGGCCAGCAACCGAAGTGAAAACATCAAAGTAAAGAGCTGGTTTCATAATCACTATTGGCAGAGGTGTGTCGGAACTGGGGTGGGGGGGGGTCCTCTGGAAATAATCATTTATTTGCCAAATTAGTGAATAGATTCTAAATAAATTCAGCTCATCTTGTCAGGCTTCTCAGAGCAGACGTTTTGGCATCTGGCAGCGGGGCAAACGCTGGCGTAATCAGCCAAATTAAATGTGTCATTCATGGGCGATACAGAACACCAGAGCCGCGATGAATCACACCTGTGTCGTTCACCCTGCTGTCTAATACACCTGTCACACTGGCAGTTGACAGGAAACCCGTGGCGCTCCACTCGATTCTCTTTACTGGAAGTGCTGCTAATTGCGCGCACACAAGGATGGAAGAAGGCGCATATTGTACAACCAGTTTTAGCTTTTGTTCCTATTGTAGTCGTCTGACAGGATGTGTGTTGAAGGAGGTGCAACAGTCGGTTAAATGTGACTTAGTCCAGCTGTGGTGCTGACTCATCTGTAGCTCGCGGTGACCTCAGGCCTCGCTCGCGCCAGAGAAATGGCAGGCCGACCCATTCAGTAAAGCGTTGCACCAAGACAGCGGTGTAATGTTGAAAAAAAATTGGATGTTGTAAGGGAACTGGGACACTTAAGCTTTGTTCTATAACAAAATGACAGGCCGTCTCATTGTCAGCGGTGGTTCATTTGGGTGTAAACCACTTCTGTTCCCACTCGCTGCCTCAGAAAAGCTGCTCATGTCAGACTGAAGCCATGTCAGCAGCGCTCCAGCTCAGCTGTTGAGTTGCGTGCGAGCGGCGACTCTTCCTTTAACCAGATCTGGTCACCCTGACCTTGTGGCACAGGATTCACCCCCCCCCCCCCCCCGAGGGGATGAGCGGCTCTCAGCCTCCCTCTTCTCTTCTTTCCTGGGTGGAGTGGTCAGGACCAATTTCATTTTTAAATGTTAAGCCTGATGCTTTTTCTAGTACTTTTTTTTTTGTTTAATAATTCAGTCACAGCTTAAGTGATTGCAGGCTAATGCAGCTTTACCCTGCATTTACACCCTGCGTGTCTCAACGGCTGCTCTGCTCTGATGGAGCTGCAGCAGCTGAGGTGAAGCACATAACGTGTGTAATCTTGAGTTTGTAGTCTTAATCTGTAGTATTGTTCCTTTGTCGTAAATTCTGACTCTGGGCGTGGAAATCCATCTCTGTTGAACCCCCCGTTACATTTAGCCCCCGCTGCTCTCTCCTGATGAAGGTCAGTCTTGTTTAGCCAACAGTCAATCTCTCACTCTCGCGCTTTCATGTCAGCGTCCTAAATGAACGGACGTGTCGGTCGACACAATCCACAGCAAAAAATAAACACGATATGGAGGATACCATGTTTGATTTCCGCATGCTTAGAGGGTGGAGGGTGCGTTGAGGGTCGGCTAAATATCAGATGAGGTCTGATTGCAGCACGCTGCTATTTTAGAGTGCTCCTCCAGTCCAGAAGTTTTTCCCCTGCCTGTTCTCGGTAGACATAAAAGGTTTTCCAGAAAACGCAGTATTTCAGTGAGCGATAAGTTTGTGCAGCTGCCCACTAAGCCGAGCACTGTTTAGAACATGACTTCCTTACCTACTGCCCTAGTTGCCTTGGCAAACACACGCTTTGGACTGTGACCAGTGAAAATTAGCATGTGCTTGCACAAATGGAAGGCGGCCAGTATCAATGGCTCAAAGGGATCCAACACAATGTAAGCACAGTTCACACTGGCAAAGATAGAGGAAAAAGATTTTGCCCAAAGAGTTATTTAATGTGATTGTTTCCATTTCCCCTCTTCACTTGATAACATTGTGGGGAGTCTGAGGCAGCATGAGATGTTTGTTTCCCCGCTGCTCCGGCATGTGGAAGTCTTTCTGGTGACATTGTAATATCAGTGAAGAGATAGAGAAGTTAGCAGTCAGACCAGCGCGTTAACGCTGGTGCGCCGAAACACAGACAGCTTCATCACTGTTACTGCAGCTGGTGCACATGGCTGTTGTGTTGCTGTGTCTCAGACGTGAGCGACCTGTGGGCTCTTCGAACGGGTGGAAGATGGCGTACAGCGCTTTGTATGCTGACTTCGGGACAAACTTGATGGCGAAACGCGGTCATCCGAGGATCCTCTGAGCCGTGCATACGGACGCCTTGGAGACGAGGGAAAGTGGAGATACTGACAGTGAGGTTGTGACTTGATTGTGTTGTTAACTTAACACATTTCATTTCTTTTATATCATACACATCCTAAAGTGTTAGGCACATGCAGTTGCTGTTAGCTGCAGTGAACTGCTGTAGTGTTAGCCGTGTGAACACAGCTGGAGTTGAAATGATACGTAGAACATCAAGTTCTTAGTAAAAGTCCGCTTCACTAGATCTGTCTGACTGTTACTGCACATCCTGAGCAGAGGAGCGCGCATGACCAAGAACTACAGACTTAATACTAACGTCTCCTGTGGTGGGCATCACCAGGTACCACTGCTGTTTTCATGTAGTTTTAGAGTGTAAAATTGCTGCAGCACTCATGAGCTGTCAGACGGTCACACTGCAGCAGGACCACGCACTCTTCACCACACACGCAGCAATTGCCACTCATGAAGTGTGTACACAAAGCCAGAAGTAGGTCTTCATGCTGACGCTCCTCAAAAGTCAGTTTTCAAATATTGGGATCGATGCATGTTGTTAAAGTGTGGCGTCATCAGTCTGACTACTGCGGTGACACTCGTGCACACTGACGGTCAGTGCGCCTTTCCTGATGCCTCGCGGTTGTTGTTGTGATTCACCGAGAGGAACCACCTCTCAGCCGGCTCGTTTCATTCATTCAGTGGGTCAGGATGTCAGGCAGATTTCGCCTGCACACATTTCCAGGTGGACTGATTTATGAAGGCAGTCAGCTGTAGGATGCGCGTGTGCCCTGTTTTATAAATCAGGGTATTTTTGTCTGGTGTTTGATCTGCACGCCATCTGTAGTCAGCTTTCCTGCACATTGTAGGTGTATAAATGAGGCTCCTGGACACAGTGATGGGAAAACCTGTGAAATGCATCATAAACCAATATGGAATTCATGGAAGATTAGCACATTTCTATATATGTGTGTATATATATAGATAGATTCTTCCCTGGGAGTAGATTTAATGTAACTGAATGGGACATTTTCCTGGTTAAAGAGAGGTTAAAATATATACAAATAAATAAATAAAATCTTGTGCCAATATTTTACATTTTTGGTCAAAATAACTTTTTTTTTTTTCCCCAACATGTTTGAAAAAAACGCATATATTTACTGCATTGTTTCCACCCCATTTATAACATGAGCAAAGAAGAAGCAGAACTGGCCAGACTCCTACCAACTGGGACAAAACTGGCACATTAAAACATACGCAGGATCTACCAATACCAGTTAGGGCTGCTTGATATTTAGAGAAATGTCGAATAGTGATTATTTGAAGGAAGGATGCCTTTTCACATCACACTCATCTTCATTGAAACGGCCATCAAATGACAACAGCGGGATTTTTAGCGTGAATCTTTAATCAAACAAAGATGTCTTCTCAAGTCTGTTAACACCAAAATACTCGGTACTCTTGAAGGTAGCGTTAGTTATGCGTTTATTCACTGAATTTTGAAGTGCAGCTCATAGATAAAACGAGACAAAGTATGAAGTCCTAGCATGTAGCACCGCACAACCAACATCTTCTCAAAAACGAAAGACGACACCAGTCTGTTTTTTTTTTTTTTAACTGTTAATATTCAGAGTGTTATGTTGACATTTTGTCGCACCGCTGATGGTGATCAATTAAGTCCACATTTCTGTGCGTTTTGTTTATGTCACTCTTCACACCTGGAAAGTAAATTAAACCTGCTTCTGTGCTTTATAACAGCATTCGTAGCAGAGAGTTGATACAGCGAAGAAAACAATTCAGCATTCTTATGTAACAAAAATAGATGTTAGCTCAGGTCCAAATCCATTGTGGGATGAACAATAAGCAGGAGTGTCGTCTGTGTTTCAATCACTATCTGTTTGTTCAAAGTCTTGTATTGTTCCTGGTGAATATCATGACAGCGGCGATACTGTGAGATTTCTATTGTTCCACAGCATGCACTTTATAATCACCCCTCCTTGACCTCCCCCGGGCACAGCGGTTGAGAAGCCCGCGTCAACGGTGTCAAGCGTTGAGTTATGTGTTGCTTCATCTGTGGTGTCACGGAGTGACTGTGGACACGACTGCTTTCGGAAGGCAGTTGACCATTGACCTAAATCTTTGAGCCCTATAGATTAAGTAGGTTGAAGGAAGTCATGTGGTGGGGGTCCTCGAGTGCTGGTGCAGGCGGACTGTAGTTGTGGGAGTGTACATTAGCCACGTGTTTGTTCTACCGTCATGCAGTCAACGCTCGCGTAATAGTTCTCCGAGTTTTCACAGTCAAGTGCAAGCCGTGGCTGATGAGATTAGGAATCTTTGGGGGAAAAAATCGAATTCATCAGCGGGTTTTTGATTTATTACTCCCTGGTAACTAATGTTGCACGCACTCTGAGGAGTTGTGATTTTAGATCTGAATAGAAAGATAAATGAAGAGATCGATGTGTCATGCCACACGGTGCTGGTTTCTAGTTCATTATTTAAAGCACTGAAACTTGAAACAGCTGGTAGCGTTGCGTTTAGATCTGTGCGTTCCGTTTGGGGAAGGTTTGAGCACGTGTTTGTGTCTGCGTTTACTATGCCGTGACAGTGGAAGCAGCAGCTGGCTCCGGTCCAAGTGGAGCCTCCAAGGAGTTCTTCTCTATTTATTTGCATTTGTGGAGCTGAAGAAAGAGACGACTATGGGTGGAGCGTGACACCAGAATAGATGTGCATTTAAAACAACATTTATTCCGGGATTAGCTCTGTTGATTGTGATGTTGATCGAGTCATTGAGCCTCTGAAACAACTGCTCCTCCACCAGCCTCTTTGATGACTTAATGCTGGTGCTCTGCTCACAGCGGCCGAAGCGGCTCCTTGATCGACCGTTTAGAATGAAAAATATCAGTATATTCTGGCTAATTGGCGTCTGTGCTCGATCTTCCTCCACTGGCAGCAAGAAAGTGTCCGTGACTGATCCAATTACATTGAGCTCACTTGGCTCGCGCGAGCATGCATGGAGCGATTCTTTTCCACCACCCAGTTGCTAAGACGATGGGTCACAAATTGCAGATTTGCAGATCAGTGGTTCTCATCCTTTTTGGGGCGCGGACCCCCCAGAATCATCAGCCCCTCCTCGCACCTGCTCTGCATTTTTGTTTTTTGTTTTGTTTTTGTTTTGCCCACAGACAGAACATTGATTAGATTTGGGTTTCAGTGTTTTAAAGTTATTAAAAATGAACGCACCGTCACTGTAAACATCTGTCCCCTAAGCCTAAAAGAACAATGATGTGAAACACATTCTCATATTCATGTTACAGTGGTAAAATAGAGTTGTTAAGGTACTGCTTTCATTTGTGTGTACCAGTTGTCACTGTTTTTAACCTGCTACATTTTTGCTATGACAAATTCTACCAGTGTTGCTGTCTGAGAATCATGAACAAGTTTCCAGCCTCTTAGCTTTCTCACAACCATTTTGCAATCTACAGAAATGCTTTTGTGTACCTCGTGTGGGTCCCAACCCCCAGGCTGAGAACCACAGGTAGCGCCGCCTGTGTGACTGCAGTGGCATTGATGCTCCGTATTTGTTGAGTTGAGTTTCGGCACCGTTGAGTTCAGCCTGTGAATTTCTGATGTTTACTTTTTAAAGACGGTCACCGCGATCTCCAGATCTTGAGAACATTACATAATCCCTTCCAGAGAATTTTGCCTAATGACACTAGTTCCTGGTTTCTGCTGCTAACTATTAATGGTGACGGGCAGTCCTCTATTGTTCAGAGCTGTACAGAGAAGAAGAAAAGCTTCACTGCAGATCTTCCTCTTGAGGCACAACGCCGGCTCGGTTTCTTCAGATCTCCATCTCACCTGTGTGTATTTGTGAGTCTCCAGGCAGCTCTGGTCTTTGCTCCGCCCCCCAGCAGCGCGTGAACTGTGGATGAACTGATAGTGTTGCAGCCGTCATTGTATCCTCAGGCCAGAACAGAGCTCTCGATTGAGTTCCTGAAGTGAAGCTCCTTGCTCATATTTGCTGGCTCTCTGTGGTCTCACATCCGCTACATTGGAAAACTGTAGATCTCCTGATAGCAGGAGCGATTGCCTTCTGTTGCCTCCTTAACGTGTTCCAATAACACGTGACGGTTTTTATCTTCAGGCCAGTCCACCCACCATGATTGGGCTGCTCTATGCCAGCTGACCCGTGACGCTACGTCAGTCTTCCTGTGTAGATCAAATACAAAAGCTTAAAGTGATCGTTCGTTTGGAGTCGTCATATATTTGTAACTCGATGGCGGAACCCTGCGGTGACACCAGCGTCACTCCCCAGGCTCTGCATTCAGCTTGTCGGGCTGACGCCTCATGCCTCTTGGACTGAGAACGCTGAATGAGCTTTTATCTCAAAAATTAAACAATAGCCCCCCCCCCCCCCCAAAAAAACACAATACATTGGTCAAATAAGAATATCATTACTGTTCTGGATGTATTTGCTTTGTGGCCATTTTAAGAAAATTTCCTCAGCCCAACCCAGTAATCTCCACTTCAGAAGCCCTGCAGGAATCTAATAAAACCATTTTATATCGGAGCAAGTAAAATTAACTTTTAATAGACCCACCAAAGACCTCAACATTAAAACTAAAACAGAAGCTGTCCACGCTGTACCTTAAATAGAGGGATTTCCCCTCTGTCCCCTTGACTGTCAATATCATTCAACAGAGCGCGAGCATGAGAGCAGGCTTCAGTCAGTAATGGACCCGAGGTGGCAGCTATTATTGAGCATTAACCTCGACCGGCAGGAGCTGGTGGGTGTCATTGGCTCTGGGGACGTGGTTGGACTTCCTGTTTTAGGCTCTCAGTGCCTTTTTTTTAATGAAACATATGATTAATGGTATTCTGCATGTACAGTAACGGTTCAAATAGTTGTTATATGAGACATATTGTTCATCTTTCTTTTTCTTTAAAGCAGAGTAAAAGACTTTTTTGGAATGCGCCTGAGGTGTGGGGTCCAATTGGTCGTCGCCCCTGTGAGACAGTTTGATTTCATCATGGAATCTTACTTATGAACGACTTTAGGATCAGCACATCACAAATGTAGCTACTTAGCTAGCATGAAGGTTCAAGCACATGGGTGAATTTCGCATGTATGATCCTTCTTGGTTATGGTGGATTAGAGGAGAAGTGACATGAAAGCTATGAAGCAAGACAACCTCTCTGGGTTTGAACACTGTTGCAACCTTTGGGATAAACGTACCTACGGAGTTGAATATGAGACTCAACAGTGCTGGTTCAGGAACATCAAGACCAGTCTCGGTGGGATAAGCCCCTCGGTAACAGCTCAGGTGGTCCGTCAACAATTTACATTCACAAACATGTAAGTGGTGCTGTACATCCCTGCTCTCTACTGTTTAGATGTGCTTTGTCATTCCAATAGTTATTAAGATGCAATATGCTCCTTTTCAGTTTACTTTTGGTTCTACAAATCACTTCACATATTGTCACGTCTTTCTCCCAAGGTGTTTAAAAAAAAAAAAGTTTCAGTTTACAGAGACGACAACAGTTGGAGGTGCGTGTGTCTTGGTTTACCCTGATCATCCTTGCATAAGCAAACACGCTGGTTGCCCTGGTCATCGTGTCCCGTCCAGTGTGAGCTTGATTTATTTGTGCTTTTGGAGTTGCAGTTGTGTAGGATAATGAGATTTAGAGTAACAAATAAACAGCGGTGGTAGACTTGTGTTGAGCAGTCTGGACTCTCCCTCGGAGGGATGCATCTGGGATATAAAAGGGATCAAGTCAAACATTTTCTCTGCTGCTTTCTGCTGAATTTGTAAGTGCGTCTCTTTTGATTGTATAATGGTCCCAGTAAAGTCAACTTGAATATAAGAAAAGCTGCCCTGCTTCAGGGCTTCATTGCTCCGACAGTTAACTGCACAAAAACATGACGGCTAAATAACTGTCAAAGAATTGTTAAGTGATGAGTTGTTGGTAGAAGGTCTGTCAGCTCGTCTGAAGATGCGTTTGTAGTTATTCTCGATGCACATGCTCGCTGAAGTTTGTGTGTGTGTGTGTGTGCGGGCTTTAACGTCTTCCCCTCAGTTTGTCTGGTTTGCGGCCTGAGCGATCCAGTTTGATGACCTCTCTTGTTTACTCTTTGCCTGTGAATGCCAGTTGGCATCAGAAGCCGTGCCTGTGGAATGTAAACAAATGACAAACAGGGTCAACTTCCTAATGAGGGCCACCGTGGAACGGCGAGGAGTACGTGGCTAAGAGGAAAGGAAGCTCAAATGGCAAGAAAGGTCAGAGGGAGGATGTGCACTTTACAGTCTATCATTGCCTAAGAAATAATTTATTTTTGTTCAGTTTTAACCTTCAACAGCTTAAATATTAAGCTGAGTCAAGACTTCACCATCCATCTTTTTAAATATTGCATCACAAAGCTGGCCTGATGCTGTTGCTCTCTGAAGACTGGACCTAAAGCGCCGTCGTCTCCTGAATGTTTCAGCTACCTCGTCCTCGTGACCAGAATCACAAGAAATTAACAAGCTGGCATTTGCTGGCTGATGTGCAGTGCAGTTTCTCTGTCTTTCACAAGACTGTCGCTTGTGTATGCTGTCAAGATTTAATTGCATGTTTATTTGTATGCTACATTTTAACGGCAAGGCCATTCGTAATGCTTTGAAAACAACATAAAAGGCATCTTGACCAAATGCAACGTAAGCTTGAGGAAAAAGAGTTAAGTAGCTGATATAGAATTTAAGATAAAACAGGACAGTAAAAGTTACAGTAGGATGCGTTTATCAGAGGCCTGAAATTTGATTAAAAGGAAGTGGAAGAGAAAAAGGTTCCAGATATTTGGAGCATAAAAACCAAAGTCTGAGGATGGTCTGTGATTTCTTACACACAGCGACTGGGACCGTCACTGGAAGGAGGATTAAGAGGCTAATTTGTCTGTTTTAGACAACCAGACCTGTGAAACTTCCTCAACCAGCTCAGAGAGGGAAGCGTAACGTAGCTCACTTTTAGCCTGTTAGCTTGCTTTAGCCAGCACAGTTTCCCTGGTTTATCTGAACCCAGAGGACACTGGACAGATATTCTGTGGGGTACGTCCCCCACAAAGGGTTGGGATGGCGGGGCACTTCCATAGAAAAAGACTTCCTGTTGACTCATATATGCACAATCTTAAAGTGACTTCTTTCGTCGCTCGTTCTCGTCTCCAAAGACAGCCACCTCAGCTTTGTCTTTTTTTTGACAGAGGTAAAATGCTGGTACATCCAGTTGTTGATTTGTTCAGTGTACCTACTTTGCAGTGCTATGGGATTACTGTCCCCGCTTTAGGTTTATGTAACTGTGTGTGTCATCTGTGTGGTTTTGTTATTCATAATCTGAGTTTGTAAATTACTACTTTTTACCTTTTCCTCCTCTCACAGAATAGTAACTTAGTCTGATCTTACTCCTCACTCTACTACTCATTGAAAAAAATGGGTCGTTGATGTTGAGACCATTTTGGTTTTTAATTCAGATATCAAACGTTTGCTTTCGCGAACAGTTGTATGTTATCCAACAATCTTGCACGTGTGCGTGTGCGTACAGTAATTGTAGCGCGGCTTTCCTGCAGTAGACGAAGGCCTGTGGAGTTTCTCCAGCTGTCCACTTGTAGAAACAAAGGAGAGAACTGCTGTGTCCTGTTTATTGCGGTGTTCCATGGCTTTCACACCTTCGGCCATAAACACACTCCTTGCAGCCTTTGCAGCATGAGTTGAGTGTTCAAGGGTGGGGGGGGCTGACATAGCGGAGGATCAGCCAACCTTCCTCACGCTCTGCACGTAGCACGACCATTAAAATATTGCTCCCTCTGGAGGGAGGCCAGGAGTCAAAGTTTACAGCAGTTCAGTCTTCTCTTCTTCTCCAGCCCCACCCCTCTTCTCTCTGTCTGTGCCCCTCTCAGTCTCACACACACACACACACACACACACCTCATTTACTATGTTGCATCTTACATCCAGGAAACCTTCTGTTGGTTTGGGTGCCCCTTGCTTGCTTTGATTTCCAGCAACCGATTGCTTCTTTTTAAATTGATAAAGCAGCTTGTGCTGATGGTGTCAGTCTCACCATCATAACGTGGAAGCAGTGTTTTCCAGCTTTTAATGTCCTGCACATTGCACATTCCAGTGGTAACCTGCATCACTCTAAAGATGTGAGCACAATGCGGACTGACGCAAGCAGTGACGGTGAGATGCGTAACTGCATGCATCGTTGATGGAGGATTTTCATTCACTTTCATGAAGTATTACATGACTAAACACAACATGATTTTACAACGCAGATGCAGAGAATGAACCTTTTCAGAAGTGTGTGTGCCACCACAGTGGTTCTGTTTCTCGAAGCCCAGAAATTTTGAGGATGTAAGTGATCTGATCTCTCTTTTTGTGTGTGAATAAGATATCAACAGGCATTATTTCAGTTGGCAAAAGACCAAGTTAAGGAGGTTAGTGTGCTGCAACTGTTTATTATAATGTTGCTATGGTCTGTGTTGATTCAAGTGTGTGGAAGAATGTGGAGTAACTTGCCCTTTGTTTGTCCTATCACTGCAAACGTGCTGTATGAGGGCTGAATGTGCCCTCTGTGTTGGTGCATGTTTGCCACTCATCGCAGCTCCCATTTATCTGCCTTCAGGTCAGACAAGAAGAGTGTTAATTTGTTGGTTCAAGTGCTTACGATCAAACCTGATACTGTGTGCCGAGTACGGTGTGAAATGGCCGTCGTGAAAAAGGCTGAAGATTCTGCAGATGAACGTGGCTTCTTTTCCTGTTTGAAATCAACATCAAGTCTTCCTCAGAGGCTTTACTTCTGAAGAGAAGACGCATTTGTCTCGATCCATCCTTCCTGTTGTTTGTGTGTTCCCACTTTTGCATCTTATTCCCGAAGGAAATTCTACACTGTATTGGTGCATTCACTCCCTGTTTACACCAAAAAGTTTACAAGAGCTCAATGGGGTTCATTGCCAACACCCAAGCAGATCATGTGATTCTTAATAGAGCAGGAAAAGGCAAGAGGAAGTTGAGCATATCACGATATCTCCGGTTTATTTTCTCGCTAGTTTAAAGTTTATAATGAGGCAGCTGTGTTGTGAGCAGACACGGCTTGTATCAGTCTTGATGCAGGTGAGGCCAGGACAATGCCATGTGGCTGTGCCAAGACAGCCTCCTGCATCTCTGCATCACAGACCAACAAAGGCAATCTAGGCTACTTCAAAAGCCCCGACTCTGTCTGACTGGACTCCCCATGCACGCATACACGCACGCGCACACACGATTCGAACGCCACCATGGCTGTTCCCTCCCTCCTCATGCCAACACGAATTCTGTTGTCTCATCAAATGAGATGTAGGTGATCTTAACATTTTATGCTCCTGCTCTTACCGCCGAGTGTCTGTTTTTTACTAATCTTTTTTTTTCATCTTCCTGTCTTCAGGCAATGGTAGCGTGTTACCCTGGAAACGGGACAGGTTACGTGCGCCATGTGGATAACCCCAACGGCGATGGACGGTGTGTCACATGCATATATTACCTTAACAAAGATTGGAATGCCAAGGTACGTGATGGATGCCCATTACTACCAGATACCGATTTGAAGGGGTTACCTTGTTGATGTTTATTGAGTTGTATCACTATTACCACCATAACAAGCAGAATAAGCAAAAGGAACAATCTCTGGCTTTCATAGTGCAGCTTACGAGCCTCTGACAAGCCAGTTCTCATCTCCGTGGCAGAGTCATCAGCCACAATGCGGCTTTATTCTACACTCCACACCCAAGCAGTGTCAGTACGTGCTGCTTGCCACACTCTGCTTTTCTAATCCCATTAAAATGCAGGGCTCCTGCTAATCCAGCCACACCCAAATGGGGGCTCGTGCACCCCCATGCTACTCATCACACATCCATTGCTTGACAGGCTGCTTGATGTGCCGATGAAGAGAGATTATTGTGGCGGATTATTTAATTGAGGTCTTTCTGTGGAAGGGAAATAAGTAGCATTCTACATGGATCAGAAAGGCAGATTAAACACATTAAGGTGTTTTGATGAATTTGGAGTGTAACTTTGGTGTGTCGTGCGTTCATCACTTGTGTATCTTAACCCCGTAAAATGGCAAAGAGAGAAAGAGGAGGAGGCAGGTGAGATGTAATCAGGGTTTGCAAGAAAAGGTGGTTTTCGGGTCGCACTGCAAACCTGATATGGGGGTTTGGAATGAATACATTGAGGGTGAGAACAGTCAGAATAAGGTTTGTGAACAGACAGCGCACTTTTTGTCAGAGGGAAAAGGTCTATGTATCATAACAGTTCTGCAGCAGTTCAGTCCACATTGTAAACCTGTGAGCTTATCAGTTCCTTTTATCAACGCCAGCATTTGTCTTGACAGCTGCTCATGCAAAGCAACGATGCACGCATCTCTGCCATGGAAAATAAGAAGTTCTTTGTGTAGAAGGGCTGCACAAATAACTGGAATTTTATCAAAATCACATAGTGGCCAACTGCAATTGGTGCAATATTTATGAAAGGCTGGCCGTGTGTCAAAATGGCATTTTAAAAGAATTGTTCTGCGGAGACGTCCTGCTTACACGTCATCCTCTAAAAACTTAACAAAACATCTTTGTGTGATACAGATTCCCTGAAAAATCCCACCGTTATTTAGGTTTGTCAGTGAAAATCAGAATAATGATGTGACAATGAGGATTTCCTCTAATATCGCAAAGCATATCACAGTTGACCTATTAGCCAGAACAATCTGAATTAGATTCTTCTTCTTTTTTTCCCCCCAAACTGCACATCCCTAAATAGCAAGCAGCACAATTTTATTTTCGCATGTTCAGATGTCTACATCTGTGTTCAGACAGAGAGGAAATAAAATTGTTGAAGACCTGTGTAAGACGTCTGTGTTTCCAAATCAAAACCGGATCAGGGATCGCTAAAGAATCTGACCGATGTACAGAATCAATAACGGAGCGATATTGGTAATAGACAAGTTTGTGCTCTGTGTCATGTGCACAGAATGACCCAACTATTGTTAAAATTTGAACATATTCTTAAGGGATGTCAAAGATATTAGCTCAGCCATGGCTTTAGTTATGAAATTAATGTTTTAAAATGTGGAATTGAGTAAAGAAGGCAAGTGTGATTATTGTGTATGTGTGCACATTAGCACTGCTAGCCTACTAGCAAAGGTGGCAGGAGATGTTGCTTCAGTCCAGTTCAGACCAGCATTGACTTCCAGACTGAAATATCTGAACTGGGGCTGCACCACATCACATCATCCATGATGATTTAAAGACCCACTCCCATGGAAATCATGTTTTTCATGTTGATCACATGTTCATTGGCATTTTCTTATGCTAAAGGACATATCTTGAGAAAACCAAGCTCAAAATTGCATTTCTGAGTATCTCTGCATTGAAATCACTGTGACTCAATGGCAAACCCTAACAGGCAAGTTCAAGCAGACTGACTTTCAAGCAGACTTTCTTTTTTGGTTTATGCTTCTGCGTCGCGGCGACAGCGTAGACCCTACGGCATCATTGAGCATTCGAAGTTCTGTGTCGAGGGAACGCGTTGCTCTGCAATTCACCGCCGAGGCGCTAGGGGGGTGTGGCTGTGTCTTTGAATGGTTTCGGGGGCTCTTGTTGGATTCCAAAACAAAACTATTTACAACAGAAAGTCCAGTGCTTTTCATTGAACGACTGTTTGCTTTCATGAATCAAACTGTAAACTTTGAACATGACAAACATGACTTCTTGTGGCCATTTTCTTCCGGAGACGCACATATTTGTGGCGGAGGTTCTTCCACCTCTTAATGCGACCTCCTCTGAGCGGACCAATCACAGTCCTTGACATTGACGTCATGACGTGTCGAATCGACGCGTAGTCAGGATTTTTTTTGGAGGTGCACGTCAGGCTACGGCGTAGGGGTCTGCATCGACAGCGTAGGTTACGGGCGCCCTCCTCACACGCACACCACTGTGTTGCGCGCGAGGGAGGGCACTGAGGAGCGCTGTCTCTGCCCACAACTCACAGGCGAATTGCTAATGAGCTACTGGAAGCAGAGTCCTGGATAATGGCACAGGTTTTGCAATTTTGGCTAAAAGCGTCATAATCACAATTTAAAAGCTAAAAAGGAGGATTTGAGTGGGATTTTGAAATCCAGCCCATGATGAGTCTGTGTTGTACATTTGTACTATTGAGTCTTTATTTACAGAACATTTGCATTTGTTTGTCCAGCCTGGGTTCTAACTTCCACTCATTGTGCAGGCTTGGCCAGGCAGTGCTCGTGAACATTTTCAACTTGACTTTTTTCCAGCACTCTTAGTTGTCTCATGTCTCTTTGAAGACTTCCTCATCAACAATACACCTCTTTCATAGCCAACAGATGCTGATATTGAGCATTCCAACTGGCCTCTGACCCACTTCAGTTGTAATGCATTAACTTGTTTCATCTCTCCCTCACATGTGAGTCCCGAATGTTAATTTGATCATAGTTTGGGTTTGTGGATGTGCACATGGTTTCGTTTCCTGTCAACACTCAGAACAGTGTTCATCAGGTGGGTCGACAGGCCCTCATCAGCCGCGCTGTCACACGGTTCCCATTGTTTTGCTCAGTCACGAGCTTCAGTTATTTAAATGAGCCATGTTGTGTTGGACATGTGAATTATTAGAACCCGCTCTCTGATTGGCTGTTTTTTTTAGGCGTGTGATGAGACGAAGTTTACAGAATGTGGTTGCCAGGATACCAGATGTTCAGGTTCAGTTGTTCCACTGATTTATCTTCTAGTAATCAACATCCTTTTAATACTGCCCCACGTCTACAAAACATTCTTATGAAACTGCAGTAGTTCCAGTTGTCAATAAACTACATGTGTCCTGTCATACAACTTCTCAATACTGCAGTTTCAAAAACAGAAGTACAAGCAGTTCAGCCAATTGTACTTACACTTAATCCAATCAGGCTCAATTATCATCCATGACCAGTCACATTGGTTGAATGTGTCCCACCCAGCAAGCCCCTCTTGGGTGCACTGGTGCTCTACAGTGACCCGTCCACTGTCTAAACTGCTTATCCTAGGAGAGCATATCCCAACATGCATTGGGTCAGAGCAAGAGCAGGTCACCAGTGGGGTCGCAGCTGAAACACACAGCAGAGACATTCAGATATAGCTCACACCTCCACTCGTCATTTCCTATCTTATCAGTCGAGGAGAGAGAAGTCAGCTGTCCGTCACTGACGTCGTCATTTCTGATCTCACTTATCCTGATTAAACACAGAAGATTAGCATTATTAAATCTCATTTTGACACAGTCCCTGTATTAGATACAGTGAAAGAAAACTTCAGAGATGTTCTGCTATTGAATGTTGTGTTAAATGAAATAGTAATTATTCATGGATAATCTGGGTAAGGCTTTGATGTTGCTGTTGGCACAATTTAACGTCACATTTCCAAGAAATGAGTCAAAACACAAGAGTTGAGTCAGGGATTCACCATCATCACCAGTCTGCTTATGAACTTGCAAAGAAGAC
Source organism: Aulostomus chinensis (assembly GCF_037954235.1). NCBI lineage: Eukaryota > Metazoa > Chordata > Actinopteri > Syngnathiformes > Aulostomidae > Aulostomus > Aulostomus chinensis. Next base: position 22,610,831 of record NC_141335.1, on the reverse strand, counting down.
AGAGGTGACATTTTCCCGTCAAGTCTAACAAAGCAACAGCATGCCAGCTTCTTTACAATCAGTTATTATCGCAATAAATGCTCAGTCAGTGGCCGGGGTCAGGGGTCAGGGAGCCCCGTCAGCACCACCTCCACCCACAGTCCAAACCAACCTCCAGTGCAAAATGATAATAACAAGGACGTTGATGATGATGATGATGATGATGATGATGATGATGTGGGGATGATCATTGTTTCCACCATCATTAAAATCTTCTTTAACTGTCAGGGGTAACCATGACAACCCCATCCAATAGATGTTGGGTATTTGGTCACCATTATTATCTGGGAATGGTCCATACGTGCTGGTATATCGTGTTGATGCTGGGAAATGGGATGGGGGGGGGGGGGGTGAAGGTGAAAGGAGTCCATTTGATTATTTTTTAATGCTGTCGTCTTCTTTGGAGACGATGAGGCTCATGAGAGTAAATGGTTCCAGTGAGCTGCTGTGGGGTTATTGTTGATTTACCAGTTAAGGTGGATTGTTTTCTTGGTGGTTGTTAGAGGGAAGTAGTGGTTGGGGGTATTTGGGTGGTACACTTCAACTGTGAGAGACAGAATGGGGCCTGAAATCCCACGGTAAGATTTTCAAAGAATTTATTTGTATTTTGGTGCAGAAAATAAGTTTTTAGCAACTACGAACAAGCAAGAGTTCTGGCCCTCACAGGCCTGTTACTTCTTCATGAAGAAGCTCTTCTCTCCTCCACTCGTTACCTGTATGAATGGCTCCTGTTTGATCGTGTTATCTGTATAAAAGACACCTGTCTATACCCTTAACCAGTCCGACTGCAACCCCTCCACCATGGCCAAGACCAAAGACCTGTCTAAGGACACCAGGGACAAGACTGGCTCATCCCAGTCCTGTGCAGGTGTACAATTTACAGTAGGCAAGCGGCTTGGTGAGAAGAGATCAACTGTTGGAGCAATTATCAGAAAATGGAATAAATACAAGATCACTAACAATCTCCCTCCCCCCGGGGCTCCATGCAAGGTCTCACCTCCAGGGGTACAAATGATCTGGCCCAGAACTACATGGGGGGAACTGGTCAGTGACCTGAATAGAGCTGGGACCACAGTAAAAAAAAAGGTTACTATCAGTAACACACTAGGTTGTCATGGATTAAAATCCTGCAGTGCCAGACCTGTCCTCCTGCTTAAGCCAGCACATGTCCAGGCCCATCTAAAGTTTGCCAGAGACCATCTGGAAGGTCCAGAGGAGGATTGGGAGAATGACGTGTGGTCAGATGAGACCAAAATGGAACTCTTTGGTATAAACGCCACACGCCGTGTTTGGAGGGGGAAGACTGCTGAGTTGCATCCCAAGAACACCATCCCGCTGTGAAGCATGGGGGTGGAAACGTGATGGTTTGGGGCTGCTTTTCTGCAAAGGGGACAGGACGACTGATCAGTATTAAGGAAAGGATGAATGGGGCCGTGTATCGTGAGATTTTGGGAATACACCTCCCATCAGTGAGAGCATTGAGGATGAAACGTGGCTGGATCTTCCAGCATGACAGTGATCCCAAATAGAGGTCGACCGATATGGGTTTTTCTAAAGCCGATGCCGATACCGATATTTAGAAGTCAGAGTCAGCCGATGGCCGATATGAGCTGCCGATTTTTTTGGGCCGATTTTTAGGGCCGACATGCTATCGTATTGTCCATAATTGGCATGCTCAAATATCATACTAATAAGAGGACGCACAACGTGTGTGTGTGTGTGTGTGAGAGAGAGAGAGAGAGACCCTCGCTGCCTCGCTGTTACACAGTGACATTACTCGGAAATACAACACGAAATAAAAACTAAAGTAAAGCGTTTTCATGCTTTCTTTCTAATTAAACAAATTAACGCGTTAAAGTCAAGTTTTGGTCGAGAAAATAAGGGAAATTTTCCGATGTCGACCGGGGGGGGACGCGCGGCGCACGGCCTGCTACTTCTTATAATGCGCGTTGTTTGGGGGGGGCTTTATTCATTATAATGAGGGGGCGGCCGGCAACCAAGGCAATGTTTTTGTTCATTACACGGACCGCGGACTAGATACTCCGCCCTGGCTACTGCTGGTGGTAATTTCGCAAGGCTAGTGACGGAATTCAGTTTGGAGAGGCACTAGAATGTTTTTATTTTTAATAATACGGGAGATTTACGGGAAAATACTAATACGGGAGGAGGGCGGGAAAGAGGGGTGAAATATGGTAGTTTCCCGGCCAAAACGGGAGACTTGACAGCTATGAGCTAGCAACGTTTCATTTTGAGCAGAAAATGCTATTTGTTTTTACTTTCGCTAAATGAAGCAACAGATTACAACTTATAATGAGAGCAAATATATGACTTTAGGACACTGGAATATAAGAATTGAAGCCTTACCTGTTGGCCCTCTGGTTCTGAATGAACAGCGCTGCGCCGGGTCGTAAATAGCTGCCCGCAGATGTGCCTGACTGAAAATCGGCGCGACCAAATTAAATAATCGGCCGATGCCGATTTACTAAAAAATAGCAAAAATCGGCCGATTTAATCGGCCGGCCGATCGATCGGTCGACCATTAATCCCAAACACACCGCCCGGGCAACAAGGTGAAGCATTTCAGGGTTCTGGAGTGGCCCAGCCAGTCTCCGGACCTCAATCCAGTAGAGAATACATGGAGGGAGGTGAAAGTCTGTGTTGCCCAGCAACAGCCCCACACATCCCAGCTCTTGAGAAGATCTGCATGGAAGAATGGGTCAAACATTCTTGACATTGTAAAGATATAACAGACGATACAGATGAGCGTTTGAGATTCAGGAGTTCACGTGAGCGACTGCCCCGTGACCCCGGTAAACAGTTCATGGATCTGTTATGAAATGACTGTGTGTTTGCGGTTCTGAATTAAAGCTAAGAAAGTTGAGAGGGAAACCAGTTTGGGGCTGGTTTTCCAGGACAGTTGCTGAGAATGATAAACAGTCGTACTGGTATCTGTGGCAGCAGCATATGACGTGTCATCAGCAGGCGTGGAGCAACGTGTGACTGAAATATCAGCTCGTCTCATCTTTGAGGCCATTCTAGACATCTAGGAAAAGAGCAGGTGCAATTGAACACTGGTCGAATAGAAATTCATTTGCGTATCAGTCGAAGTTGAGTTTGGTTTGAGAGAAAAATCATGTAGCTGTTTATAAACGTTCTGATTTCACAGCTCCTCCGCGTCAGTGAGCTGGACGCAGCAACTGGTGTGATGACTCTGTAGAGCAAAAATTACAACAGATTCAAGGAATTATGATGATGTCGTGCTGTCAGCTCTGGGAGGCTGTACTCAGAGCCCCGCTGGTTCATCAACCGATCCGTTATATCAGCTGATTTGGGCTGCATGGTCACTCTTAATGCTTCGCTCTTGTTACACTTGCTTTTAAAATTCACACCAGTAGATACGCACCAGTAAAACCATCAGCAAGTTAAAGACGAAGAGGTCAGGACCTTTATTACACCTGCACAACACGAACACGGATTTAAACTATCAGTCAACAACACCTGAAGCGTGTATAAATACAGGAAATAAACAGGTGACTGAGATAATAAGTGAGCAATTACTACCGTTCATATAATACATGTATTATTCACTCACTGTTTTCATCCTGTGATTGTAAAATGTCTTTAAAAACTTGGACAAGTGCTGTATAAATTGAATGTGTTATTATCATGCCACTCTTGGAAAGGTTGTTTAAACTCCAAAACCCGAGGGAAAGAAATAAATCTTTATTTTACGAGTAAAATGTGCCTCATGCTGGAGTCTGTCTCCACATGTAGCACATCCATGTGCCCGGGAGGTGACGGTGCAGGTGTGATGTAGTTCATGTGTAGCAGGTTCACAGCTTGAGGAGAAGCTGTTCTGAGATCTGTTTTTAATTTTGACACAGGGCAAGAGGCAGAAAGAACCTGCTGAGATTGTCTGAATGTAAACTTGCGTCATTGACGAGCTTCCTAACACGCTGATATTAGCTGGACTATCTGATAAATATGAAATCGTGCACATTTTAAACTACAAACGTATTTGTGACAGCTACATGCGACCTGGGGGTGGAGAGAGTGCAGCGGTGAACATGACAATGGGAGGAGGCAAGAGGAAGAGCTCAGCAGTTGAGAGGGAACAGTCTTCGGGCCAGCAGGGCCGTGTGTAGCGCCTTTGTTTGTGCTCCCGCGCTCAGGTGTCAGTTACCTGGGAATAATCAAAGCCTTACTGGAATCAACGTTAATTAGATTGTAGATGGCATCCACGAAGCAAAGTGCGACGGTTCAGCAGCAACTCCCAGTTTTCAGGTGATAAGCCAGTGATTTGGGATATTCCTGCTTCGTTTCGCAACTTTGGCACTTCTTCCAGATGTTTGACTTTTATGGCGTCTTACCTGAGCATTGTTCTTGAAGTGTTCTTGGTTCCGTGCAATGCTGAAGACTTCAGATGAGAGCTGTGACTCATAAAACTATGAATTTTAAGCTCTAGCAATAACTGATATTCACGCTTTGCATCATGAATTAAATGCCCAATGTTGCGCCACGACTACTGTCTTATTTGGGATGTTTGACTTTGCCTGATGGAAGGAAAGAGGGGGGGGGGGAAACACGGCACCTTCGAACACTGATACTGCTTTGCTGACTTCAGTTACCATGGCAGCAAATGAAGCCCCAAGTATTTGGGTTAGCTGTACTGAACCACGTGTTCAAGAAAAAAGGAAGTACTGTTTTTCGACACCAAACTTCAACCGTCGAACACAGTGTCCACAGGGTGTTAGCCCGCTAGTCTCCACGCTAACCCAGATGTACCATGTGCTCTTCCTGAAAGAGAATCTTCGGGTTGTCAGTGGTTTTAGGTGGTCTCTGAAAATGAGTTGGACCTGCAAAAAAAATGAACGCACGCTCACGTTCTGTAGAATTTGACCTCATGGAAGTGAGAGATACACGGTCAATAACGAGGTTCTGTACCATTAATGTCTTCACCAGCTGTCTTCGCAACAAACCTGCAGTCACATGGCGTCCTATGTCAAACCTTCTCACGCTTAGCAAACGGTAATAAAGACACAAAACACGATCACTGAACATTAAAATGGGAAACTTGTTTGCGATTTTCTCATTTTGAAATGGTTCTACTTTGTGTTCCCAGAGGTGCGGCTCTGACCGACCTGCTGACAACGCTGTCCAGGAAGTGGATGCTTCTTACGTTGAGGCAATAACGGGTACAAGTACCGCAGTTGTTGGCTTGTTAGTTTTTCGCAACTTTGCGTGCTGGAGTCTACGACAAAAAGAAACCCAAGACTTACGAGACTGGGGTCCAAAAGCCAATGAGTGATGTCACGCTCGCGATGGCCATGTCTTGATGACATCATGTCTTTGGGAGGTACTTGTCATTTAACATCTGTCCAGGTCAAAATGTCAGTCTGACTGCAAAGGTGGAGATTTTCATGATTAGAAACACTCTGAGTCCCTGGTGTGTGTTCAGTTGCTGAGCACGAAAAATACTTCTCCTCTGCCGTCTTTGACCTCATTGTGTGTTCTTCAGTTTAGCCGCACCGCCGGTATTCCCCCTCATTGGAGGCCGGTTAAATGAGAGTAGCATTACTCCTTGGACAAAGGGTGTGAAGTTATGAACCTTTTTTAGCTCTGCTAGTTTGCGTGTGAAGAGAGGGGCCTATCATATCAGCTGTGTGAGAGTTTAAACGGCATGCTAGCAGCAATCTGCTTTTTCACTCTCCAGGTCCTTTATCCAGCCGGAGCAGTTTTCCTGTGGGTTATTCTTCCTATCCGTCCACAGGAAAGCCGTCCCCCCGCTGCTGCTTCCTATCCTGAGCTTTCCTCGTAGCCTTTGGGCTTGGACAAGCCTTTTCCCCTACATTGTGGCCCTGTGTTGATAATTGAACAAGTCTGGGATATATTGCAGTGGATCTTTTAATGAGTCATGAATAAACACACTTTGAATGTGGCTGAACACGCCAGGAATCAAAGCGCTGGCGGTGTCTATTGCAGCAGCATCACGTTTGCTTCCTACAGTCCATCTTTACCTTCCTGCACCAGCTTTGTCCTCTTTTGTGTACATAACGGCGTCATTTCTGCATTTTATGCTCTGCTCTTCCAGGAACACGGCGGCCTTCTCCGAATCTTCCCTGAAGGAAAGGCCACGTTTGCTGACATAGAGCCCAAATTTGACCGCCTGCTGTTATTCTGGTCAGACAGACGGAACCCTCACGAGGTTCAGCCTGCCTTCGCCACCAGGTAGGCATCGCACATGGTCAGGACGTCTGTGTGTGTTTATGCAGTGATTCACAGCGCTAATTCCACCTCCCCAGGTATGCCATCACCGTGTGGTATTTTGATGCAGACGAGCGAGCCCGAGCTAAAGAAAAGTACTCAACAGGTGTGTTTTTTGTCTTTGACATGATCTCCCCTTCCCTGTAACATACAGGTATTACAAGTACCTGTCTCTCTCTTGTGTGTGTGTGTACAGGTGCAGGTGAAAAATGACTAAAGGGTGAACTCTGCAAACCGTCAGACCCCAGCTAGCGGGACCCTCGCGTCTCCCACAAACAGCCATTAAGTGCTCTGTCCTAAGAAAGTGGCCTATAGAGAGCATGCGGGTGTGTTTTTATGGCAGAAACTGTTGCTTGAGTGTGTGAATGCTTATGAAAGACAAAAACAAGCAAATACACAGTGACTTCTGTTCATTTTCAGTCAACCTGGACGACCTAGCGGACCTTGAATGTCATGTCATTGTACAAGAAAGGGATTGTGTGTTATGTTTTTCCTTTCACCTTATTTTAGGTGGAGAATACTTACATTACACCTGACGTTTTTTGTTTTTTTTTTTCAGAAAAATCACTTTAAACAGGAATCAAGCTCATCTTTTGCAGTTAATTCCTTAAAGGTACAGTTCTTAATGTGTTTTGCTTTTCACATGGAATCAGCTGTTCTGAGCTACTGTATGGCAAATGTGCTTGGGTTTGCAATAATATGAGGAATGATCTGAATTAAAAACACCCTTTTCTGACAGAACCTCACTGGTCTTAGTTTGAGTTCATTTGAAGTGCCGTGTGGTCTAGATCAACGCACCTACAGGAGTTAGAACCCAGAGAGCAAGGAACACCAACAGCCTCCTGCTGCCCAGATGTATCTGCATGCTGCCCCCTGCAGGTCGACCCCGTAGCACACCGCTCATTTTGCTCCTTTTAATATGATGGAAGCTACGATCGGTGAGAGGAAAAGTTCATAAGCTTTACAAATTCAGCTTTACACTAATAAGTCTTAGTTTCAGTGGATCTTAGAAACAAAACTCATAAAACAACAGAAAATATAATGCGACTAATATTTCAGCAACATTACAAAAAACCATCTTAATCCGTTGATCATGAGGTGAATAAATTATTGTATGAATAGATTTTATTGAAGATTTTAGGAGATATATTTTTCTGCACTATATACCAGAGTTGCCTCGTGGGTTTTCAGTGTTTGATTCAGTTTATTTGGCTTCAGTTACATTATACACATCTGATGTGTTTCAGTGTTCCTGAAACACCATTTTTTAAACGGAAGGCAAATTTTTTTTTTTTTTTTTTTTTTTTTTGCAAAATGTCAACATCCATCAATAGATTTCACAGGGTACATTATGTATATTGCCATCTAGACTGCAATTGTCCATGAAAACAGTTTGTCAATAAAATGAGGACATATAAACTGCACATGGCCTGCTGGTCTCTTTGTTCTGGTGGAGTAGCGGGAGATGTTTAAGGAGAATATGAAGCCGCTTCTATCTGGTCAGAGGGGACGGCTTTGAGATCAGCCGTTGGTGTTCTAGATGCTGTTCTAGATGTGACTCGGCAATGGAATTCCTCTCGCATCTGCAGAAATGCAGATGAGCTTCATCACAAGCATTCGAATTTGAAAACTGATCCAGGAATCGCTAGTGATGCACGGACATGTGGAGGTACAGTTTGTCTTAATCTGACGTGTATTCATCTAATTTAATGCTTGCCTGTTTTCACCTCAGTGAATTCACTTGATTTTTTTTTTCCAAAACACCAGAAAAAGGCTATGTTTTAAAAGAAAAAAAGAGCCTGTTTATTTTTCTGTAACTTCAACCGTCTGTGTCCAGAGACCCTCCTGGAAAACGGAGATAACATATGAAGTTAGGCAATGGTAGTTATTTGCAGGATGGGATGTGTTCACCCACAACAGGAACTTTGAAACCTCAAGCTTCGCCTGTTTACAAATATATTTAATTCATATCATATCATTTCATATACTTATAAATATAAATAAAATGTGGTTCACTCAGGATTTAAATGTTTTTAATGAGTTAAAGGAATATATCATCTATATAAACATCTGTATGAAAACATAAAATAGTAATAGTAACATATTACAAAAGGTCAGGGAAATATATTATGCAGTATTCAATAGAAACTATACAAATGGAAAATGAAGAGCAGTCAACATCAGGCTAGTAGGAGTGAGGAATGTGCAAATCGCCGTCCACCTTCATTTACCGGCAGGCGTGAAAGTTCGTTAGTTCTGAATGTTTCGACTTGAAGGCAACGTTCAGCTCCGTGTGTGCCGGGCATGTCACTGTGCAAAAATATACGAGTAAAAATCGACACCGCCGGCAGTCAGCTGGAGTCCCGCTGGATCGTCAGTAGTGGCTGAGCTCCTCTGGAGGAGGGGGGAGGTGGTAAATGTCGTCCCCTCCGATGTAGGCGTTGATGCCGCTGCTCTGGCTGCTCCACTCGTAACTGTCAGCAGCCAAACTGAGGAGTCACGCAGGAACAAAGGGATCCATTAAATCTCAGCTTTGAACGTATTCACACGTGTTAGACGGGAGCACATGTTCCACATCTACCTGGCCTGGATGTTCTGAGGCATGACGCTCCACGCGAGGTCGTCGTCGCTGTCGTAGCGTCGGGGGTTGTCAAAAAAATAAGCCCTGGAGGAGAAGACGTGACCCGGGAGCCCGGAGCCGCTCTGCAGGGAGAGATGGATGAGAAAGGGTGTTCACAGCCTTTTTGTTGTTCCATGCTTTCTTTAAAACTGATCTCCTTCCACCTACTCCATGCTACAATTCTCTGTTATTTGAGTATATTTTTTTTAGCTGTAACCCTTGGAGGAGGCGTAGGGAGCCAGCGGTACAGGATCATTCCTGGCTCACCCTGTCCAGGTTGGGCTGTCGAACCCTGAAGAAGAAAACAACCAGCGAGGTGGGCAGCAGCTCCCAGATGAACAGGATCACCCCGAAGACAACGTAGCCGGCGTCACCCAGAGTCGACTGTAAATCTGCCTGGAACACAAACGCGGACGTGTAACTCTACAGCGCCGTGACGGCTCGCCCCTGATCTACATGCCAACAGAATCATCCGTTCTACCTGGTCGGAGACGTTGTACCAGTCGTAGTCGAAGGAGTTAATACTCTTGTTTGACAGCGCCAGGACCACCAGGTTGTAGCAGGCCCGGGAGGCGTACAGGAGGATGACGATGGCCCCGACAACCGTCACCTGACACACTGACGTCCCCTGAAACACACACATCCAAGAAAACATGAACAGTGATTATCCAGCTGGCGCACGCTCCACCCATTTGTCGGGAGCGCTTTGTTGCTCGGCAACCATGCCTGTGCGGTGCACGTGGAAGTGCATCGTCACACTGCTCACACTGAGGCAGGTAATATTTCCTCACCTTGGATTCCAGGTAAATGTTGGCCAGCGACATCTTGGCGATCTTGTAAAGACACAGCGAGAGTGAGATGGCGCACAGGACGAAGAGCGTGTCGTTGATGGCGACTCTGACCAGGACGATGGTGCGGACTTCGGCGGAGGACATCCTCACCAGGAGGGCACACGCTAAGTTGACAGTTAGGAACAGCAGACTGATGAAGAGGAAGAACAGATAGAGCGGCAGCCTGGGGGGGGGCAAAAACATTGATCAATCAGGTACCGTCTGTATATCTACCCAATATATCTCTTGTTATTTTTTAACGTTTGTTTTTACATCTGTAATTCATATCTATCATTTTTTCTGGTACTTGAATGCAACACCAGAATAAAGTATTTCTGATTGTGTGTTTGTGTGTGTGTGTGTGTGGGGGGGGGGGGGGGGCAAAAGGTCACTGACACGTGTAAGAGATACCGGTTTCTTTCTCCTTAAAAACAAATACCTTGAGAGAGTTTCTGCAAATTTAACACAAACATCCACCAGATATGACAATGAACTGTAAATATTCCAGAGGTCAAAGGTCACTGTCACCTCATGAGCCACACAACCGCGAAATAATACAAAATAAATTCTACATCAGATCATTTATCTGATAGTCTACCAGTCAGCTAACCGATGAACTAAATCACTCATTTTTACACACGCTAACTGACGCCTTTCCTAAAGGGAACCCGTTTTACGGTGCGTCTCCCGGTCTCACCTGTATCTCAGGAGCTCCGGTGCATATTTTGACTTTGCCTTGAACACAACCTGCAGTGACAGAAGGAAAAAAACGAACAAACAGTGAATTATGCAAAATGCCTGGTTCTATTTAACGAGTCTGTTTTCACTTCCGTATTCTTGCTCATCCAAAGAAACAGGAAGCTCCCCGAGTTCAACTTTAAACACCCATGTTCTCATCCAGCCGCTGTAAGGCCTCGTTATCGACTCCAATCAGCACAAGGACTTCACACTAAAAATAAGCAGTCATTATTTGGATTATGTAAGACGACCAGGAGTGAGTCACTGCATGGCGTTAATCTACAGCTGAATGTGTCACACTTGAGAGGCTTTCACGGTCGTGATGCAGCGCGGAGGCCTGAGCCGCTGTGGTTGGCTTAGAGACTAAAATGAAGACTTGCAAATGATTATCTTTAATATTCAACGTATCGGTTGATCAGTCGGTTTAAAATAAACGGCTCAAGCCGTCACCTTGGTGACTGATGATTGATTTGCATCTATCGGTTACATAAAATCGCCTTTTAAATGGAGCAAACTGGTTTTCCTTTGTAGTTTCTGGGTTGATGGCGAGACTGAAGACGGTTCAGGAGGTTTGATCATCGTCAGGTGAAATTTCCTACATTTGTTTTCACCCTAAACCAACAGGCTCCAAGTAGGGCTCTCTGTCTGAACATGATCCAGGAAACAGCAACATAGGAATTCTTCAGGTGACCATCCATAGCTGTTTAGAGTGTGTGGTGTGTCCTCTGACTATGTGTACATGTGAGTAGTAGTCCCAGGTTGAACTGACAGGACTGGGGGTGCAGGTGCAGACACCACGTGTGAAGCCCGGAACTGAACTCACCTGTGCAAAGTAAAGGTTCATGAGACAGAGAGTGAAGAACTGCAGGCAGACAGGAAAGCAGTAGAGCAGCCAGAAGGGAAAGGGCCCCAGAGTGTTGGCGGTGAGGAAGCTCCTGAAGTAGAAGGAGAAGAGCACCGTGCGCAGCGCCGACCACAGCAGGCACAGGAACAGGAACACCGTCTGGTAGCTGAAGCGCTTGTGTCGGTACCGCAGGACCAGCCACAGCTGCACGTAGATGAAGATGAAGAGGAGGGAGTAGAACGCCGTGTAGACCGCGGTCAGACCCAGGGTGACGTACGGGGGCACGGCCGGGCTGAGAGTAGGCAGAGGAAGGGGTTTGTCCATCAGTGACGGCTGTCTCTCCTCCGCCGGGGCCTCCATGTCCTGCTCTCCTTGGCCGGAGGAAGGAGGGAGCGGAGCGGAGGGGCCTCTGCCCTCTGCGGGTGTGCAGCGCCGATCTGGCTTCGTAGAGACACCCGTGTATGGCCCGGGACACGGTTCTCAAGCCCGGCGGAGGAGAGACCGAGAAGCGGCTAGGAAAGGAGAGGCAGCGGGGACGCGGAGCTAACGTCCCGCTGTATTGAGAACCGGAGACAGCCGGAGACAGCGGCACATGATCCGGGATGAGATCGCGCCGACGAGCAGCAGCTGCTGGTAGGAAGCTGTCGAGAGCCGCAGCCGGGAGATGAACCGGAGGACCAGCCCCCGCCGCATGACGTGACCCTACGTCAGCTGCCGTGGATCGCTTGAACGATTTACTGTAAAGAATGATTCTTTTCGGTGAAAAGTATTTAAGTAGTTCACCACCACCAACTCTTATGAAATCATGATTAGGTTCATGTGGGCGGCATGGCTCAGGGTTGGAGTGGCCGTCTAGCAACCAAAGGGTCGCTGGTTCGATCCCCGACCTCGGTGACCATGTCAAAGTGTCTTTGAGCAAGATTCTGAACCCATAATTGCTCCTGATGAGTAGGTTGGTGCCTTGCATGGTAGCCTCCACCATCAGTGTGTGAGTGTGTGAATGAGACGACACTGGAAAGCGCTCTTGAGTACCGCTAAGGTAGAAAAGCGCTATATAAAATTGAGTCCATTTACCATTTCTTCGAAGATGCAGGAGTGAGTTCTACAACCCGGAAGTACTGTAGTTGAAGGACCATATCCGAATGGGGTTTCTCTGAAGGTCTGATATGAGGACGATGGGAAAGACCAGCTTCAAATAGTTTCATGTTTTTTTCCCCCAATGGTATCAAAACACAAGTAAATACTGCACTGTCGGGTTTTGAAGTCTTTATATATCTGACAAACGACTGTTGCTAAGGAGGCCGATCTAGACTACAAACATCAGAACTGATGTGATGACGTTTAAATCAAATATCAGCTGCACGCGTTGCACATGCGCAGAGCCTATTATGTCTCCATATTCACATTCTCACGTCTAAAATGATAAAAGTGTTCTTTTGTAAAGATGATCTTGCGAGACGGAGAACATGTCAGACCGAGTGCTGAACTTGTTTGGTGAACAGCTCTTTTGAACGAATCATTTTTAGTGAACGGGTTCTAGCGATTCAGTACGTTGAAAGGAGCGTTCATTCCCATCGTCAGTTGACGCACACTTCTGTACCTTTAACCCCGTGATGGGGCTTCCCACCACAGCAGGGTCCCTTGGGAGATGCTCAGACCTGGTTCCTCTATTTACTTTCACTTTATCAAGTAATTATGAACAAGAACTGCCAAAGAGTGAAATGCAGTTGAAAGTACAAAAGCGATGCAGCAATATTCTCTCAAACAAGCTGCATTTATCGCATCAGGAAAAATCCAACGTCTGATTCAACAGTTGGCTCACAACTACAAACGGCAGACTAGATTATAAGACTGCTGCAAATCCATAAATCAAAAACAAACACAGGCAGATTCATGAACAGGAGGACCGCCGCTCTCTTTTGCTCCTGCAATCATGAGTTCACTTACGTGATAAATGTACCAAATAGAATCAAATGTACAGAAGCTGAAAAATTGACATTTTTGGTAATCGAGTTTGCAGCTTCCAGAACCAAGTTGAAGACATGAGGGTCGCTCATCCACCGCCGGGAGCTGGTGCACCTCTGAGCTCACTGCCTCTAAACTGATCAGAATAAAAAAAAACAAAACAACCTCCATCTGATCTCTGGTGAGAGTTGCAAACTTTGTTCATGATCTACGAACCTTTAAGAAATCTAAACACAAACCAAAGTAAAGTTTATTATTTAGTGGTGTGTGTGTGTGTGTGTGGGGGGGGGGGGTGTCTCACAGGACTGGAGCATGTGAACATGAGCTGGGTCAAGATGGAGGTCATCCTGGTTCACCTTTGACCGCCGGGCTACATTCATCTTACCTCACTGAGGACCACTACCAGCCAGACCCCCGTCCACCCTTGACAAACAGGATGCTGTCATCCACAGAGCAACTTCCTCTCAGACCGTCAGACTTTGATTGGGCGTATTATCATCCTAAAGATATCTCGTTTGGCTTCTTCTGAGTAGAGAGTCTGAAAAAATACAAATTTGTTATGATTTCTTGCTGTACATATCTGTGCGTGGTGAATCAACACTCAAATAAACAAATGATTTAATTGGAAATCTTTCAGTGTGAATTTATCCAAGGATCATAAATGCGAACTTCTCAAAAGGGCCAGAAGGTGGCACTGTTCAACCGCGTTATGGGAACAGTGGGACGGATCCAGGGTGGCAGAAACCTGCTGAATGAACCAGTGCAAGACAGGACACAGGAAACAAGTCAGAAGATTGATTTAAAAAAAAAAATCAAACAAATACATCAATTCTAAATTAAAAAGTTTGCTGTCTTTATTCAAGACACTTGTGCGCATACAAAATAACTGTGTGCGCCTTTACTGAAACATAAAGTGATGTTAAATTTAAAATCTAAAATTTTACAAATGTATTGTAAACTATTGTTTGCAACATTCTATGAGACCTCTTATGAATTAGTCATTTTTCACGTGTGAACACAAATGCTTACATGTGATGTGCCTGGAGGTGCAGAAATGTTAAGAAATTACCACAAAAAAAAAAAAAACACGAAAAAGAAAGAAAGCCATTAAAAATCAAAGTATGGTGTCGTCGGCAGGTTTTCAGTTGAAAGTCATTCGCGACACGAGAGAGAGAGATAAGAAAATTGCAAGACACAACCAGACAGCAACCAGAAAGTTCAACCCAAACATTGCAAAATGGAGCACACACGGAGCACAAGAAAGTGTGTTGCAATACTATTGTTGAGGTCGACTCTTACAGCTAAAAATGGAGCTGGACAAATAATCTTGTGGGCATAGTGCGAACCTCTTTTACTGCAGCTGATCACAAGTTTACATTCTTGCAAATTTACTGAGCACAAGACAAGAGCCTTCACATTTGATCACGATTTCCCACCTTACTGAGTCGTATTTTCGCTCCAACCCTGACCAGCTGGACCGGGTTGTGATGTAGTATGTGACATAAGAGAAAGGCATAAAGTGCATAACGCAATACAGAATTTTGGCCTCTTTTGACCTAAGAATGGTAAAATGGTAAAAGGACTCAATTTACATAGCGCTTTTCTACCTCAGTGGCACTCAATGCGCTTTACAGTGTGGTCTCATTCACCCGTTCACACACACGCTCACACACTGATGGGGAAGGCTGCCATGCAAGGCGCCAACCTACTCATCAGGAGCAATTATGGGTCCAGTATAATAATGATAATAATAATAATGATGCATTTTATATACAAGGCGCCTTTCAAGGCACTCAAGGTCGCCCTACAACAATTAAAATACGAGTAATACAATTAAAACATAGCAGAATAAAAAGCAAGTGAAAGCGCGGAGTTAGCAGTAGAACACCAAACAATGGAGCACTCAAAGATTGTATGCCAGCCTGAACTGATGGGTTTTGAGGTGGGACTTGAAGAGGGTAATGGAGTCTATATCCCTCATGCTGGGGGGTTGCAGAGGTGAGGGGCAGAGCGGCTGAAGGTCCTAGCCTTCATGGTGGACAGATGGGCTGGGGGGACGGTCAGCCTGTTGCAGAGGCAGACCTGAGAGACCGGGTAGGAATGTTGATGTGAAGGAGGTCAGAGAGGTATGGAGGAGCGAGGCTGTGAATGGCCTTCTGAATGGGAAGCCAGTGGAGATGTTGTAGAACGAGAGTGATGTGACTGATGGATGTATCTTGCTCAAGGACACTTCGACATGGTCACCGAAGGGTCGAGGATCGAACCGGCGACCCTTGGGTTGCTAGACGGCCACTCTACCCCTGAGACATACCTTTAATAATTGCAATATTGATCTTTAGAACTACGATTTAAAGAAACAACCCAAGTTGTATGAACTCACAGACAACACTTCATTCTGTTCCTGCCTCAAATACACCTGGCTCTACATAACAGTATTTAGAGTGTTTTAGAATACGTTCAATTGAACAAAGTTTTGCTTTTTATTTCATTTTTATTTTTTTTATTTAACCTTCTTTTAACCAGGAAAAGGTCCCACTGAGTTACATTAACTCTTCTCCCAGGGAGTCCAGGCCAAGACAGGAGGCAAAAGAAAATTTCAGAATACACCAAAGACAAGATAAGGCCACACACTACACCACAAACCACACACTACACACACCAGAATGCTAGACATTACACTTAACATCAAGCTGAGGTACAAGCTCATACATACAAACACCTAAGAAGGGCATCGAGGTCAAAACAGTTGCATTGTTCAGTCCGGTTCAATTTTAAAAGATTTTTAAAAGTATTAAGAGGCAGGAGTGATTCCAGATTTAAGGTGCATTCGGTTCATATGATGAAAAGCTCTTTTACCCAGTTCTGTTCTTGTTGATGGCGTAATTAACATTACTTTGCACTGATTTATTGTCTTGGGTTTGTTAACGTATCTACACTGCCAACATGTATAAAAATCCCTGTATTTTCTGATTAAAATTGAATTTTGAAATTTGGACAAACAGTTGGCAGGTCATGAATGTACGGAATAAACAAGAGTGGAACCAACATTGATCCCTGTGGAACACCTTCGGATAGGACTGACCGATGATTCTTCACTCACAAAAGCCAAGACAGATTTGTTGTGTTTGTTTTCAATATTCAGACTGCATGATTGATTATATTTATATCTTCTTCCAGTTCTTCCTTAATGGATCTGGCAGAAACTCTCTTCATTATAATGCTGATTGTCTGTGTCATTTTCTTGACAGTGATTAAAGTAAAGGAGAAAAATTATATCCTGATAAAGCAGTTTATTTCCATGTGCAGGGAAATTTCTGATTGCTTGTATTTTGAGTTTGGACATTGTGAACATCTTGGCCTGATGGAACGCTGTCATGGGGACAGGATCACCAAAACACAATCCGTCATCTGAGGACCATGAGAATTCTTACAGTTTAAAGTTCCATCACCTTTACCTTAACTTACACAAATGTGGGTCAGAGTATGGCTCAAGAAGCACAGCTGCAGAGGTCAGATGCCAAACAAAGGACCCGTATTCAGATGTCATGGCAACGTAGCCTGGAGTTGTTCAGATAAGTGGATCAAAGTGCGGGTCGGATGACTGGTCATCATTTGGTGAGGTAGAAACACTTCATTATCCCAGCTGGAGTTGAGTCTGATAGCCTGGGATGATTAGTGTATGCTACAGTGCTCTGCGATCATGTCCTTTACATAATGTTTCTATCAAACCGGCCATGGGGCTCTGTTGATGGTAACTGGTCCATGCTCTGATGGCCCTGGCTGGCGTCCAAACCTCTCAAATACAGCTTCAGTGTTGTCCCTCCAGAGACGGGACCTCCCACTCACTGGAGCCTTTATTGTAATACCTTATCATCCAAACACATTTCTGCTGTGTTGACAACAGTGGATCAATGAGAGGCAAGTCCAAATTTCAATGGAATAATGTGATGCGAGACAGACCTCTGTGCTTCTTGGTGTCTATCATCACCATCATCGTCGTCGTCGTCGTCACCACCACCACCACACAACAACCGTGCCAAATGGAAAACAATACATAGCCTGCCAGCCAAGACTGAGTACCACTTCAGGAATCTACTTTAGGAACAACATGAAAAGAAAAGTATAGGCGACCTCTCATTTCCTTTTGCAGTGTTGGTGGCTTTATGAAAGCCACTCTCAGCGCCCCTCTCAACTCAACTCCGCCCCAAGTCTCTCAAACTCTCCCTGAACTTTCTTCTGAGCGTCACTCTCCACGAACCTGACCTGGACTAACCACAGGACTTCTCAGCTGCTCCTGAAACACGAACAATGGGTTGGCAGGGCCGAGGATGGCTCATATGTGCGAGTTTTCTCGGATTCGTGGTGGCGGTGAAGAGCATAACGCGAGGGGAACTTTTTCCTTTCGGTCCAAGCGCAAGAGACCAGTTACTAGAACCGGGGAATGACCAGACGCACAAAGTGGAGTTGGAGAAGCCAGTCTTGTTTTATGATGGCACGTTTAACAGCATATTTGTAAGTTAAACCACAGCTTTATACGCTTTTCAGCCACGGTCACCTTTTTAAATAAACGCGTGCTACTGGTTAGAGTGGCCATCGACCTTGCGCAATTGCGCATTCGGGACCCCGGGTGCACGAAATAATGACCGTTGCAACATCTATCTGGGGCAGGGGTATACCTTTCCCCCCGGGTATTTGTAAATATTGGTTTACTTATCACAAAGGCTTCATTGGCTCTTGTGGAATGCGAGTGTCCACACATTCTTACAGCCTCCCCCGAGGTTATCATTTTACTGTGGACCAAAAGACCAAAGTTCTTCAGGAGCTTTGTTTTCAATCCATCCCCAAATATCTAGCATGTAACATAACAAAGATGCTGATGTGTGTGGGGAACATTCCATTAAGGGGGTAACCCAAGTGAGTTTGAGATTCTATGATCAAACTTTCCCTAAAATGTGTTTATAATTTGCTGCTATCATGAGGAACTTTTAAATAAGCTGGAAAAGGCATTTGTAACATTTATGTGAAAGCTGCACCATTGTGTTGGACAGACAAGCAGCCCTTTATTCCCCATGATTCTCCTTTTCAAAGAAAAGTGCTGCATCTTTGTTTTAATTGTGATGCATGTGGGTATCAGAGAGTAATTATGTACAAAAAGATCATTCCTGTTGAAAAGAAAGAAAGGAACTCAGCAGTTAAGCTCACTTTATATTGGCAGTGGCTGATAATGTTTTGCTAAGGCTCTGATATGGTCATCGAAATTACTAAATGTATTGTGATAGATATAAATAGACAGCCTGTGTCACTCTGTAAAAAGACGACTTCCACATTTAATTTGGGAGTTGGAACAGTAACATGCCTGAAGTGAGCAGAACAGTGGTTTGATTTTAGTGGGGGTGTAAGGAGGCAAAAATATGCAGTTAACACAAAAGCCTGTAGTTGACAATACATTTTTAATCCCTCAGAATAAAAAACAAAACAAAAAACAAAACAGTCGGGGGGGGGGGGGTTCCCACAGCTGATTTGATCCAAATTGTCCTGACGTGACCCACCACAAACATATTTTTCAACTGCAATCAAGATTTTTCTTTTAATAGCCTTCGAGACAGTCTGCTGTCTGTGCCCTGTGGGGAGACAGTCACACTTTTCACACAGTTTTTTCTCTCTAATCATTAGGAGGTTTTAGGCATGATTCATATTGCATCAATCCCTGGTATGTTCAGGTAGCCTCAAACTTTAAGAGTCTGTCTTCACTACATCTGCAAGATCAGATTCACTGATCATTTTCACAGCTCTCATTTTTCCAGGAAGTCTCTGTAATGAAGATTAGTGTGCAATCTTCGGGCTCTCTGGGGCTGCTCGTCAGGGGCAAGGACAGGAAATGGTGTTTCTCGGTCAGGAATAGTGCTCTTGTTTTCCCCCGATCAGGAAGTGAAGCAGCCCCGTGTGGAGTGTGTGTTTTTGACATGAGCGCAGGTTTTATGTGTTTTGAAGCAGTAAGTGCGTCAAAAGGCACCTTGTTTGTTCGTTAGCGCTCTTGTTCAACATGGCAGCAGACTTGGATCATTAGTTTAATGAGTTTGGTTTAAAGATCAAAGTGGGTCAGGACTGGACTGGGTTTGCCTCTGCTGTGAATCACTTCCTCATGTGTAGCTGTCCTAGTTATTATAAAGAAAGTCATCCAGAGTTGCAATCAACTTTTTATCCCCATGAACAACTCGAGTTTGTCTTTTCAGATCAACACCAACGGTTTTGTTGCCACAGCAAAGCCAATAAGCGAGTCGACATATCTTGGCAAAATGCCCCCACCGTTTGGCATGATTGCAGCTCTGCAAGGAGACCTGGAAACAAGTGACGCTGTGGGGAAAGTTTACTTCCGTCAGGACAATAGTCCAGAAGTTCTGCGCCAGGCAGCTGAGCACATCAACAGGGCTTTCCCAGAGGACGATGAAGTCAGTCCCAACCATGCTGTGGTGATCACATGGGTAGATGTTGCCACCAGTGAACCAAGTAGAGGAGACAGCATCAACAAGAAGGTAAACATCTCGCTGTTATATAGATGGTTTGAGGTTGAGCTGGTTGTTTACACCTTCTAATGTTTCATCACACAGAGAAACACCTTCCAGCTGGTCCTTGCCTCCCTGGAGAAGTCCACCTATGCTATCCTCCTGTATCCAAGACAGGGGCTGCAGTTCTCCACCACACCAGTAAAGGACAAGAGCGTGATTTTGCATGCTGGCTTCAGTAAGGGTTTGGTGCGGGGTTACTTTCTTTCCAGTCAGGGACCGTACTACCGCACCACCACTGATGACGAGTCATCTATCAGGGCTTTAGCAGAGTAAGTCAGCCGGTGGCTGTCAGCACTGAAACACCATTTCTGACCAGAGGAACAGGTTGAATGATGTCTAAAGAGCAACAGTGTTAACCAAAGTAAACTTTTCCATCCTCATAGAGAGACCAACTCTGGCCTCCGTGGCGTCTGGGTGTATGAGATTGGAACTTATCCCTATTTCACAAACATACATCCAGGTGAGGTCACCGACCTGCCCACTGAGGCCAGTCCGCAGGTAGGCCCTGAAGGCTACGGGGAGGCCCCTGAAGCGAGGGGGCCTGTGTATCCTGATGGACAGCAAGTGGAGTACCCTCCCTATGGGAAAGATGAGGGACAGATCAGCGTCCACACGGTTCAGTATCAGCCACATCAGCCACAGAACCCAGAGGTGGTGGTGGTGGACGACACAGATATAAATGTGGATGGTGAGTCCTCCGGAGAAACATGATCGGTTGGCTCTTCCAGACATTTTCTAACTGTGCTTTTATCCATGATTTTAGTGTTTGCATACAACCTTGGGACATGTGCAAACAACAGAAATAAGTGTTCCCAGTTTGCTGACTGTAAGGACCACTCCAGTGGCTACTGCTGTCACTGCAGGCCTGGCTTCTATGGCAATGGGATACAATGTGTGGCTGAAGGTATGGGTATATTTATTATTACTTCTTGCTCAGCAATATCAGTAACCAATAGCTATGAATAGTTTGGGGCCAAAGCACAACATTTCGGGGGGCTTCAAGTGTAGGTAGTGTATTTTCAAGCCAAAACCTCACCTTTCATTTTCTGTAGTTTTGCTTGTGGTCCAGTCAGTGACTTGAGAGAATAATGGAGCTGAGAGATGATATTTACAACCAGACCCTTTCACAATTTGCATATTGATCCAGAAAATGAAAAACTAAATGTGATCATGTGTTCCGCCTCTTTCGCCCTCTTTGATACTTGGAACCAAAGCCAGCTTATTTGGGATTGATCAGTTCTACTCAGCAATGCCCCTGGCCTCAAAATCACGTCCTTTCCTTCAGATTCTGCATTCAAATGTTTTATAGAGATATGTGGTTCATTGAAATGGAGCCATGGCTCCTGTGAGATTAAACATTTTAGCTAACTGGAACCCATTTTGGTGGCATGGTGGTGCAGTGGTCAACACTCTCGCCTCACAGCAAGATTTGAGCCCCGGCTAAAGCACGGGATCTTTCTGTGTGGAGTCTCCATGTTCTCCCTGTGCCTGCGTGGGTTCTCTCTGGTACTCCGGCCTCCTCCCACAGTCCAAAGACATGCAAATGGGGAGGAGGTTAATTGATACTCTAAATTGACCGTAGGTGTGACTGTGTGTGAGTGGTTGTCTGTCTATACGTGCTGGCCCTGCATTGGACTGGCGACCCGTCCAGGGTGAACCCCGCCTCTCGCCTGAAGGCTGCTGGGATAGGCTCCAGCCCCTCCACAACCCTTAACAGGACAAGGGGAAGAAAATGGATGGATGGATGGATGGATGGAACCCGTTTTGAGCTTTTGTGATAACAGTATAAGTAGTGCGGTGTGGTTATGTTGGATTGAAGTTAACTGCAATGATTTATTCAACTGTCTTTAGAAATGTAGTTATAGGTTTTTCCTGTGTTGCCAAACCGCGCTTTAGCTTCACTTGCTAATAAAAACAATAGCTAGAGTGGTTAGCTAAATTAATTAAATACCCGATAGAAATCTCACATTTGCTGTAGCTCAGCTTTAATATTATATCGTGTTAATAATTGAGCTCAAAACATTTGGTAGTTTCAGTTCTTTCTTCTGAGGGTTTGCTCACACAACTCCTGAGGCTTAATCCTGGGCTATTTTGTCATTTATGCTTTACGCTCGTTTCACAGGGAAGCCTCAGAGGATGAACGGTAAAGTGCATGGACAAGTTTATGTGGGCAACTCTCCCACACCGGAGACGTTCACAGGCAATGATCTCCACTCATACGTTGTGGTGAATGATGGCCGCTCCTATGTGGCCATCAGTGACATCCCTTACACCGTTGGCCCCTCGCTGCAGCCCCTGTCGGCCCTGGGTGGTGTGATTGGGTGGGCCTTTGCTCTGGAGCAGCCTGGCTTCAAGAATGGCTTCAGTATCATCGGTGAGAGGAAGATTTCTACAGCTGCACTAACAACAATATCTAATATCTACCAGCATCTTGCGTTTGTCTTGGCTTGATAGTAACAAAAGAAAAAGAGAATACATTCATAAAACTCTGTTTACAAGAGTTGGTGCCGCTGCAAGAACAGCCACACAGCTGCAGTTGTACTTTCTCAGTCCAGCTGAATTCCGCTCACATTACCTCAGCTGGGACAGATGGGGGGTGACTTAAGTTCATCCAAGGCCAGAGTTTTCAAGTTAACCTCCTCATCCTCTGTAGGGGGGGAGTTCACACGGCAGGCTGAAGTGACCTTTCTGCCAGGGAATGAGAAGCTGACCATCAGGCAGGAGTTCAAAGGCATCGATGAGCATGACCACCTTGTGGTGAGCACCACCCTGGAAGGCCGGCTCCCTGAGGTGCCTCAGGGCGCCACCGTGGAGATCAACCCTTACTCTGAGATCTACCAGTACAGCAACCACTGTAAGACTCAGTGACCAGAGAAGATGATTGAATTATAAAACATGGAGAATTTCACTTTATCACATCATTCACATTATTTTAACATTTTCCAAAACTTTAGAGGAACAATCTTGTACACATTTTGACCTAATAATCTTGTATTTCAGTGATCACCTCCTCCTCTACTCGGGACTATGTGGTGAACTTGCCCGACGGCTCCTCTGAGACCAGGACATACCAGTGGAGGCAGACCATCTCCTTCCAGGGTTGCCAGCATGATGAGTCTTTAAGAGACATGAAACCCACCCAGATGCTCAATGTGGACCAGGTCTTTGTCATGTTTGACGCTAATAACGAGCTCATCCGCTTCGCCATGAGCAACAAGATTGGGGACATCAATGGTGAGGTCATACAGAGTATTCTTGTCTTCCTGTTTTGTCCTGAGCTCATTTTCTTCCTAGATCCCAACATACAACATCCTGACTTAGAGACAGTATTGTTATTTGGCATAAACATTAATTAGATATTAACAACACTCTCTAAATTACATCTTCCTTTGTAAGGAGGAGATCCAGAGGAGAACCCCTGTTTCACTGGGAGGCATGGCTGTGATACCAACGCCATCTGCCGGGCTGGACAGGAGACCCAGTTCACCTGCCAGTGTGCTGCCGGCTTCAACGGTGATGGACGCACATGCTACGGTAGGAAATTTGACACGTGAAAAAAAAGTGTGCAGGAAGGAGGAGTTATTTTTATTTTCCGCCTGCAAGCTGTTGGAAGTCAGTTTGCTCAACAGACATTTTTTAATTGGCACAGACCCTCCACAGCCTTCCTTCCTTCCTGGGGAACTGGACAATCTGGTCCATTAGCAAAGGGAGTCACACATGGTAAACAAAGAGTCCCTCTGCTCAAAAGACCAGGTTAACGTATCCAGCGTGATCCTCATTCCCAGAAAAGTTCCATACAACCAGCGCTGTATAGTGACAGGAAGTGCTGCGGGGCACATCGAGTAGAAAGAGGAAGGATGTATTTCAGACAGATGCTATCTGGAAACCTTCGTAATTAAGAAATCTAATTAAGCTCTTTTCTCTGATCTCTGGACATCTGATGACAGATTTGACAAATCCAGACTTCAGAGCTCCAAACTCGTAGGTCTGATGCGGCAGTTATTAACATATGTTAATTGGCTCTTATCTCTGTCAGACATTGATGAGTGCAGAGAAAATCCTCAGATCTGCGGCTCCCACGCTATCTGCAACAACCAGCCTGGGACCTTCCGCTGTGAATGTGTAGATGGGTATCAGTTTGGCAGTGATGGGCAGACCTGCATTGGTAAGTGCTGTTTGTGTGCTGCTAGTACAACTTCAATTACATGTGCTAGGATTCTTGCGTGACAGTTTACAAGCATAAACTATACTGATATGACTTAAATGTTGTATTAAATAGATAAAACGTGTGTATACTGACTTACCCTACTTACACACAACCCTTGTGATTTCAGATAATCTCATATAAAGTGTAATTAGGTCTCATGCGCTCAGCTCACGTTGGACGTGACAAATCAAAAATGCGCTCAGATGGATTTCATGGTCTCCTCCTCAGAGGTCCATCGACCGAGCGATGCCTGTGAAGAGGGCACCCATACCTGTGACATTCCCGAGCGTGCTCAGTGCAGCTACACCGGGGGCTCCTCCTACATCTGCTCCTGCTTGCCAGGGTTCATAGGAGATGGCCGAGTCTGCGAAGGTAAAGCATAGTGACAAAAAAACATGGACTTTAATCGTGACTGGATAACCATCTGCTCAAGACTGGGGGAGGTGAGACGAGTTACATAACAGTCCCGCAGTAAGTGAGCAGTGAAACATGGGAAACAGATGGGTATTTCATGAGTGGAGGTCCAGATTTGCAGTGTAGTTGTTTTGGCTGTACCACAATATCGCTCATTCATAGATTCCACTCTTCGCTTGTCTCTCACATGGTTTTCTGCACTCAGAGGCCAGTTTCAGCCACAGACTGACCCAGATTATACACTACAGGCCTGACCAAAAAAGGAATCTACAAAAGACATATAAACATATTTCTGATTCTTCTGTGTCCACACTCTTTTGCTCCTGCCTCAAGACATAGACGAGTGCCAGCCTGGTAGGTGTCACCAGGACGCCGTGTGCTATAACACCCAAGGATCCTTTACCTGCCAGTGTAGGCCAGGTTACTATGGTGACGGCTTCAACTGCGCTCCAGGTAAGTCTTGTGGAGGGGACATTTTTTCCATTCAGTCTGGTAACAATCAGCCAGCCACAGCTGAAACAAGTGTACTGTGGCTGTCTACAATGGGAGTTTTGACAGTTGGGCCATAGTTTTCTTTGATGGAGTTGCAGACTCTATAATAGAAAAATGCAAAACAGATCCTTTTCCGTTCTCACCATTGTTTATTCTACCCATTTGTGCAAGAGGAGTTCTTGGAAGTGAGTTCCTCGCCAGAATCATCTGGTGCCAGCTGGAGCCTGTTTTTCATTTTCTCCCGGTATCAGTAGGAATTTACCACATCTTGTGTGAGATGTGTGAGATTTTGTGTAACCAAATATAGATGAGCTCATGCGTGGGGTTGTGACACTGTCTCTGGGAATTTGTGTTCATTCAGCTGTGAGTCTCTATTCTCCTCAGAGAGAACGAAAACGAGATGTCAGAGCCACAGAGACAGCCTTCTGGCGGTCACAGAGTTTGGTCCGCGGGGTCCCCGGCCTTCCGTCGGACAGTACATCCCCACATGTGATGACAATGGTGCCTATGAACCCATGCAGTGCCACGGCAGCACAGGACACTGCTGGTGTGTGGATCGAAATGGGCAGGAGATCCCAGGGACTCGCTCTGGGCCCGGCAGTACACCAATGTGTAAGTAAATGACAAAGAGTTGAGCAGCAACACGGGACCTGGAAAACAGCTACACTTTAGATATTAGTGATTTTCCCCTCTTGATTATTCAATGTTAACCTATTAGGCATCGACCATGGTGGGGTGCCACCCCCTATTGGACCCACCCCTAGACCTGATATCCACCCCCTGCCTCCAGGAACAAACCTGTTGTATGCCCAGAGCGGCAGGATAGAGCACGTTCCTCTGGAAGGTTATGACATGAAGAAAGACGACGCCAAGGCTATCCTTCATCTGCCTGTAAGCTTCTTTACATTCAAATGTCTTGTACAGAGGAAGTACAAGCAGGTTGGGAGGATTTATATATATTTTTTTAATGTTTTTCTGTTGGTGGGAGCCGGTTAAAAAAGTCTGTCTGTTTGGTTGTAATACCATTTTTTGAAAATCACGTGGGGGGGGGGGGGATTATTTTATGACACTGTTACCATTAAAATCAGATAAGCTAAGCTTTATAAATAAACAGCTGAACAACAGAAGCAATGTATGAATGATGCTTAAAAAAAAAGCCGCAACCTAGTTGTGTCAGTGGCAGTTGAGGAAGAACTCCAAATTTGTCTCCACCGTGTGATCAGCCAGATGGTAACAGAGGAAACAGCAATAGCTTTTATGAATTGCTGCTTTGTGCTGAAACAACAAATCATCCTCGTACTTTTGTCCCTTCAGGCAACAAAAGAATCGTGAAAGTTTGAAACTTCTGTTTATTTATTTTTTTTTATTTTTAGGAAATCTTAGGTTTCATCCCCACGATTTTTTGTCAAAATCAGCAGGCATGGAGAGATCATGAAGGAATACTTTGGAGAGGATATTTTTGGGAAATGTGTGTCGTAACAGTTTAGATTCAGTGGTAAAGACTTCAAGAGTGTGGTGCAGTGAAACTGCTGCACTAATCCTTGTTCCAGCTATGCGAAATACCAAATCTGCTGCATGCATTCTCAGCTTGCACTTTATTGGTGGCACATGGTGACATTCACACTAATTGCTAACATCAGTTCAGCGTCTTTGGATTTAAAATCGGTATTTCTTGTTACGCTGATTCCCACTCCAGCTGGCCTGAAGTCTGTTCAAGCTCGTCCTCAGTGTGTGGCTCTGTTTGTTGAGATATATGTCTAGACGTTGGTGTAACAGAAACATCTGCTTCATGCCCCCCCCCCCCCAACCGCTTCTATTTAGCTAAATACACTTCAAAGTTGGCTACTTGTTGACCTCTTCCCTCACAGGAAAAAGTCGTCATCGGCGTGGCTTACGACTGTGTGGAGAAAATGGTCTACTGGACAGAAATCACATCGCCGTCGATCAGCAAAGCCAGCCTCCAGGGAGGAGAGCCCATGGTCGTCATTCGATCAGGTAAAATCACTTTCATTTCCTACGCCTGTGTGATTTAGGAGACTGCGAAGCAAATATGTTTAAATTGTGGCTTTTATTGTTCTTGTCAAAGACCTGGACAGCCCCGAGGGTATCGCCATCGACCACCTGGGCCGAACAATGTTCTGGACGGATTCTGTGAAGGATCGAATCGAGGTGGCCTCTTTAGACGGATCCCAGCGACGTGTCATTGTTGACTCTGATCTGGTCAACCCCCGCGCCATTATTGCTGACCCCCCCAATGGGTGTGTAATGAAACTTTTTTTTTTTGGAGAATTTTAACCTGTTATTAGTACCAGGGGTTCTTAGATTTTGGAGTAAAATGTTGAAACTAGAAGGGTTGTTTCTTTAACAAAAAACAAAGGGGGTATGGAACCAGTATGGGGGCGACTGGTTTGGTTTCCCATGTTGCCCGTGTTGGGTGTCCCTACATGGGTCTGTCAGTGAGAAGCTGGATGAGGGTTTGCGTCCTGGTCTGTGTCCTTGGGGAAGAGTAAACAGAGTGTAAAAGGGTGATCATGCCACATACACTCATCCCCCTGGTGAAAATCCTCACTGTCGGGTGAAAAATGTGACCAATGACTTGAAGTATGATGGTGGAAGTGTGGTGATCCATAGTGTTCCCTCGAGCAGAGGGCAGAGGGGGTGAACCCCCCACTCGGAAAGCTCGGTGGGGTGAATTGGTGATGTACAACTGGTGAGTGGTGGGAAAAATGGGAGGAAAGAAGGCAAAGCAAAAAGAGATTTCACGTATGAGGGACAGAAACCACCAGTATCTCGATATCCAGGGATCAAATATGTAACTTGTTAGCCACAAAGAAAAAAGTCATCTTTGATCAGCTACCGTTAAGAACCACCATCAATTATTTAAAAGATCAATCTCTTACAACAGCAATCTGTACTGGGCCGACTGGAACCGAGAATCCCCGAAGATCGAGACATCTTACATGGATGGGTCGAATAGAAGGGTGCTGGTGAAGAACGATCTGGGCCTGCCAAACGGCCTGACCTACGACCCCCAGAGCGCTGTTCTTTGTTGGGCAGATGCAGGTGACTTGGGCAGAAACAGTTACTCAATGATGTGATACCTGCTTTACTAAAACCCCGATCACTTGCTTGCAGGCACGCATAAAATAGAATGCATGAGCCCTGGCAGGGGCGACCGCAGACAGGTTGCAGAGGGGATTCAGTACCCCTTTGGAATGACAGCTTTTGGAAAGAACATCTACTACACTGACTGGAGCAGGTTTGTATTATCATGTCATTTTGAAGTAGTTGTAGTACATATTATACTAATGCTTGTGTGTGTCATGTGGACAATACTACTTAATGTACAAATGTTTCTCTCATGAAAGTGATTTAGATACTTACTGCACATTGGAATTAAGAGGCTTGACATTGATAAAATAGAGCTAAAGCATCAAGGACATAAAGCACCCTTTATCCATGGTCCCGCTGCATGGTCAAAATGGAGTTCTGTTGAAGTCGAGGTGGTAGAGGTTGGGTCAAAGGTCAAGAAGCACCCCACACTTCAGCATTGCACAGAAAACCCTGGAGCCTTGATGTTCTCGCAGGCTCGGACACTCCCAGCTTGAAATTGTGGAGCTTTTTTCACATGCAGCTGATTCTGTAAGTTAGCCAGCAGTGTTCAGCAGGCGGGGGTTGGGACGTCTATTTGTGTGTATGCGTGTGTGTGTGTGAGTGTGTGTGTGTTTGTGTGTGTGAGTGTGGAGGGTTAGGAGGCATCTTAAAAGTGGCAGCTGCTTGCAATTTCTCAGCCTCAGCGTCTGTGAATGACCTGCCCAGGGCCTCCCTCTGATCTCGCCAGGCCTGCCTTTTGCCTCGCAAGAGAAGGTTGAGAGGTTGTGTGTGTCGGGGGGGGGGGCAAACCTACACTCATTGTTACTCATTCTCGACTTTATACAAAACATGGGCAGTTCACTAACATTTCTTCCAATATTGCTAAACTCTTGTGCTGTTTACAACAGGGATGCTGTGGTTGCAGTGGACCGCTATGCTGGCAGGGAGTCTGACGAGTTCCAGCCGCAGAAACGCACCAAGTTATATGGGATTACCACAGTTTACTCCCAGTGTCCTTCAGGTACAGTTGCAATATGACCATATCTTCACCTTAAAATAATTACGCTTAAGTAAAGTCAGCAAATGTTGATTGAAATTCTCAGTCATTTGTGTATCACAGCGCTGCTGAAGAGCCTTCCTTAGAGACAACTTTTGGGATACCTTTGATTTAGTTAGCGGAAGTTTTACTCTTTGGGATCCAACAAGGCCTGTTTCATGACCTCTGCGCCCTCTCCTTCTGAGTTCATATTGTGATGTCATAAAAAAAAAAAGTCTTCCCCAACCTGAAAGCAAGAGGAGGAATTCTGCAGCCTGCATTCATCTTTCACTGGAGGAATGACTGATGTTACTGGGTGCATAGCAGCACCAGACCTCATCCTCCCTTCTAGATAAGGCAAGGGAATGTGGAGACCTGGGAGAGGGCCTCCAACATCTGGAGTTTCCTAAGTATTTCCTTTAAGTGTGTATAAATCTGTTGACCAAACAGTGAAGAGCCAGTTTCCTGCCACTTTGTGCTATGACGACTTATAATTTCTATTAAACAAAGAAACCCCACTGTGTGTCTGCTCCCCTTCCCACCAGGACAAAACTACTGCGCAGTGAACAACGGGGGCTGCACCCACCTCTGTTTAGCAACACCGAACGGCCGCTCCTGCAAATGTCCTGACAACGCAATCGGCGTGAGCTGTGTGGAGGGAGACAGCGGGTACTGAAAGGAGGCAGCTGACCTATGAGAGATCACACTGTTTGGATGTTTGACCACAAGTTAGGAGCCACTCAGCATTACTAAACTATAGCTGCTGAAAAAGCCACTGAAAAACCCCCGAGGTGAACTTACTGTGCCTTTTATTGCTCAGTGTTATACTTATCTATATTTTACATCTTCCATCGCCTTTATACAATCCCAACTGACATATAGAATTGTAAATACATACACTATTGTGTTGACCATTTTCCTGAGTGCACAGAGACTGAGAATTAAACTCAAGGGATGAATAAATTAATGTGAAATTCATTACAGCGGCGCATGAAGTCATCTCCTGTCGGTTGTGGCGTGATGGATAAGGCTAATTCATGGAAGTTTAATCTTGAAATAGGATTGAGTGTTTCTGTATGAGATGGTGGGATGAGGTTACATGCTGGGCAGCAAATGAATAAACAGTTTTTCTAACATGGTCTGCCGTGCGTGTGTGTGTGTGTGTGTGTGTGTGTGTGTGTGTGTGTGTGTGTGTGTGTGCGCGCGCGCATGTAGCTTCAACGTCAGAAGAGTGACATCTTGTGTCAGCAAGGGTTTATTACCATTGTATCTTTCCATATACGGATGAATAAATTACCAGTCTGAGTGTTAGAGCCATATTTACTGGGTTAAAATGGTTCTGCACGGGTTAGTAGCAAAGAAGTGGAAACAATCGTGTGTTGTGAAAGAAGTTGCTGCATATTCTTGTGTGAAATTATACTGAGTGACGTCCACAAACTGTGACGCTTTCAAGGCAAAGGGAGACTCTTGTTGACGTCAATGCTGCATTAATGTGTCACACAGACATCCTACATTTGTGTCATGGATACAAAAACAGTCACGGTCACACGATGTGACGGCTGGATCTTGCTGTTTTATTTTGGTTTTGTTATTGCTTTGCTTGAAAAACGACTTAATAGTTACTAAACCACTGAGGAGTTTTCAATATAGTTGCTGATAATTAAAATGTTGAATCAACTGCCTTAATTAGATTAGACGCAGTTTTGAAAAATTAACGTTACCGATAAACGTTGAAAATAATTACCACACCCAAGCTTGTGACGTGTCCTCTACTCGCAAGAAGTACTTAAGAGAATAAAACGTAGCCAAATCTGTTACTAGGCTGACAGACTCTGACACTTTGTTTTTACAGAGAGTTTCTAAACGCACCGCCATTCCGTGAACGAGATACTTTGATTGACAAGGGAATGGCTCGTGTGTCATCCAATTGGAAACAATCGGGAGTATGCGGGGACGTCACCGATAGAAGCACTAAGTTGATAAGCCCTCAATCTTGTCTGCCAGGACATTTTTTCCAAGCCGTCAGTAATGGAACTAAATGAACATTTTCTGGGACTTTTTTCTAGTTTGTGTTCTAAATTTGTACATCTTACCGTGTGTCTGCATTTATTTGCTGTAAATATCTTTTTACCTGTCAAAATCGAACCGTGCAATCGGCGACTGACCGAAATGATGAATTTAGCCATCCCCGCCTGCCGAGCGAACACATTATGAAATTCCATCTACAAAAATTGACGTCCAATGTAACTGTTGTCACAAGATCTTTTGTCAACTGCTGGCGTAACAGGTGGGTGTACCGTTTTTGCAATTGAGACGGGTGATGGAATTGCCTTACAAGTCAAAACGCAGGGCTTATTTACCACAGAACTCACAGCTTAGTGGCTAGCATTAGCTGGCTTTAATTTATGGAAAAAACAGGTATGTATGACGATTAAAATCAATGTATACCTTTATCGTGCAGCTGGATTTTAATCACGTAAAAAATATGCTAGTGAAGCACATGGTTAATTTAGTGAAGGTAGTTAAAATGTTCTCGTTTCTCAGTGCTTCACAAACAGTTTTGACAGCTTACATTACGGTGTGATGCTACAGGAAACAGCTAACGCTAGCTAAATATTTACTGTTTGTTTGGAGCAGGTTGTACTGCTTTGAAGTGTAGCAGCTCTGGAGCTAATGTGGGAAATTAGACAAATATTATATTGGAAATATCGAAGTTTCTCGTGTCTGACATGCAGTCAAGCTAACCAGACCAGTTCATTGATTCTCCGGCCAGAGCTTTCGATGTAAACACTCACCGACGAATGATAGTTGTAATTACTGACAATACGAAGGCTAAAATACAGGTTTTACTCAACGCTGAGTAAGGAAATCCTGACAAGGCCCAACATAATCATCTTGCTTTGGTATATTATAGTTTAAATAAATTCATTTTTCCTCTTCATTAAAGTTAATCATGTAAAATACGCAATCATGTTGTTTTTCTGTAGATTTTGTCACCATACATAGATAATTTTTTTTATAAATTATTTTTTAAAAACATTTAATTTTTGGACTAATGCTGAGCATTTAAATACGTGTATTGGTGCTACTATAAGATTTTATGTATTTTTTTTTTTACTCAAAAGAGGGATAGTTGTTGAATGTTTTTGTTAATTTTTCTCAAAATTTTGTTTCAGAAGTCCAGCATGATGGAATCCCTAGCATCTTACTGCTAGTTCTACACGTTTGACTGTTAGATTGGATACAATATCATACCTATCATTTGCTTTGACTATATATTTTGTGTATGGTAATCAAATGCCTTTGCATTACAGTAAATGTGCACTGCCATAATTGATTAATACCATGATTTGAATTTAAAGTGGCATCCATACTTATATATGTGGGTGGTTTAAACTTTACTCGTTCGAGTATTGTTATTAACTATTGTAATGTTTACAGGGGCACAGTTTAACGCAAACGAATCATGTGCTTTTATTTTGAAAACAAATGTTTATACCGGAAAAAGCTATCTTGAGAACTGCCTGCTGACTTCACGCGGGGTCCGTTACATACCAGCTAGCTACCAAGCTAGCTAAATCTATAGCCAGGATTCGGTTTGTTTTGGTGCAGTCGCCGAATGTCCGGCTTGAGTGGCCGAAGTTGCGGGTTGAAGTCTGGTTCAAGTGCGTCATATATACTGGTTTAATTCCCTGGACAAGAGCCGAATGTCTGCGAAGTAAGGAAGACTTTGCTAACAACAAATGCCACTTTGTGTATTTCTGTGCAGATGCCCCGTTTAAAAGCGGAAAAGCAGCGCGGTGACTCATGGATCTGCTATGAACGACTCGGGACAACACTGGGGCATTCGGACGGTGCTGGTCAGGGCACTTTGGAGGGACATTCAGGTACTATCCAGCGGTCCCTGACTTCCTCAACTCCTTGATTGGCGTTGCACCTGGAGGTGTGGACAACATGGCCAGCCCACCGCAGACAGATCTGTCATATGCGTGGGAAAAGTACATGGACTGTCGGCTTCAGGGAGCGGACCTGCAGGTCGGTGTTAATTACATGAACTTAACTCATGTGGCTCTTTCTGAGTGGTGGTTGCTTTAACGTACTTGTCACTTGGAAGACTGTGAGGTGGGGGGCCGGTGTCTAGGGAACTCTCAAAAAGTGTTAATATCACTTTTTTCCTTAAATTAAAGTCCTTCACAGATCAAAATAGTTTCATTTTGTAGAGTGAAGTGAGTTTGACACTTGAGCTGTTTTCATAATTTCTCTGGGATCCCTGTAAATCTGATTTAAAAGTTAAAGTACAGTTACATCCTTAATATTCTGGTCCAAAATTCATCAGACCCAGGACCTTTGAAGCCTCCAGGTCAATGAGATTATTTATATTTATCTTCAGATAAAACAGCTTTTCCCTTTGTTTGAGTGTTTGATTTGATGATATGCTTGGTTGTGTTGTCTGATCAAATTTTTAATTTGCCGCACCCTATAATGTGAAGGGACTCACTTCTAAGAAGTTGTAGGGTGCTTTGCTTGATTCCGAGCGGAATAAAATGCTTTTCCTCTCGTCCGACAATAGCAAACATTGTTCAAGAAATTGCTTCAGTCTTGTTACAATTTAAGCTGCCTAACTTACTTTCCTTTTTCACAGTAAATGAGCGTGAGTTGCAAAATGCTGTGTAAACCGAGAACAGTTTTACACCTGTAACAAAGACGCCGATATTTTAATTCTGCTCTACTTGATTTCTTTAGCGAGAGGCAGTCATGCATTTCTTGTCACTCCTTGATTGCTGTGAGATTGAGAGGAAAAAAAAAAGTCATTCTCCTCCATTTTTGCCTGAAATGTAATGGAGCTGAACCAGCAGTGTGTCTCTGCGCACAGGTGGAAACCTCACATTCCCAATCATGAGGGTTGCTCGATTGCACTTCTGTTTCCATTTGTGTTGGTATATGATAGGAAAGAATGGCGTAAGGTCTGAACCCCCCCCCCCCCCCCCCCTTTGCAATCCTGCTGCCAGACAGTGAACAGCAGCCAGATCACGAGACTGGGATTAGGACGGGGCTGCCAGGCACAGATGAGCTGATTTAGCCATTATCTCAGTCCATTATTTCTCATTTCTAATGTGCGAGTCATCCTTTGAAGAACAACAAGCTAATTAGTGCTGTGAAAAGCTAGTAGGGTCTTTTAGTTCTTGGGAATAATGGCTTCCTTCCGCTGTTTTCACCATGTCCATTACAGTGTGTTACTACGCTTTGTTGCTCTGGTTATCGCGGGTATTTCCCAATTTGAGGGCTGAGCAAGCCCTGCATGCTGTGGTGAAAAAGTTCTACTGCGATTATTGTGTACAATATTGTGACCCGTATATAGATGATGTTATTAGTCTGCTTGCTTGGCTATCTAGAAAAGTACACACAAATCAATGATCATTTTAGGATATGTATTTCTCAAAAATAAATGTATTTCTTAATAATAATCTTGCACTACCAAAAAAATACCCCCCCAAAAAATCTGGGCAGTACTATTTTCAAAATAACAATGTTTCATTAAATAAAAAGAAATACCAATGTTTTATTAATTTAACTAAAAAAAAGTTTTACCGAGTAAGAAAATGTGTCATTAAGGTGAATCACAGTGTTTTGATAAATTGAATAGCACAAACAAAATATCTTTCACAACAGTGACGCCATTTCTGTCACATTTGTGCAGTACTCTTTAGATCATACTGTTTTGTACTTGCATTGAAGAACAATTGTATAACATGAATTATAGATTGTGACGATCTTAATTGTGCAACACTTGTCCCAGCCTCCTAAAGGGGGCAACAAAAATCACCACTGGTTCACGGCACTTGAACTGCAATGGTTCAGATTTGAGTTGCGCATGCTAAAAGACATCATAATATATCATATTATATTGAAAATTGTCGTAGAATTTCATTTTTGCCTACAAAATGTGGTTGCTTTGATGATTTTGTGTGTGTGTGTGTGTGTGTGTGTGTGTGTGTGTGTGTGTTTGTGTTTGAGTGTGTGAGAGAGAGATCAATTTGGCAGGGCTCCAAGAAAAAAATAATCAGGAATCTCTGAATTAGGATTTCAGCTGTAGATACGGTGCTTGTGGCTTGTTGCTATGGTGATATAAATGCTTGGACTGCACTGAGCTGGCGCTGCCTGTTAATGGTAACATTTCCTGTCAGATTTTGTTGTGATCAATATCCTGGAACCACTGTGTTTGATCTGCTACTTTTCACATTTGCAGTGATCAGAGTGGTGTGTGTGTGTGTGTGTGTGTGTGTGTGTGTGTGTGTGCGTGCGTGCGTGTGTATATGCTGTAACATTGTTTTTGCACTGGCCCCGTCAGTACACAAGCGTTCGCCTCCTGTCACCTCACCCAAGATGCTGTCAGTGTTCTGCTGAACAGAGCCGCGCTCATTGCAGCTGTCAGTCAGGCCCCTCAGGTAGTGAGTTGTCGTCCTGCTCTTTCGTCACCACATCAGTTGACTGTGAAGATTAAAAAAAGATTTCTGCACCTGCTGGAATCAGTAAAGAAATAGAAGAGTCTGAAAAAAAAACCAGTATGGCTGCAACCTCACTTTTTTTCTCTGCCCCCTTCATCTTTTATCCTTTTGTCCTCTATGCATCCCTTCTTCTGTTTAGTCAGTTGAATGACTTGAGTTTCTCTTGGATGCAGCCACCGTGATGAAGGAATTCTCTCTTTGAGTGTCCAACTGCACGATGTCAGCTCATCATCATCAGATACCTGTAACTTTTTTGATACATTTGTATCGGGCTAATGTCTGATATTTAAATCAGCCCAGTTTTGCTGAGATCTCTTCTTCTTTGCTCATCATCAATCGTGGATTTATCAGGGGGAAAAAAAATCCAGTGTCATGTAGCTCTAGTTTCTACTTTTAAAATTATGAATAACAAAATGAAAATGTAGCTTAAGACCCGTTCTGTAAGTGTATGTGTGCACAAAAGCTGGAAATAGTGTGTCAGTTCATCAGATGTGTGTATGCTTACCTGCAGTCCGCAGGTCTCCTCATTCATGCGTTGTTCGCATGCCTCTTGTAGGATGTTTCGACCCTTATATTAGTCTTGGAGGTATGGAGCAAAGCTTCAGGACCCATTGTGTTCCTCCTGTGTGCCCGAGAGCACAGTCTTGTTCACTGCAACAATTCTACGCTCTAAAACTATGTGAAAATGATGTACTCTTGATGATTTGTAAGTACGAGAAGACATTATTTATAACTATTGATGCTCTCTCCTGCAATTATTTAATGCTATTTGATTGTGGAGCTCTACAACCGATGCCATCCTGCCCTCTCTTTTCTCCTGTGGTGGAAAATATGAAAGCACCGATGAATTATTGAGCAGATTTTGATTTATGATCGGGGTTGGCTGCTATCGTTTCAAGAAAGAGGTGGTATGGAATAGCTGTGGCTTGCTGTAAGCTCAGGTGCAGTATATTCTATCCGTGTGACGCCTGAAACTGTTCTGGGCCACCTTGATGGTGGAATGAGTGCCACTGAACATTTTCTGAGAAGTCATAAATGTTTCTTACTGCCTCTCAGCACCATTGGCTTGAAATAAAACAACAGACTGGCAAAGGGCCAAGTCCTAAAAAAAAAACCTGTCAGGTTCCCTCATCATCAAGTGAGTTCAACATCATAAATGTTCTTTGTGAAAATTATTATTATAATGCTCATCAAAATGTTTACGTCACAATTTTGTTTTTTTTTGTTTTTTTTAAAGCTGTAGAGTTTTATTTTTGAAAACATTCTAGAAATGATCATTTAAAAAAAAATGGCATGGTGGTACTAACTTTCAAGTTGGCTCGCAAAAGTACACTTTCCGGTACCACTCTTGCAACAGTTAAGACTTGGATGGTGCAAACTCGTCAGGTGGACCTGCATCATCCCTCTTAACGTGGCATGTTATTTTATCCTCAGCATAACAGAATCTCTGGCATTCAGTGTCTTTTAATTCCACTTTTAGCATCAAATTACTGCGTTGTAGTGTTGTTTTCTCGCCTGTGGTGAAGCCTCCGATCAAGCCTTGGTGCAAGTGGAAGTGTATTATGAGACAAGCGGATGTTTCACAACACCAAAGTAAGGTATTTGGAACACTTCACTTTTGTTTTTACAGTCATACTCAGGAGGTCCGGCGTTTCGATCTGATCTGCTCTGCACTCCCATGAATTTCAGTGTTAACAACTAAGTCTTGCAAACCCTTATGGTAAAAATGAATGTCACGGGCTGACCTGCAGCTGAAAGGACACTTTCCCTCACTGCGATATAACTTTACTTGTAAGTATTACTCTGTAGTTAGTGTCAAGTCAATCGTGCACTGGCAGTTTGGGTACTTGTGTGTAAAAAAACAATTAAATGTAGAGATTTTCTGCTGTTGTACTACACCAGTTGCATCGTCCAGCCATGCTACTTGTCATTAGCTTTCTTAGCTCAGTGGCATTTCTTCTGTGGTAAAGCCCTGAATCCTTGTCTAAGGAAGATTAACTTGTCGAGCCAAGCATGAAACCAAAAGCAGTGCACGCTCAGGAGGGAATGTGAGAATTTGTGCTGCTGGTTCACATCCATCCCCAAATGTATTATTTGACTTGTCAGAACTGAACAATGAGGAGTCTTCATCTCTAATATTTAATTATGTCCAGTATTGATGCATTTGTTATAGTGCGCATATTTAAGACATTTAGCTCCCTGAAATATTTTTTGTAGCAGTCAAGCGAGAATCGAGTTGTTTCCTCAGCAGAAAAGAGTTAGTCAAACTTGAGCGATGCAGCATTGAAATAGCAGTACTCTGAGGTGATGGTGCACCTGGTTATCAAAGGCAATAAGTGAGAACACACTCTTGATTGATTTAGACACTAATGACAACCCCAATGTCTACTTTGTAGTTTTCATCCTGCGTGTTAGTAGAAATGGGAAAGTATTTCTTATTGGTTTTCCTTTTTTCCTTGACATTGGGACAGTGAGACTGACCAGTGATGCACAACTTTTTTTTTTCTTTGAAGGAACCCATTAATTGACAGTGTTACCTACCTAGTAGAGTCATGTTTTAAGAGCACTTTCATACTACCAACATGTACAGAAACTTAGACTATGCAGATGCAGGACCCCCTGTAATCATCATATTTGATAAAATTAACAAAAATCAACCTCTAATCAAAAAAAACAACCTCTGCAATTTGTTTGGGGAGCTCTTTTAATCTGATAAAGGGCCTTACTGCTTGGAATCTGTGACATATTTCAGTCCTTGTAGCAGTGGCAGGCCTATGTATTGCTCAACATTGTTAGCTACATTTTAGTTTGTCGAAACCGTGTCATTAATTTTTGTGAATTCACCATGAATAAGGTCGTTGCTCCTTTGGTGAAATCAAACATGAGAATCATGCTGCTTGGTTGAGGCTGTTTCCATCTTGATCTCTATGATATGTTGTAATAATATTTACCAGTAATGAGGCCAGCTTTTCAAGTCCGCTGGTTGGCCACAAAACTTGTTTCACATCTGCATTTATTGTTCCTCCCACAGTTTCAGCCCAACTCCTACTCACTGTTGTCTCCAAGGCCGTTCCAAGCGATTGGCGGAAAGGATGAATAATTCATCTCTCTAGTTCTAGGTTGAGTCAGACTTCAGCGAACACTGCTGCGCCTCAGCAGTGACATGTTATTAAGTCAGATCTCTGAGAAAAAACCCCACAAACTCTTCATGCCATCAGAGAAGATAAAGTCCAGAGGAGCTTGTTTGTGTTGCAATTTACTTGTAATGAAAACAATGAAGCAGAGCGCAAGACATTTTCATTTCCTGTATAGTCACTCAGCTAAAAGGTCACTTCCCCGACACTGACAAAAACACACTTTTTGATTGGAGCCCCTTGACATTTTGTTGAGTGTCTTTAAAAGGCAAAGAAAACCCAAGTTATTCATGGTTTTGTGCGTAACGACTCGTAGCTTGTGAGGAAATGCGGAACGTTAGGGAGTCCTCATGATGCTCATCACTCAAATATCAAATTAGATCTGTCGGCATCTGAAACGGGGGGGGAAAAAGAGGGAAAAAAAGGACACCATTACATAACCAACATCCCACATCCCCTCTCACGAGGACAGGATCACATCGCTTTCACTCCCTCTGCCAAGTTGCAGTCAATTATCTGAGGAGCGCTTGAGCAGAGAGCCCGTACCAGCCTGGGTGACTCAGCGATTAGACTCCCACGACTCGGCCTCTCATGATGTTGGATAAAAGCAGCATTAAAGACACAGCTACGTTGTCAGAGTGATTACCTTTAACGTCACTTGGGCTGATGTGAAGCCACAAAAGTGTGAGCGAATGTCTTTCTGCTTTACTGGTCTGTCTTGCGAAATATTCCCACACTATCGACAAGTAGCTTCCCTCTGCAAATTGGCTTGCAAAGTGGAGCTCAACATGCGAGTGGCATTAACTGAGCAATTGGAGCAAATAGTTTGAAAGGTCAGTGATTTATTTTGTGTTTACAAAGTGTGTTCTCCTGAGCTTTGTGAGTTGTTGCCCTCCCTCCCAAGCTGTATTAATTAGTTTTGACAATCTCTCATTATCAAAGCACCCTGGCTGCTTTGTGCAGAGTGCCTTGTAATATTGGATTAAAGCCTCAGAGGAAAAACCCCAACTCTGTTACTTGGAAATTAGCGTTATCATGCACCACTCATTTATCCTTTCCCATTTGAGGAATACGGCCACAACTGGCACACTGATAAGGCAAGGACAAACCAAGTCAAATTAGATACTAATTTTGGGTGATTTATTTTAATAGAATGAGAGCACAGCTGTTGCAGAGCTTATTTATTAAACTAATAATAGCTCTGGCTACCTTGAAGCCTTCATTTCCTGTCAGTCAGCCCCCCCCCCCCCCCCCCCCCCGTTTATCTCTGCTTTCATCTTTTGCTGCATTGATTTCTTTCATCCTTTGTGTTCTTGTCATGTTTGCCCCTATTCTATCCTGGCTTTCTCATGATCCATGCCTTGCTGTTTCTTCTTCCTCCCATTTCCTGTGTGTGATGATGATGATGATGATGTCCTATCCAGCCCCCCCGATGTGCTGTGACCCCCACCCACCCACTGTCCTCAGTTTTTGGGTGAGTTTTTGCCTCTCTACCTCCCCCTTGATTCTGGTGAGTGTGACCAGCTCTACACCGTCATCATCGGGGAGATTGTCAGGTGCCATACATGAATGCTTGATGAGCGTTTCAGTGCCATTAAGATCGCTAATAAAGGGCATCACTTGAAACCTAAAGCATTTATGGTTGCTGCAGTAGCAGCGCTTTCCTTGCCTGTGGCGGTTATAGCAAATACTTCTGCTAAATCATCTTTTTAGCCTTTCAAGTACTTGCAAGTAGGAGTCTTAAAATCTTAAAACACATTTTGGCGTTGTTTTATTGCTGTTGCCCTCAGTTGCAATCTATCTATAGATAGAAATATAGATATATATTTATATTCAGTACGTGGTTAGCTCTTTCTGTACTCTGGGACACCTATTTGAGTTCTTGAAAGGCAAAATACATTTATTGGATGAATTATTGCTGATGGAAAGCTAATAATGCATCACTTTTACTTATAGATGAAGGTCCCTTAAATTCAAGTCCTTGAAAAAAAAAAGGACATCACAGTCACGACTGTGTTTGTCATTTTCCAGTCGCACTTCTGTTTCACTGAGAGTGAGGCTCAAAGACACATTCACACATGCGGTGCAGCAGATGAAGGACAAGGAGTTGATGACAGCTCATTAGTTACTGTAAGATCAATGAAAACTTCCAAACAGGCGTTGTCTGTCTAAAAGGAACAGACGTCATCCACTGCAGATATCCTGCTTGTCTCTCTCGCTGTCAAATACTGCTGACAAATACGCAGATCTCCTCAGTAAGAGTGTTTAATGGACTGTCCGTTCCATCCTGTGTGTTTCCCTCCTGCCTGGCTTGATGCATTCCCTCCCTCCCTGCGTGCAGAAAAAATAGACTAGACAACAAAACGATCACTGCCAAACTCGAGACAACTGTGGAACAGCCAGTTTGATCAGACTGATAGTGTTACAACTGCGTAGGCTGCAGCCGGCCCAGTGACATAGGCACATTAACTGTTGTTTAAATAACTTTGCCAGAAGATGATGCAGAAGTGCAACACTGCAGCTTTAACACCAAAAATGTCAGTGTGACCAAACTGAGAGCACCTGAACAACCAGTTAGAGAGTTTCATTCTCGTTTCTGACAGATTTGCGTGAAAGAATGGACAGAAGCCAATACAACTGTAATATACAACTGTCTTCAAATTATGGTTTACATCACTGACTGCAGGATTGTGTCACGCTGCGTTCATATCAATCACTAAATCACTTCTACTTTGCGGGACTCTCACTGACATTTCTATGGAATAGAAAGGAAAATAACCAATTTCACCTTCGTGGAGGACCCAGTGGGGCAAAAGTAAATGTACATTAATTTTTGATTGTCAGGGTTGATACCTACCTGCAAGGATCAGTGCTTGACTTGGTTGATACACATTCCTTCAAAGCAAAAAGATTCCCATTTAAAAAAAAAACCACATACATTTAAATTTCCATTCATTGCTTCTCACAGTAAAGAATTTTTACTATATTTATATTCTATATTTTCCTCCTGCGTGGATTTGTGAAGGATATGTTTAACCAGCAACTGTCAATCAGGAGTTTAAACAGAGGTGGTTGTCGCCTGCACTCTTGCCTGCTTCCATGATACCTAAAAGCAGCATTCAGCATTCCGTTTCTTTAATTACACTTTGTGTAATTTTATCTTGCTTTTTGAAACAGAGGATGCATGCTGCTGATTTATCTCACAAGCTTTCCACTTTGTAGTGAACTTACATACGATGCCATCTGTTTGTAATGAAGTAATATAACCCTATTATACATTTGAGGCTTTGTGTTTTATTTCATTGTGCAAGCATGTTCAGTGCCATCATAGGTCAGACTGTGTGTAATGTGATTGGTCCTACGTGGTGTCCCAGACAATCCGCATCGCCAGATCAGTCAGGGATCAGCATGGCATGAATGAATCCAGTCAGCGGTGTCACATTAGCAGCAGTGTATAGCTAGCTTCAGTTCAGAAACAGAGACGACTCGTCTGCAGGCCACGTATTAACACACCACCCTTCAACTGTAATATAATTAAAAACGGTTTAGTGGCTCGTCTCACTTTTTAAGAAATAAAAGTGTTATGCCAACTCTGTTGGGGAGGGATTCCTGCTCTGCTGCCTGGCCCTGACCATTCATCTTGAAGTGGTCTTTATTTCCCCACTGCTAAGCTATTTGCCAAATGTCTTGACTGTGAGTGTTTATTGGACAATAACCAGAAATTACTGCCTTCCTAATCTTAATACCTGTATGTGATGTGTGTGTGAAAGTATGAATTGGAGCTTTTTGTTTAAAATGTATTATCAGGAAAGAGAGTGGAAAAATATCAGGTCACAAGTGCATCTAATCTGATTAATCCTTATTGGAATAATAGTTCCACAAAATTAGGTTAGCTGCGGTTACATCACTAACAATGTAATTGGGGTCTGGCAAATGTATTTGTGCAGTGCGTTTTTCATTTTTGTTGCTCCTAATGTAAGCGTGAGTGATAACCTGGGTTTAATTCATGTAGCTACTCTGGCTTCTTATCTATCAATCTATTCGTCTGTCTGTGTCTTATCAGGTCAGCCTTCAGAGCCTGGAGAATTTTCTGTGTCTCTTCCACTACGTGCAGCATCGCCCCAATCACAGCACCAAAGATGCTCTGAAATTCTGGTAAGTCTCTGTCTTTGAGTGCACTGTCTAGGAGTGTTCTCTGTGTTACATACAGGCTCAGGCTTAACCACATTTATCAGTGAAGCTGGTGGTATCGTTGCTGTCGTTTTTTGTGTGTGTGTGTGTTGTTGTTTTTTAATGAACTAGCTTCTCAGTAGTGAAGCGCTTTTATTGATTGAGTGTTTTGGCAGCATTTCCCCCTGCATTTTAATCTGTCAACTCAGCAAAGCTCAACCAAAGAGTGTATAGAAGCTCAAGAGAGCGAACTCCGGTGCTCTCTGCTGAGGCTTAAAATTAAAGGTGAGGATGGACCCGTTTTGCCTCTCCTGTGTGCGCACCTGTAACTGACAGAAGCACTTCCATATGGCAGGGACGTCACGCACCAGTCCCTCTAGATTTGTCTGCTGCAGGGGAATACAGAGGGACAGCTCTACGCCTGTGTTGCATTAACAAACACCTCGAGTGAGAGTGATCAGAGTTCAGCCTGCCCTCCTCATCCTCTAGTGAAGAGGAAACTTTGATATGTATTGACAGAAACCTGTTTCCACAGAGAGAGAGAGAGAGAGAGAGAGAGAGAGAGAGAGAGAGAGAGAGAGATCTTTTTTACTTTCTCACACACATCAAGTATTTTTTGTCTTTACATTTGACAGTTTGCAGCACATATATATTCTATTGCTCCTCTGGTTTGAGAGGAGTTAACTTAGTTTGCCATGCCAATGTGTCTGATAAGTCTAAATTAGTGATGGAAACAGGCACGCATTCCTCATTCATTCAGTCCATTTCACAGCTATTAAAGAAAAGAAAAGAGTTTTATTGTCAGAATCCTGATTGGATATTAATCAGTTATTTAATCACTGTCTAAAGTCACTGTTTGTATGCACATGTCAGTGTTTGTCCTTTTTGTGAATGGAAGTTCTTGTTATTTAATCACGTGATTTAAAGACTCCTGAAATGCGAGGTTATTTGCAAAAGGTGTTCCCATCTCTCATAGAGCACGTTAACGCTTCTGTGTTGAAGTTAAAAAGAACCTCAGGCAAATACAAAAACCTTGCTTTCAAAATGTTTTGTTTGAATTATGCTGTATCCATTAACCTATTCTAATGCCACACTTCAGAGTGTGTTCATGGAAACCAATACCACTAGTAAGGGTTGGTAAGTTCAAAACAATAAGCTTCAGCCTTTAAGAGTGTATAGCCTTAAGTCAGCACCTCGGTAATTAAAAAAGTACCACGACTAATGTTGCAAAGTTGCGATGCTGTAAATGCTTAATTATCCATCAAGATCCATCAGTTTCCCCCAATACGCCCA
This sequence comes from Aulostomus chinensis, assembly GCF_037954235.1. Classification (NCBI taxonomy): domain Eukaryota; kingdom Metazoa; phylum Chordata; class Actinopteri; order Syngnathiformes; family Aulostomidae; genus Aulostomus; species Aulostomus chinensis. Next base: position 22,566,620 of record NC_141335.1, on the reverse strand, counting down.
ATTTCGTTGTCCAGCATTTCATTGTATCTGACCATACAATGACAATAATTCTATTCTATTCTATTCTATTCTGTTCTATTCTGTTCTATCACAATACACACTGGAGTCTTATACCAGTGTGTATTCTGTGAGAATAAAGCCAATTATGACCATAAGTGGAATTTCCATTGAAGGAAAAAAAAGGTGTTAGCGGTTCAGAAGGAGTAAATCCTTCCACTGCAGTAGATGTTCAAGATAGTGTGCACAACATTCGCGAGTGGAGTACCTTGTTGCATAGATTAACATAATGATGAAGAACATTGCTGGTCATTAGGGCCCTCAAGTACCTTTTTATTTGTGTTCTGTTCTGTGTAAATGACACACACACTCTCTTGCTCTCTCACTCAAGTGTATGAATTAGCATTTGTGAACTGTGTGTTCTCTCAGCTGAAAAGTGATTGTTTGAATGGAGGTTTGGTTAACATCCCTGAAATAATGTCCTTGTATGAATTCAGGCTTGTGGCAATTAAATGTTTCAAGTACTGAATGTGCAGTTCGTGTTCAGAAGTTGTATAAAGGTAATTATTATGGGTTTTTTGTAGAATGTTCTAATGTTATACTATTGTACCATTTGTTGTGGATATGAATACAATCTGCACATGGTAGATATGACCGGGACGACTTAGAAATGGAGGGAAATTGGAAATTTATAGTTAGAGGAGGGGAAAAAGGGTTCATGATGCTGCACGACACAGGTATCTGTAAAAACCACTCGTCTTTGATATGAGGGACATATGGATCTCTTCAGTTACGGCGGTCAAGGGTTTCGTGTTAATTTTTCAGTCTATCTTATGAGAGTGCCGAGTTTCAAAGCAGACATTCCACAGCAGGTAAAATCACTCCAGATATCTCTTCACCTCTGGTTGTTTATAACAGACCCAGATATCGAAGCAGTTAATTATGGCTTTATTGGCCTCCACGAATGACACAGACCTTTTCACCCTGCTGTCCAGGGTGTACACAGGTCCTGCATACTGCATTCTTAGATGCACTGGACCTGTGCCAACTTCGACAATATATAAACTGTTATCGGTTGATGACAGTGTCCTTAAATGTCCTATAAAAGTCCTTTTGCAATCAGTAACAGACGTCTCACTATTTTATGCAGTCATAGAAAAAGAGTTGAGTTGAGTAAAGTTGGAGTGATGAACAGTCCAGTAATTGGCTTGAAGGGAAAGCCACAATTGGAGACACATAACATAAACAAAAGGACAGAGACGCAATGCTGGTGAGGAAACTAGACAGAAAAGTATGATTTTTTTTGAATATCTTTTTCCTTTTTACTTTTACCAAGAGTAAATTGCTTCCTCTCAATGACCTTCTGAGACTAATCCATTATTTTTGGGAGCAGGAGGGTTGGACTGTGTAGCCGTTACCAGATTGCCAACAGCGCAGCACCTTATTGGGTGTTTGTTTGCCCTGCCTGCTGTCTGGGGACAAGCCATCTTCTTGTGACACTCATTTACAAAGTAACTGATCCTTGCAGGAGTTTTTGCAAGGGAGGATTTGTAGGAATCGTGTCAGAAACAAGCCATGTAAACAGGAAGTTATGTGGCGTCTTGACACTGACACGTATGACATGAGCCACAGAGGCGTTTTGAGATTGTAAATATCACAGATTCATGTCTTGCAGGACAGAACTTTTCCTCTGGTTTATTTGTATGCATTTTTCTTGATGTGAAATCCTCAACATGATTGTTGTAGCGGAGGATACAAAGGCTGTTACTGTGAGTGATGCCTGGTTACGAAGGTCTTCCACAGGTCATTGGAGGCTCGTCAGTGTTCCCAAGGCCAGTCCCCTCGCCATGTGACATCACATGCTTTCATGTGATACGCTGATCTGCTGCAAATCTGGAAAGCTTCCATTTGAAATTCCAATTTAATGGAATTTGTGCTGCAGAACAGAAAATTCAGTCAGTAGTCGTGTGAGGAGGTATGCGGATACAGCAAGCAGAGCTGCAGTCAAGCTTGGAGCGAACACAGCATGACTGGAAGGGAGCGCTTTGGCCCAGTGGTACTTGGTAAGACGGCCATACCTGTATATATGTTGGAGAAACATTTGACTCTTGGTGTAGAACCTCATAAGCTCACTTCTATCAGTACAGTTGAAATCTGGATCAGAGCAGAAGGAACTTTCCTGCAGCATGAAATTACTGTAACACCAGAGTTACAAGAATGTTGGCATGTTGTCTTAACTAAGTTAATGGGATTGTCTTGTAAAGATTGTGTGTTTGGCAAGATTTGTTAGATGTGTGTGTCTGGTGTTGAGATTGACAGTTTATTTACATGGTATGCATGTAGGAGACGTGTATGGGTTAGGACATCCTTACCTGACTGGGATTATTTATGGCCATAATACATGTGAAGGGAGGACAGGAGCTAATTTGGGTTTTGCATGAATTGAGACCAACTTTGTTGTAAATACCATTGACCAAGACGTGTAGCTATACTGCACGGTTGAAGTCAGTCAACGCTTTCTGTCACACAAACCAACAGAAGTATCATTAAAGTTCAGTTATTTCTATTCCACATATGAAACCAAATGGTATCATCGACACACTGTAGTTTTTTTTTAATTATTTAAAAAAAAAGTCTATTTGGGTATAGTTTTTTTTTATGTTTAGTTTTTTTGTAAGTCCTTGATGATAGGAAGGTGTTAGTGTGTTGTATGTGTATCTACTGTTTCCACAAGTTTCACTGCAGCACAAATAGTGAGAATAAGACTAAAGTCACGCTTTTCTTCTTGATTCCGCTTTTTTTCTGCTGTAAAACACTGTATCCTTTGACAACCACTGAATGTTCCTTGTAACCGTTAAGTCAGAAATGTTCCAGTTGTTACCAAGTATGTAATTTTTTTTGACTGGGGGACAGATAGCTCTTTAAATCCCTTTTTATTTAGCGTAGTAAGAAATGCTACTGCCAAGGAATTTTACTCCATTCCCTCCCGAACAAAAACACAGGCAACCAAAAGAGCAAAAGTGTGTTGCACTAACATGGGCTAAAATGCCGTAACAACAGAACTGTCTTCCCACAGTATCATAGAGTACAGGGTGAGGAAGATGGCGCAGATGGAATGGCGTTAAAGGTGTTTTGGTGTTTCACATTTCAGATTTAATTTATAGGCCAGATCACCCAGCGACGGGTCTTTTGAGTCAGTGCACACCTGTACAAAATGCAGCATGGTTTCTTCTTCTTCTTCTTGTTTTTTTTAAAGAAGCCTGGTATTGTTTTCTTTGTAATGGTGATATATAGAATATCCAGGTCTATCCAGTCTGTCTTAATTTTGCATTCTGTGAAATTGCACGCCCTCATTGCTCTTGTCTGGTGAACTGTTTAAATACAGGAATGATTAAGTGAGTGTCCATATCCATTGATGGCTAAAGATGGAAGTGGGAATCAAGCTAATTCATGCTTCGTGCTTACATTCGACATGCACAGTTTTTGTCGTAGATGTCCACATTTGTGTGCCTCTGGTTACTGGAGTAGAGGTGCACCTGAATATCTAGTTTTTACTGCTCCACCTCAAGCTCTAGTCCCAGGTCTGTCCCTAATTCGTGGGAAAACTGTCAATCCTATACTCAACTATGTACTACAAATAGTTGGCAAGTAGGGATGTGTCCTCTTATGTGACATCTTATGATGTTTTGTCTCTTGTGTTGTAGCTCAGACATGAGTGGGGCCAGTAACACACTGGCAAGGGAGTTCCTGACAGATGTGCATCAACTGTGCAGTGCCGTGGCTCAGAGAGCAGAGGCTCGGGAGGAGGATGAGGAGGAAAGTCACATGGTTGCGCTGGGAGAGTACTTAGTCAGAGGACGAGGGTTCCTGTTGCTCAGCACCCTGGACTCCATCATTGACCAGGTGAGGAGGCTCATCACCACAAATTCGTTGTGGAATGCCCTGAAATGTCAAGATTTTCCAGTGAAACTTATGTGCATTTTAACTTAAGTCGTTGATTTCAGCAACGTTGGGCTACGGGGTTCTGCTTCCAGTGTTATACACTGAGCATTACAAATTCAAATTTCTGCAGATGAGCCTTCACAGCTTCTGCTGCGACTAATCTCTTTTCGTCAAGAAGAAATTGCAGATGAGATGCAGCATAATGGAAACGTCTGTTATAGCAAAAAAAAAAAAGATTATTGAAACATCAGAGGGATGTCAGTTTGTAAGTTTAAAGGGGCATTTAATGAGCACTGTGATTAATTCAGTGGCGAAAAATCTGTTTGGCAATGATAATATGCCTTATCTTTTCATAAACAGACTTGATGGGATTCACACAAACTCAGACATTTGTTAATGAAGGACCAGTTTAAATTCCAGGCCATGTTAAACCTCTGCCAAAACCCAGGCTCCAAAAGGAATGCCTGCCAAGCGCTGAATGAGGGTAGACTTCCTATTTGACATGCAAATCTTGGTGGGTAAATGTTGTTACCAACATGATGAAAAATCTTGCATGATCACATCTAAACAAAACTACTGAAGCTCTCAAGACGAAGGAGCTCCAGCCAAACACTGTCCCAAGGCTCATGGTTGTCTTCTACTTTTGGAGCTGTGCATCATGCTCACTGTCTGATATGCTCCTTTTGGGAAGGGGACACCTGCACCATGATTCATCCTCACAATGCTACTCAAAAACATGAGCTCTCACCCTGCAAAACACATTACATCATCTAAATCTGAGAGATGCTGTCTGTTACTGGCGGAAGGAGTGTGCCATTTTTTTGGCAAATACTTATTGTGCAAGATTTCTAGAGTCAGCTAGGATGATAAAGACCCCTGGCTCCTCTCCTGGCTACAGACCCCCTCTGGATGGCTGACTGCTAGTTAGCTCAGCTGCAATGACTGACAGTTTTCTCTACTGCCCCCCTGCAGTGGAGAAAACTGTCACTTGTTATCAAATACACATTTCCTGAACAGCCTCAGCCTGGATTGATTGAACTAGGGTTGTGCTTAAAGCTGTGAAAAAACTGTTGAAAGTTACAAGATGTTGCTATTTTAGAGTTGAATACATAGATGGAACTACTTTCCTGACTGGGTGCAGTGATTTGCTGCAGTATTTCAAAAGCCTCATCATAACTTCAGTCAACAACAAAAAAAACCATATGAGTGCTGCTACTAATCATGGCCTACTTTGTAAGAGAGGATAAGGAAGATTGCTTCTGGACAAGATCCTGATCCTGATCCTGATTTATTTGAAATGGAATAATGTAGGGCACAGAGGAGGAACTGTAGGCTTTGGAAGGTCAGAGAGCAAAACGGGAAGGCAGGCTGAGGCAATCCAAGTAATGGAAAATGTAAAACACAACCCAGGTTCTCTAAATGCAGTAAAAAAAAAAAAAACATTTTGGAGGGAAGTGTATTTGATGACTTTTAAAGACTGCGTTCTTTGCAGCGAAGCTAACAAGTAGTCCGCTAACAGTGGTGTGAAGCTCCACGATGCATGAAGAGAGAGGGGAGAAGGGTATTTATCTTTTCATCTGGCTCTAAAAATGATGGACAAGAAGCATTTTTCCCGATAAGTTGATGCGTTCCTTTGAAAACATAAAACCCATTTTGAATCTTCAAGACTTTGTAAAGCACAGGCAACCACTGGAAACATGGTGCTTTCAGTTGCATGTTGTAAATTCTGAAATCTACATTGGTTCGTTTGGAGAAGCATGTGAGACTTCACAGTGCGTTCAGTTGCGCCATGTAAACTCCGACAACTAATCCCGCACGTTTTTTTTTTTTCTTTCTTTCAACTTTTTTTTTCCCCTTCGAAATGAATACATAAAACACAATGAACTTTATTGTCTAGAAGGAAATTTGTCTCGGACACATACATCATCTGCTGCTGAGAATACAGTAAACGTACATACATGCATATACACATAAAGTGAGTCAAGTGAGTACATTCCTTCACATGACGATTATGAGTCTATCAAAAATGCTGCAGTGGAAAAAAAAAACAAGACTGCAATATCAATCAACTAGCAAAGCAAACTCATAAAGTCCAGTCATAAAAATGCAATAAGATTATCAAAACTGCTTATCAGAAATAATCGTATCAAGTCAAGAATGTTAATTCACCACCATCATGTTTGTTTGGGTTTTTTTGTATATGATTTGAGACACAAAAAGGTTGTGTTTGTATACATTCTATATTTTGTGGCTTGGTTAAAAAAAAAAGCTTTATTGGGTAGGATTTTTCATCTTATTTGGCTGGTGGTGGTTGATTTTGGAACCTCTCAATCATTATAGGACACCTTTGTAGCCATTTAGGCATCTGCAACTGTGACTGGTGTTGCAGGCTGCTGTCATGTAAACGGGAAACAGCCCTGCTGTGTTCAAACGTCATTTGATTATCTGGTTGATTGTAAAATGTCTCTTTCATTTTGCTTCAAACAAATATGATGCCAGCCATTTACTAAAAGTCATGTATTTTTATCTTTAAGAAACGCAAAAAAAGGATTGTGGCTCTTTCATAAATAGATTTTACAGCAATAGCTGGGATTCGGGGGGGCTCAGTGTCATCAAGTCTTCATTGAATGCAGACGTCCGTTCTCATTGAGCCTGGGTCTGCTCAACGTTCCTGCCCGTTAAAAGGAGGGTTTTTGTCGCCGCCGTTGCAGGATGTGCTTGCTGATGGAGAATTGTTAGGTGTAGATTCATTGAAGGAGTGAGGTGCTAGACCTGCTCTACCTGAAAAGTGTCATGAGGTAACATCTGTGATTTGGCACTATTTAAATAAAACTTACTTGACGTGACTTGACTTGAACGCAGCCTCTCCGTTTCTCAACATTGCTAATGTCTGACGTTGAGTTGAGTTGTATTTTGATGGGTTGTACTGTTGACTTGCCCTGACATTGATGCACTGGTCTCGCACGTGCTTATATTGATCAGATCTGTGACGTTAACAGTGTGGCGGTGTTAAGGAACAATTTAAGAGTTGCTGTTGTGTTGTTCAGAGTGAATTAAGGGGGGTTTCTGCTGCACTGCATACAAGAGGAACTGAGCGATAAAACTCCAAACAAGCCCACTGTTTCAAACGGTACCGCCTGGGAAATAAAATGATTGTGATGTGTCCTGATGGTAGACACCATCAATAGCAACAAGAGCAGTACAAATCAAACATATGAGAGTTTGTTTTTAATATGTTCAAGTTTCGCACTCCTCCCTCACTAGCTCATCATTTCCATGCACAACTGTGCCTTTTTAAAGAAGTTCCTAATCCTCTAATTTAGCGAAGCAAATTCATTATTGAGCTAAATCTTCTCTTGTACTTAATATGACCCCGTGTGTTCCTGTGGCCAAATGCAGTTCCTATCTCTTGTCTAATTTCACACGTTCTCATTGTATTTTCTCCACTAATGGGAGCTATCATTCCCAAATTGTAATACATTCATGTGTTATCACAAGCTCCAGCTGTGTGCGCCAAGCCTTTGGTTACAAATGCTTCTTTGTAAGTGGCTTGAAATAATTTCTCATTAACAGAGGAGCTTTTCCAATCATAAATCTAGAGTTTAAACTCAGCGGAAGATTTATGTTGAGAGGTTTTGTTCTACTGTGGTTTTAAGTCAACCACCGTGACTCCCTGCTGTCTCTGAGTGTTATGTGACTCAAGGCTGCCATGTCAGTATAATTTCACCGTCACACAATGTAGATGATATGAGCATACTCCTGATTCCATAGTGTATATATGGTATCAAATAGAATGTTTCCTATTTGATCTGTTAATGAAAGCACAGCGTTATCTTTTGAGATGGTTCCTGTTAGCCAACCAAGTGCAGGAAAATGAAAAATGCTGAGATAGTGGCAGGTAAGGAGATCAGATATCTCCTGGTAGGTAGGTAGGGAGAATCATACATCTGTGGTCCAGAGCAAGTAGATACGGTTTAAAATAATCTATGCCACAAAGACACCTAAAAGCATTTGTGAAAATAAGTAGCTGAGGACTGAAGTGTAAAACTGTAAATGCACCTAAAAAAAAAAACATTCTTTTGATGTTGATATGCTGTCACATTACAAATGGCATTTTTGATGCATGTCCAAGTTACAATCCAATTGTAGGTTTACTTTTTTATGCAATAAAATGAGTTTTCAGCTCATGGTTGACTTGGCATCACCCGAAGTTACTGTAGCAGCAAGCGTGAGTGAGTTTTAACACAGTACTCAGACTATAATTGCCCTTTTCCCGTCTTTCTGAAAGCAAACGTGATGTGATTTTTATGCTGCTTACAGTGTGAGTCAGTGAATCAGCAGCACACAGGGAAGGGAGGAGGTTGCATGGTTGTCACCTGCACCTCCTCATGTAACACCTCACTGTGGCGGCTCCTTCTTCCTTTGCTCCGTGCAATATCTCAAACTGATCCCATGTCCGAACGCTGAAAATGTTCGTTGTCTTGTTTTGCAAATTCAATTCTGATGGATGATGGCATCCTTACAATCCCATTGCGTCTCTGATTTATAATAAAGAAAAAAAAAATTCTCACATTTGGTAGTCAACTGCTTTCAGTGTGAAGCTGACAGCAGAAGGAAATACTGAGCTCAATACAGCATGTTTTCCAGGAAAGTCAACACTGACACCTAGCAAATACTGCAGATACAGGGGCTTTCGTGCCAAGGCTCAGTCACCATTGTGTTTCTCTTCTAGCAGTAGCGAAAACAGAAGGAAACTGCTGTTGAGTTTTTCCACCTTTGGTATAGCAAACAATGAAATTTACTTGACTTCAATCAGTGCATATCTGATAGCCATACACTCTGCAAATACAGGACTGAAGAATCTCATTACCTTTTCTGAGGTAGCTCAGGTTCTCCTTGTTCTCTATGCTCGCAGGTGCTGTAAAAACCTAAAGGTATTTGCCTATATTTGAATTACTAGATTGATTGGAAGGTGTTGAACAGAATATTTGTAATTTCAAATCCTCCGGCAGGTAAATGGATAGCACAAATATTCATGATTGAATGGGGAGTATTACACTCTGATGATACATTGTGTTAAAGAGTGTCAATGAGATGTTTTGACATGCAAGCTGACCATTAGTTGACACTTAAAGGAGGTGTTTGATTGTTTTTAATTAACACATGAAGGACTTGGGTCTCTCTGATGTGAGGAATGCCCTGGATAGACATGAGATCCCCCGAGTCTCGGAAGTAAGGCTGTCATGTAGATGCTACATTGCTCCCTGACACTGTTGCGCTGAATCCTGACTTACTAAGCAACTAGCTAGTTAGCGTCACACAAACACATAATTCGGTAGCTTTGGGACTGAAAAAAACTGTAAAACAGTAGATTCTCTCAAAGAGTATTTTGACCGTTCTTTATAAAAAGGGATGTATGAGGGGACCCTTGTTTTGAGTGTGTCACGATGGGAGTGTCTTTGTGTGACATCAGAGTGTGACCACAGGGACAGGAGAAGGGAGGCTTTTTAAGTAACCCCAGTGTGTTTTGTTGCACTCTCAGGAGTTGACCTGCAGGGAGGAGCTGCTTACTCTGCTGCTGTCTCTGCTCCCACTGGTGTGGAAGATTCCCGTGCAGGAGGAAAAAGCCCCAGGTTGGTGTATTTTTATTACTCGTTCATACTGACATACAGAACACCACGCAACAGAAGTGGCATGTGAATTTTGTTTTCTTCCTGTTCTGTAACGAATGATGATAATTTACATCTCTTGAGTGTAAAATTGTGCATTACAACACTGTAATGTGCAACAGGATTTTGTTTGTACAGACGGACTCTAATGCAGAATGTTTTTCATCCGTCTTTAATGTTCATTGTATATTACGCATTTATTTCACTTTATCACCAATTATCAAGATCAAGCATTGCTTCCTGCATTAAACTGGTGTGTTGATTTACTTGAAGCCAGAGGAATGTGTGCACATTACTGTTGACAGTGAATAGTGTTTGTGATGCATTCAACAGATTACTCACTCTTATTTGTAAATTTTGGATTTATGTAATTTGTACCATAGCTGTGCATCATACCCAGTTTTTAAACAGTGTTTGGTATTTGACATCCATAATTGTAAATATCAGCATTACACAGATGGTCACTATACAGAGGACAACTGGACACAGAGGCCCGTGACCTTAGGATGACACTGGTATTTAGTACTGGACTGATGATCCACTTTAACATGGACGTTAGACATTTTTACTTTAATTAATTCTTACCTGCTGAACATGTTTTAACAAGCAAGGAAATTCTGCTGACATGCAATTTTAACTTTGTTTTTCATCTTAAACTATAAAAATGTTTTGTTGTTGTTGTTGTTTTCTGTGAAAAGAAAATGTCTCCAGGCCCAAATGTTGTCTTACAGGTTCATTTTGTATGAGTAGGGCTGAACGGTAATATGGTACTACTGTGTACCGAGGTATTTAAAAGTGGCAACACTATCTGTTTAATACAACCCTGAATTCTGCCACCCGAAAGCCCATTTGAAGAGCCATGTTTAATTTCTGGATTTGTCTGATTATACCAAAGGCAGAGTGCTTGGCATCTGTGTGCGCTTCTGTTTTGGGGTAAAATACCAGATTTACTGCACACACATCTGCTTGGTATTTTGAATGCAGTTGTAGTCCATGTGTTTTTTTTTAATGGCTGTAATCACAGTTTTTAGATTAGACCTTTTATTTGATTGGACATCTGGACAGTTGCCATTGTAAAACAACTTGGGTTTTGGGTTGTTTTTTTGTTTGCTGAAATGTTATCGATTGGATAATTACGATGTGCCTTCTTAGTCTAGTTGTTCCAATTTTGTGGCAAAAAAGTCTGCAGTCTGTTCCAGGATCAAATCACAAGTATCAGCTTTCCAACGATATGTCACGTGTCACACCAGATTGCATAGTGGCTTTACAATATTCTACTGGCCTGCTGGAGGTTACTCAGTCGATACGCTGTCTTACAAAGCACGTATGTCCTGAATAAAGCTGATAAAAGGTGTTTCTGTATGTGTGCAGATTTCACCCTGCCGTCTCTACTAGAGGTTTTCCTCAGCCGGGAGGTGAAGGCCGTGCCTCTCAGAGCCGGACAGAAGACTGGGATCGATGAACAGGATTCTGGGAAGAGGCCACGTGTTGGCAGTGGCACCTGGAAGTCAAGGAGGTCACGCAGGACAGCCCAAAGATACTCTGTAAAGGATGCTCGGAGGTCCCAGGTTTCTACCTCAGATTCGGAAGCCAACTCTGAAGACAAAGCAGTCCAAGGGCCAGGTGGGTCAAGGAACCGAAGGTCACATGGCTCCACCATCCGGGTAAGCTGTCAACATCACCGTTCAGAGACACAGTTATCATCAACTGCCACCACGGAAACCATGAGTGCACCATATCCTCATCCCAGAGCCCCTGGGTCCCAAATAATGGACACTGAAATGCTGACAGACCCAGCTGCAATATCGATTTTTAACCGTATGGAAAACTCACCCTTCGATCTCTGCCATGTGTTGCTTTCCCTGCTGGAGAAGGTGTGTAAGTTTGACATGAGCATAAACCACAATCCGGGCCTGGCAGTCAGTGTTGTACCGACTCTCACTGACATCCTAACTGAGTTTGGAGATTGTTGTGGTCCAGGAGGTGGGGCTGGAACTGGGGCAGAGGAGCTTGCTGGAGGCTGGACAGAAGAGCCCATCGCCCTGGTCCAGAGGATGCTTCTACGTACCATCTTGCACCTGATGTCGGTGGATGTGAGTCAGAGTGAAACACTTCCAGATAGCTTGAGACGCAGCCTGACTGATCTACTGCGCGCCACCCTTAAAATCCGAAGCTGCTTAGACAGGCAGACAAACCCCTTTGCTCCTCGGCCCAAAAAGACCCTGCAGGAGGTCCAGGATGACTTTTCTTTCTCCCGCTTTCGCCACAGGGCGCTACTGCTGCCAGAGCTCCTAGAAGGGGTACTACAAGTGCTGCTTGGTTGCCTACAGGCATCCACACCCAACCCCTTTTTCTTCAGCCAGGCACTGGAGCTCATCCATGAATTTGTCCAGCACCGTGGCCTTGAGCTGTTTGAGGCTACAGTGCTGCGGCTGGAGGGACTTGGCAGGGCCAGTGATTCAGAAATTGGAGGCGAGGCTTCAGAGAGGCTACGAGGTCTAATTGCAGGGGTCTTCAAGATCATCAGTGCTGTCAAAAAGGCTAAGTCGGAGCAGCTACATCAATCCGTTTGTGCTCGACGTCGACATCGTCGCTGTGAATATTCCCACTTCCTGCATCACCACAGAGATCTGTCAGGTTTACCTGTCTCTGCATTCAAGCAGGCAGCTAGACGTAACCCCTTTGAAGAGGATGGAGAAGGCAAGGAGGGGGTAGAGGGTGACGCAGTGCGTTACCCCGAGCGCTGCTGCTGCCTGGCTGCCTGTGCTCACCAATGTCTGCGGCTCCTGCATCGACTCTCACCCAGTGGACCGGCTGTGTTACAGGTACTGGCTGGCGTTCAGGCTGTTGGAATCTGCTGCTGTATGGACCCCCGCTCAGTGGTAGGACCCCTGCTACATGCCTTTCAAGCACCAGGTCTGCGTAGTTATCAGTCTCATATACTCAGTGTTCTGGCCAGACTGATCCTAGACCAACTTGGTGGGGGGCAGCCCTCAGAGAAAGCCAAACTAGCCTCTTGTAACATCTGCACTCTGGACCACAGCCAGCTACCGGGCCTGGAGGAGACACTACAGCATGGGGAACCTTCAGCCATTTCTACCAGTCTGTGCTACCGCTCCCAGGGTATTCTACCAAGTGGAGGAGGGGCAGAGGACATGCTATGGAAGTGGGATGCCCTAGAGGCTTACCAAGAGCTGGTGTTTGGTGAGGACTGGCATCTGAGCCAGCAGATAGCTGGCCATGTGTGCCACCTGACCCTGCGGGGCAATGCCATAGTGCAGTGGCAGCTCTACACACACATCTTCAACCCTGTGTTGCAGCGAGGAGTAGAGCTGGTCCACCATGCCCAACAGCTGGGTGTTTCCACAGTTTGTACTCAGGTCTGCAGCTACCACACACAGTGCCTGCCTGTGGAGGTACTACTCATCTACCTGCAAACTTTACCTGGCCTCCTCAAATCAAGGTAAGCTGTTTTAAATGTGTTTGGAGTGTTTAACTCTTAGATAAAAACATTATTGATCTGTTTGTCTGCAGTTGCTGTGTTCGTCAGCTTCTCTGGGGTTTCCCTGGTGACTGTTTTGTTCAGTTTTACACATTGCTAGCCTGAAATGCAAAGAAACAGCTACAAACTGTAGTGATCAGTTTGCAATGATCACTGATTATGAAGTAAATATGCAGAGGCTCATGTCATCTCTGTTTAGATTCTCTAGTTAAAATAGGCTTTATGTGAATGGTGAAAGTTTCTCAGTCAAGAAATGACAGCGGCTCCCCTAAATTCACAGCTAGATGAGACATAATCAGCCTGTAAGACACCTAATCCACTTTGGCTTTGTTAGTCATTAGATCCGTCTCTCCAGGTCATTGCTAATTGATGCTAATCAATAATTTATCAGAGCTCTGTGGACTGAGTTAGACACGATAGACAGTTAAGGCTGAAGGAGCACTGTTGTGAGTACGGTTGTCTGCCATAAGCAGATGCAGTGTTTGTCTGTATACATGAATATTAGAAGTGCATTTATTGATATTGACAAGAATTCATCTTTTGGAGATCTCATCCTTCTCTTCAACGGATTGACCAAAATTACAAAAGTAATTTTTACAGCTCTATTTTTACTGTGCACAAACTGCCCAAGAGAAAATTTGCAAGATACTTAATAATGCATAATCTCATGGTCCTCTATTGCTATTGTTTTATTCATCAAAAGACTTCATATTTTTCACATGAAGGCGTTACATTGAACTCTGCAGATTTGCACATTAATGGAAAAAAATACATTTATTTTATTTGTACTGTGTTTGTATGTTGATTTAGATAAATGGGATTTTCTCCGGCAAGTTCATCTGTTGAATTAATATGAACGTCTCCTTCTGCTCTTGAACATAGTGGGAATCCACTGCAATGATTTTTTTTGATTTTCTCAATATTAGGTGGCGTACAATGTCATGACATCTCTTGCATATGAGTGTGAAACTAATTATTCTGGTAAAGTAGTTTACCCTGTAATGTCATAGTGTAATTTATATTTCTATACTGCCTCATTACTGTGTGTATCATTGTCGCAGACAAATGTTAAAGGGGAAAAATGTCATTGTTGTTTTTTAAGCAGGATAGAAATGTGTATTTTGCCTTGACAATAACTTGCAGTCAAAGAAAAGCAAAACAAAGGAGGTCTATATAGCAGCAGCATGCAAAGATAGACATATAGAATCCTTTTGAGTCCTTCACAGTTCATTTATAATGTTATAGAAGTGCTTTTAAAAGATATATGTCCTCGGGTGTAATTCTGTCTATGGTGTGATGGAAGGAAACGATTGGTTGCACGGACCAAGTTGTGCCCATCGTTTTACCCGCTCAGAGACCTCATCATCCTATTAATCCCCGTCTTTTTTGAAGTGAGGCATATGTCCTGCTATACTGTGCTGGTCTTATCTCTGAGGTAAATAGAGGACACAGTTCATACACAGCTGATTCCAGGTTGTTTCTGTTCCAGAGTGATCCGAGATCTTTTCATCAGCTGCAACGGGCTCAACCAGATGACCGAGCTGGTTTACCTCGACCAGACCTGCTCTTTGGCTTTGAAGGTATTTGAGACTCTGATAACAGGAATCGGACACCAGCCTGAGCTTGAGAGTGCTGATGCAGAAGTTGAGGATTTAGGCTCCCAAGGGGCTGGAGAGGGTCCTCAGAGCCTCACCAAGTTTTACGAGGGCTTAAAGGTAGCGTATCCACATCAAAAGAGCCGGAGTGGACGGGCACATGGTCGGGGGCGTGGACCTGGGCGCAGCCAAGCAGAGACCCACCTCCACGTCATCAACCTCTTCTTGTGTGTGGCTTTCCTCTGTGTTAGTAAAGAGGCTGATTCTGACCGGGACTCAGCTAATGACTCTGAGGACACTTCAGGTTATGACAGCACAGCCAGTGAGCCCCTGGGCGGGCGGCTGGCATACCTCTCCCCAGACAGCGTGGTTCTGCCCTCCAAGGAGCAGGTGCGTCGAGCAGCTGATGTTTGGTCAGTGTGTCGGTGGATCTACCTGGCAAGCCCCCTTTTCCAGAGGCAGTTCTTCAGGCTAGGAGGGTTGGATGTCTGCTTGCGCCTCATGACCATGGTAATTCAGAAACTGTCCTGCAAGGCCAAGGACGGGAAGACAAAGAAGAAGAAGGGCAAAGGTAGCAGCCCTGAGTCCACAACTCCAGCCACTTCACTGGGAGTGGATGAGACAGCTCAACATTCAGCTGACACCCTCTGCATCATTCCAACGGAAGGAAAGACCAAAGATCCATCAAAGAAGCTGGATGAAGAGTGGCAACTTCAAAGTATTCGTCTTCTAGAGGCCTTACTGGCTATTTGTCTACACAGTGCTAACTCAGCCCTTCACAGGGCCGAGACAGAGCTCTCTTATCAGGTAATCACCTAAATGACCTCTAATCACATCAAACACTTAACAGAAATCATTTTATTTAGGCTCTAATCAGTGACTTGAATAATGCCATGTCTTCCTATCTACAGCTCCAGTCAGTGGAAGAGACTCTGTTTGAGGTGAGAGACCAACTCTCTCGCTCAGGTGTGGTGAACTCTGACCTCGCTGTACCCCTGTTCGATTCTCTCCTGAGAGTGGCCCTGGCTGACGTGTCACCCTGTCCTAACCCCCCTGAGGAGAAGCCAGACAGGGTGAGTCCTGCCTTTGGAGAAACTGTGAGTGAACTTACCTGCATCTTTTGATATCTGACATTTTAAGTTATTTGAGCTGCTTTTGTATCGAGATGTATGATCAAGTTCATGCTATAACCAGCTCTCTCTCTCCCACACTTGAAGGGGCTGGGGCTGATATTTGAATGAGTAATGTTCTTGCAATCCTTTGTACGACACACTTCTGCAACTAATGCGGCTGACCTGAGTAGCAAGAGCATTGTATGGGTTGTTGCCACTCTGGTTTCAGTCCTGTGTTCTCAGGACTTTATATGTGCACGCTGACTTTTCTGCTCACAGATTCTGTTGATCCAGATCTGTTACAGTCCGGTCAGTTGTTGGTGTGTTTGTGAGTGAGAGCTGGACAACTATTGCCAATTTCAAATCGTAACAAAAATGTAAAATCAACACGTGTCATTCAGTGTTGATATTCTGGCAGGGCCAACAAATACGTAAGTTTAAAATGTGTCAAAAATTGACCTGTTGTCATGAGATGTACTCTGATGCTGTGGGAATTCCACAGGGATTCTGTGACTCATGGGTTTCCCTGAAAAATTGACTGCCTCTAAAATGCATCATCAGGCCAGGGTGAGAACCATTTAGAACATAGAAAACACACACGTTCAACCAGAAGCGGCGTCCAATGTGTTTTGTGATACTCTGGTCCATTGACTTGATTATCTTTTGTCCAAAGATGCACTGTTAAGGAGATAATCATGGTCATAAAGAGTGACTGAGATTTTCAAAAAATAATAATAATAAAATCATGCGTCATCAAGAGTTTACTGTCCTGTTTAATTGCCTTTTCTCCCTAAACTGTGCCTAATCACCCACGTTTCATCTGCTGCTACACCGCCTTAACATAATGACAAAATATAAACAGCGGTGGGCTTTCAATAGAAGAAAGACATATCATAAAAGCAAAGCCATTTCCTCAACCAAGTGTCATCAGGGCTCCTGTGTACATCCACGCACACCATGTTGCTAAGCACCTGTTATCTCCCTGCTGGACGACAAAGCAGCACACATAAATAATGTCCTCCTTCAGAGCAAGCAGTGGGTGCAAACACTTGTAGGCTTGACTCCATTCTGGATGCTGATGTTACCTCCCTCCATATAGTCACCAATGAAATATACAAATTAAACCTGTCTTAATATTTACATATGGTGGCAGGTTCTTACAGCAATGGCGCTATTTATTAAAGGAAGAGCCCCGATCATAAGACCATATATGGTTTGGTTGGTCGGGGAAATTAGAAAAGAGAAGGTATAAAATCACAAACGCCTTTTTTTCTTCCCATTAATCTGACCTTTCTGCTGTCCTAACTCCTGCTACATACCACCCGGTGGGGTGCGTCCGTTATCTCACAATGTAAGATGTGTTTTCCACAAGTCTTAAAATGCCTGTGTGACTAAGCTTGTTCCAATACAGGAGGATTTAGCTTTTTATATAATAGATTTACTTATTTCCTGAGAGCTTAGTTCTTTTCCAGTGAACCCTTCAGAGTGTTATGTTCACTTAACCATTCCCAGTGTGTGCCGGGAAGCTCCAAGATTACTCTCCCATCATAAAGT
Source organism: Aulostomus chinensis (assembly GCF_037954235.1). NCBI lineage: Eukaryota > Metazoa > Chordata > Actinopteri > Syngnathiformes > Aulostomidae > Aulostomus > Aulostomus chinensis. Next base: position 22,549,249 of record NC_141335.1, on the reverse strand, counting down.
TTGTCCACTGAAGGAGAGTTCTTTGTGTTATTATGTTCACCCACAAGAAAGCTGAACAGTCTTGTACTGAAAGGAACAGGCATGTGGATTACAATAAGCCTCTTCTTTGTGCCAGCACTTAAATGTTTGACTGTTTACTGGTGTGTGTGTGTGTGTGTGTGTGTGTGTGTGTGTGTGTGTGTGTGTGTGTGTGTGTGTAGTACCTACTCATGATGACCAATTGTGCACGTCAAGGAACTGGGTTGTGTGAGTGACGCGCAAGTCAGCTGGTATTTGTCTTATGACCAAAACCTATTTTTTTTATTTTCCGCATCAGCTGAAAACATTTGTTGGCATTGCATTCACTAGATTGGTGGTCTGACTACTGCTTTAGTAGGTTTTAATGTAACATTCTCAGTTAAAGAGATTTAATGAAATACAGGAGGCTCTTGCAAAATGTTACCGGCTGGTTAAAAGTTCCCCTGGTGATGATCTTAATGAGACTGCAATTCTTGACTTCTTCTTCCTCACCTTTTCATGTCAGACGCTCCAGGTTTTGGCGGAGGGGACGGCCCCAGCAGGTGACCTATCTGAGGAGGTGGACGAGGAGCAGAGCTGTGGCGTCAAGCCCCCAGGGGAGGAGGAGGGCTACGACGCTGACAGCGAGAGCAACCCTGAGGACATGGCTAAGCAGGAAGAGGGTAGGACTCTCACACACGCTCATTCGGTCCTGAAGAATTCACATCACACTGCCGCTCTCGTGAAAGCCTCATAGCCTGTTTTTTTTTTTATTAGTTTTATTTTACTCTTTAAATCTTTCAATGCAAATGAATTTTTCTGCATTTTTATGGCATTATTGGGAGAACACTGTAAATCATTTTAGCTTACATGTTGTTGTTCATGATAAATGCCACCAGACTCATTCTGATGGATTGAGAAGTCATGTATTCCTCTCAACCTCTAAACCTGCTTATTTTTAGCCTTGGGAAGCTTCAGCTGTTTACTCCTGCCATTAATCGTCCGTTCCTTTTACGTTTAGAGCATTTCTTTGCATTCCCTAGAAGTTTGCATGTTAAAAAGCATTAATGGTGCTAAGAAACAAGGTCACTCTTGGAGTACGTCGTGTAAATGACCACATCCGCATTTGGTCGGCTGCGGAGGAAGTGCGGCAATAACAAGTACCTTATTTTCATCACGCACACACTGTATGACACGGCAGAAGCCGGCCTCATCACGATCTTGTGTCAGCCTCCTTTCTTTGCTCTTGCAGGTTACAAACAAGGCCTTTTTAACTTGTTCATCTCCTCAGAATAGAATAATTGTTTTATGTTTTACAACTGAGGGCATCTACACTGAGCGGCCTCATGAGCCGCATCTTGTGACTTAAAGTCTCCATGAAACGAGACTCTCAATTCCAGGAAAAGTCTGACATCTTTTAAACCATGAAGCTTAGATTCTGACCTCATTCTAGACTAATTGGTACAAACACCAAAAAAACGTTGTTGTTTTTTTTTTAAAGAAATTCCACCTTCTTATCTGCTTCATTGATATTCCCGTTCAACTTTAAAATGATTCCTTGCTTGCCCCCCCCCCCCCCCCGGGTGAAAATGACTTTTTCCTAAACTGCACAAAATTTAGGGGATCAATAATTGATCAAATCATGTTTTTCCTTAATTAAGAGATAAGAGATATTACATTTTTAATTATCTCTGGTTCAAACTGTGTTTATTTACTAATTATGTAATACTTAAATAGTATAATTGATATTAGCACTTCTTTTTTTAAATTTTTTAAAAATTGTCTTTTTAATTAAGTTTTAAGCCAATATATTCATAGTTGTATACTTTGCACACTTATTTTTGAACAATTGAAATTGTACAAATTGGGCAAACAGAAAAAGAAAGTAAAAGAAAAGAATAAAAGTAAAGATGCAATAAAATAAATAAAATGAAAAGGGGTGTGTAGCACAGAAAGGACATGGGGGGTACAGTATGTATTCGCACTACTATTAGAAGTACTAAAGACTTGTATGAAGCTGAATCCTGGCTTACATACGCACACACAACAATATGTGCTAATTGTGTGTATGAGAAAGTTAAAATGTAGTATCCATTCTTATCAAATGTTAACATTATACATGGTTTTATGGTCTTTATAATCAATCTTAAGTAGAAATAAGACATGTGCTTAGACTGTGAGTGAAATCATAGAAATGGAGCTTGTTTTTTTTGTTTTTTTGCGGGGGGGGGGGGGGTTCTCCAAACCCACCTTGAGAGATCTGGGCTAAGCCCCTCGCTTTCACTCTTATTCTTGCTCTGAGTGAGGATAAATAAGAAATATGTGATTGTTCTCCGGTTGTAACTCAGTTATTGATGGTCCCAGTGACAGCAGAGACAGGGCTGTTGTCTGCGTGTGTGTCAGCTGTCATTCAGGTTTGATGTACATGAAGCTGTCAGCAGACCATTTCAAGGAATGTAATTTAACTAGTAGTTTCCTTGCCAATGATTAACTGTTCCAACCACCTGTGCTAACGTGTTCCATTCGATGACGGGATCTATCCTAACCTGCATTTAACATTGGTTGTATTTCAGTTGTGCATGCAAGTGAAACTCTTGCTCTGTCGAGCCCCCAGTTACATACTGGCTCCAGTAGCAAATTATTTACTATTATTTAAATTGCCACCTCCAACTGAATCCAAGCATCATTTTTCTGATGTGAGGAGAGGCTGTGACAGCAGTCTCTGTAAGCCTTCTGGTTTATATTTACTGAAGCCAGTATTGATTTGGATGTGTGGAAGCAAACTGAGCAGTCGTTCATCGGGGGAGAGAGAGCCAGCTTCATTAGTATAAGGAGGTCCCACAAGGCACGTGAGAGTCTGCTGGGTTGCTCTCCTGTAAATCACAAGGGGACTCCCATGCTGCTCCGACGCTGAGATCAGAGCTGAGACTAATTCATTTTTATGAGCTGCCTCCAAGATGGTTGGTCGGAGCTGAAGCAGGGAATGCCTGTGGATTGTGAAGCTGTTTCAGCAGCACAGCCTGCCAGCGTGTGTTTGTGTGATGCATGTCAGTCAGCGAGGTGTGCCTTGTTGAGTGTCTCATCTAGTGCTTCCTCTCTCTGGCTGTTCTCTCAGGACTGAAGGTGGAGTCTGCCCTACCGCGTGAGTTTGAAGCAGCAGCAGCAGATGGGCCGGGACGTGGTGTGCTGCTGTTCCCGGAGATCTGCACAGTTGAGTTGCAGCTACTGGCCACCGGCTCCCCAGACCTGGAGGTTGTGAGTCATGTGTTTCACAGCCTGCTTGGTGCGGTCCGCGCCAACCACAGCAACGCTGCATTGCTCTATGACCAGGTCATTTCTGCACTGTTTCACCACTCCCTTTCTTTTAACTTCCTCAACAGTCCGTGGTTGTGATACTTTTTCTCCTTGGTTGTACTTTCATAGATATGACTGAATTCTTATTTTGACCCATACAGGGAGGAGTCAAAACCATCCTGTCTGGCTTTCACAACATCCTCAGCCAAACAGACCCTTCCCTTAAAGGTTTGTGGAGGTCTACTTTATCTGCTTCTGATTACTTTTTTTTTTTCATCTTTCTGCTGACACTTCGTACTCGGGGCACAAATGACATATTGTGACAGATTAATAATTTGTTCTACTTGTTAAAAGATTGGGCCCTGTGGACTGATATTTTGTATACAAATATAGTTTTTTGTTTAAAAAAAAAAGTTAATGTACCAGAGAAAAACAGATATCGTTGCTTTTTGCAAGCAGTGTTCAGGTATATACCTAAGTAAGTTGACTGTTTATGTAACCTGCTTTTCATTGGTTTACATTCAGATTGCCAGACTGTAATCATGGAGCTGATGGTTGCCATGGTGAGCCAGCGAATCACAGCAGAAGAGCTGGCTCTGTTGATTCGCCTCTTCCTGGAGAAGACTCCACCCACTGTAAATAGTAAACCCTATCACAACAAGACTAAATTCTGTATGAGTTTACATTCAGGGTGTTGACACACAGCAGCTCACAGCTTCTGCTCATTAGTTTTCTCAGCAGGATCAAGTGATGATTTGTTTCTAACGCACTCTCTTCTCACTTCCTGGTTCTTCAGGAAGCGTCAACTCCCAAGCCCACCTCCTTTTATATGCAATTAACACCCGTGTGTGTAGAACAGATGTGACGCTGCGACTTTTTACCACAGGTCTGGCTTCATTTGAAATTAGGCAGCAGACATGATTATTAACAAAGAAATTGGTTTCCAGTTGTCACATAGTTGAGTCTTTCTTTTCCAGCCAGTATTTCTGTGATTTTCTAAGTGTATGTATCTGTGAATGTACTACGACTTGTATAGTTACCACCACATTTTCACTTTGTTGCTTGCCAGGAGATTTTACTGAAGGGCATCCTGCAAATTGTCGAGGCCAACGTGAACATAGAACCTCTTCACTTCCTGACCTTTCCATTACTCCTCGGGGCTTCAACGCCAGGAGGGTTGTCTCCTGGCTCCAGGCAGAATGGGGCAGCAGGTGGGAAAAGTGTTGGTTTGCTCTGGAAGGGCAAACTGTCTCCTGGACGCCGAGAGGGGGACACAGAGTTCAGACCAAGCCACCTACGTTCCTCCCCCTGGCACATAGCTCCCCTCCACTTGCCCCTGGTCGGGCAGAACTGCTGGCCCCACATGGCCAGTGGCTTCAGCGCCTCTCTGTGGCTGAGGGTGGCAGAGCAAGAGGAGAGGGACAGAGACACAGAAAAGGGTGAGAAAGTAGTCCTTTACCAAGCTCCATTCATGCCCAATCCATAAGTAAAAACTAGTTTTGAGATGGTCTCATTCACATTTTACAGAAAAGAGCAGCCACCCTGCAGCTGAGTCTCACCATGGCTCCTCGAAGGCTGGGACCAGATTAGTAGAGGAAGGTCTCATTCATATTCTATCCATGGGCTCGAAGGCACTGATGCTTCAAGTGTGGGCTGACTTCTCCACGGGCTCTCTTACATTCAGGTGAGTGCTGGGGGACACCACAGTCTCACAGATGTGTCTAAAGAATAAATGAATAAATTGAAGTGTTTCTTTTCCCTTAGGGTTTGTATAGACCCAAATGATGAGATCAAAGCAGGGCTGTTGGCGCAGGCTGATTCTGGTGAGGGACTGCTCGGGTCGGGCCAGTGGCAGCACCTTGGTCTCACTTATACCCAGCAACCAGAAGGCAAGAAGAACATCCATGGCCGTGTGGTTGTCTGGGTGTGTGGCATCAGGTGAGCAGCAAGAAATTGGTATCTGTCTGTTGGTTTGCCAATATGGTTTGTAAATCAACATTAAATTAACTTAACCTGTTTCAGGAAATGCGAGGTCTTTCTGGACTACACCTTACCCAGAAAGTCCAGTTTATCCTCTGACAGCAACAAGACCTTCTGCATGTTGGGCCACTGTACGCCATCTTCTGAGGAGCTGATGAAGCCGAGTGCCCGCTGGAGCATGGGCACAGTGCTTCTCTTCAACGGTAGGAGTCCTCTTTCTAGTCTGTACCGACCCCACTTTTATAGTGACGATCATAGACATTTGTTTCAGGCTGGTGAGGGGTTTGTGGCTCCTGTTCTGAATGCAAGCCAACGTTAGCAAGATCGGTAATACTACCATAACTAGCAGCTCCGCTGGTGACCAAGTAGAAAGCAACAGAATAGGAATACCAGTTTGAACTAGAAACCCTGATATCATTGCTATGATAAAAGGCCGAATAAAACTTTTCGTAGCCAGGTTGCATTTCTCACTAATTCACTAGAAAGCGCGCCAACTGAATATCCGTTTGGAAGTTTTTCAATTCCCTCAGCTCTCTCTGTGGACTGAATCCCAGTCCATTCTCTCATTCCGTCACTCTCCTTCCTCCATCAAAGTGGCCCTTTTTTTCGATTGGAACTTATGTGGTTCCACTGTCAGCCATCACTGCTACTGGAGAACTTGTAAGATTGCATGTAAAAAGCTCAGATTGTAGGAGACCTGTTTAAATGTGGATGATATTATTTTTCCAGAAAAATTACGGTCAGCTTTATGTGTATTAATGTTAAACATTTAAGCAAAAAAAAATAGATAAATAAAAGGTCGCCTGCTGCCACTGTATTATCATACCTCCAGGAGCAGTTCCACATTAAACCCCAGTCAGCCATTCATTCTTTTACTCTGTGCTCGTCCATGCTCTCAGTTTTAATCTGCTGCATGATGTTGCCTGTTTGGCCTCACTGCTGCACTCTGATGATAAATTGTTTACTGCCTTATCAACAACACCAATGGTTTGTGGTGCAGTTGTATTTTAAAAGCGTGTCCAGTCTTGTGGCTGTTCAAATCTATTGTGATGAGCGGCGTGCTGCAGAATCTCAGTATTCTCTCAGATGACTTACTGAATACGTCTGTTGTCGCCTCTAATCACCTGTGAACGGCTGCTGGTCCATCTCAACTTGAGAGTTCAACTGATGTCTTCAGATGGGCCTCGGCCTCTCCACTGTTTTTTATTCATCGTTCAATTCAAAAGAAGGACTGTGAGATTCACCAGAGTTTCATGAAAATAAGAAATAAAACATCAAGGTGCACCATGGTGCCTCGAGCTTTGCATCAAATCATATATGGCCTATTGATGGTATATCAATTATTAATTCATGGTGTTGATTCAGGTTCAGGCTTGGAGAAATATATTCATCTGCATGCTGAAATATATTTTTGAAGATCTTGTGTTGACAGTTGTGTCTTATTGTTTCCCTCCATATTTCAGGGTCTAGAGTGGGATCTGAGGAGGCCTTTTTCCTGTACACAAGTGGGCCCGACCTCACTTCAATCATGCCCTGCAAGTACGGCAAGCCCAGCAGGACATTCTCCAAGTTTGTCACCCAGGAGGGGCTGAAGTGCGAGCATGTAAGGGAGCTTCTGATGAAGAGCAAGGATGTGGACACAGCAGCTTTGGTTGTAAGTGTGATTGTTTTTTGGTTTTGCACTGTTTTTTTCTCCTGGCATTAAGTTGTGCTAATCACAGCACATCACAAAACACGTAAGAATAAAGTAGAGAAATAAACACTGGATTGCTGCTGTTGGGATTTTTGTTTGTCAGTTGTGTAAAACTCCCATGCTGGTACAGCCTGTGCTTTGTCTTAGCAAAGCAAATCCTTCCTATGTCTTCTTTATTGTTTCATTTCATGGGGTGTGAGGAATGTACTGTGGCAATTAGTCGTCATTACTGAGATCTAGCAGGAAGCCCTCAATGGAAGAAGTTATTACAGTTAAGCAGCTATTTTCAGTGAGACTGAAAATAGTTTTTGTCCCATTAGTTGCTGATGGATTTGTTGATAACAGCTCTGGGGTAAGACAAAAGCAGGAAGAATCTGTTCCTCACATCTTTTTAAACTCTTCTTTTACTGTAACCGAGTCTAATCCAGGTATGAATACATGCAGGAAACCACAGCTCCCAAATCTACAGGCATTTAAACGACTGAAGTTCCCTGAAGTGACAGTCAATGTGGATGTTGTGTTTCTCCACAGGAGAGCTTGGCAGTTGTGTACGCTCCCAGCAGTCCCAGAGTCTACACAATTTATGAGCCAGTAATTAGACTAAAGGGCCAAGCGAAGACAGTAGTGACCCAGCGGCCATTCAGCTCCAAAGAGGTACAGAGCATTTCCCTGGAGCCCAACACCCTCAAGACTCTGCTCCCCACGGAAACCCAAGGCCTGCAGAGCGTCTTGCACAAGATCGGAGGAACGGGAAACTTTGTTTTCCTCTTCGCACAGGTAGGATGATCAGAACTTTTCATGAATTTATACCCTTTTCACACTGAAAAACGCGTGTCAACACGGGTTTTTGGACCCGCGTTTGCTCAGCGTTAGGGCGCATTCAAGCTTCCAGAAGACCCGGGTCTGAGCTCCCGCTGTGAGGGCTGTGTGCCTGTGTTTTTCTCTCTCGTATGTCATCGCGCTGACAACGTCATCATTTCACATAAACGTGCGCCAGAACACTGAGAGGTAAACGAACGTCAACATGGATGTCGCTGAGTTGAACGTTAGCGTTGTTGTTGCTTGCATTGCAATGCCGTCTCTTTTGCAAAGCATACAAACTCGCGCAGATTGGAAAATGTCAGAGCGCGAATGCAGCGAAGGAGGATGGAGTTTTTGGCTCGTCTGGAAGGGAGCCTAAGAATCTACAGGCGAAGCCTGACAGGCGGCACAGTGACAAAATCAGGATGCGACAGGAAGGTCGCATGAAACCTGAGACAACATGTGTTGCCCTTTTCACCCTGCTGGCGAGCTGAGCCGAGCCGCTAAACACCCGGGTCGCTTGGCGAGTTGGTCGACGCGGGTTGAAATGCCGAAACGACTCTTTCAGAGTGCTGAAAAACCCGTGTTGACCCGCATTTTTGGTGCAGTGTGAAAGGGGCTTTAGAGATGATGGGTTACTAGTCTTGAATACTTTGTGGCATCATGGTGTGTTTTTGTCATGGAACCAGCCAATCAAGAATTGAGCAAGTATCCTCAGTCTCAATTGTTTGTATCTGTGGCGCTAGTTTTGCTTCTCAGCTGCTCTTTTTCATAAAACAACATTGTTATTCATGAAATGTTGCACAGAAATTTGTTCTTTCACACCTAATTTAGTCTCGCAGACAGGAAGCAATGTGTGATGGCTATTTGTAACAGCTAGCTTCTGACATTTATTGTGTACCTCTTGTATCATTAGAGTCTTTGCAAGCCCAGGTGATTGACAGATACAAGAGATATACAATAGATACCTGGAGGAAGGAGTTTTATATACAGCCATCAGATATTGCTTCCTGTCTGTGATACTAATTAGAGGGTTTAGAAATCCTGTAGTTAAGGCACCAATTGTAATGCTGTATTTTAAATGAACAGCTTTGTTCTAACAGTAATTCGTCACTCATCTAACTCTGAAAGTGTAATCAAATTAATGTGTGGATTTTTTTTTTTTTTAATGTCACCTTTAACATTTGAGGTCAGGCTTATGTGTGGTTGTTCACATTCACACAATTTTCTGCTCTCTCTCCTTCAACTTGGTGTCTGCGGACTCCAGACGGTGGAGCTGAGTGACTGTGAGAAGACCCAAGCTCTGGCCCTACGGGTCTTGCTGTCTCTCTCCAAGTTTAACCAGCATCGCATCCACGAAATGGACTGTTACCATGGTTACTCTATGATCCACCAGGTCCTCATCAAGTCCAAATGCATCGTGGGATATCATATGCTGAAAGTGAGTCACACCTCAAACTCCTCAGTGCCCTCTGTTTGAATGACCCCCGCTGCTCTCTGCAGTAAAACATGTTCACCGGCGCTGGCTTTCACCTTTAATCTGATCCAGCCCTTCATGCTGGTGCCTCTCTCAGCTGCTGTGTGATGACCCTGCTATTACTTGACCCTCTGGATGTGTCTGAAATTGAGCTGTGTAATGACTGAATGCTGAAATGGACTCTGTACTCTGTGTGACTTGATGAAACACTGAGCTCACGCAGTCACACAGCACCTCTGATTGCCTTTTGTTCCTTTAGACTTCCACACACTGTAATGAACAGCATGGAATAGGCTTATTAGTGTATTAACCACTCCTAACCATTGCAGTGTTTCAGTTGCTACAAAGATTTTCAATTGTGCATGCAGCAAGGCTCAGGATGTGGGGTGGTGATCGGAGGGCCAGGTCTAGTCATTAGAGGGTTGCTAGTTTGATCCCCGCTTCCTCCAAAGTGAAATTGAGTTCATGGACTATTTGAAATTCACAGAAAATTTCAGGGTCATATAACTCTTTTAAGCCCAGTTAATTGGACCTCATATTAGAAATCTGTGTGTGACACCTCGAGCTTCTAATAACACAGTTGTCCCAACTACTGCAGGGTTTATGATCATGGCACAGAAGATGGACAAAACTGATCCGCCGGGAGTAAATGGTTTGATTGAGTGATGAGGGCTCTCCGGCTCACCCTCAGTCGATATCTCTCTCTAATGAACTTTAACCAGCCAGGTTATTCAAACAAGATGGTATTTCCTCAAATAGGGTTCAAATGTCAGCGCTTGAAATGAATGGATGTGTCATAATAAATACAAACTCTTGAGGGAAAATATGCTGGATAAAAACAACAACGCATTTGGTCTTTGCAGATTGAACTTTGTCTAGAACTTGGAAGTGAGATCTGATCACAAGTGGTCACTTCAGACAGTTTTGAAGCCAAGTGTGAACTCGGGTAGTTAGAGCTGTCTACTTGGACCACTCAGGATGCATGTTCACTTACCACTGCTGTGTCTGTCCAGACTCTGCTGGATGGGTGCTGCAGTGGACCCATCCTGATCCTGGCAGATGACGGTCAGTTCCGCTTGGACACCGAGTCCATCGCAGTGGTGCAGGATATCAGGCTTCTCTCAGACATCCTGTTGGACTGGAAGATCTGGGCCAAGGCAGAGGTAAATAGCCATTTAAGTGGATTTTTGTTTTTTAGATCTGATTGTAAAATTCAAATAAAACAGTGGGGAGCAGAGGATGATGATGTGTTTCCTTTTCTCTCATGTTTCTATCAGTGTGGCGTGTGGGAAACACTGCTCGCTGCTTTAGAGATCCTCATCAGGGTGCACCACCCTCACCAGGTATTCAACATCCGTCAGTTTCTCAAGGCTGAAATCGTGCATCGCTTCCTGCTCACCTGTCAGGTGCTACAGGTACGTCGCTGTCATGGGAGTTTGTCGACAACATGCTTGTTCTCCAACTTACAGCTTTCTATTTGTCTTTAGGAACATCGAGACGAGCATCTGACCGCCATCCCACAGGACGTCTGTTTGTCTTTTGTAAAAATAATCCAGGAAGTATTAGGTTCGCCTCCGGACCTGGACCTGCTCAAATTAATCTATAACTTCCTGCTGGCAGTTCACCCGCCCACCAACACCTACGTCTGCCACACTCCATCAAGTTTCTACTTCTCGCTACACATAGGTGAGAAAACTCTGCAGTTGAAAGCAGCACGTCCGTATCAAAGTCCCATTAAATTAATGCACTGGGTTCTTTTGATGTCCCCGTTTGTCAGATGGGAAGCTGTACCACGAGAAGGTGCAGTCCATTATGTACCTGCGGCACTCAAACAGTGGAGGGAAGTCTGCCAGTAGTTCTGTGGTGTCACTCTCCCCCACCAGCTTCACTGAAGTTCCCCATGAAGGTACAGCTATTTCAAATATATTGCACTGACATTAAAGCCCTCACAGTCACTCACATCCAACGCTGCGAAGATGAGAGGAGCTGTCAGAGACTGCAGCCCCTGCCAACATTGAAAAATCCCCCTAACCTTAAGAACTAGATGGGAAAATACACTGCACGGACTGAGTTTATTCATATGATAAAGGTAATTTCACTACATTTACATCTCTAGGGCCTCTCTACCTTTTTCCTAGAGCAGTAAGACTAACAAGGTCTTCCATCATTTGATGTTTATTAATCCTCACTTTTGTATCAATTTTACATTTGTCTAATTTTAAACTGCTTCTTTAATGGAGATGTAGTTTCATCAGTGGAGAAAGTGAAGTCTTTATTACAATTTTTGAATTGTTGAGATGAAGAACAACTATGTTATTTGATGCCAAATTCTGGACTTGAATATTGTCTGTAGGGCTGTATAAGTTCAAAAAGACCTACCCTGTGTTCTCCCCCAGCCAGTATCCCCCCGTTTAGTGAAAGTTGACCTGGAACATCAGAGTTGATCACTCCAGTTACAAAGAGAAGTACATCAGCACATTGATGAAGTCTCAGACGTTCTCCATACCAGTTGATACACATAGAAACCTTGTAGTAACACACAGATAGAAGAACTGTTCTGTGTGTCTGTCACAGCTCAGTCAATGGTCCCTTCAAGAGTTGATCATTGTGTTCCAGGCCAGCTCCACGCTCCTTCCCCTGAACATGGATGTGATGATCAGTCCTTACGCCCACCAAGCCTGGCACCGTCTCCATATACTTCACCCTTACTGACACCCCGCCTTGGACATGGTGGCTCAAGTGAGGCGGGTGGAGGTGACGGGGTCTCCCTTGCCACCCAGCAGGTTCTGGGTAGTACAGAAACGCTCAAGAAAGGAGGAGAGGAACTGCTCCTGAGCAGCTGCGAGTCAGCCAAGACGATCTGTGACTCGAAAGAAATAGGTGATGGAGGAGCTCCACGCACTCCATCCATCAGTGTGGAGGAGGAGCGAGACGAGGCGACAGAGGTGGACAGCCTGGCGGAGGGTAGCGTGGGAGTGGTCGAGTCTGAGGACAGGTTCGACTGGGCCAGTGATGAGGCACCACGACGCCCCGACAGCCTGAAAGGTATCCAGTCCTTCCAGAGGAGCCACAGTAACCTGGCCAGTCTGGGCCTGGCCTTCCCAGCACCAAACGGTTCATTGGCTATCGGACGCTGGCCCAGCACAGCTGACCGCAGCTCCATGCCTGAAGACTGGGAAAGCTACACCTACTCTCCAGGCTACGACAGGGCACACAGCAAGACTGAGTCCAATGACAGGTACACAGTCTGACTACAAGGCTCTCTGTTACTCTGTTGGAAGAAAAGTACCAGCTGTGGCCAGCACGACCCCGTTTGTGCACATGGCATGGTGTTTACACATTCTTCAGCTTTCTTTGCTCTTGAATGTGTGCTAGTGGCCGCAGCCGCTGTGGAGATGTTTATAGTTTACATTTTTCTGCTATTGGAGTGGTACTTTTTGGCCCTTCTCCATAGCTGTTTTTATGTGTTGTTGAACATTTGCGTTTGACTGAATTGAGTTTTGTCCTCTTTTTCTGATTAATTCTAGTCGAGGGATTTGCATATTGCATTACATTACATCATTTTTCCAAAGCCACTTACAAGAGTACATTTTGCAAACTGTATTGAACCAGTCATGCATTACATTCTTCATCAGCTAAGACTTTCAAAAGGAATATGGATCATTTGTTTTAAGTGTAGGAAGAAGATGTAACCTGAAGTCAGGTTTTTAGTCTACATTAAAAATGAGGCAGTGACTGAAGGGGCCACTATTGTGGCACCAGGGAAAAGGAACATTAAGACAGGATAAAGCCGCTTTTGAACCCACAAAGCACTGGAGGAGAGCCTGCAGGGGTGGAGAACATGTGACAAGGTTTGGATCATAGATTGCAGGTAGGGTGGAGCAGTCGGCCGTCAAGCACTGGGGTCTTGAATTGGATATGTGCAGAGATGGAGACGACTGGACGAAGGAAATGAACTGAGTGGCAGCAGTGTTCTGAATACGCTGTAAACAATTAACGGCAGAGGAATGTAGGAGAGCAGTTGGGTTGGGCCGCTTCTGTTTGAGAGAGGCTGAGGCCAACAATGTAATGAAATATGTTGTGTTGGGGAGCGTCTGAATTTTGGACAGTATTGAAGCTCATTCTGTCAGGATATCCAGAATTGCTCAGACTCTGTAGCAGTTTGATACAGGCCTTGCTTTGCCAATAATGTGTGCTGCCGTTCATTAAGAGATTATCTACTTTTGTTCGTCTCCATGTTCAGAACAGTGCAGTAAGTGTTCCAGGAATCAAATAGTGGTTCAAGTGTCTATTCTGTTTTGGTTTCTGTCTGCTCGGGTCTGTGTAGGTTCGATTAATGAGAACAGATCCTTTTAATTAAGTGCATTAGGTCGTTCTTGTTCTAGTTTTATAAGCCTGGTGGAAAAAAAAATGTTAACCTCGCTTAGCAAAACAAATTTCTCAAAGCACTTGCTGCATGCAGCATTATTTTTACATGTCAGCATTTCATTTGGCAAATATTCAAGTGCCATGACACTAAAAAACTAATGGACTTCTTAGTACTAGTAGAGTTGATGCTAAAAGCTGTTTGAGTGTAATTACAGTGGACCTAAAGGAACCCAAATTTTGATGCTGGTAAAGTGTGCGCCATGTGTCTCAGGTCCTGTACGGAGGACTGCCTGGTGCTCATCTGCTGCGGACTCTATGACCTCCTGAGGGGCGTCCTGCTACTGTTGCCTGACCTCATGCTGGAGGAGGTGATGGACAAGCTGATCCAGCCAGAGGCTCTCATCGTCCTGGTCAACCACTCGTCCCCCCTCATCCAGCAAGGCGTCATGAAGGTCGGTATTTATCCATTCAGTAATATGTGCCTCAGTCTAATGTCCCTTGTACAGTAAGACAACAGGGTGGATGTCAGAGGTAAAGAGAGTGTAGCAGACACTGTGAACACAGGATGAACAGCCATGAACCTCAAACGTGTATATTTTTCCCAGGAAAACCAATCAAAAGCCCCAAATCAATCATGCAGGAGTGTCATCTTCCTAAGCTCTGCACCTGTTACTCAAACCATTGGAATTAGTTATATAGATCTTATATGTATATATATCTTATATCAGGCTTTGAGTTGTGAAATGGAATTTCGCCTTGGGCTCGATCCCTTGGTGACAAATAAAGGCGTCTACAGCTATAATTCTACTGTCTGCCTCTCTTGTGTGTCTGTACTGCTCTGAGTGAACAGACATTCTAATGTTGTGCTACTCCCTCCCAGCTACTGGATGCCTACTTCAGCAGGGCCCACAAGGAGCAGAAGGAGAAATTCCTGAAGAACCACGGCTTCTCTCTGCTGGCCAACCAGCTGTACATCCACCAGGGCAGCCAGGGGCTCCTGGAGTGTTTCCTGGAGATGCTGTTTGGACGGCCAGTGGGCCTGGAGGAAGAGTGAGTCCAAGAATAATAAATCTATATAGAGCATGTCAAGGCTTTGCCTGTTTTTGTAGTATTTCCTAATTTCAGAATGGATCTATGATTACCAAGCTGAGGCACATGCATCTAGGGGATACGCCAAAAAGTCTTTGTCGTATCAAAACCAATGTTTTAGGTTTTTCTCTTCTGCGTTTTGCAAAGACTGGCTCCTCTCTCTTGTCTGACAGAGCTAGCATCAATGTTATCAGTGTTAGTCAAGCCACTAGTGGAGCTAGCACCATCCGAGGAGAAGGAGGGGGTGCATCAAGAGGTTGAATGTTTCATAGGGTACAGGAGTTAAAGTGCTGTAACCACTGGGATAGATAATAAATACAATACACGTGTGTTTTTGTTTTTCTCTCTAGTCTGGATCTAGAGGAAATGGAAACGATCTCCGCCTTCACAAAGCGATGTATCATCCCAGTGCTGGGTCTGATTGAGAACTCCTTGTATGAGAACTCCTTGGTTCATAACATCCTGTGCATGCTGCTGCAGCTCCTCAACGCCTGCCCCAAGCTGTCAGACATTCTGTTAGACCACGGGCTGCTCTATGTGCTGTTTAATACCCTTTCCACCCTCAATGGCATGGAGAATGGGTAAGACTGCCAGAACTGAGGATGATTCACTGAAACGCCTCCATAAGTTTTGTGGACAATCTCTGAGCCATGAATTAAACTTTTAAATCCTCTCGCTGTTTATTGATCTTGCATATACAAGTAGTGGAATCAGTTCCTGCATCTCATATGTTTTCCTCTCTCTTCAGTATTCCCCTGAATGACTACAAACTCCTGGTGTGTGACATCCAGCAGCTGCTAGTGGCGGTGACTATCCACTCCTGCAGCTCATCAGGGTCCCAGTACTTTCGCATCATTGAAGACCTCATTACATTGTTGGGTTTCATGCAGACCAGCAAGATGCGCCGTACGCAGGGTGAGGGTTGGCGTCCTGAAATTCAATAAAATACATCAATGTTGTCATCTGCTACACTTCACTGTGCTGCATCACATCAAGCTGTCGAGCTCTGCTGCAGAAAGAAACGGGGCGTCATTATCTGCGAGGGGAAAGTCATTTTTCCAGAATGGGTTTCTCTCATTTTTCACGTTTGCTCCCTGAAATATGTCTCCTCCATCTCTCCCTCATTATCACTCGTTTCTTTAATCTGATGTAATCGTTCTGTGATTAGAGACACAACAAAAGCACAGTGGCCCTGAACATGGTGCCCTTCATGTTTAGTTGTTTGTCATTTAACTGATTATATTTGGATCCATTATTGCACTCATTGGCAGTCATCCATGTTCTAGCATAATAGCATTCTTCTTTTTTTCCTAGAGATGGCAGTGGCTTTGCAGTTCCGTGTCCTTCAGTCAGCTATCGAGTTTATAAAGACAACGGCCAATCAAGAACCGCAGAAGCTGAGCAGCTCTGTTAATGCACCAAGCTCCCCGCATCACGCCATCTATCAGAAACGCAAGAGCATCGCAGGTGAGTGTTTGACGGCTGTGTTCCTGCTGCTCGTTGAGGTGTTTTCACACATCTCACCTGCCTGCTCATTGATCCTGTCCTTGTCCTGATCTGAAGGTTCCATTGCCATGAAAGACTCCATTATCCCCCGCATCCCCAGGCAGCACTACTGCTCTTATGGCCAGATCCCCCTGTCACCTCCCTTCAGCTTCCTATCCCAGGACTCCCCCCTCCCCTCCCCCTCCGGAGCACCTTCCTACATGCTCCACTGTGATGCAGGTAGCTGGGACTCTGGTCCAGAGCAGAGAACATCCTCCCTCTCACGGGACGTGTTTCTCAGTGTTGGCGTGAACTCACCCCTTTCCCCCACAACTCACTCGTAATTCGCCCAGTACCTTCGTGAGCTACTGGTGCCTTTTGTGTTGCGTGTTTTCAAATGAATGCTTAACTAAATCGGTGTTAAGCATTTCTGCACAGATGGTATTTTGATCAGTGAATCTTTGTAATCTTCCGTGTGCTCAATGATTTATGAGACATTTGCATACCCTCCCTCTGAACTTGAAAAGGAAATAAAGTGTGTATGTGTGTATGTACAAATGGTGTACCATCATGAGCACAAACCCGTGTTGTGCTTGTAGGCCGGCGCCGTTTTTCTCTGGCCCAGACTGACTCTCTTCTGATGCGGATGCGCTCCGTTGCCAGTGATGAGCTCAACCAGATGATGCAGAGGAGGATGAGCCAGGAAAACCCCATTCGTGCTAGTGAGACAGAGTTTGTCCAGCGGCTGCAGAGGCTCGTGGTTCTCGCTGTCAACAGACTCATTTACCACGGTGACATTTGACGGGCAAAGGAAATCAACTTTTTCTTCACATTAACAGACAGTGTGTCTAAACTTTATTCTGTATCTCTTGTTTCAGATGTGAGTCAAGACTTATTTGACCTGCTGAATATTCCCGACTCCCCAGACCAGCAGCCTTTCCTACCAGAGCCAGGTGAACAAACACAAGAAGAGGGCAGCTCGGCCTCTGTGCCGCACTCGCCCACTCCCTTCACCCTGCCTCCTGCTAGCAAGAAGAGCCTCCAGAAAGACATCCTCAGTCTCATGATGGACGGGATAAAAATCAGCCTGGTACGAGCAGATTTTAAGATGTAAGAACTCATTTTGATTGTTTTATCACCTGACCTTTTTCCATCATTGTGGATTCACAGGGCAGTACAGGTCGAGTAGGAGCCCCACATCAGCAGTGGCGACGGATCTTATGGTCGTGTCGGGACACATTTCGGATTCAAATCGGTCGCCTGCTGGTGCATACACTGAGCCCTGCACGTCCCCTGTCTGACAGGAAGGAGGCGCTGGAGTTTGTTTTTGATCCTAGACATTTGGACATCCTCAAGGAGAGTCTCAGTCCAGGTCTGGAGGTGAGTGCAAAACAAATTAACCGTCTGTTTGTCATCTTACCGTCCAATACCTTTGTTGACGACTAATTGGTAGTCTCTGGAGATTTATCTCTCTCTGCATCCTCCCCTCTCTGACTTTACCGAATGTCAAACACTTGCATAAACCTTGTTTCCAGTCCGTGGCTAATTTGAATTCATAAAAGATTTTAATCTGTGTTCTCTTCTACTCTGTCTTGTTCAGCATGGGCCCAAGTTGTCGCTGTACCTGTATGAGATGTTCCATGACCACAAGGATAGCCTCACCAAAGACGAGCAAAATGCTGTGGGTGTGTTCATGACCTCACTGAAGCTCTGTGGCCATCGCTGCATCCCGCCCAATGTTCCACACAAACAAGATCTCCTCAAGGCCATGAAAGAGGCAAGCACTCATTTATCCATCATTTAAACCTTATTTGGCAGTTGAGCAGGGTGAAATAAAGTTATCTTCCTCGTTAGCTCGAAAATACAGATGATGAATGTTAAGAACACTCTTTTCAGGAAAAATTCAAGTATGAAGCAGAAGAAAAAACAAGCAAATTAGCGTGGGAAAAGAAAATGGCCAACACCCAGAGGAGGTGAGTGTAATTTCCTTCTGATTGGAAACTGGAGCACATTACAACAAAATATTCCGTTGTTAAGTATTGACTGTATTATTCTGCCCCTGCAGTCTCATCCAAAGGCTGGATGGAAAGTCCAAAGACATTTCTAAGATTGCAGCTGATATCACTCAGAATGTGTCTCTGAGGCAAGGCATGGAGAGGAAGAAAGTCATCCAGCACATCAGAGGCCTCTACAAGACTGACCTCAGCGCCAGCCGCCACTGGCAGGAGCTGGTGCAGCAGCTCACTCATGACCGGTGGGCACAGAATCCTGTCTCATAAATATCACAGGAACAAAGTAGAATCATGAATCTGATTCTGTGGTAATTGTCCTTTTCAGTTTCATTGTCTTTTATATATTTATTTATATATATATATATATATATATATATATATATATATATATATATATATAAATAAAATAAAATATGCTGGTTGAGTAGATTAAAAGGTTATCTCAGACTTGATGGCTCACTGACAGAGCACTTGGACAGAGGAATGTTTAGTTTGTAACAAATACAGATCTGGCAAAGTGTATCATCTTCATGACGTTCCATATCGAGAGCAGCTTGATTGAGTAGACACCTTAGATGAGCCACCACGAATGGGACGAGGACAGAGAAACAGTGACGCATGCAGCAGCAGCAGCAGTGTCGCACGTACTGTACAAGTGTAAACAGCTAAAGCTAATTTACGACACCAAAAGCGAAAAGTAATGACGGAGAAGATCCTGATTATGGCCGTCAAACCAGTCGGTAAGGTCCTCCTTGTTTTCCCTCCATATTTCTTTATGATAATTCAATTTGTAAAATGTCAAAATAACAATCATGTTTTTCTACCTACAAAATGACTTAAATGATCTTAACCTCCTCCTCCCTACAGACCAGAAATGTAATTGCACTCAGAAATTAATTCCCAAGTCAGATTAGTTTTCACTCAAGCTTTAAAAAATGACTGCATGTGGTTTTCCACTGCAGGAACTGTTCTGGGGGAAGACTGATGTACCGACTTTGGGACATGGACCTCTTAGCATTCCTGACAAACTTCCAGGCTGGGTTTCATGCCGATTGGTCCAGACCGCATTCACAAGTTGATAACAATAATTTTTCTGTCTCATTATACCAACCTGAAAGCTTGTTGTCTTCAGTTTGACCCCCGGCCCTGCAGGGAGGTTTCCTCTGTTTGTTCTGTATGAGTAGACTCGTTTCTAGTGTGCTTTAATGTTCTGTTCCAGGGCGGTTTGGTATGACCAGACCTCCTACCCAACGTCCTGGCAGCTGGACCCCACTGAAGGGCCAAACCGTGAGCGACGAAGGCTACAAAGATGCTACCTCACCATCCCCAATAAATACCTGCTCAAAGACAGACGAAAGCCTGAAGGTGAGAATCTCATTTCACTTTTCTAATTCTGCCTACTTCTTTGATCGTCAGTGACCTCGATGTGATCTGCTTGCCTCGTTCAGACACAGTGAAGCCACCGCTGTCGTTCCTGTTTGAGGATAAGACTCATTCGTCGTTCTCCTCCACTGTTAAAGACAAAGCCACTAGCGAGCCCATCAGGTATATCCCCCTTTCTCTGTGTTTTTGCCCGTAAGCCTTTAATAAACTGCGTAACCCTCTGAAGACGATCTGAAGAAGATGCATAAATGTCTAATTGACCCTGTGCATTGCGACATGATTTATTCAAATGTTGTGTTTCTTATATGTTTCAGGTTCACTAGGCGGTGCGTCAGCGTCGCCCCCTCCAGAGAGACGGCAGGGGAGCTACTGCTGGGTAAGATGCCAGCAGCCACTCACAGCTGCTCCATGCATAATGTACTCAGCCGGTTACAAGGCACCAAGAGCAGTGTTTGTTTGTCTTGCTCTCACTACACCAAATCTCACTCACCCTGTGTTGTCTGACAGGAAAGTCTGGGATGTATTTTGTTGAGGACAACGCTGCCGACGCTCATGACAGTCAGGTAAAGCTGGGGGACTGTGATTCAGGAGGAAGGCAGTTGATTATGAGTCAGCCTAGCTACTCAGCACCGAGTCTGTTTGTGTTTGCAGAGCCTTCATGGGGAGACGGAGGCACCTTCTTTCTCCTGGACGTACGAGGAGATCAAGGAAGTACACAAGCGATGGTGGCAGCTCAGAGACAACGCTGTGGAGATATTCCTGACCAACGGCAGAACCCTGCTGTTGGCCTTTGACAACACCAAGGTAAGGAAGACAGAGGCAGTGATGAGTCTGGGAGGTCGTCTTAGCAGCTAATAAATGCTGACTTAATGCTGACATTGCTGCTGAAGGGCAGAAAACACACACCAGCCTCTTTCATCTCATCATGACATCATGGGCCTTATTTAATAGATCTATGGCGCCAGGCATTTGCTGGATGGCACTATGTGTGCGCCGTGCGTTTGGGGTGTGGCCAGCTTCTAGTGGCCCAATGACATGTAACAGTTAGAGATTGATGCCTTCGAGGCGGTTTGGTCTGTTGTTGTCCACAGATCATGTGATGCCCTCAAAGTAGTTGTGTATTCGTGCTGTGTTTCTACAAACTGCTCAGAGAAACAACTTTATCTTTCACGTGAAACCAATTTAGGAGTTCAAGTCTTTCTCCATCTTCTGTTGTGAATCCAGTGCTGATCACTTTGCTCTGTGTTTTTTTTTTTGGGGGGGGGGGCTGTTTTTTTCTTTCTTATGTAAAGTTTCGTGATGACGTCTACCACAACATCCTGACCTCCGACCTTCCCAACCTGCTGGAGCACGGCAACATCACAGCGCTCACACAGCTGTGGGGCTCGGGTCAGATCTCTAACTTTGAGTACCTCACGCACCTCAACAAGCACGCTGGACGCTCCTTCAACGACCTCATGCAGTACCCGGTGTTCCCCTTCATCCTGCGAGACTACACAAGTGAGACCCTGGACCTGCAAGACCCCAACATCTACAGGTCAGAGCTGGACAGCATCTCTGTTACACTCTAGAGTTTTATCAGACAAAGGAAGCAAGTGTCATTGGAAAGTGTCATTATACAGTGTTGTTTTTTTTGTTGTTGTTTAAAGAGCTGTTTCAAGATTCTACTATGAATAATAATCTCTGTCCATTATGGGTTTTCCATACAAAAAAGTTACATTTACTTACACGAAACCTCCAAGTGACATCTCCCTCTCCCTCGTTATGAATTCCAAATCTATGAATATGTAAATATTATTCATGTAAAAGTTTTAGCCTCTGGTCACAGGATGGGATGTGTGAGTCTGTTCTGTGGGTTTGTGCACTGGAGGTCTGCATTTCCACATCCCAGCTGTAGTGGGTAACATTTCTCTCCTCCTCCTGGAATTGAGCGCCATCACAACGAAGTGTGGGATGTGGTGGATTTCCTGTCAGGCAGTATAAACATGATTCTTGTTGCTGGGACAGAGTTTTTGTTGGTGATTTTTTTGTGGGGGGGGGGGGATAAACAAGGTCACAACAGTTGCCAATCTTCAAAAATGGTTTCCTGCTTAGCAAACATTACACACTTAGAGCCCAGAAGGTCCTTTGGCTTGTGTTACAAAAACATTTTCCCAGTAACAAGATACAAGTCCATTATACAGGAAGAGTAAATGTAATCAATACTCTGCTGCTCCTTATGTTTTAAAAACAGCAGCCTCTCTCCGCTCTGCTCCTTGTCTCCTCTTAGCGTTCTCAAACGAGGGAAAGCTTCACTGCTTGCTGTCACCGCGCAGACGTTTTAATTTTCCAGGAGTAGCCGATCCAGAAACATCCTCTTTGATTTCGTACCTTTTCCTTGCATTCTCCCAACAGCACACAGGAGCTGCTGCTGCCCCCTTCAGCTGTGGCCAAACATAGTTTGGGGATGTAAAACACATCAAGACTAGCAGGGGAAGACACACAATTTAAAACTCCACTTACTGTAAAATGCAGAGATTTACCTGACCTTAACACCCTTCGTGAGAACTCGAATATTGAGGGCTTGAACGTTCATTTATAAGTAAAAGTTATTGACTATCGCCTTAAGTGTAAGTTTAAAACTGCACCACGATTGGCTCAACATATGTTGCGATGTCACAGAATCTACTTCTTCTACCTATGAGGGAAAACAGCCTTCCGGTGTCCAACTCTGCACGTAAAGTACATCATTCCGAGGACTTGTGACTGGCAAATCGTTTATGAACGGGGAAGTATGGTCATCAGTGGACTCACTGCTCCACTTTCATCTGGTTGTCATGCAGGAATCTGAACAAACCCATCGCTGTCCAGTCCAAAGAGAAGGAAGATCGATACGTGAATAATTACAAGGTAAGACCTTTCATATGGTCTTCTCGTGTTACGGGAGGTTTTTGGAGTTGTTTCCGTCGTTGTACTTGGATGTGCATTTGAGTTTTTGGTAGAATTGTAAAATTAAAAAAATATTTTTCTGAATTGTCCAAAAAAAGTTTTTATGCTTGCTTTGAGGTTGAATACTGTTTTTTACTGTTTTCATCAGATAGGTGGCTTTTTTCTTCTACTGTGTTTGTAACAGTCACAGCTGTGCCCAGTGTTGCCGATACCGCCACCTGCTGGTGTTATTATATAGTTTTTACAGCTTTTGCGCTTAAAATTCACATGAAACGTGAATGGGTGTGTGTGTTTCCTGCCCAGTACCTGGAGGAGGAGTACAAGAAAGGCATCCGAGAGGACGACCCCATGCCCCCCGTCCAGCCTTACCACTACGGCTCACACTACTCCAACAGCGGCACTGTGCTTCACTTCCTGGTGCGAATGCCTCCTTTCACCAAGATGTTCCTCGCCTACCAGGGTGAGTCACCCAAAGACCTCAAGGAGCAAAATTAAAAAAAAAAAAAAGCCTTTCGGTCCATTTATCAGGGAAGAGAATCGAGTTGAACTGTGTTTTATGGTGTATAATATTTGATTTAGTCCATAAATGTTGATTGACAGACTCTGTAACAGCAGATAATTATCATACATCGAAAGCTTTTAGCAGAACCGAGTGCTGCCTGTCTACGTGTCACTGATGTCTCAGTGGTGAAGCTTTTAGTGCCATTGGCGTGAACATCTGGGTCTTACATTCGACCGTGCTGCGTCACAAGTGTTCGCCATGAAAGGCCAATTTGCCTTTTATACTTTTTTTCCTCTCCCTTGCCCTTGTATCTCCTCCCCTCTTTTAATCATTCGTCCATTCATCTGTCTCTCCTCTAATCCTCCAAGGCATCTTTTTATGTGATTGTAAATGTATTCAACAAGCGTGGTGTCTAAGGTCATGAAAAGGGATCTTTTCAATCAGTGAGTTGAATTTGTAATTAGTTTGTCTTTGGTCTCAATCAGACCAGAGCTTTGATATTCCGGACCGGACGTTTCACTCCATGAATACCACGTGGCGCCTGTCCTCCTACGAGTCCATGACTGATGTAAAAGAGCTCATCCCAGAGTTTTTCTACCTCCCAGAGTTCCTGGTCAACAGAGAGGGTGATTATTCTTTGTACTCTCTAATACTGATAATAACCTTTACTGCTCACACCTGCATGCATTTCTCACTAAAAATAAACCTCTTCTTCTTCTTCTTGAACAGGTTTTGATTTCGGGGTTCGTCAGAATGGTGAGAGGGTGAATCATGTGAACTTGCCCCCCTGGGCCCGTAACGACCCACGTCTGTTCATCCTGATCCACCGCCAAGCGCTGGAGTCGGACCAGGTGTCTCAGACTCTGTGTCAGTGGATCGACCTCGTGTTTGGGCTCAAGCAGAAAGGCAAAGCTGCTGTCCAGGCCATCAACGTCTTCCACCCAGCAGTCAGTATCCATCGCTTTAAGCACGTCGGCTTGAATTCATCGTGAGAATCTTGAAGCTGCTGTTTCTCATGTTGGTCTCATATCAACCTCTGCAGACCTATTTCGGCATGGACGTCTCAGCTGTAGAAGACCCAGTGCAGCGAAGGGCTCTGGAGACCATGATCAAGACCTATGGACAGACGCCCAGGCAGCTGTTCAGTGGCTCTCACATCAGCAGAGCTGGTCCAAAGCTCATGATGGAAGGAGAGCTGCCGGCTGCCATGGGGCGCTTGGTTCATCTCGCCTTCAGAGAAACCAGAGAACAGGCCAAGGAAATCATCTGCCCGGTAACTTCTCACTGCCTGGACGTCTTCACTGAGTGACACTAAATGATCTGTGTCTCACCTGAAAGTTTCCTCTCCCACCTGCAGAGTCCCCTACCGTGGATCAAAGGTCTGAAGTGGGGTGAGTACGTGGGCTCGCCCAGCGCTCCAGACCC
This sequence comes from Aulostomus chinensis, assembly GCF_037954235.1. Lineage (NCBI taxonomy): Eukaryota > Metazoa > Chordata > Actinopteri > Syngnathiformes > Aulostomidae > Aulostomus > Aulostomus chinensis. The sequence goes on along the minus strand of NC_141335.1, from coordinate 22,524,815 downwards.
GGTGGTGTGCTTCAGCCAGCCTCACGGGGAGCGGTTCGGATCACTGCTGGCTCTGCCAACACGGGCCATCTGTGGGCTCTCCCGCAAGTTCTGCCTCATGATGATTTACAGCAAGGAGCAAGGTAGAACCCCCCCCCCCCCTTAGACACTTGCCAGGCATCGGGCTCACACCGTTAATATGACATTCTTTACTTTAGGCGTGCGAAGTATGCACAGCACAGACATCCAGTGGTCCGCCATCTTGAGCTGGGGCTACGCAGACAACATCTTGAGGTTGAAGAGCAAGCAGAGCGAACCGCCCATCAACTTCATTCAGTGTTCGCAGCTGCACCAGGTGAAGTAACGACTGGATTCTGACCATCCACCAATGATCTGTCAGGTTTCCTCTGTCCAACTGTCTCTGTGTCTCTCCCAGGTGACCAGCTGTGCCTGGGTGCCCGATGGCTGCCAGCTATTTACGGGTAGCAAGTGTGGAGTCATCACCGCCTACAGCAACCGCTTCACCAGCACCACGGTGGGTTTCCATGGCAACGTCCCCCTCTAACCTTCCGCCTCCACATCAACACCCCCCCCACTCCACTTTTCAGAGCCTCACCGTGCTCAGCCTCATTAGTCACATCACAGTTGCCCTTGAAACACATTTGCAGCGCACCTACAAGTGGGATTAGGGGTCTGGGAGTTCAGTCAGCAGAGAGGCTTTCAGACATCCGTCAGCCCCCACCAGGAGGCAAGCAGGTTTCCTCTCTCTGTCTCTGAGGGCCTCTCACGAGCAAGAAACCTCATCCGTATTAACGTGATTTAGTTGCACCCCGCTTGTATTCAGATGTGTTCATATAAAGGCGTGTCTGTCTGTAGCCCTCAGAGATGGAGGTGGAATCTCAGGTTCACCTGTACGGACACACAGCAGAAGTCACCAGCCTGTTTGTCTGCAAACCCTACAGCATCCTCATCAGCGTCAGCCAGGACGGCACCTGCATCCTCTGGGACCTCAACAGGTCAGCTCCTCTAACCCTGGGTGGGTCTTTTGGATGAAATCAAACGTCAAATGATCTTTTCTTTTTTTTTTCCCTGTGTGCTTCAGGCTCTGTTACGTTCAAAGTCTCACAGGCCACAAAAGCCCAGTGACGGCAGTTTCTGCCAGCGAGACCACAGGTGACATCGCCACAGTCTGTGACTCTGGTGAGTGGCGCCCTCTGGGCCTTGTGGCTCTGACCACAATATTTTCTGATTGAATGAATGAATGAATGGATGAATGGATTGATAATTGTTCCAGTGCCAGGTGTTCGAATTAAATGTGGTCAAAGTTGAATCTGAGATATTCAAGCTTGAGACCTCTCTGAACATTTGCCCTTCAATGGTTTTTACAGCCCGATGCGACCATCCGTATCTGAGGAGCTTTAGAGTTGAGCCCCGCAGCTACGTTTGGATCCCCTCCTATCTGAAATGACTCTGGCTAATTAGAGAGTCAGCGACCAGTCAGCAGCAAAACAGTAGCAGGAGACAACGGTGTCTCTGGAATCCACCAGCAGTAAACCCATAAAATAAAACTCACCGAGGAACAGGAGGAAGCGCCAGCAGAGGTTCTCAGCAGAAAAGATGTTTGCTACTCTCCTCCAACTGGATTTGACATACGATGGCGTTTGTCTTACTGATTTGCTGAAGTCGTTTGTCTGTCAAGGCGAGAACTCCGCCCTCTGATTGTCTCATTGTGGTTCTAGACAGGAGGGGATCCAGATGTAGCTGCAGAGCTCAACTCTTCAGCTGGCACCATCAGGATGGTCTCACTAAGATGTAGAAGTTCCGTATCTGTACGTCGGAGTTGTGTCAAAGAAAATGGGGGGCTATGATGTGAATTCCTGGATATTAAATGCTCAGTTCATCGTGGTTGCAGTAATGTTTGTCAAGTAGAAATCCGATCTGGAAAAGCCAATTATTTTGGGAAGAAAAGCATCCAGTGGAAAGAGCACTTGATGTCTTGACCTCTGCACATGCAGCATCATGATCGCTCAGCTACTCAGCGACACGCGGCCCGTTACGGTCCGGCCCAGCGTGTGGAACTGTCCTAGATCTCCTGTAACGTGACTCCTGATTTTTTTTGTACCCAGTGGGCGGAGGCAGCGACCTTCGTCTGTGGACGGTGAACGGTGACCTCATTGGCCACGTCCACTGCAGAGAGATCATTTGCTCCGTGGCGTTCTCCAACCAGCCAGAGGGCGTGTCTGTCAACGTCATCGCCGGTGGGCTGGAGAACGGCGTGGTCAGGTCAGCACCCCAACCTTTATTCCCTTTCTTTGTGAGTTCAAGCATTTCTTTTTAATCCCGATGCACTAAGTGACCCCCCCCCCCCCCCCATGTCCTTCAGGTTGTGGAGCACCTGGGACTTGAAACCAGTGCGAGAGATCACCTTCCCCAAGTCCAGCAAACCCATCATCAGGTAACGTGTTCTCTCTGTCTATTTGACTCCGTCGGCCATCTGATTGGTGTCGGTTCACTGACGGCCTTCTCCTCTCCGGTCTGCTTCAGCCTGACGTACTCGTGTGATGGCCACCACCTCTACACAGCCAACAGCGAGGGCACAGTGATGGCGTGGTGTCGGCGGGACCAACAGCGGATGAAGCTGCCCATGTTCTACTCGTTCCTAAGCAGCTACGCCGCCGGCTGACTGACAGTCCAGTCGCCTTCTCCTTCTCCTCCTTTCTCCACCCAGAGAGAGAAGAGTGTGTCAGCATGGCGTCAATCTCCCTGAGCCTCCCCACCCCTCAACTATGAATGAAAGCCATTCTCAGCTGACCCCCCCCCCCCCCCCCATCATGGCAATAGTATTCAATATAAACTGACGAGGAATGTTGGAGAAAGATTTGCTTGAAACCGACACTTTAGACTAAATGCATCTGACAGTGTGTTTGCTTCGTTGAGTTCTCGCCTGACGTTATTTTCCTGTCGTTCCTTGGTACGCTGCTATCGCCGCGCAAAGACGCCAAACCCAAAGTGCAAAAGACCACCCCCACCCCACCCCCCCAGCAGCGTGACACCTCCCAGATTGTTGCTGGAGCTCGGTGAGCTTGTCCTGCTGACACTGCAGTAGCTGGAAAAGAATTCCCCCCCACCCCACCCTCACCCCTCCCTTGCAGGTCCTCACGTCTGTCACCCTGAGACGTCCTGCTCTATGGGAGAGAGACACCACTCCGCTGGGCTGTCCGCTCCACTCACGGCTGAATCACGGCCTTGCATCCTTTTGTGTCCGAGCTCTGAGGCGGGGCGATGGATGAATTGCTCCTCATGTTGTTCTGTCCTACTTTTGCATGCTAGAATGATGCCTGACTGTGTGGATGTTGATTTCCCTACCGTGCGCCTCCTTGATGGAGACCCCTCCTGCTCTGGTGGAACTGTCCTTTATTCATTTATTTATTAGACTCCCGTCGTCTCGCCCCCTCCCCTCCGCTTCTGAGGAACCCCTCTGCTTCTTGTACACTGTACTGCAAAACAACTGACCAAACGTCTCCACCTTTGCGCAATGATCCAAGCAGCTATTCTTTACATTCCCACAGCTCACTGCACTTTTTACTTTGTCTGTTTTCATGTGTGAAGTGGTAGACAAAGCACTTTTGAAAAACAAAAACAAAAATAATGATTGGCCGAGCAGCCGATCCATGACGTTTTGATTTAGGAAGAGCCAATGATCTGTGGTCTAACCTGAGCTTTGACTTAATCCCCCAAATAAATCGGAACCCCCCCCCAAGCAATATCCCGCAGGTGACATGCAATAGGTTATTCCCATCGTGTTTCAGAGGTCTACCTCACCTGTGAAACGACTTGTTTTTGCCTTCGTGACGACTGCAGCGAGCCTTCTGTGATGAAACGACGTCTTACCGTTCACACGTGTTTACAAGAAAGGGAATATGTCTTATTAATGAAGATCTCTTGTTAAGATCCTCCAGTCATTCTTTTTGTGTCTCGATCGTCTCCTCCTCGCCTCCACTCGGCGTCCCGACGGACACGACGCGCCCGTGTTAGTTTACTGTGCTTACGTGTGTACATACATTTCCTGCTTGGAATTTATAAAGCTATACCTTTAAGAACATTTCTCTTGAACATGTGAGATTGTAATGTTTTTGTTTGTTTTTTTGAGAACATGACAATAAGCAGGAAGGACGATGTGTTACATGAAGGAAATATTTTTCTCTGGATAACTTAAGCTATGCATAAATTAAGTTTGTCGTTCGTAGGTTGTGTTGTTCTGACTGAACTGACCTCACTGGGCTGGCTGTGACTTCTGACGGGTCATGTTTTAGGTTTGGTTTTGTTTGTGTGTGTGTACATATGTGTGCGTGCGTGCGTGTTTGTATGTATGAACAAAGCGAGTGATGAGTATATTATAAATATATAAATATATATAAATATTTGAAGAACTATTATTCCACCTTGTCCTGGTCTCTGTTTCTCACTCTCAAGTGGGGTTGTGGGTTTTAATTCGCGGACGTGATGCTGCACAAACTCAGTAAAAAGAAAAATTCAGATTAGGGATGCAGAGAAAAACCAACCAAAACAGAATTAGAATTGAAGATGATATTGAAAAAAAAAAAAAAAATCCGAGTACTAAAGGTAGGTTTGACAAGTTAGAGGCCTTCGCTTCCGTGGCTGGGGTCATTAAACACACCGTGGTGTCTCTGCCTCTTCAGGGTTAGAAGCAGAGTTCCCTGAGAGCTGGAGGCCGGAGGAGCGCCAGCAGCCTTCCCGTTGCTTCTCTCTCTCCGGGATGCAAGATTCGTTGCTGATTCTTTTTTTTGCCAATATTTTATAAGTGATTTAGCTGATAGTTGATATTGTTGCTTGCTGTTTTTTTGTTTTGTTTTTTACATCCTGAAAAAAAAAAAGCAGTTTAAATCAGAAAAAGTCAAGTTTTTCTGTATCCAAACATTTGGTGAATGGACTCTATTTACCTTGGTGGCACCTGTCAACACACTGGGGGTGAGGAGCCACGCAGGGTGCCAACCTACTCATCAGGAGCAAGTAGGGCCTATCGCTCAAGGACACTTTGACCAGGTCACCAGAGATTGTGATCGAACCAGCAACCCTTGGGTTACTAGACAGCTAATCTACCTCGGAGCTATGCCACCCCAGAAACGACACCAACTCACGTATTTACGAAGTAGCACTTTATAAAAAGGTATATTAATAAAGTTTAGCTAATTCTAAGTTAACTCTTGGTTAACTAGTATGTCTCATTAACTAACGATGTTCTTGTTTAGCGGTCCAGCACCGATGGGTGGAGAAACATGAGCCAGGAGAAGAACTCTTACATCCCTCTGACAAAATGATTTTAATCGACACATTCATGAAATATTACTATTTGTTGAATAGTGTTCATAAACTGATTCGGAAGAAAAACAGTCTGGCTCATCAGACCAAAACGGTTTATGAAAAAGTGACCGATATCTTCCGATAGTATTGCACACCGTGAATTCAGGTGACTAACTGTCGGTGTGACGAGGCCCGTCGGTTGTGAAGAGGGGGCGGTGATGTCAAAGCTGAGGTGGAGATGAGAGGGGGGAAGCCTGTGCATCTGCTGCTGCTGCAATTAAGCAAACAAACCGCAGATTGACTACCAGGCATCAGCGGAAGCAGCGTTGGTGCGTTCAGGGCCGGTCTGCACGGTGGAAGAACGCACCGTCTACCGCCCGCCGCTGCAGCTCCCGCTCCATCCATCGACTGCTCCCTGCCCCCAAGCCTGAATCTGATCGTCATCCAGAGGTTTCCCCCCTCTGCTGCATGCGTAACATCTCTCCGAGTCCAGCCTCGGTGCTCGCCGAGACCTCCGCGCTCGGATCCTCCTTTCCCGGAATACGCACGACTCACTGAGGCGACGGCAGGATTTACCTCCGCGGGTTCAGTCCACACCGAAACGAGGCTGGGATTTCCTCTTATCATTTGATATTTGACAGATCCTCCTTGTGCGTGCGTGTGTGTGTGTGTGTGTGTGTGTGTATGTTTGTGTGAGTGAGTGTGTGTGTGCGCGCGACTGTGTGTGTGTGCATGCGCGCGCGTGTGTATATGTGTGTGTGTGTGTGTGTGCAGGGTGGAGTCAACCCGGAATTCTCCAAATTGGAAAAGCAGTGGCACATTTCAGGTAGGTGGTTGGCCGAAGCCTCCGTTAATCTGCAGCTGGTGCAGAGAGGAGATGTTTGATCTTTTTATTTGTTTTTCTCATGATGTGATCTTTGCTGGCTCCTGCTCTCACCAGGCCCCAGCTCGCACCGTCTACGTGTGTGTGTGTGTGTGTGTGTGTGTGTGTGTGCGTGCGTGTGTGTGTCCACTACTGATTCCCCTTAGAATTGAGAGTAATTGACGGATCTGCATCCACATTTAGCGCTGTTACATTTAGATGAAGACCGTCATATCGAGGCGGCCTCGGTGTGGACATATCGAGGGGGAACCTACGTGGAGGAGGAGGAGAAGGAGGAGGAGGCCTGGTAGCTCCCTCCGAGGGTGTGATGGAAGCTGTAAATTCAGCCTCTACGGATTCAAATACGTTCAGCTGATATCAGCTGGGATGTAGCAACGTTCGGCCCGCTGCGATCAAATGCATAAACAAATCGATGCACAAGAAAAATGCAGCGAGAGGGAATTGATTCAACTGCATCCTCCTCCTCTCAGAGTGTCCAGGTGTCACTCCATCTGCTGAGGCTGCCAGCATCAGTAGTGGGGGGCGGGGGGGGGGGGTGTCAAAGGGTCAGAAAAATGGGGGCAACATTTACATAAATAATTGTGGTGATGTTGATGTTCCTCCAGGCTCAGAAAGACTTGAGGGGCTCCTAAGCTCATAAAATGAACACGAACCCCTAAAAATGCCTGCCGATGTGCCCTTGAGCTTTGCCATGACCGTCGCTGCACCCAGATCTGTGACTGTAAAGCAAACATGGCCGCAAAAAGAAATACTCACGCATGAGTGCTGATTAAAAGATAACCGAGAGCAGCTCTGCATTCAGAGCTCTTTCTTCAGATAAAATAGGTCCTTTCAATGGAGAATGGCTCCTCAAAGGGGGCTGAGACACCGCCAGGGGGGCCACTGCTGCTTTCTGGATTTAATGTGCTGCTCATTGACTCAGTGTCCCCCCTATGTGCCCGTGTTTGCTGTCACAGCAGCAGCAGCATGAAGGACGGGATCGCCAACAACAGCACAGCCAGCATCTCCCAGGCCAGGAAAGCTGTGGAGCAGCTGAAGATGGAGGCCTGCATGGATCGGATAAAGGTAGGAGGAGGAGGTGTTTGGCCGCGCCTGTGCTGCGTTACAGAGGAGGCTCAAGGGTGTTGTGGTCTTTTGAAACCTCAGATTCCTCTTTTGAATGATTAGTAGCAACACGGCTGACGTAGAAGCTAAACTGGTGGTGTGATTCCTATCAACACCGTCGTGATGTTGCCGTGGAGTTCAGAATACGAGGATGTGACACTTTTGTGTGTGTGTGTGTGTGTGAGTGAGTGTGACCTCGCCGATATACACTGGGAGGGTGTTTGGAGCAGTAAGTAGGTTTGATTGTTAATGCGATAGTTTCCATGGCAACAAACACAGATAGTATTTCCTGTTGAGGTGTCCTTGTAGGGAGGATCAACATCAAATATTTAAAAGAAGAGCACGAGTGCAAATATTTGACCAAAAAAAAAAAAAAAAAAGCGTATCGTCTCAAAAGTTTGTCTTTATGTTGCAGCTTCCTCCTACAACGGCATTAAAAACCTAAATCGATCCTTGTAGGGAACATTTTCTGTGCAGCCAAAGCCAGCGTATTCCTCCACGCTGCTCAGAGAGAAAATCCCTCCGCCGAAGAAGCAGCGTGACACCGAATGTTTGACATAGTGTCACGAACTCTTCTCATAGATTTACGAAGTCTCAGTTTTCCAGATCACCAATCAATAATCCATACCATGTCTGGGAGTTCTAATAACGACCAAATCTAAAAATGTAATCAAAATGTCCTGAAATTTGGGGGAAATATTGGCAATTAAAATTAAATTTAAAGTGAATAACCGAAGCTTCTTTAAACTATTTTGCACCGTCTCAAGGAATCTGAAGGAAATCTGTTTATGTCCAGAAAAATAGAGTTCTACATCCTGCTGGTGGCCATGAACAACACCAGTATTTTCATCATGACAACAAAAACATAGTCAAATAGGACCTGAAAAGTACTGCTTTGATACTTTTTGTGCTCAAGAATTGTTTGTTTGGAAAAATCTTGATATGAGCTGAGTAACCAGAGTTTTCCTGATTGGCCGATCACTGGATTCCCACTCCTTCCCACTTTATTCTGATGAGGTTTGGACCCTCAACTCCTCCTCTCAGATCTCCCACCATGCATTGCAGCTTCTCATCATCCCCGCCTACTCCCGGCTAGGGCAACTGCCAGCGTTTTAACTTTGGACACGAATCGTCACTTTGATCGTTTGATCGGAACTCCTTAGTAGGTGATGTCACCCAGCTAGACCCCTACTAGCCAATCAGATTCTATGATTCACCCAGACCAGAATCAGCCGGCGATCCATCGTGACTACAAGTGGGTGTCGTTATCATCCCCCCGCCCATTTTCCCTTTCGCCCTCCAAGTAGCCTTCAGGTGATGTAGGCTATGACATCATCATGGCCGACTTTGTAGGAGAGGATGATGATGAGTGTGAGCTGGTGATTTGATGACTGTTGCTGGAGGTATGCTAATACTTTGCATCCATTACCATTCATTATGCTTAGCTAACTAGCGGTGAGACAGTCCCACAGAGGAGAGAATCTGTCGTCTTGCCCGGCTCTGGAGACAATCTCCCCAAAAGGATCGCTTCCAACTGGGGAATTCTGTTGGGAGGTGATTCCTGAACGCTGTTGGAGTTGTTTGTTGTCTTAGACCGCAGAGGGATCCTCTGTTTTGTAGTTAAAGAATTCCAACAGAAAGCTGACGACAGACTTCAAGCTGCTCCGCTCCGTTCGCAGCAAACATCTTCTGACAGGCTTCCCGCGTCGCCTCAGTTCACCTTGAAAGTGCCACACTGTGGGTGTGTTTCTCCTGCTCACAGCAGGGAGAGCCCAGACTCCCCCACATGGTCACTGCGAGGGAGGAGCCCAGAGGCATGATGGGACAGCGTGACTGCTTACCGTCTCTGACATCTCCTTGTGTCTTTGTCCGCGGTTAGTTGAGTTTGGTTGGAGCTCTACGTCAGGATTCTTTCCCGGATCGCTTCCTGAAGCAGAGCCTGGTTCAATATTGACTTTTAGGCCCTGTGTGGTTTTTATGGTTGAGATGGTGGAGGTCGGTAACCGTGCGTACAAATATCATTACGCTGATACTGTAAATAGACTTTTCTATATTGCTTCTATCCTCTAACCTCCTCCAGTCAACATTCGGGCCCAGAAGCCCCAACACGAGGCTATTTGTCACCCGTGTTCAGGAATGTGAAGGAGCAGATTTTCTTGGGCAACTTCTGGGATTGTGTCGTCATCTCATTTGTTATGCTCCTCATGCGCTCTGGGAATGATTGCCCCACAGCCCCGAGGCTCTTTGCTCAGCATTACAGCCGGGCCTGGAAGACCGCCATGAGCCGACGTCCCTACGCTGCACAACAAAGGCTGCACACAAGAAGATGCTCTCAGCTTAAAAAAACGGGAGATTATCCCCAATTTGTAATCAAATCTTGTAAAAATCCCCTTTTTAATCTCCTTGTTTGTCATACTCATATATGATTGTATCGATCAGCGCCAGTCTGGCGGGGAGGTGATGTTTTTACTTCATGTTTGGTTTTTCCAGCCTGCAGCAAGGTTCTCATGGATCGAGGTGAACGGGTTCAGCAGAACCTGTCAGTCTGAGAAAACTACATTTAGTTCTCGGTGGTCTTGGTGGAAGTTTGTGACCCCTCTAGTTACCCTCAGTCTATCCGAATTGCAAGTCCAAGTGGTCGAGGCAGAAGGCCGCCCACATAGATCCTGATGTTCTAGACCTGTTCTATTTAGAAATGTCAGGGGTAAACTTTGCTAATGCTTGGGTCTGCCTACATTAACTGGCATAACGTGACCCAAACAGGCCCCAAAATCAATTATTTTAAATTCGTAAACCATTTATAACTTTTTGAAAAGGAGCAGCTTGTCAGGTTTTGACAAATATTTCTCTTTGTAGTAAATTTTGCGTACTATTGTTATCTAGAGCATAAGTCTAACCAGTTACTGACGGAAATCAACGGAAATATTGGCCCCAGCAGGTTCACTTCATCTCTGTAACTCTTCATATTGGGATTGTTTGTCATTTTTTTCTGTATTGTGGCAACAAATAGAGCAGATTTACTGAGGACGGCGACCACACCATTATAGGAGCGCTGTTAACTGGGAAGGTTGGACGTTCCCAAACGGTAATCTCTCCGATGGTCCCATTACCCAGGAGAGACGCAGCTGAAGGGCAGGAATTAATAAAACAAAAATGAGCAAAAAAAATGGAGAGAAATTTTAAAATGAAATAGGAAATACACCAATGACACAACTAGAGCTGGGTATCACCACTGACCTCCCGATACGATACGATTTCGATACACTAGGTCCCACGTCGATACGATTCGATACAATATACGATACGATATTTTAGTTACAATACCAATTTTGCTTTGGTAATGGAAGAGATTCTCAAAGGGCTTGTGCTGTAAATTCAATTGTAAAAGTAACCCTCGAACCTGCTGCATAATTAAATATTACAATTAATGTTTACATTGAGAACTGACCATTAAACAATTGTTATACAACATCATGCACTCGTTATTTAAAAATATGACCGTCATTCAAAACAGAAGGGCAACTTAGACTTCCACAAACCGTCAGCAGCTCAGCAGGATGACTCGCCGTGTGGCGAGCTTCAATCACCCGCGTTTGTAAAACCTGGGACATGAGGGACCAGTTACTGTCAATGTAATGAGAGGTGATGGTCAAGTAGGAATCCATAGCTCTGCTTGTCCAGCTGTCGCAAGTGATGGCAACTCTCTCTGCCGATTTCATTGCATTGTTTTTAACATCTCTGTACATCTTTGAGATTGTGACTGGACTCAGTTGTTTCCGTGTCGGTAGCACATAGCGTGGTTCCAGTGTCTGGACGAGGTGTCTGAAGCCTACATTTTCTACCACACAGGACGGTCTGAGATCCTTGCAGATAAAAACTGCCAGAGCCGAAGTGATGTTCTCTGCACATGGAGGCGTGGATGGAAACTTCATCCCAAGTGCTTTCTCCAGCGAGGGTTGTTGCAGTGACTTGTAGTTTCCTGGTTGCTGAGTGTACTCTGGGTGATGCCTCGTCAAATGGCTCTGGAGATTAGTTGTATTTCCGTTGTACTTAACTTCTACTTTGCACATTTTGCGCACAGCATTATTTATGTCAAGTTGGGCGCAGTTTTCTTGCTTCTTAAAGCCGAAGTGCTGCCAGACATCGGCACTTAATATTTGACGGAGAATAAAGTTGCGCTTCCGCCATCTTGTTGTTCTCTGATCGGAGGCACATGGCCTGGATCTCACGAGATCTGATAATCTGACTGCAGTAACGCTGCACTACGCACTAAATCACGCGAGACTAAAGGGGCAAACAAAAACAAAAAAATAAACGGGTAAAATCGAATGCATTTTAAAAGATCGATACTGGGACTTATGTATCGATAATCTTTCCTACAAATGTATATCGATAAAATATCGGTATATAGACATTTTTAACCCACTTCTAGACACAACAACACTGAGTCCAAAGGTTCAAAATACTTCCAAGTGCAAAACAGGAGACACAGTCTAAGCAGAATGACGTCATCAGAGCCTGCCAGAGTGGCCACAGTGGCTTCGACACTTTGAACGACTTTTATTTGTGGACATGTGTTTGCTGGGTATCCAACAAAGGTCACAGGTCATCAAGTCTTTCGGACTAGAAATATGATCAAGCCGAGTAGGAGAAACTGGTCACGTCAGCCTTGGAAGTAATGAGTCTGAGACATTTGGAGTTCACCATCATTTATTTACTGCGCATCAAAAGGAACTCCAGTTTTAACAGTAATACCATCCTGGGAGACTCACCTGAGTTGTTCCAGAAGAAATTTTGAAAAGTAATCGATTGTTTGCGTCTCATCCGTTTGCGATACAAGTTGACAACAACACTCGACACAGTATTTCGCTTATAAAAATGTTAATTCTACAGATGAAAGATGGCCAGTACTGTGTATACTACTGATTTAATGTGACACAATTAAAACAAGTCAGTGCTAAAAGCAGTGCAGTATCAAAGTGTTACCTGCTGTGCAGTTAAAACTTCCAACTGAGAACTAGGAGGCTCCAAACAACAACATTAGAAGTAAGAAATATGAGACAGAAACTCTATGCTTCTATTTGGCCTGAACTGGCGAGCATCCTGCATGGCATCCTGGTTGGCATTCTTGCTGGCATCCTGGTTGGCATCCTGGTTGACATTCTTGCTGGCATCCTGATTAGTGTCCTGGCTGGCATCCTGATTAGTGTCCTGGCTGGCATCCTGGTTGGCATTCTTGCTGGCATCCTGATTAGTGTCCTGGCTGGCATCCTGGTTGGCATTCTTGCTGGTGTCCTGGTTGGCATCCTGCATGGCATCCTGGTTGGCATTCTTGCTGGTATCCTGGTTGGCATTCTTGCTGGTATCCTGGTTGGCATTCTTGCTGGCATCCTGGTTGGCATTCTTGCTGGCATCCTGGTTGGCATTCTTGCTGGCATCCCCTCTTGTGCCGATAGTGGGGTTAGAGTTTGAAAACAATAATACATGCTCACATTTAAGAATGAGGATGACCTTTTTTGAACGCTTGTTGTTAGTAGCTTAGGTGTGACCTTTAAGTGTCAGAGTAGGTTTTTTTGTCAGTGTACTTGCCATCGTAGCAAGTTATGGCACAAGACTCGAATATAAATGAATCCCAGGTGGTCTGACTGATGTGTATCTGAAAGACTTTCAGCTCAAAGTTTAAAGGATTGACCCCTGAGCTTTCATTTGCTTACCTGAACATTTACACTTTATGGTTAAAAACGATTTTTCCCTGGAGAACTTTGGCGCTTCGCGTTTATTAAGAGGGTTCATTTTTCTAACATCCAGTAAAATATTATTTCTAAATTTTAATGTCATTGACATGAAATATTTGTTAGGGGGACTTGTTCAGTGCTGTTATTCCTCAATAAGTTATTCGCTGTAATATTTTTCAATAAATACTCAATGAATGTTTGTACTGACACTTGTAGCAGCCTGTTATGGACCTCAGCTGGTTATAAATGTTCAACATTCAAAAGTCCCCTGAGCCGTTGTTGATGCAGTTGTTTAAGTCGACAAATTATTAAGGGCTACGAGAAAAAAGAGACAATGAAGTAGAAGAAGGCTGTGAATGTAGGAGGAAACGTAGTCGTCAGGCAGTTCTTTAAATTTAATTAATGGATGTGGCGAGGGAGAGAGAGAGAGAGAGAGAGAGAGAGAGAGAGAGAGAGAGTGAGTATCAGTGACATGAGCAGTCTCTGTGCTGCTGATTGAGGGATCACCACATTCTCATTAATTGCTCAGTCAGCCAAAGCAATGTGATCTGTGCTAATTAGAAGGACTCTCCTTCCATCATGGGGCTGCAGTGTAATTACAGCCAGTCTGAGCCTAATGACGCATGCACACGCACGCACGCACACACACACACACAAACTGTTCAGTCCCATGTTTTGCCAAATAATTAAATTATTGTATTTACTTTTATTGCAAGAACATTTCAGCTGTTTACTTGCATTACAATGAGGGCCTTTGTTAATACGCCCACTTCGTGTAGGGTTGTGTAACGTGAGCGTACTAAATACCAGAAATAAGTTAGCGTAGTTGAACATTTAGGTCCCTCGTCTTGAGTTGGTGGGATTTCAGTTTTAGTACCTGAAATAAAGCCTGGGGTGAACACAAGATATTTAAAAGTTTTGTTCAACTGCATAAAAGACATCAGTTAATACTGTACTTGTGAATTACCAAGCTTTTTAGGTGGCTTGAACATCAAGTGGCTAAACAAGAGGTTGTCAAGGGCATTTAACACCATGACACCGCAAAGTAGTAGAAGAAGAAAGAAGTGTGAGCCTAGTTGTGGTGACGTAGAAGTTATGGATGTGAGTTATAGTTTTTTCATAGCATAACGTTAGCTTTGGGCGGCTAACGATTACATTTTAAATCACTAAAGTGGTGTTCATTCGTGATGATTATAATGTGAGGTGAAACCTGTGAGTCTCATAAATGTTTGTTTGCCACAGAGCTCATTTTCACTTAATTTGAAATCCTGTGTACTGGATTCACTGGCCTTGGCGCTTAACCCACGTAACCAGTAGAGATGCTAACCTCTGTGTTGGCCTACAAAAACACACAATTACAGTGCTGGGATTCTTCACAGCAGCCATTTTGATATTTTATTTCAGAGCAAAGACAGGGGAGATTTATTTATTTTACTAATGCACCATATTTGCGTTTGCCCTTCTATGACATGTCCAAAAGACTTCTGTGAAAAGGGTCTGTCCAATATGAATATGGCGTAAACATGTCCACTGATACCTTGACATTTCCTAGCTATATTGATTTTCTTCTCACACTTTGAGCACATTTGTTCCAGCGGTGAGAAGCATTGTTGAAAGTCAAGTCTTGTCAAATGTCACTCATGTTTTCCAAAGTATGAGCGAGAGGAGTGTGGTGGAGAATTATCGACTTACGGTTGACTCTTCCCTTCTCGCCTAAATGATAAGGATGCATTAGCCAGCAAATGGTTGTTAGTCACAGTTTAGCCTGAGTGGTGCTGCTCGCGCCTTTTTGATGGAATTCAGTGTTTTGGCTTCTGTGTGGTTTTAGCTTTTCTTGCGGTGGATATTTTCAGTTTAGGACATCAAGTTATGTCAATGTCCATAATTTGAGGAAATTAAATATTGAAGAAGGGCGGTGCAGTGGTCAGCACTGTCACCCCACAGCAAGAAGATTGCGGGATCTTTCTGTGTGGAGTCTGCATGTTCTCCCTTTGCCTGCGTGGGTTCTCTCTGGTACTCCAGCTTCCTCCCACAGTCCAAAGACATCAAGAGGGGACGAGGCTGATTGATACTCTAAATTGACCGTAGGTGTGACTGTGAGTGGGAATGGTTGTCTGTCTCTATGTGTTGGCCATGCAATGGACTGGTGACCCGTCCAGAGTGAACCCCTCCTCTCGCCCAAAGGCTGCTGGGATAGGCTCCACCCCCCATGACCCTTAACAGGATAAGTGGTAGAAAACGGATGGAGATATTAAAGAGAGTTATTGGAGTGGTAGTGAAGAATTGGTGAAAATACAGTGGTGCTGTGCTGGTTTTAGATCAGCAGATGGTGGATCTGAACTCGTTTGGCCTCATTGGGATCTGTCCTCACAGGTTATGGCCTCGGCGTGGACGAGAACTGGGACAGGGGTTTCTGTGGCTCCAGTCTCTTCTTATTTTGTGTTGCCACATATTAATAATCTGGGATCTTTATTGAACTTTTAGACACCATGAATTTTACAAATGAGTCAACATCGAAGCTTGTCTACTCACACATCATCCAACACGGAGGCACGATATTGGATTTTATGCCAATATCTGATATACTGATATTTCATGAGGGATTATGGCTGGTGATATTATCAGTACAGAATCAAGTTGATCTGATATTCACTTTTTGTGCAGCCCACGATCATATATTTATGTCGTTTTCTCATCAATGATTACGCGCAAAGCAGAGATTTCAGGAAAAACTGGGCCGATATAAATATCACCCATCAGGATGATTGCAGGCAATATCTGGTGATACAGATGATGAGGCAATATAATCATGCGTCACAAACAAATATTCAAGTAGAAATACAAACTAATCAAGCCAAAAAGGAAAAGGAGAGGTATTTATCGTGTGTCTGCATGACCGTGTTTTAATTTTGGCCTGCAGACTTGCTCAGAAGCTAGTTGTTCTCAACTGTTGGTATTGATCCACAACTCTTATAAAATAGGATGAGTCTGTGCTGTAACGTGTAATATTCCATATGTCAGCCTGGGTTTGTGTTCTCCTGTGAGAGCAGCCGTGGTGGGCAGGAGATCAGATGGTTCTGTGCTTCATGTAGATGTGCGAGTTCTCGCCCTCCCCGCGATGCAGCTGCTCCTCTGCTCTCCATGTGTGGCCCTGCCTCCCCTAACCTCCCCCTCAGCTCCCACCGTCTCTGACAACTTTATAGTCCCTGTTTGACTTTGGGAACCACAATACACCACTTGAGCCAACTGTGTGTACTTAGCCTCATCTTTGCTCCCATCAGCTGGTCAAAGTCCCGCCTCAACAGCTGTCAGTCATCTGGACGAGGCGTCTCCCCGCCGCCTGAGGCTGGTAACACGCGTCGCTGCAGGCGCTGACAAACGTCACGACTGAGGAGAGCTTCTCCGATACGTGGGAGCTCAAACGGCATTCATGTCAACACGGTCCAGAGATATCAGCACAGCTTCGTCTCCTGGCTGCTTCCATGTTTGTCTCTAAAAACATGTTCCAACTTAGCGGCCATGATGCAAACCAGCTTCCATCTGTCCATCAGGCTTTATTCTCCAGATGCTGTCTCACTTTCAGAAGGACAAACAGAAATCGTACTGGATCTACATTCTCTCAACCTCATTTGTATATTCAGATCTCCTCCATCATTAATAGATAACCTTGATTTCTTAATCGAGCCACAGGCACCTTTATGATCTACATGAACTTAAGTGCATACTGTTTTGATTTTTTTTTTTGACTCAATAAAAGTCTGGAAACTCTGCATAAAGCCTTTAAACACAAGTGCAAACCTGGAAATACTCTCATATAATTGTTTCAGATGATCAAATATTATATTATCACTGAATTATAATATATCCAAAGTTTATGAATGTTAGTTGAAAGGCACTGATGATGTCACAGCCAGGTAGACGAGTAGTGAGCTTTTTATCAACGCTCAAGAATATTCATAAAAACAACAACAACAACAACAACAAAAAGCTAATTCCGAATGCTCTCCTGCATGTATTTGCATCTGAATTATTTTATATTTCAATCAAAGCTCGACTTACCGTCTCCATCCATCCATGGGGGGGCCATCAGGAGCAATTAGGGGTTCAGTATCTTGCTCAGGGACACTTGGACATGGTCACCAGGGGAAGTGAGGATCGAACCAGCGACCCTTGGCTTGCTTGACGGCCGCTCTAGATTTAGTTTTTCATAAATGTTAAATCGTCCAATGGGATTTAAAAAAAAACCCAAAAACACCCAGATGCTGTTAACTCTGCCTGCTGTGTTTCATTCATGAGATATTTGACATGTTTCAATTCCACACGCGTGTCATGAGGGTTGGGATTCATTGATTGAATGTGTGACCCGGGCTGCTTTAACTCTTCAAGGTTCTGTAAAGTGATGCAGGAAAAAAAAAATGCATTTGGTTTATCAGTAAGGCTGATAGTGATTTGGGTCCTGACTGTTAATATTATATAAAAGTGAACCCCAGAATAAAGTTTTGGAAACACTGAAATGCAGAAATGGAGTTTTGTGTGACATGCTGACATGCTAACATGCTAACATGCCGCTAAGTTGACCATGACGCAAACATGTCAGAATCCTGCTGTGTCACTGCTGACGAGCACGAAACCAAAGCTGCAGCTGCTGGGAATAAATTTCTGTTCCCATTTGTATTTGACAAAGAAGGCAAGTTTTCGTCGTCTGAATATCTGGGCCAAAGTTCACAGCCGTCTGATCCAAATGACAAAAATGTGTAAAGAGAGAATGTTTTTACCGCTCCAGTCAGCTACATTTGCTTGCCTTGTCTCCACCCTTCAGGTCTCCAAAGCGGCCGCGGACCTGATGGCGTACTGCGACGGCCACATACGCGAGGACCCTCTCATCGTGCCCGTCCCGGCCTCCGAGAACCCGTTCAGAGAGAAGAAGTTTTTCTGCACCATCCTCTGATGAGCCGCTGGTAGAGCTGTGCAGGTGCACGCATGGCGTCGCCCGGCTTCTCTGTCTTCACCACACCTGAAGCTACTGGCCATCGGCCTTGAGTGGAGTTTAGGCGAGTGGACACTGTCTCTGGTCAGCTCTGTCCTGGTGGCTGCGGGTTATGGAGGAGTCAGCTACCAAACTGGCAGCCCAGTGAGCGTATCATGTCTTGTTAAATAGGTTTGTTATTGCTTTGTTATTAGAGAACAGCCTTGCTCAGTGCTTAATGAGATGAGAGATGTTTTGTTTTCTTTTATTGTGCTAGATCTTAACATGCCTCAGGAAACAGAAACCTGCCCAGTGTCTTTGAAACATTTAATCCCCTTCCCTTTATCTGAGGAAAAGCACACGAATCGGCGAGTTATCTGGAATGTAATTTGACTTAATTTGAGTGTTTGAGTATTTGCAGCACCGCTAAAATTGGACTCTTCCCTGACTAGCGGTTGCTATTTCCATTTGTCACCCACTCAATTCAGCAGCGAACACTTAGATTAGAGCCCCCCCCCCCCCCCCAAAAAAGGAGAAAAAAACAGCAAGCTTATCTTACATAGTGAATGATTTTGGTGTGTGCAATCCACGCTCCAGATTAGAAGAAGACAGCTGCAAATCAGCGATGTTGCGAATAAATAATAGAATCTGTTTATTGAAGGGTGCAGAGCTGATGTTTCAGCAGCGGGATGAGCTCTTCACGCTTATCTCTGTGCAAACAACCCTTTAGTCAAAAATGATTTATGAATCTGCCTCCTCCTTCGCCGTCCCACTCCAGCGCTCTCTACCTTCGCTGTTCTGTTTGATTTACTCTTCATGTAGTTCATCCTCTTCAGGAGTATTTTTTACAAGTTGCAGGATATCTTCCCAAACCATCTCATTTGTTTTCTGGGCATGTTTCCTGAGCCTGATTCTGTTTGCCTGTCCTCGAGTGAATGGCAAGGCCTTTGACATTAAAGCCAAACCGGAGGCCTGCATGTTTCTCTGCTCCTTTTTGACAGCCTCCTCTGTTTCCGAGGGACCGTCAGTCTTTTAGAGTGTACAGTATGTTTCAGTGCCAATTTCTGTGAGAGCAGTGTCACGCTGTGATCCCACAGACTTCTTCTCTTTTCTTTTTTTTTCCTTTTTTCATTTTTGGTTTTATTTGTTTCGGAAGAAAAAGCACACTGTCGAGACATTTCCTTTACATGGTAATTAAATAGCATTTGCTAATTTTTACAATGAATTGTTATGATCGTTATTAATATTGTTATTATCGGTAGAGTAATATTGAATATTTGTTGCACAGCACTGACAGCTACATGACGTGCAGTGCTATTAAGCTTGTATGATACTTAGGATAAAGAAAACATTTATAAATCATGCAATTATTGATACTATCTGAGTATTTTTTAAAGCTAAGGGTAAGAGCCGGTTTATAAATGATCGTCCCATTGGTGGTTCAGGCTTTTTCAGTCGTGATTCACGTTAAAGAGCAGTAATTTCCTCTTGCCACCTGAACTGTCTTCACGTTGGTAATCCAACTGTTACTGGAATCAATCTATTGGACATTTCTCAAACTGCTTCCAGGACGATAATTCCTTATTTCCTCTCTAAACCCTGACACGGACCTCAGTTGTCCTCACTGACCTCATCTTAAGGACGGTGCCAAATCTGAAATAAGAAATATAACAGCTAGAGATGAATATTGCATGGATTTATTTCTATCTATACCAGAGAGAACTGTTATGATATGACATACTGCCTTGTCGCCGACTGTCAGGGAGGCTACTCTGCACATGATAATCTCACTGGAGTTCACATATGTCGGCAATGTGCAGGTGCATTCATAAATGGTATTATTGTTTTTGTAAAAAAAAATAAATTATTAATTAATAAATGATTAGCAGCATTTAATTAGCAGGCTTTGTAAAATCCTTTGATGGATAAAATGAATTAAAGGAAAAAAAGGCAACCCAAATGTCCAGCGTCCTCAATATTCCTTCCTTATGTCTCTCACCGATGTTTTTGTTGGATAGAACCGATATCACAACAAGCCACTGAGACAGAGACTGCATAAAAGAGCGGACTGAGAATTAAGGTTATTTAAAGCTGCATTCTCTCTAATGACCAGCAGAAGGCGACTTCTCTAGCTGCAGAATAAGCCTGCTCCTGTAGAGCTGTTCTACCAAGGAGTTTCTGGTCTCATTTTGTAAATTGGGTCCCATTTACGCAGATCAAGCCAGATGTGCTCCCAGGTTTGGCTAGCTTGTGGTCGAAAAGTCGCCTCTGTCACACTTGATAAGGACGAAAACTTTCTGCTACAGCTCTTCCTCAAACATGACCAAGTCTGGTTCCAGACCCACCCCTGTCAGAGGCGGGTCCTCATTCAGTCCTAATTGAGTTGCTTAGTGATGCAAAAAAAAAAAAAAAAAAAAGTTCAGCCTTTGACGGAAAGGTCTGCTGACGTCCTGTTTACGCCTTCGTTCCTCTGGCACTGGCAGCTCTACCAGTTTCTCCAGTTCTCTAAATGATATCGGTCCAAATTTCTGATGGTCAAAGGACTATCAGCACACTTGCTGCCAGAAAATGGAAAGGCCCAAGAAGGAAGACTCCTTTTTTGACTCCAGGGTTGCTGCCATTTTGGATCATAAAGGTTAATGGAAGTAGCACAGAATAGCCTGGTGACCAATGAGAAAATGTGGAGTCAAAAGAGGCATCATTAATTTCCTTGACTGCTGACCACACATTCACCCATTTTTTTACATTTTTAAGGCTAAAATGGAGGAGAATCCTGAGCTGGAGTGAAATGTTATCAGTCTACCCCCCCCCCCCACACACACACACACACACACACTGTTTGTGGATGCAGGTCTTATTATACTGCACGTCCTTGTTAAAATGGGGGTCAACATCTACTTTTAGTCTATGGCTGCAACTCAGGACCATGATCTTCTGGTGTGTAGTGGAGACCCCCTGTGGCTGAGCTCCTCCACCGGCCATCTGGATGCCCCGTTCATGTGTCCAAGCATTTAGAACAAAACAAATTATGATTCCCTTCAGGTGCAGCCAATTTCCTGTCATTGATAGTCACTGAAAAAAAAAAGCCCCCTGGATGAAGAATGGCCCCTGTAATGACTCTGGGCATCGGCCACCGACATCAACACCTGCACTGTGTTTACAGCCTCACCTGGAAATACAAATTAATATTAATAAAAACACCATGTCACCATGATGCACTGTTAAATTAGTGCTTATTTTTTTGACAAAATAGGTTTTATAATGAAATCATCTTGGTGAGCTGTTGTTATTTGTCATAGTCAAGACAATAAAAACTAAAATATGAACACTTGGTATTCATAAAGCAGATGCAAGGATTATTATTACTTTTTCTGGGGAACAGGATCTAATTACAGAGAATGCATAAAACCTTTAAAGTTCATTATTATGTAAATTAATTTCGAGTTAAGTCAATTTTATTTATATAGTCCAGAATCTCATATTTGACCCTCAGGGCTTTGCAATCCGTTCAGCATGAACGGACCAAAAACTGAACTGAAGGTGATAGGAAGAAAAGTTTGTAGATGACTCAAACTAAAATTAGGAATTCAGGAAGCTGGTCTTTTTATTATTTATGCACATGTTTCAGTGTTTTGCACGCATGGTGGAAATATATTTCAACATATAAATAGAAAGCTGAATCATATTTGAGAACGTAACAGATGTGGAGCTCACCAGCAGAGGAGGAGGTGTTTCGAGAAATGCTGAACATGCAGTGAATAGTCTTTCCCTTTCTAATAAATAATGTGTTGCAGGGAGAGAACATGAATATATTTATGAATAAGAATCCAGAAAAAATTATATAATGTACAGAAAAGCAATTATCCCAAGGGCAGTAGGCTATCTCACATGACAAATCTGTGCCAGAGCAATTTTCCAAATTGAGCACTGAGCCCCCAAAAGTATTCGTAAAATACACGATAATAGTAATCACTTCTGCTCAGATGATTAATATAGAATCAGAGCGCGCAGTGTTGCAGCTGTTTCTTGCTGATTTCTACTTACAGCTCAGAAAAACAAGGAGACGTGCTTGTCAGTGTTTCGCATTGCATTGTTATTTTTTCCCTTGAAAATAGCATTTATGCAGCACTGCAATTCCATTATAATCAATACAAATGTAAGGTTTACTAGCATGGAGGACAGTGGCCTGCTCCTAAACCGGTGCTCAGTCAGAAGAAATCCTCTTCAAACACCCCTCTCTCTGCGCACAATAGATTCCATTTAAATGATTTATGTAGAGCACTCGGTTTAAAAAGTTGTAACCTCAAAGCTTTGTCACCTGGGTTTAGGAGGATGAAATGATTTGTGTGTTAATTTTCTTCGTTGATGAGAACGTTTTCCTCGCTTCATTAGTGGCGCACATCGTGAAGTCAAGCAAGAAAGCAACAAAACCGACACTTCTTAATGGAATAAACAGGCAGGGTCCACCTCAGCAGTGCTATTTTATAGCTTTTATCAGTGTTTTAATGTCTCACTTTACTTGTATGGGCATGTGATGAACACTTTTCTGCTTACTGTTGTATTCTGTTGACTTTAATGCGGGAAATAAAAGTGTAGCGACCTGCTCTCGTGTTCTACATGAACACATAGCTAGCTAGCAGCAAGCTAGATAGATAGATAGATAGATAGATAGATAGATAGATAGATAGATAGATAGATAGATAGATAGATTTTAACGGGGTTTTGGTAGCGCTTGATAGATATTTCATCTGCTCATTATAGTATTCTGCTTGTTTTCACATTTCATGTTCTATTTGTCTTTACACAAACACCAGCTTCTTGGTTAATAAGTAGTTAGATGGCAAGTGAGCTTGCTAGCTAGCTAGCTAGATCCCTATCCTGTATTTGAAGTCAGACATCTTTGAACTTCCTGTCCCATAGTGCACCACGACAGGGCTCCTTCATAGATTTTATCAGTGGTTCAGTGGCTTGTGATAACATTCTTTGTGCTTGAATTAAATCTTTGTTTGGTGGGAATAAAAGTGTACTGTTCTGTTTTTCTTTCTCAAGCACAAGCCATCTAGCAAATATATGGTAAGCTTGCTAGCTAGATCCCTTTAAGTCCCGTCTTTAAGGTTACACAGCATTATACTCAATATCCCAGAGTGCACAGAGACAGGGCTCCTCGTCTGCTATTGGTGCAGCTCCCCGAGCAGCGGAGGCAGACATGAGGCGGTGCTGAGGGTCCGGCGGAGAGCTGCGGAGGTGAAATGAAGCGCACACACACTCAGCGCGCCGCTGTTAGTGCAGTCCTGCGCGGCTCAGGAAGAGGACCCACGCCGCTAAAGCTCCAGGCTGCTCCGGCTGAATGAAGGGCTCCGTCCATGCGGAGGCTAGCGTTGATTCTGCTGCCCTGTGCTGTCGCCGTGCTGGTGCACTTGTGGTTAGCTCAACGACCCTCCTCCACCCCGCTGGACAACAACACACACTCCGGTACTTTTTAGCCGAAACCTCGGGCTTCTCCTTCTCGAGCCTCGCAACTTTTTTCTCTTACCCGCGGCTAACTTTGCTTTCACCGCGTTGGTGTTGTGGTTGTCGGTCTGAACAGGTAGTTGACGGTGTGTTTGTTAGTGTGTGTGGTAAATAATGAACGTAACAGTTGAGTGGTGTTGGGCGTTGCTGGGATAGTCGAGCCGAGCATCTCTCCTTGTTACGGCAACTACTTTGCTCCATGTAGAGGAGGATTACACTTCAGTCAACGCGCTTGTATCACATGTTTGACCACATTTTAATGCATAAATGTGATAATTTGAACGCATCCTAGTATGTCAGTGCAAACTTGACATGAGAGGAATGTTCTTTGTGTTCCTGCTTGTTACCTCATCATCCCTCATCCCTGGTTAGAGCGTTATGACATGTCCTAGCACGGGTGTCTGTGTCCAATGCAGATGAGGTGGTGCCTTTCTATGAACTTCTGGTGGGAGTGTTATCAGCCAGACACCATTATGAGCTGCGACAAGCCATAAGGGAGACCTGGCTGGGCTACCTGCAGGATCACCCCCACTTCCAGCACAGGTCAGTGGGGCAGAGCTCCAACTTCACCTCTCGCTTTCCCTGTATTTTTCTGTCCAGACCAGATTGATAAAACCTGCAGCCGCCTGTGGATGTCTCGCCTTTCATCTCCACCTGACCAGCCTGCCACCAATATTGCTCTTTCTTTCATTCTTTGTCCATTTCCTTCTCATTCAGCAATCTGAGCACAGATAGGGTGTGATGGCCTTTAAGCAACCCTTGGTAACCATGGTAACGCTGGGCGGATAGATGGACACGCTTTAAAGTGGGGAAAAAAAATTGTCGCCAAATATTGTGCTAAAAAAAGATGATCGTTGTGCTTGTGTTTTTGTTGTTGTTGTTGTTTTTTCAGAGTGGGGGTGAAGTTTATCGTGGGCAAACATGGGTGCCCCATCCCGGAGGAGGACAGAGAAGATCCTTATTCCTGCTCCCTCCTGAACGTCACAGAGCCAGGTAGAACAGAACAGAACAAAACGCACACGAATACACAGAGCAGGTGCGTTCTGTTGCTCGCAGTCGTCAGTGGTGGAGCAGAGGCAGAATAAAAGGTGGTGAAAGAATGAAAAGGATTTAGTAAAACACCTTTTCTTCATATTCACCCACAGCCCAAGGATGCCGTTCTTTTCTTTTCTGTACCCAAGGCCACGGAATCAGTGGCGGTCGACGAAGCTGCATCAGCTGCAACTAGGAATGCGCTCTGTGAAAATAAAGCTATATGACACACTGTACGGGAAATAATTGAACAGGCTCCCTGTCAGCTTGAAAGTCTGCAGTAATTGTTTATGTCTCTCACCTTCACACCGGCAGTTCAGTGCAGCAGCTTCTCTACTTTTGCTGCTCGATTCAATGTTTGCTGCCCTCATGAAAACATAATTACCGCTCATCAGAAGATTTTTTTTTGCAGACGGACGTCGCTTGGGTCACGGGGATGTTTTATTTTTCCAGGCTGCTCTCTGCACTCCAACATGTTAATGGTTTTAAGTGTTGACGTGATTTGCTTCAGATAGGGAAGCGGGCGACGGCAGCTTGGCCTGATTGGAAGGGAAAAATACAATGCAGTGATTCAAAAGACATTTAGGTGTCCGACTCAGTATTCAGGTCAGTAAGCAAGCAGGCAATTAATTGTTGTTCAAATATTAATTTCATTATAATTCAACCTCTGTTTGTTTGTACCGCATTTATCACTGAGACTTTGGTCCGGACTACAATAAGGTGAATATAATTAGCTCTTCAGTCTTTGTTGTAGTCATTTTATTCCCGACACTGTGTGATTGAGCTCCGTGTTAATGACGTCCAGACAGACTCAGTGACACCAAACAAATGGAGTTATACTTTTAGACGAAATGGCACGAATCTGTCTTTGTTGCTACGTTTCAGCAGGTTTATCTTCGTTGAGTTTTGAGAACTTATTAGACAAACACATACAAGTTAAATTGTAATAATAAACTATTTGCATACAACTTTTTCTAACTTCAGATGGTGTACAAAGTTCTGTAGCTTTAGGAAAGAAATAAACAGAAAGAGCGAGGAAGAAAAAAAAATAAATTCACTGAAAATAGAAGAGAATTATGTTGCATCAGAAGTAGGTTTTAGACTAAAACACGCAAGGAAAAATAAAAGGGGAGGTTGGAAAATGACAAAACTAAGAAAAAGCCTGAAAGGGTGTATAAAAGAGGGAAGAAGAGCGCTGCCCTGCCTGATCTCCTGCTGCTACACTAATGTTACAGCTAATGACATCACCCACGCTAACATGCTCACAGTGACAAAGCCGCAAACACAGCTGAGGCTGACGGGAAGAGTTTGGAAGGTATTTGGTTAGAAACCAAAACACCAGAATGAATGAAGGATGTCATTACAGTTCATCTCCTGGGGACCATGTGTGAATGTACCACATCTCCCAACAATCCATTCACTAATTAGCAGGATAAGTCATGAAAACGTCCCCACAGAGGTGCAAAAGTCAGAATTAAACATTGTCAGAATGTCAGAATTACGTTTTGTTCACTTGTTATTATATTCTTGACCTGCACTCGCGTGTTTAAAATGTATCGTTGACTGATTATTGTCAGTCTTTATGTCAAGAACGGAGCACCTCTGTTGGTTTGAGGTCCTGGTGGAGGTCAATCCTGGTGATTTTCTCTCCATAACTCATCAGACTCCAGTCAAGTCTGGACCGACTGACTGGCCTGCTGAGCATCTCTAGAGCCACGATGGCCCTTATGGCTGAAACCACAAGGTTTCACCCCCCCCCCCCTTGAATAAGTGAGCGATCTCATCCAGGTGTTATTGTGTTATTTGTAGTCTTATACATTTATTTACATCCTCACACACTCGTAGGATCCTGCAGCTCAGTTCCGCTCAGTCATTGTGACAAACGTTTGGTTTGATGAACCTCTAGTTGTCTTCATTTTGAAACGAGCAGCAGAACACCAACAGGACAAGTAAAAAGCTTGCTTCCCTTTTAACAGCCTGCATCTCTCCATTGATCTCTGGGGTTATAAACTGCTGCTTTGTAATTAAGAAGGCTCACTCACGCTCATTTTGAGAACCGACTCCTCAAAGTGCTGATGGTTCAGCTGCTGTCTTACTTTTATGCACACCGAGCCGCTCTTCTCCTCCTCCTCTGCTGGTCCCCCGCTCATCTTCACTGAAAACGACGGTCAGCACATGGGGTTTGTTGAATTTAGCACCAGCTTGTTCAGTACCTCTCTGCTCTCTCTCCCTCCAGTGGCGGGGCACGATGCAGAGATAGAGATCGTGATGGTGTCTGATCCGTCGGTCCTCATCCCCGCCGATGTGGTGGCCATCGCCCTGGATTTTAAGGTCCTCCATCCGGTGGTGATCACCAGGTTAGGGGTGTTCCCCAGCGGGATGCAGCCTGAGCTTCAGAGCAATGTGACGGTGAAGCTTCTTCAGCTGGACCAGGAGGTAAAAGCCTCCATCTACAGCTGGAAACGGTTTCCTGCAGACTTTGATTGCTTTTGTCTGGAATGTAATATTCAGTGCCATTGAAGGGTGAATAAAAATGGTTTCCTCATGAATAGTTGATGAGTTTTAAAAACCGTTGGACTTCTGCAGGAGGCGGTGGTAACTGCTCGCTTCAGTGCCATCAGCACAGGGACCCTGGTGAGCGGGATGTGGTACAAACCAGTGGAGCAGTTCATCTTGCCCAAGGTGTGTTCTTCCTCGTATGATCTGGATTTTAGGAATACACAAGCTATGTGTCAGACATCCTCAAGGAACACGCCAAAATACACCTCTTATCCACCCCCCTCTGAGTCAGACAAGATGATGGATAGCTTTCTATATTTCTAGGGGGCCACTTGAGACCTGCTAGTTAGCTTAGCACAGTGAGTGGTGATGGATGGTAAGTGTTAGCCTCCCCTTGTCCAAATCGTCAAATAAACGTAACCAAAACAGTCGTAGGCTGTATTGATGTAGCTCATGTTGTATGTAACATTTGTTATGGAATAATCCAAAAATGCCTAATGCACCCACAGAGCCGTGTATTTATCTTCTTGTCCAGTTGTGGAGAAGATTGCAAGAAAGTTTATTTACCAAACAAGCTGTTTCTTGTCGTAGTGCTACACTTACACGCGTCCTCTATTCAGGGTTTTGAGGGGACGCTGGTGTGGGAGAGTTTGGGCTCTGACAGACTGACCACCGTCAACTCCTCATCCGTGCAGCTCAATGATGGAGGAGGCGTCCTCAAGATCTCCTCTGTACGTGTTCGCTCTCCCTGTCGAAGATTAATGCATAAGGAACGTTTAAACCAAAAGGTTTTTTTTTTTTTTTTTTTTTAAAGTGAGAAAACGTTCCCATCTTTTGAATTTCAGATCGCAGAGGGCTTATTGCCTCATAGAAGTGCTCTTGGATTTCCTGGATTGGCTGGAGGGTTCACGTTCACCATCTACGGTCGGTTCCGCTGAAGAATTAATTCCGAGATTCAAATTCATCCTGTGAGCTAAGTGCTTCCCAGTGTAAAGAATTCCAAAAACACCTTTCACTCTGGCAGGTGATGAGATTAGCTCCTTTTTCGCCTCTGGGCTCCTGCTTGCATGTCAAATAGGGGAAATAACATTTGTTTCCTCTCTGTACCCTGTTGTGTTACATTATTGATTTTACCTCCTGCTTCTGTTTGCATTTGAATTTATCTGAAAATGGATCTGTAACCATTTTGGGGAAAACAAAATTAAATTTACCATTAAGTAAATCTGAGAGCAGAGCTAATGATCCACTCTAATGTTAAAATTTATCATATATTGTTTACCACTGATATTTACCTACCATCCCTCCAAGGTACCTTCATTTATTCCTCATTTGGTGGTTATTTTGATGTTTTTTATGACCTCATTTTGGACAGAAACTTTCCTCTTCCCCAAATATATTCTGTGCTTAACTCTCTATCATGCCCCGCTCCCCCTTTTCAGATGGAGATGGCCTGTCTGGGCTCCTGCGGGGCCGTCCAGCCAGGATGGAGCGCCATGCCTCTAGGCTGAGGCAGGAAGATGCCGCCTTGCAGCAGGAGAGCCTCAGGCATGGTGACATGGTGTTCGTGGATGTGGTCGACACCTACAGGAACGTGCCTTCCAAACTGCTTCAGTTCTATAAATGGTACGTCGAGTGCTAATGACTCGACTCTCTGTCTCCAAATTGCCCGGGCCCTCGGAGGAAATCAGCAATGTGAAATGAAAGTGTGTCGTTGCCTCAAAATGTCTCACAACTGCGTTCGCTCATTCAGGGAAGAAGTACAGTTGTGAGTCATGAGCTGGTAAAATAAACGGAGTGGTCTCATTTCTTATTTCTTTGCCAGACTTCTCGCCTTTCACTTTCTCTAGCATTTGAAAGTGAAAACCACTCTGGAATATCGCAACAAGTCAGACGGGGAGATTTCATTATGGTTGGAAATTGTCTGTGGCAGGTCTGTAGGAAACGCTGACTTTAATCTGCTCCTGAAGACTGATGATGATTGTTACATCGACGTGGACTCGGTGTTAATGAAGATTGACCACAAGGGGCTCAGACGCAGCAATTTCTGGTGGGGAAAGTGAGTACAAGACCGTGTTTGGTACTACGAGCTGAACTTTAAATGTTGCCGTGTTCAGTCAGAGTGATCAGATGTGGTGATGGTGAACGTCCTGACCCAGTTTTAGGCAGAGCTGGGCGGTGGATCGTATCGGCAAGTGGCAGGAGCTGGAGTACGCCTGTCCAGCCTACCCAGCCTTTGCCTGTGGCTCAGGCTATGTGGTGTCACGAGACCTGGTCCAGTGGCTCGCCAGCAACGCAGAGCAGCTAAAGGCCTATCAGGTAGAGCATTGAGCACCAAGGAATTGTGGGTACACCCATGCCTGGAAGCATGCCTATTAGTGAAGTATTGAATGTGTTACAGGGAGAAGATGTGAGCATGGGGATATGGATGGCAGCGGTCGGACCACAGAAATATCAGGTAATGACCTTCAGGCCGCTCTCGTTCTGGGTGGTCTGCACCTTGTTCAAGCATTGTTGTCCCCAAGAATAGTGCGATGGATCCGTAGCTTCTCAGCCCCGGAACGGTTCGGGTGCACCGATGAGAGGACAGGATGTGGACAAGATGTAATCTGGTAGCTCGGTGAAGGAAGTGGATACATCCCAGCGGCATGAAGCTGGGGACCAAATAATTAGCCTCAGACCAAGTAGCGGTCCGACAGCTTGAGCTAGCAGATACAGTATCTCTGCAATGGACTCCAGACCCCGTTGAGCACTAAGTTACGCTAACCTGTGCTAGCTCTGATTGACTGGTGCAAAATTGTCTGTTTTTTTGGGGGGGGTTGAGTATTTTATTGTGTGCGGTTCAACGTTGATTCACAGGCATGCTTCAGACGGGTACGAGGCAGCCGGGCCGGGTGCGAGTGCACCCTTAGACCTGGCAGATGTGCTTTCTATTTATAAAACGCATCGTCGTCAGGTGTCAAGGGTGTGTCGTGAGGTTGTGTTTGACGGCGAATCAAAATCCATCTAAATTTACAACATGATAGATGCTATTTTGAAGACACATGCAGGTATAAGAAGAAAGCAGATGAATAGCAGCTCGGTGGTGTAGACAGCCCTTAAAGGCAAACGGAGTCTGATGAGATGATTTTTTTTTTTTTTTTTTTTTGCTTCCAGTACACATTAAAGTAGTTTTGATGGAAAATAAAATACAGAAACCTGGCCAGGTGATTAATAATACATTAAGCCTTTTTTTCCCCCCACTATCAAATCAGTTAGTTGAGCACCTTTCATCTGAGCAGTTCAAAGTGCTCTCCAGGTGACTGAAGTTAATCAGTCTAACAGATGAGAAAGATTCAGGACAAAGTGGGTGAGCACGTCCATAAACTTCAATCAGGTGCTGAACCACAAGAAGTAAGATGGAGGTCTGCACACTGTCTGGCTACACGCTCCTCCTCCGTCCAGAGAATAGCACAATGGAGCAAAACTGTAGACTTCTGTTAAAAAGAAAAATCACCTCTTGCATTGCAGGATTTTGAGTCGCTGTCAAACACAACCTCACGACACACCCTCGATATCTGACGACGATGCGTTTTATAAATAGAAAGCACATCTGCCAGGTCTAAGGGTGCACTCGCACCTGGCCCGGCTGCCTCGTACCGGTCTGAAGCAGGACTGTGAATCAGCGTTGAACCGCACACAATAAAATACTCAGAAAAATCATCTCTCGCATTCACTAAAGTACTGGTTTTCAATGCTCCGCGATAGAGGAATTCTCCCTGTTACAGCAGCGTTTTGTTCGTTGGTTGAATCGCTGGAACGCAGCTGTTAAACTCGTGTAAATGACCTGCACATGTCAACATGGGCCCCTCCCTGCTCCTGTAGGACCCCGGCTGGCTCTGTGAAAAGGAGTGCTACCTGGACATGCTGTCGTCCCCCCAGCACACGGCGGAGGAGCTGCACGTCCTGTGGGACAGGAAGAGGGCGTGCGGAGACCCCTGCGGTTGTCCCTGGGGCCACTAGACCCGGCAGGACAAGACACGCTAGCATCATCTCAGTATGGGTGTTTTCCCTTGAACCCCAAACGGAGATGTTTCCTAGTTCTATCCATTCGATTAAAACATAGATTTTTAAAAATAAGAAGAAATTCTCAGACAAATAGTTAGAAACTTGAGGATCCATCGCGGCTCCCCGACATGAAGATGCGACCACGAATCAATTAAAGCTTCGGGATTAGTTTAAGATTTTTAGCAGCAGCGCGACGTCACACAGTGTTTGTATCATTTATCACATTTAAGAGTAAACACATGAATTGTTGATGCAAGTGTAAGATGACCTTCATGTGTTGAACTGACAGGGTCAACTAGAACGTGCAGTAGCAGCGTGAGACGGTCGTCATGTACAGAATCCACGCCAGGAGCCGTAAGAGTCTAAGTATCGATACTCTGATGCTCGGACCAGAAAAGGGATGCGTTGGTGTTTTAAAGATGACTGCTTTAATTTGCTCTTTTTTTTTTCTTTTTTTTTTTGTAAATTCATGTCTTAAGCTTTTCATCCTCCTCACTATTTGTAGATTTATGACGGGAGTTTCTCAAACGCACAGTTTGTACTGTAACTGTCGTTGTGCAAATAGTGATGTGGCCTTACTGTGTTTGTCGTTACGTGTGCTGACACTCGTGATATCAGCAACCATCGTCAGTGTGTTCGCAACACCGATTTCCGCAACTTGACCAAGCAGTGGGACTGTAACCGGGGTTTCATGGAACCCTCCTCACAGGTAATAAAGAACACTTCTCAGCTACTCTGTTGTTGTTGTTCCTGATTATTTTGGGGAGGATGCACACACGCACACGCTCACGCACACCACCTCGGATCCACGTCGAGTCTGAATCTTTTTTTAGCTGTTTGTGCTGCGCCGTCGGCTCCGCACCACCAGAGAAACGCAGTCAGCAAACAGGCTCGGCTCCTGCTGCTACGCAAGTCCATTTCTCCAACTTTAAAGGAGTAAAAAAAATCACTTTGATCTGTGGCGGTGATTGTTTTCCTGAGACAGCGAGTTGGACATTGGCGGAATGTTGAAGAGGGAATCCTGCAGAGTGTTGAGCATCAAACTGATCAGTGGCTTCATGTTAATAAGACTAAACCCCTCCAGCCATCGGCTCGTCCATTCTTTGAAAATAATGAAATGAAGCAAAGGTGGATCACTTGATTAACACCCCTGTCTAAGCAGGATGGTGGCTGGTAATGAAAGCATCGAAAACAGACATAAAATCTATTTGCTAAATTTCTAAATTTAACGTCTTTCCTGTGGAATTAATGTGAATAAATTAGGAATTTACAAGAGACTCCCAACAAAGAGACTGGTGTCTTTTTTTTTTCTTTTTTTTTTTTCCTTTTACACAAGTGTGTTGATGGTGCAGGCTCAGCCACGTTATAAAAACTGCCTTCATCTTTTCACTCTTCTACTCTGAGAATAACGTTTCAACGTTGCTGTTGCGTTGTCACGAAGACAAACCTGGAGGCAGACAGAGAGATCTGGAGACCTTGATTGGTAAGTGCCACAGAAATGTTATTATTTTCTTTATATTAACTCAGCGGAGGTGGATTTTTCTTTTGACTCTCTGAAGTCCTGGATGTCGATGATTAGCAACAACAGTTTTATCTGTTTACATTTTTTATTTGTGTCAGGCCAAAATGTTTTGAGAGGCCAAATGTTAAGAGATTGTAAATGGACTCAATTTACAATAGCGCTTTTCTACTTAAGCTTTCCAGTGTCGTCTCATTCACCCACTCACACACTGATGGTGGAGGCTGCCATGCAAGGCGCCAACCTACTCATCAGGAGCAATTATGGGTTCAGTATCTTGCTCAAGGACACTTCGCCATGGTCACCGTGGTCACGGATTGAACCAGCGACCCTTCTGTTGCTAGACGGCCACTCTACCCCTGAGCCACGCCGCTAACCTGCACAGGTTGGTTTGCAGTTGTGTCAATGGTGTGCGTTCCTGGATATTCTGGCTCGATGTGTTTCGTGGTTGAGTTATTGGCTCTGGAGCAGCAGAAGACAGACGCGTTAAATGCAGGATTAAGAACCAAACGTGTATTAAAGCTTGTTTATAAGAAAGTTGATTAGATCATTGAGCCTTTAGATAAACCTGCTTACCTCGGCTACTGTAGGAGGCTGAAAGATGAAAAACGCTTGAGGGTACCAAAGAATCAGCAATATTGTAAATAAATAAATTACAATATTATTGTAAAAGAAATACCTCAGGATAAAGCGAGTTTGATCAGAGAAGTGTTGGCGTTGAAATGCCTCTCAGCAGGTGGATTTGGATCATCCCAGTCTTAAACCTGTTTTGTCCCATTTTATTTTGAAATACACTTCCTGTAGCTCTCTGTTTTTTGCTTCTTGAGCGATTCACCTGTCTCGTCAGTCGGTTAGTCTTGTTCTCGTGGTCACCACAACCCGTTTCCTGTTGTTAACCGTCTCCTCAGTTCTATTTCAGTCCTCTCGTCATTTTCATTCGTCGGGTCACGATATCTGTTCCATGGAATAGTTCTGTCTGTGTTTAGGAGTCTTCATGGGTGCGTTCCTCCATGAACGATATTGTGGACGGGGGCCAGAGGGCAGGAACTCCACCTGCCGCCGCCTGTTCAACCATCAATGTAAAATGGGCTGTAAGTCCACTGAGGAATCCTGGGAAAATCTCTCCGCTCACTGTCTGCACACAGTTATAGTGACTTGAAGCAGTGTCTCTTTTAAACAAACACCTTGTGTCGTGTGTTAATTTTCATGGTGACTGATATTAGTGTTGTTGTTGTTCAGACCATCTAAACTGAGACCAAAGTATTGAGGGGTCAAGACCAGAGCGAGAACCCCTCGCTCATAGGCACTTATCAATCTGACAGATGCACAGTAGCATAGAAAGACCCTCACACAGTGAGACATCAAATCAGCATCACCTTCCTAAATCAACAGGTGATTCTTGTATTGTCAGAATTCCAACACCTTTAGATTTGTACTTTTCTGATTCGTAAATCGGTAACTACTAAATTTTAACTACTAACTACTAAAGGCACCGCTCTCCCACCCAAGCAGTGCGGTTGTTGCTAATGTAGCGTTCAGGAGCTAACGTTGTGTGAACACTATTAGCTAACCTTGAAGGAATACAAGCTATGAGGAAGCTTATTTATAAACTAGCAATACAGATTCATGTGCCACATCTTTGTTTACCAGATGCAAAAACGTAAACCTGGGAATAATTTTATACATTACATTAACTACATTCCTCCATGTAGAATCAGGCTATCTTATCAAATCAGTTATGAGTATTATGGCTTATACAGAGGTGGCTAAATTAGTACATTTTCATACAGTAAAGTAGTAAACATCTTAATTCAAAAGATGATTCTTGTCAGAATTCATCAATAAAGTATGTACTTTGATAGAGTAAATAGTATTTGTTAATTATCTGTTTCATTTACTGTGTTTTTGTAGTGCAAGATGTCATCTCTTCCAAGCAACAAAAGCAAAAAACAAATTAGGAACTCCACTCTTTGCTCTCCAACCGGGGCGGTGAGGTGACTGCATGCGTAGCATTCAGGAGCTAACGTTGTATAAGCTAGCAATACAGATTTATGTGCCTTATCTTTTTTTTTTTTTTTATAAAAAAAGAATGTAACTTTGGAATTATTATACACATCTACATTCCTCCTACACAATCAGGCAATCTTATCACTTATCACTTACTGATGAGTATTAGAGCTTGTACAGCAGTGGCTAAATTCCTACATTTTTTAACAGTTAAGCAGTAAACATCCCTATCTTAATTCAACAGGTAATTATTGTCTGAATGCATTAGACAATTATAAATTTGTACATTTCTCAGCAGTAAATTGGTTAATACACCCCTGGGATACAGCTAACGATGTATATGTACTTATTTTATATGTCAATTTTTTTACTTATTTTGATTTGGCCCTAAAATACTGTGCAATTTTCCATGAATTCTTCGTAAACCATTGTGGTATTAGTAGTGTAGTTCAGGTCAGCATGGAGCTATGTGCAAGAGTGGGTTGAAAAATCGACTTGTAAAACTGTATTATTTATATGCATACTCATTTTCTTGTGTTATATTACAATATATATTGTATGGTTAACATTTTGCCTGTTTTTCATTGTCTGCCGTAGCTGGTGCAACCATTTTTTTTTTCGTCATTGAGGACAAAAGGTAAAACAAGTATATTAAAACAGTATTATCTTTTTTAATGGATACATTTTTGTCTTTTTTCCATAGACAACAAACAGTGAAAATACTCACACATACGTCAAACCTATATTTTTTTGAATCCTAAAAAGATTCACATTTGCATAATACACCTGAACATACTTAAGAATGTAATTCGCTCCTTGGTTTCTTTTATATTCACAGTAATTCCTGACTCAGTCCCTTTTCTTGCAATTAACCTGACGTTCAGTTGCATTTTTCTCCCACTTCCTCCAGTTCTTAGCCTCTCCTTTCAGTCAGCTGCATGATAACGCAGTCATATCCGCATCTGTTCCGCTCTCCTACGTAGATAAGGACAACAGTCTCCCCCCAATCAGCCCTTCTCACGGATTTGGCTCCGAGCCCTTCATTGTGAACCCAGACAGAAGCGTAGAAATAACAACGCTGATGAAAAAAAAAAAAAAGAAGAAGAGAAAGAAAAAGCTCTCATTTCTGCTCGAGTGCTCCTTTAGAAGATGAAGTGATTTCATGTCTAAACTTCGATGAACATTGGTGGCGGAGGGGGGGGGAATCACTCACTGATGATTAGGTGATTAGGAGTGTTTGAAAATTATCGGTTGTATTCTAACCTTGTTCCTACTAATAACTTGAGGCAAATTGCACCGTATTCACCTTCATTTAATTCAGATCATCTCAGACTTCTGCCTTGGCCGTTTGCCTCCGAGTCTGTGGGTTTTTTTTTTTGTTTTTTGTTTTAAAAATCTCACCTCATTTCTTGCCAGCAGACACGCAATGGCTTCAGAGTGTTTATTCTGCGTTGCGTTCCTGCCTCAAGAGGCTTTTTGCATTCACACGTGCAAAAAAAAAACGAAGTTTGAAGCGTAGAAGGGGAGCACTGCTCAACAGTTTCTTTGTTCTCTGCGCAATCAATATTTGTGTTGCTTCTGAAGCTGGATGGTTCAGGATTTAATCACGGAAAACCAGAAAAACCTCTCATCACGTTGACCCAGAATATCTGATTTATGCGTTTGTTTGATAGAAATAGACCCCACTCATTTTGATTTGTCTTTGCCCTTAAGCATATATATAATCTTTTCTAAGCGACGGCAGGAGCACAATTCCCTGAACCACTGACTTATTTTCATTTTATTAATATTTTGCCATGAAAGTGCAATCATCCATTTAGTCTGCGACATGCACGGCTCTGTGGAAAATAAATAAATAAGTAGGGTCCACTTGTGCACTCCAGTTAATTGTATTTATAAAATCCTTTTCATCTGGCGTCGCACCTCTTCCCAAAACTCATCATCTTCTTGCGCTGCAGATTGAATACAAGAATGTGTTGATGTTACAAAGTCTTCATTTCCTGAGGGTTGTTTTGACAGACACTTAATTTTTGTGTTTCACAGCAGCCGTTTCCCATCTTTCTGGTTTCCAATCTTACCTGTCAGATGAACCGGCAACCTGTTCGACCCCCTTGACAACATCACCCGCCATGTTCCGAGTGTGAATTTAGGGATGGATTAAAAAAAGAAAAAGGTGTTTAAAGCAGAATTATTGTACGTTTCAGTGAAGGAATCGACCGATTTTCAGGTGTAGATATTTTTGATTATCATAATTGTACTTTTATCTTAACTGCTTTTTTTTTAACCACTTTGTATATGATATCTGAAGATGAATTATTAATTTTATGTTGTCTTTTTCATAAAACTACAGTTAAGTTATATCCACTCAGAGTGATGTTGATATCTTGAATAGACGCCGGCTCGTAATTAGTTTAATTTGTCCTGTTTCCAGTTTCAGCTCACAACATATTTACAAAAAAAAAAAAAAAAAAAAGTCCCACAATACAAAGGAAGTGTTTCCAGAGGACACCTAAACATGATGCACACGTGTTGTTATTAGTGATTGTGTGTGTGTTTCTTCTGGTTATTTCAGCTGCCAGGAAATTAAATCCAACAAACACCACAGAAGCGCAGCCAAGAATACAACCAGGGAGCAACAAGACGTGTCCGGACATATGTAACACTTTCAAATGTCCTCTGGAAACACTTCAGTTGTGTTTTGTTCTTCCCTCGCGTTTTATTTTTTTCTAATTGTCTTGTGTTTTTATGAATGCGGTGTGTTGTGAGCTCTCAGGCCCACCGTAGTTTCCCACTTACTTTTAAACCGACTCTTCACTTAGTAGCTAACAAACTCAAGCGCCATGAGTGACTTTTCATTCATCACACCAACTTATTACAACTCCATTTTCTCTCTTGCCACTGTAATGCACAAATGTGGATGTCTCCCCCCCCCCCCCCCCCCCCCCCCCACACGCAATCAAATCAGTTTTTAGTTCAGTAAAACACACGCAGTGATGTGAACGACAAGCAACGCACTGGTGCATAGATGATATAAGCGAGTGTGTCGCTCCCGTGTGTGTAATTTGACATCAGTGTGGAGGGATACAGCACATTAGCTACAGTGTCAAAGAGAAGACACCCCCATTGAGATCAGCCACAGCTGTCCCAGATCTCCCAAAGAGGAGCTTACAGTCTGCCGAGTGGCTTCCATCTGCACACTCATTCAAATAACTCCATTCTTTGTCTGCTTGCAGAGCCGCACACACTGTTGTCAATCACGCGCCTCTTCTCCAGCACCCCTGCCCCCACCACCACCAACTCCACCACCCTCCCTCCCTCCTTCTTTTCTGTATGCGCTAAAACGAGGAGGAAATCATTTATTCATGCCACCCGGCATCCAAAACCAGTAGTTCTGACTGATTGTGATTCACAGGAATGAGGAGATATTATTAGACACACAACTACGCCCTAATGGGGCAACATTTCATTCCCAGCTTGAAGATGCAAGCACGGCGCTCTCATTTCCATCAGCAGCTACAGCGTCTTAGAGTGGGAAGGTCTTGGCTGTCACCCCCCCCTCCCTTTTTTTTTTTAAACAAACATTTGCAGAACATTGCTGTAAAATTAAATGAAGCACTCAACTGATTGGTCTTGCGACGGAACACATTACAACCATCTTTGACAAAGACAATGGCGGAGTTTCATAAGAGCACTTGACCCCTACTGCAGTAATATGGCAGATTTACTGATAGTGCTCGTGAGAGATAATTGGCTCAGTCATTAATAAAGATTTACTGTCATCGGAGGATTGTGAATTATCTCATCGTTCTGTTGATGAGACCCAATTTATGAGGCCGTGCAACGGCATGTATGGTTTAATGTCTGCGGGGTTCTGCTCGGAGCAGAAATCAATGTACAGTCAGGAGTCAACAAAGACAGTTCTGTGTGCGATAACAGCAGGTGGAACCAAGCGAGTGCTTCGGTATTCCTCTTTATCCCAAATGAGACATGAGGGAGCTGTGAGGTTTTTACAAACAAGAGAGCGCTGGCAGAAATATGCATGAGAACATGTGTTGTTCTGGGAACACTGACAACGAATGTGACAACCACACCAGCATGAATATTGCAAACGTCTTATGATGTCCATGCATCAAGTAAAAGAAGCGGTGTCTAGATATAGCTGTCGAGAAACCCTGTGAAAATACCCGAACTGATGATGGATTGTGTTCTTGCAACATTCTGATGTTGTTCTCACACCCAGTTTGTGTGTCAGCGCGGCTAAATGTGGCCCTGAAGACTCCGGCTGGGGCAGGACAGATCCGGCCCTGCGATAGGCTGCTGGTGGCAGAGCGGTTCGGTCCTGCTGGGGACGTACTAACAGGACGCGTCCACATGACCTCACGTCCCATTGACGCGCGTTCGTTCAGCTCCTATAGTTTAACGTCTCATTATCACGGGATAACGGCAGGAAACAACTACGTTTTCAGTCTAGAGCCAACAGCTGTTCTCAGCTTCTGTAGCTTCCTTTCTAGCAGTAAATACAGAAGTACACCACACTTGACTATCAAATAGAAATATTAACCATGAATACATCAGACACACTGTATAAATACTGTGTCACTGTGTATCTATACTTACCTTACATAGTAAAGTAGAGCAGCGCTGACAACTTTTTTTTTACAACTTTCAGTCTCTGCTGTTCAGTTTGGGACGACGACATTTTTGATGAAGCGGTGTCAGTGGACAGGGAGAGGCCGTGTGTGTGTGTGTGTGTGGGGGGGGGGGGGAGGAGGGGCTGACACCGGGTCCCAGATCATAACCAAGAAGTGGCGTGAAGCTACAGAACACTAACTTCTACTAAAGATGGGTTTCTGTTCAGCTGCCCTCCCCCACTGTAAACATCCTCAGCAGTCTTCATTTCCATTCTCAGCCATGAGGTTGTTTTTTTTTTTTGGTTTTTTTTAAATGTTGTTGTTTCTGCCACAAGAATATTTATGAAATCTCCATTAGAGTGCTACCAAGCAACACAAATGTGTAGAGCCCGGCCCAGTGATAAATAATCCAAAGCTCGCAGGGATGAGGGAGACGGTGAGTGAGCCATGTCGCTCTTCACACAAAAGCTATTCTGTTTTGCTCTCCGACAGAACTCAGACACTACGAGTGGAGAAAATCAATCTAGTCAAGCAAGAGAGAGGAGAAATGAGAAGCGTGAAAGGCTTTGATTATTGTGATGGACTTAAGTCGGCTGTGCGAAAGCCACTTCATATGTTGCTGCTGTTTATCAAATCAGAAACGTATTTGCATTTTGTCACACTTGTGGCTGCTTGGAAGAGCCCCCAACCCCACCCCACCCCACCCCCACCTAAAAAAAAAAAGAAGAAAACAAACCAGAACTGCACTAGATTTTCAAGAATTTGACATTTTGATGAATAGATGCATTTTCAGAGAAGCTGCAATTCAAACTGAAAAGACACATAATTAATGGAGCTTCGGTAAGTCAGCAGAGCTGTCTGGGAGAGATAGCCTCTGTCTGCAGGGCCGCGCTGCTTTTCAGAAACTCTCAACAGAATTAACACACGAGGCCGATAATACAGGACTGAGATGGCTCATGTTCTCTGTTTTCAGACAGAACTCACGGTGAAACACCGACCATGTCCATAGCAACCGGCGTGAGAGAATTCAGTCAAGGTTTCTCAAAACAAAGCAGGCGGCAGGAAATTCTGACGTGCAGCGGCCGGCTCGCCTCACCGCTTCTTCAATTTGGCGTGCAGCTGTAAAATAAAGGCCAACGCTGGAAGATAAACATGTAGCGTTTATGTTGCAGTAGAATTACGATGCAGCGTAGCTAATAATAGGTGAAGTGTGTTTTAAGTGTGTGTGCAGGGCCAGAGTGTGTCAGAGGAAGCCAGGAACAACATGACACGTGTTCAACAGACGTAGCCGGTCGTCTTTATCCCTGCAGGTTTTATTAAACAGATTTACAGAATTTCTACATACAAATCAGACTGAATCAGTCTCGTGACACAGAACGACAATTGTTGAACGTGAACCAGATGGAAACCAGATGCAGTGAACAAAGAGTGTTCATGTCCAGCAAAGCGTAAACAGCCAGAGCGCCACTTTGCATATAATACCGGCCTGTTACATAATAAATAAACTATTTGGTTACAGAGGTCTTTTCTACTGGATTGGCACTCTGGCAGCTTCATGAATAAGGATCAGCAAAAACACTTCCACTCACTCTCTTCTCATTTTGGTGGCGAAGCATAAAAAACACATTTATATGCACTGTGGTGCTCATCAAAAGGAAGGCTGTCTTGTTATTTCTCATCTTTAAATTCAGACACTTAAAGCAATGCCAACTCTCCAGACAGAAAGAAAGAACAAACCAACATTGTAAAAGAGGACGAGGAGGAGAACTTCTGGAGTTCCTGAACAGGATCAGGTCAGATGTGCATCGGTGTGTCAGTGGAGTGTTCAGGATGAGAGTGACATGGGGTTGGGGTCAGTATTTCTGGTTGGGGAGCACCTCAGAACTGGACCCTGCAGTGGTTTCAGCTTCATGATGCATTTTGCTAAGTTGTTTGACCAGGCTCTCCAGTTCGGGGTTCCCCCAAACTCCTTGATGAGGCGGTAGGCCTCTGACTCCAGATCTCGCAGGGTCTGACGGGTGTAAGCGAACGAGCCCACCTTCTCCAGGTAGTCAACACAGTACCGCTTGACGTCCACGTTCTCAGTGCGCTGCCGGAGGATGTTCTGCACCTGGGTGCTCTCTGGACGGGACCATATGGCGTGAATGGTCAGGAAAGAGAACTTGCCTTCTGTCAGGTCCTCACAGAAGCTCTTGTTCTCGCTGTACTCACAAGAGACCAGGTTGCCGTAGTCATCGCGGATCTGGAAGAAGAGGCCCAGCGTGTCCAGGAGGGGCTTCAGGTCCTGCTTCCAATTGGAGAAGAGCTGCATTAGGCCCACAGCCAGGCCAAAGAGCCCCCCTGTCTTCTGCAGCACCATGTTGCGGTACTGCTGCTCGGTGGGGCAGGTGTATGTGTCCCTCCAGTGGATGTCCAGACCTTGGCCGCGGTGCAGCTCCAGCAGCTGCCGGG
The DNA here is from genome assembly GCF_037954235.1 of Aulostomus chinensis. Taxonomy (NCBI): domain Eukaryota; kingdom Metazoa; phylum Chordata; class Actinopteri; order Syngnathiformes; family Aulostomidae; genus Aulostomus; species Aulostomus chinensis. The sequence goes on along the minus strand of NC_141335.1, from coordinate 22,483,132 downwards.
TAAACACATGGACGGCCTCAGGGTGCTCCAGCGTCAGTACCTTCTCCAAACCCAGGAAATAGACGTAGTTGGCAGAGTTGATAACAGAGGGGATGCCATAGATGCTGTGGGCCACTGGGAAGCCTCGCCGCAGCTTGGAGCTGTCCTCGATGTCATCTATGAGCAGGCTGGCATTGTGCAGCATCTCCGTCACTTCGATAATCACCTGAACACAAATGCACCTCATCATCACTCTGTGCAACTGAACGAATAAACTCATTAATAAATAAATAAAATACAGAACTTGATCAGCATTTATGTGTCACAGAGAGAAGTGGCAAGTTTCAAGAAGCCTGAAAGTTCCAGCCTAGTCATCTAAATTTGAAACAGAGAAAATTCTGCACTACAACACGTAAACAGCAGAGGGCGCCATGTCTACACCATTATCTGGAGTGCTCCTGGTAAGTCTTCATCTGCAGACAAATAGTTGTTGTTCTCTCTCTCTCTCACACACACACACACACACACACACACACACGCGAGCGACTGGAGATGTTTACAATTTAAATTTGACTCGACTGCAGCCAATTTTATCTGGTCAGCTGTAGAACTCAGCCGTCTAACAGAGAGCATGCTGGGGGAAATGGCAAGATGAGTGGAGAGGAAATTAAAAGGCACTGCAAGGATAAGCACACTTTCACTTCCTCTAACAGAAACAAGGAGGGCACACAAAATGGATGTATGAGTGAAATGAGGACAAATTTCTGTTCAGACAACACAAGGAAGGACACACACACTACAGAGCTACCTTTCCTGGTTTACATAGCTGTAGCTGTGTAAAATCATCAGCAGTAATCCCTCGGCAGCAGAGTGCTCGGCTGTAGTGCACACAGAGCTCCAGGGGTGTCAAATTCAATTTCTGAGAGGGCTGGAATGAAAATTCAAAACATATTTGCGGGCCAGACAAAGCCTACATTTTTAGCCATTTCATATCCAAACATTTGATCAAACTGGCCATTATTTGACCGCACAGTAGTGGTATCAGTTAATTAAATTTAAACACTTACAGTGTTTCCTGTGGATCAAGAGGTTTAGTGGGGGACAAGGACCGGCTTGAGGAGCTGTCATGTAAAATCCCCTCATTAATGTGGAAACACCCTCGATTGTGACAGACAAAACTGTTAAAAGTACACCTTTCCTTCACGCCTATGATAATATAACAAGTAAATTCACCTTTTCGTTTTTTAACCTTTGTTGTGTTGTCATTGACTTGGGTGAAAAAGCTCCCTTCACCTGGGTAACTGTGTCATGCTGGGCATCCGTCGCTGGCACTCTCAAACCAGAACCACCACAGATGTAGATAAGTGCTCAGGAGAACAGTAGATTCACACGTGGGTGGTTTCGTCATGCACATTTGATATGATTGGTTCACAAATGTGCCGGGTCAGACGGCGAAACGTGTTCTCTGACTTTACGATGACGTTATTTGCTAAACACGAGACAACATAACAATGAAAAACCTGAATGCTCCAGCAGGCCGAGGACTGAATCGGACCCAAAGTCCTTGTCGTTGACACAAAGGTTTTTGTTCTGGGTCAAGGTCATAGGCTGAGTTGCCATCAGGTGTCTGCTGTCCTGTGCTGGTGGTCCTGCAGCCTGCTGCAGCGCCTTGCTGATTTAAAAGACAAGTGGTTCGGCCTGGTAATGAAAGCTGTTTGTCTGGGGCCGAGGAGCACAAAGAGAGGCTCAGTGGGTCAGGCAGATGGCCAACACTGGGCCGCTGGAGCAGTTTATCCGCCAAACACAACCTCTCCCTCGGCAGGGTCCCAACCCTCGCTCACCCTGAACGCTTAGTGAGCCACTTACAAGAGTAGAGGGAGGAGGGGGGATTCGGACTGGAACAGTTCGGGCACTTTTACAATGGCCTTCCAGTAAGATTACAGGAGCCAAAATCTGATCACATATTGATCACCGATATGCTTCAGTTTCTGATAAAAAACGTTAATGTCAAATAAAGCTGAACTTTGGGACGCATACCGACAGCTTTCACTTGACCTAGTTCCTAGAAATTCTCCACATACAAAACAGTTTGATTTTTTTTTTTTTTTAACACTGTGGAAACCATGCTGGAAACTTTGAGTGTGTGTGTGTGTGTGTGTGTGTGTGTAAGGAGCTGCACGGAAGCGCTGTAAATGTGTAAATGACATAGAGGCAGTTTTTCAACATTCATTCAGCTCCTGTACTGTGAAAAAAAATGTTTTAAAATACTCTCTGATTAAATTTTCCTCATCTACAAATGAATAATCTATGAATCACTGTATGTCACTGAATCCATTATTGTTTCCCAGATGGGTTCCACATAAACCTACAACGGATACAATCAGACAAAATAAAACTGAATATAATGTATCCAAACACCGACCGTGGTCTTGGGTAAGTTAAAAACAAGATTATTAGGTAACATGATGTAACTGTTTCACCTGGACCCAACGACATCAGGCACAGTTTAACGGTACACTGTCCCCAGACAACATCAGTTTTGGACTTTAGTGTCTTCAGAAACGCAACTCGTCCGACTGTCACTTTACACTGCTGCTCTTTAAGAGCTGCGTGGCATCACTGCCCCCCCAAGCCTTCATTGATTATGACCGGAGGTTACTGACTCAGACACTCAAAGCTACAATCAGTGATGCATTAAGAACACAGACACGTCTTCACAACAAACCCGTCGACCAAATCCACTGTAGTGAGGAGAAATAACTCTGAAACAGACAAGTCAATTACGTGCGGCCTGCAGGGGTTGCTGACCACACCTGAGTCAGACAGCTGCTGGAGGATGTGATGACGACATGCTACGCCTGCTGAATGCTGTCATTCATGTAGAGACAGACGCTCCACCTCTGAATGAATATGTAAATGAAATCAACACACACTCACGTAAATGAGCCTGGCAACTGTTTATACTGTCATTGTTTATTTTCATTGTTTAACTCATATTATTTGGAGACTAAATGTGTCAGGTTCTGGGTGGTTAACCACGTCAGCAAAAGAAGTGTTTCCAAAATATTAACAGATGCTAATAAATCTAGCTTGATGGAGGATTGACAGACAGACGATGTGATGTTGTCACCACATCTCTCTGGCTGGCATGAGATGTGAACTCTCTATACACACCATTTGAAAAAGGATAATACTGCGGCAGTCACGAGAAGCATAAAGTTCTATTTGATATGCTAACCTGCCACCCAGTGCCGGATATTTCTCTGCTACATGTCACTCTGCATTAGTCACGTCAAAGCCTACAAAAGGCTCCAAGCCTGAGGCAGCAGCCATTCTCGTGAACGACACATGTTTTCAAAGTAAAACGACAGAGGACACAAAGGAGAAGGGTTCTCCATTGTCAGAGAGGACAGGTGAAGCCAGTCAGCTTCAGACTGAAAGGGGAGCTTCCCAAAACCTCCACAAGTGGTGCTGCACTACACGCTAGAGGAGAGAATATAGTTTGATTAAATATGTATTACTGAATGAATGAGACAGTGTGCTGCTGTCACTGCCTCCATCTATCTGAGGGGACAATTGTTTCCATGCCGGCGACTTCTTGGCAGCGGCGTGCTAATGATGACGGTTAGAGTGCTCACAGTCTGCATGACGGGTTCAGCAGGAGTTTACCCAGCACGGGCGAGGAGGGAGAGGCTACACATTTAAACCTCAACTACACTCTCGTTATCACTTTTTCATGTCCTAAACCAATACCACAGCCTGCAGAATCTGCTGATGCAATCCGATGCTCTCTTTTGGCTCTGGAGGACCACTAAGCAGTGGATAACACACTTTTAATGGCAGGTTAAGCAACTGTACAAACGATACATAGCACATGCATACATGTAAAACAAATCTTCCATTGTGTTCTCCACTTCCATGAAGAAAGATAAACACGTGAACTGCCTAAGTTTTGTGCTACTCCTGACTTTTCTCCCCTGTCAAGACTCACAAGTCAAGTTTCCATCCCGGTGTATTGTTCATTCTAAGGGTATTTTCAGATATTCAGCCAAAGAAAATGTGAATTTATGAGCATTTCCATCCACTTCTTTTAAGCAAATATTAGGTCTTTGTTCAGAAGGATAAGCAGTAGGCGGCAAGCTAATTCTCTCATCTATCACTGCAGAACAAGAGGGTGCAGCAAGATGACGTGGGAAATGAAGCTTTTTGAACTACTAATACCACTGCTATGTAGCTTGGGTCTGGTAACGGCCCTGACCATCACATGACCTAAGTACATCATCACTTCTCCCCTGATTCTGTTTCCATTGCATTTATCTTATTTATGCTCACAAAAAGAGTTGCATGGAAAACCAATGTCTGCCTGAGCAACCCTGTGGGAATTACCTGGTGGAATTACCACCAAGTATTGTATAAGCAAATCCCTCGCCATGACATGCCCTCTTGATCTAAATTAATAACATTATTATATGTGGCAGTATACCAAGGGAATATGTGGATTTATTAGAGGTGACCACCGCTAAGGAGCATTATCGCCACCTATCAGCTATATGGAATTTCATGATTGCAATCATACATAATATAAAATTCCCATTATCTGCAGACAGTGTTGTGGAACCAGTATGATATGAATCTATCTGCAAACAAAATGATGACATTAGCCTCACGAAGCACATGTGCTCCTGAATTGAACAGGCCAGATCTTCAGTCAACAAATATAGAAGCGTGTAATGTGAAAATAATCAAAAATGCCACACTGAATGTTGATTTCCTCCTTTTATTAAATTCTGTGACCTGAGTAATAGTAGCTGTGTGCTGGCTGTGATTAAATGCATCTGCACCGATGCAAAAGCAGGAGCTGGATGCTGCTGTAGGGAGGAGGGCTGAGACGACAGCGGTGATCTATAATGTTCAATAATTCCCCAGAAGAGACTGACAATTATATTAGTCTATCACACACATGCACCTTCTTTTATTGAGGCCTGAAACCAGCCATCAGAATGGGGTGGGGTGTACTTTTATTGCACACTATAAGATGCGCACACACACACACACACACACGCACACACCCAACGGTGTGAGCCCCCTCAGATGAAGGAGCTCTGTATCTGGGGAGGGTTTATCAAACATTCAGGACAAAGGAGATCTGGTGAGGAGCAAACCTAACAAGGTCTGACAGTGCTGCACTGAGCATTCTGCAGTGTGAGAAACACTTTAGATACAGAAAACCCAGATTGGTCCCCATATCATCAGAACTGCAAACACACATTTAAACGCTACAATGGCAATGACAGCAACCCTAATAAAAACCAACAACTCTTCAATAGGTGAGTGAAAATGAATTTGACTGAAGAAAAGCAGAGGTGTCAGTCAGCCTGCTGTCTGTATGTGCGCCTTAATATGTCTGGTAAAGTGCATCCAAGAACATGTTACAACACCGCTACAGATGAGAGGGGGTGTGTGTTTGCTTGAGCGGCGGCCTGTGATTTGAATCATGCTAATCCTTCGCTTGCAGAGGTGATCAGGACACAAAGGAGGAAAACACCGTCATCTCTCACTGGATATTAATGTGTGTACAGCGTGTCTTAAATAAGCAAACAAACCACGAGCGCTGCCAAAGAGTTCCAGCTCACTTCATCAACAGCATTAACTTGAAACTAATCAGCAATGCAATACTCATCATCCCGGGGAAGCCCCTGGAGCACAACAACTACAGCAAAAGATGATATTTCTCACACTGTTTCCAATCAATTTGTTTCCTCTATCCAACCTTAAAAACAAAGCTGATGATGGGACGGGGGAAAACACAAAAGTAAATCTCATAAATCAAGCTGAATTCTGACGCCAGCTCGATTGTGCTTGAAGGAAATCTGCTCTGTGTACAGAATTTTAAAACAACATCTTAACTCATGTAGAGGGTCCACTTTCACTGTGTCTGAAGTACAAAAGCACACTTTCAGGTCTGAAACTGGATTTGATAAGAAGCCACCTTCCGTGCACTGCTGGGATACCTGCCAGAAGCTCCTGAAACTAATTTTGATCTGTTTCAGACGGAATGTTGAGAGGAGAAAGGAGGAAGGACAGCAGAAGACAGACTTGGCAAGGATAGAAAGTGAAGAGAGAACTAGCTCAGACATGCGACTGCCCAGAACGTGTTTCCAAAACTGGAAACACAAACTGATATGAATGAATGAAAAGTGAAAGTGAACATCATTTATTTTTGCTTTTAGCTAGACTGATATAGTTTTAGGAACCACAGCTTTACTGTATGGTCTAATGCGGTGTTTCTTAACCTCTGGGTTGTGGACTATAGGTGGACCATGAGGCCCTCCAATAAGGCTGTAATAGGCTTGCAGGTTCAAGCTCATTTTTAGCGAAGGGAAATTACTAATCTAAATACATGACCAAAAGCATCTTTTTCAAACCATTAGAAGTTAACACAAATATCAGGAGTTATGAATGATTGGGGCGGCACGGTGGTGTAGTGGGCCTGACAGCAAGAAGGTTTCGGGTTCCATTTTCTAATCCATTTTTCAGATCAAGATCAAGACAACTCTTAGTTTGATCTCTTTGATACTGAAGTTTAGATTTCTGGCTCAGTGAAGAGGAAAACCCCCTTTTGAAAAAACATGTTTTGTTTTCTTCCTCAATTTGATCCCTAAATTAGTTTCTGTTTCTCCACTCCCTCTTACAGAGCAAGACACACTCATTCATTCAGTCCATACAGGTTTTTGGCAATATTTCACAATTTCTGATTTTTTTTTTGTTGCAGTTTTTTTTTTTTTTTTTTTTAGTACAAAAATTAACCAAAACTATTGGAAAGGATTTAGACAAAATAAAAAAAATGACTATATTTTTTTCAAAACTGAGAAAAGTGATGATTGAAGTCGTGACTAATTGTACTGAATGATGGTTGAATTTCCTGTCCTGCTTCCTGTAACTCCTGTTAGGTGGATATAAATGATTGCTGAATAAAGTTGGTTGAGTTGAACTAAAAGTATCATTCAAAAATTCATTTCTTCAGTGAAATGGCTTCGGATGATTTTCTCATGGTACAGGTGCACACAGAGGATTTGCATAGCAATAAGACGTAAATAAAGGGAAATCCACACTTGTTGTTGGGTTTTTTTGTGGGAATGTGGAACTTCAGATCAGTTGAGTGCCTGCTACAGTTTGGATGCTGCTCAGTTCATGGTTAAGTATGTCATGCAGAGAGGGACCTGCACTGAATGACACACTTACAGGTCTGGTCCTGAATCAGTGTTGCTCTTGCTGCAAACCCCAAAAACCACTCGGTCTTTCTTAATCTTGATACACAGTGCTCTTGGTCATGACTTAGTACTGGTTGAAGCGGTTTTGACTACAAAACTAGAGCTCTGCATTAGACTAAGTCCCGATGATCAGCCTTAAACCACAAATGGTTATTGGTGGATTACTCCTGATCACATCTACAGCAGGTCATATCATATCATATCCACCAATATTCAAAGATGTACACAGACATATCAAGGATCAGAACCCTGTAGCTGCACTGTGGCGACACAATAACTGCCACACACCTCAGAATGGTCAGAGGGAGCTACGACTGTGAGGAAGCTACTTGTAGCTTTATTTAAAGGGGATCATTTTGCCCCGATGAGGCTGGCGCTGGCCTGTCTTGTGAAAACTACTTTGGTCCCCGAGATGCAATAATGAGTTATGATACACTCCCTGAAGCTTTTCAAGAGCAGCTGCTTGGAAACTGGTATGATACATGAGTCTCTGGGCCTTCCATATTATAGCAGAGCAAAGAAGAAACTCACTTTGGCACAATCTCATTTAGTCAGTCAGTAACCAAATATCATGACCGTAGCCGAGTGTTGGAATGTGAACAGGCTGGTATGACCCTCAGGTCATGTTGAGGAAGTTACATTTCCTTCTTTCTTGCCATAGGGGTTGGCACCCGAACTCTCTGGTAATGTGCCACCCCCTATTGGTTTGAGTGTGAAATATGAAGCAGTTGCTAATTCAGCTACAAATTATACCTTTAAGTAAACCACTGTTTTAAAACAGCCAATCCACATGCAACAAATTCATAGTGAGTAAGGGCATCATAAACAAACACTGACAATTTGAGCAATCAGTAGCTATTGAGGATTTCTTTATCTAGTGATAAAATAAACACAGGAAAAGGCTGCTTCTGAAAGGATTACTCCACTTGATCCTTAGCTACATCAATAAGCTCCAGCAATAAATCATAAATGCTCAAAAGGAGTTTACAACCAACCTTGAGATTTACATTCAGTTAAGGAGCAACTCAGCTGAAAGAACCCTGGTTGCATTATAAAATATGTTGCCTATTCTGAATGATCACTGCGTCGTCTCACCTTCCTGGACACATCTGAGTCACTAAATGTCAGGCAACTCTGAATGTCAAAGAGGCTTCAAATGGCTGATTTCTCACCTGCAGTTTGTCTTCTGGAACATTGAGCCAGTGGTTAAAAGCTTGTGCCAGCTTTTTCCTCACCTGCTTTCCTGGGTAGAGAATGAAAAATAAACAGTAAATACATTTTGTGGTACCCAAGAGGAGTGCAAATTATAATTTTATTTAATAAGGATGATTTCATTTTCTTCAAAAAACAAACAAACATATTTTCCTGGGCTTTGGTGACATTTACATTCATTTCATTTTTTATTAGTCCCCTAGTCACTGATAACAGATGTGTAGTTTTTGATGTAACCAAAACGAACATTGCTGGTGGGTGGTAGCAACAGAGGTTCTCCAAGTATTGGTAAACGAGATCATTTGTTACGGAACGCTCCAAAACACACAGCTTTACCTCAATCCAGTCCGTTAGAGCCAATTATACCATCTCATTCAGATGGGAAAATATAAATATTCATGAAGGTGAGCAATAAAACTATTAACGTTTCCCAGTTCCTGTGGGCTGAAAAAAGAAAACCGTGTAAGTATACACAACCACACCTTCCCATTTAATGTTTTTTCTTTATTTTCATGACCATTCATAATGTAGATTCTCACTGAAGGCATCAAAACTATGAATGAACACATATGGAATTATGTAGTAAACAAAAACAGTGTGGAATAACTCAAAAATGTTTTATATTTTAGATTCTTCAAAACAGCCATCCTTTGCTTTGATTACTGCTTTGCACACTCTTGGCGTTCTCTCCATGAGGTCGTCACCTGAAATGGTTCTCCAACAGTCTTGAAGGAGTTCCCAGAGGTGCTGATCACTTGTTGGCTCTTTTGCCTTCACTCTGCAGTCCATCTCATCCCAAACCATCTGGATTGGGTTCAGGTCAGGTGACTGGAGGCCAGGTCCTTTGGCGCAGCCCTCCATCACTGTCCTTCTTGGTCAATCGCCCTTACACAGTCTGGAGGTGTGTTTGAGGCCGTTGTCCTGTTGATTGTCAATGATTGTCCAACTAAACGCAAACCGGATGGGATGGCGTGTCGCTGCCCCCTGACACCATCACACCTCCTCCTCCATGCTTCACGGTGGGAACCACGCATGTAGAGAGCATCCGTTCACCTTTTCTGTGTCACACAAAGACACGGCAGGTGGAACCAAAGATCCCAAATTTGGACTCATAAAGACCAAAGCCCAGATGTCCACTGGTCTGATGTCCCTGTCTTGTGTTCCTTGGCCCACACAAATCTCTTCTTCTGGTTGCTTTTCCTTAGTAGTGGTTTCTTAGCAGCTATCCAACCATAAAGGCCTGATTGGAGCAGTCTCCTCTGAACACTTGATGTAGAGATGTGTCTGCTACTAGAACTCTGGGTGGCATTTATCTGGGCTCTCATCTGAGGTGCTGTTAACTTGTGATTTCTGAGGCTGGTGACTTGATGAACTTATCCTCAGCAGAGGAGACTCTTGGTCTTCCTTTCCTGGGGCCGTCCTCATGTGAGCCGGTTTCACTGTTGAGCTTGATGGTTTTTGTGACTGCACTTGGGGACACACTCAAAGTTTTTGCAATTTTCCAGATTGACTGACCTTCAATTCTTAAAGTAATGATGGACTGACGTTTCTCTTTACTTAGCTGATAGAATTCATACGAAGGAAAGAACCTAACAGTTGTCAAATAGGGCTGTCAGCTGTGTACCAACCTGACTTCTCCACAACACAACTGATGGTCCCAACCCCATTAAGAAGGCAAGAAATCCCACAAGTGAACCCTAACAAGGCAAACCTGTGAAATGAAAACCATTTCAGGTGATCATGAAGCTCATTGAGAGAAGGCCAAGGGTTTGCAGCGCTGTCAACAAAGCAAAGGGCGGCTACTTTGAGGAGTCTAAAATATAAAACACATTTACAGTTATTTGGCAAATTTTTCCTTTATACATAATTCCATATTTCTTGATTCATATATCTGATGTCTTCAATATGCATCTATCATGCAGAAAGTAGTAAAAAATAAAGAAAAAAAACATTGTATGAGAAGGTGTGTCCAAACTTTTGACTGGTAGTGTGTGTCATAGTGGGATGTGACCTGGTTCATGCCTGTGGTGTGTCAAAAAAGTAAAAGATCATGGTGTGAATGAATCACAGCAAGATTCCTCGTATTGAAATAGGAAAACCCTGATGATTTTATTAATTTCACCAAATCAGATTTGTGTGTTTGGTACATCACTTTACTACTTACAAGAAAGTAGTAAATTGAGGAAAGGAAAAATAAAAAAGCAGCAAGAGAGTGCTCACTTAAGTTAACTGGACTGCATGATAAGTTTGAGCCATCAATGTGTGATGTGCAGTCTCAAATCCAAGTAAAAGAAAGAATATAAAAAGTATAAAAATAGTACAAAATAATTCATCAATTCCACAAACCAACATTTAAATGTAACCAAAGTCATGGAGCTCCATATACTGCTGCCAAACACCGACTTTAAATATATAGAAGAACAACATTACTCATTTGTCATGCGCTTTGTATTAATTTCGAATAAAAAAAATGAAATGAATGTATAACGCTGAATCAATTTAAATGCACCTCAAGCTCACATCTTCTGTGTCACAGATGTGACACACTTTCACTTAACAAAGCAGAGTGTATATCCAGCAGCACTGAGCTTTGTGTTAATCCACAAGACAAATAACTAGCAGGACCCCCTCATGCTGCACGCTGCTCAGCATGTCGGGAGCGAATTCAGGACTCACCTGGAAGTTGCAACAAATAATTGTATGGCTCAAGCAGAATTCGCCCCGAGGCTTCTTTGTTGCTGTCCATTGCTTTGATTGTACACAGATCTATAATAGCAAAGAAAAAAAACAACAACAAGAACAAAACACAAATATAGTCAAATACACTGTAAGAAGTGGGAGTTTTTGAATTTGAATTACAAATCACATTATTTGGATATACAGTACGCTGTGCCTGCATTATCAGCTTCACAAATCTTTAAGAAAGGCACAACAAAGAAGATAAGGGCATCTATGAGAGCTAAATTTTTGTTTTAATGTTCTTTTGGAATCCAGCCGCTTCTTTCAACATGGACAACGTCCTTGTCAATAGGCTGCACAAACTGGAAGAAATATTTGATTGTGATTATTTCAACTGGTATGGCAATTGAGATGTGATTTGCAATTCTAGAGTAAACATTAAGTTTCACATAATTCTTCTTATCATATTGAAAAAAAAATTGTAATGATAATGATGTGTTTTTTTGTGGGGGTAATATCAAATATAGATATTTTTAAGCCTGCAGAATATGATGAGTAGGCTGGAAAATCGCTGCAGCACCACCATATCTAAATTAAGATTGTTCTTAGGTAAAATTAGCCTTTTAACAAGTGGTGCACCTTCCTGCAATTTGAAAATTGCAGCAGTTCATATTGAGATTTATTTTGATTAATTGTGCAGCCCTACTTGTTAATTTAAGCACTCCATGACACAGATCATTCTCTCCACTCCCCTCAGCATTCATTCACCTGTTCAGTGCCTCAGGTGAGTATGATACATCCATCTTTAGTACTAAACAACCACAGAATACTAGGATGACGGTGACAGAGCTGTACACTTCCCTAATTGACTCGTTGACCTTCCTTCCAAATACTTCACAGTTGCTTTCTGCTTAATAGTCACATTAGGCTCAAATTCTTCTGATCCTAACGATGAGAAAATATAGCAGAAATGTGTCTCTAAATAGATACCTTATCTCTAATATGTCCTTTTTATGGGATCAATATCTGAGATCAAATAGTAACACAAAGATCTCATCTCAGCCTCAGTCTAAATGAGACCAAAGTCTTAACTCCTGAACCACAAACATTTTACAAGTTTTGGCTCTTAACCAGCATGCCCAACCCTTTTTTTTCAACTTCCAGTCACAGATATATACATGCCCGCTTACACTATCGAACAGCCGTCAACGGTGGCAATGAGGAAGGAATAAAGCAGAACACACTCTCACATTTGAAGAAAATGTCTCCTTATCTATTAGTATTAACCTATTTCAGTTAACAATAAAATGTAGTTAAGATTCAATTTCATAAAACAAGTTCATGGGTCTGTGTCTATCAGCCTAAAGCTGTTGGTAGCTGTTAGCTCTGGTGGGAAGTAGCCAGTATAAAAATCTAACACACATATAAATGGACAGCCTCAGAGCTACTCATAATTATTGAATTTCTTGACTCTTTACTCCTTGACAAAGGCAATACTACCAATTCCATCCCCCAGTTTCAATCAAATAAGACACAGTATTTCGTTTGGACAGCTTGGTAATTGTTGCCAGGAGTTATGTTTCTTTTAAAAAGCAAATGTCCTTTCCTGCATATACAGATGAATGTGACATCATGTACTATCTTTTGATACAATATCCGTCTGCCCTGTGATTTGCTTCTGCTGCCAGTGGGTCTACAGGACAACATTTGCAGCTTTTAGTAACGCTCGTATATCTTTGCATATACATAAAATGCATTATAACAAAAGTTTCACCTTTATTTAAATACGTGACAAGAATAGAATAAGTCTAAAAAATTATTGCAAGTCACATGAGCCACAGCAGGACAGTTGATAATTACAGCCCTAAACCCAAGCTGCTGACAACACCATTATGACAGTGTCAAGAACCTTGCAGGATTAGTTAAAGGCCTGTCACTGTACAGTTGCACCAACTAACCTGGTGAGACAGATTTTACATCATAATCCTACTTAAAAACCACAATCTTTTGAAGAATCTATGTTTTGAGTTTATTTTCATTAACTGTGTCATGTTCAATTTAAAATACCGGCTCGACACATTCATACAAATATAAAATATACTGACCCTGTCAAGCTTGTACAAATATCACCACAGAGTAGCCTATTCAAAAGAGTACACGTCTTTTAATCAGAAGTGTCACTTTACCCGGTAAAGTTTTGTAAAAACATAAAGACACTTTCTTAGCTCCACCTACCTTGGCTGCTTTTCGTCAGTCTGCTGACTGGCCGCTCCTGTTAGCCACACTGCGAGTTAGCTTGCATTAGCGTGCTACCATAAATGCTCCGAAATGATAACGTTTATCATATCTATATTTTTTCACAAAATACACGTATTTACATTAACGCTGCTCGACTCGGGCAAAAAACCGACACGTCCACACTTCTACCAGTTTAGGACCCTGTGTTTCTGTCTATTTCACCGGAAACTATGCTAAGCTACTATTATTGCTTCAACGGACTGTACAGACACTTTTTAAACATGTTATCATGAACGAGCTAGCTATATATGCTTTTGCGACGTTACAGAGCACGCGCAGAGTAAGTTGGACAGTGTGTTGCGGTTATAATTCTTCATTGCCCGATATCTACTTCCGGATTGTAAGTGGGTCGGAAAACAGACGTGCGTGCTGTCGGCCCAGTCTGTAACACATATCGAACGCATACATATATTCCGATCTTGGGGGTTGTAGTTTTCACCCCTTTTTCTCTCGTATTGTGATAACCAGCCAGTAGGATTACTTCGTATATATTGCCATGGATATTTTTCACCCGTATAAGCCAACCGTGTACAGGGAAGGCGTATCCCGTGACTGTGTCGTCCAATGGGAATTCGCACTGACGATAGAGGCGGGGCGGGTCAACACGTCAATCATACTCAGAAGGCGGGGGGACGGATCACAGAAAGAGCTAGGCTAGAGAATCTTCTCAACAAGGCAAACAGCAGTGCTTGCGAAAACGACTTTTACCCATCCGCATCCAGCATCAACCAGGGGGCCGACGGACGACGTTAAAAACCTGTCAGATTCGTCACATAAATGTTCCTATGGATTACTAATACACTTTCGTCGAACAGAAGTGTTTCTCAACTTGACAGCATAGGTAAGACTGCTTTTGTTCGACAAAGCCATCGGTATTTGGAACAATTTACTAGCTTGCTGCTGCTACCAAGCAAGAACCGACGTTAGCTAACTTGTTAACTAACGCTTCGCTGTGCACAGGAGGATTTTTTATGGAATGAATGAATCAGGAAGGGAGTGCAGAATAAACTTGGTTAGCTCAATAACAAAGTTGTGGAGTGAGTGTTAGCCTGCTAAATTAAGCTGATGAGCCCAGTGAAAGGTTATGCTACTCCGGGGGTGAGTAGTTTGGAGCCTGCTGGATAAGCACCGGACTGTTGTGTTGTTGAGCGGAGGAATCCTCGGAGGGGTTGTCGTCGAACACAGTCTGCCATGGTGTTCCCCGGTAGTCGTCAAAGTGATATTACACCGAACGACACGTATCAGCTGCGGTGTGTTCTTTTGACGAACCGAACGATGTAGTTTAACAGGTTAGTATTGTCGAGCGTTTCTTTTGTGCCACCAGGACCTTCTCACGTCTGACTGGTCCCAGTGTAGGTTCGAGGCATCAAGGAAGGAACTCCCCCCGGTTCATCAGTTGCGGCTCTATTTCACAGATGCGAGGTGGACTATTTTCCCTCTGCTAGAGATGACTTATTTCAGACGTGCGTGTTTTGCACATTTGCGTGACGGCCGACATCACAAACTGAACCAGAGGAGGTTTGACGGGCTTTAAAGAGCACCAGTCCGCGGTCTACGACCGAGAAAGAGACGGTGGCCGTGTATGATATGTTGTTGTCTGTGGCCACTCGCATCGGTTGCTCTGGTGAATCGTCTGGGGCGGATGACATTGTATCCGAGTGAACACCAAGTGCCTGAAATGAGGGCTGCCTGCGACCTTGGCTTCTGTTCTTAGAAAAATGAAAAGACAAAAAACGGTTAGTTATTCGCGCGACGCCGCCGCCGCGTTTTTAAGTCTTCCTCGAGCTTGACCTTGTTGCGAACCGTTTCGACGACTTGTTCCTTTGTCAGAAGCGGTGAGCAGTCAGCGAAATGCCTGACCAGTCGATAGAGGGAACATTTTGTGAATAACGAAAAGTGAGCCGTTCACACTTTGTGCAACTTAACGGCATTGTTGCGGTCACAGCTTTCGAATGACATTTCTATAGGACTGGCGGCGATGAGCAGCCTTATTACCGCTCTATTTTTTTTAAGTGTACTCCGCAAAGAGACGAGGGAGAACAGCGTAAAACGGCCTCGGAGCAGTTCGCATTTTAAAAACCAGAGATTCGCCTTCCGAGAGAGCAATGCTGCTGGCAATGACAGGTGAATTGCGAGCGACGTCCGTACATTTCCACCGCGTTTTTGAGCTCAAGTGTTTTAGCCGACTGTGAGCCACTGAAATGGCGTCATCCGCTGCTTGTGTAGGGGAGTCAGTGCGGTGCTGGCACACACCGCGCTGGCTGGCCTGCTCCGAGAACCGCTTCTGTCACCCCGTGCAACACTACGACATTATCCGTGTGTTGACCGAGGAGGAAGTCGTGTGTTTTGGTAGTTGGGTATCGCTGGCTCGCCATTCTGCCTGGCTGTCGAGAGCACACCGGGCATTACATAAACGGCTTTAAGGGCTCCACGAATGAGAGTGCTCAGCCTGCCATGGGTTACTTTGCAACACGCATATTTGAGGGGCTCCAAAGTCTTTTGTATTGCATATCCAAGCAAGGAAACTTTTAAAAATCTAAAACAATTGAAGCCTCTTTGAGGACTGAAGTCTTGTGCACACGATGTGTTTGGATGTTTGCGGAGCAGCTCTTGTTGAAGTGTGCCGCCCAGGTTTTTCATGGCATCCAGCAGTGTAGCAGGAGAAGTGATGTCATCATAACATGGTCTTGTTGTGGCAGACTAAAGTTGGCTCTGCCTGTGATGCCTAACATCCTCTCAAACCTGTGTTCCAGCCTGGGATTCGTCACACTGGTCACCTAGAGGACTCATAGAGAGATGAAGGTACGTGCAATCCTTTTTCACTAGTATGTGTTTTAACCTATGGTCACTTGTGCATTTGCTGCTAGTGTTTGGTATCCTTCACATTTGAACCGTTATGGCACTGCTAGCCGGGATACGGCGGTGCAGTGCAACCATATCTTTTTTTTTTTGGCACTTCTTTGCTGCAATCAGAATGTGATTTGCAGAAGGAAAGTACTAGCCTCTGAATTTCACACATTTGTTTTCCTAAGGTTAGTACTGTTGTAAATTAAACGCTGAGTTAAAAGGACTGTTCACCCAATAATTAAAAGTCATTATCTTCATTATCTACTTCCACCTCATGATGATGGAAGGGCAAGTGAAAACTTTGTAATAAAGAATTTCAAAGGAAAAGTTGTTACAGTAAAATTATTGCAGTGAAGGGTGACCAATTTTCAAACCTAAAAGAATTAAAATAAAACAATATGATGCCATCCAAAGTCATCAAGGCATCTTGAAGCCTCGATATGCCAGGCTGTTTTGAAAAAATGTTGCTAACATCCTGTTTTTAGCCTCTACAAGCGTAAGTGCTGGGAGCAATAGTTATAGTGATTAGATCAGGATTGAATTTTAATTTTTGGGAGAACTATCCCTGAAAATTCATGTAAGAGAATTTATATCCAAATTATTAGAAAAAAACATGCTAATTAAACACCTGTAACATTGCACATCTACATCTTAGTCCTCTCGGGTACCAAAATTTGGTACAGTTTTCTTTTATGGAATTGGTACTTTTTGCACTGAAAGGAATTGTTCGGCTCCCTTAAAAGTGTGGTGTTTGGTACCCAACCTTATTTGCAGCCTTTGCACGGTTCGATTCAACTGCTTCTTAAATGACTGCTGTAACATAAAAGCAGAAATGTCAACATGAAAACATCACATCATTGCTATTTCATTTAAAGAATTCATCCCTCTGTTCTCATGAACGGGCCCAGTGTGAACTTCTTCTAAATGTCAATGCCGGCCTTATTTAAACACAGCAAGGCAAGCGTCCTGGTCAAAGTAATACATTTATTTTATGATAATTAAGGTTCCTGCAGCTTCTGCTGTATTTGCAAAGACAACCTAGCAAGTGTAATTTTGCCCTTATGGATGGCGAAGCAATGTTATTGAATATTATGTTGACATAGGGCTCAGATGCTGAATGATGTATACGAATTTTGTACAAGTGTTTCCACAAAGAGGGTGCTGTGAATTCAGCTCACTGATGTCCATGCAGATGGTTGAATCCCTATTAATGCATGAAAAGCTGAAGGAGAGAACGGTGAAATGTGCAAACAACTCGACAGCTGTTGCATTGTTCTCCACAGCCCCATTCATTTATGAAAAATCAGTCATCAGTAGTGTGGGCTGTGATGTGTAAGCTATTTAAAGTTGACTTTTAGAAGGCACAAACCACTTGTAGAATCCTGAAATAGAAAAATACGTAAACTGCAGTTACATGACACATATCATTCCCTCCCTGAATTTCAAATAAGCACCAAGCATAATGAAATCACACATAATTTAAAAATGCAATTGAATCCTATTGAAAATGAAAAAAAGTAAAATTAGAAGTTTGGAATTTAAGGTCACACAACAGCAGGCCTAAACCTAGTACATGTCAGTGTTTGAAAACTGTGGCCATTGCGTCACAACTAACATGTTTCTAGGGCTGGCCCAGCTATGGTAGCAGTCCATTATGTTGCCCACCAGCGCTGGGAGTTGAACCAGTGGTTCCAGGGTTGGTTAGGCCTCCTTACATGGGAGGCTGGATGAGGTTATGTGTTGTCATCGCTGCACCAGTGCCTCCTCTGTTGGGTTGTGGTGCCTGCCTCGGGGAGGGGAAATAAAGTGAAAGCGTGACACTCCCAAACAATTTAAATCAAAAAATAAATGTAGCAAATTGATAATAAAAAGCAAAAGGCTCCATCATACAATTTTAGATGTTGTTGTCAGAGAAGCGTTGCATAGCATTTGTTTTCTGTTGCTGTGAGCCATTTAATACCAGCATTTGCCATCACCCTCCTGCCACTTTTCTCCCAAATTGATTGCTATGTTGACAAGGGCCCTACAGACAGGTGGTCAGGGGACCCAGAGAAAACACTAAGTCCTTTCTGGTTGTTGCTAGACTCAGCGGGGCCCAACAGGCAACATGAGGGAGAGGAGTGCACTTTTACTTCAGTGATTAGATGGAGTTTACAGATCTAATGGACTGTTAAAGTGGTTGAAAGGTGGATATACAGTAACGTCTTCATCTTAATATGGAGAACCATCTATTTCCTTCTTTGTGAGTGTGACAATGATCAAAACAGACTTATTGTTATGTTGAGTTGTTAAAAATTAACAGCTCCTAGCAAATTCTAATGAAATTAAGGGCGCTTTTCCACTGGCCCACTTTGCCTCGGGTCAGGTGGGGTTGGGTCGGTATGGATGCTTTTCCACTAGCACTGGGTACCACATCAGCGTGGCTGGACTCACTGGCCAAGAGTTCCCTGGTGTAATTTGTGTGCGACACAACAACAACAATGGATGACATTGAGGCAGCATTATGCCTGTTGCTCAGTCAGTGGTTTTTGCTTAAACTAAAAATAAGGGAGGACAGACAGGCAAGGCTTCAAGTGGCGAAACAGAAAACTCAGGAAAAGTATAAAAGACTTTACCAAGTGATGACCTGTATTCTGGCGAGGCTAAGATGATACGAAATAGATGACGTAAGTGGGTAAGATACCCGATCAGTGCCTCGCTATGTGTTTACTTCACATTTTAGTCCCCACTCAGCTCACTTGGAACCCCAGTGGAGCAGGGACCAAAATAGTAACGGTTAGTACCGTGTTGGGGCCAGTGGAAACGGGGCAAAACCAACTTGACCCGAGCCGAAGTGAGCCAGTGGAAACACACCTGAAGATTCATGATAAAAGAACTTACTTTTAAGAGTTTTATCTGATTTCATGGACATAATATGTCACTCATTACCCTAGAGATTTTACATATGGCTGTTACATGGAGATTCAAAAAAAGCAATGTTGCATAGTTGATTTCAAGTGTATAGCTCTGCTGTAATTTATATTTACTTTGCTGTGAAACAGGTTTTAAATTAGCTTTGTTAAGGCCTTATAAAGCATTAAATTTAATTTCAGAGCGTGCAGCAATCATTCGAATCTGATCTCACTCTGAGATTTACGAGTGCTTGAATGTAAACAGATGCGGTTTTGTGGATGGGATGAGCTGAAGCGTGGTGCTGTCACGAAATCATACGCATACATAGTCAAAGTAACACAATGAGTACCTTTTGTCAACTTTTTTTTGAGACAGAGTCACCAAACTTGTTAAACCTTTTTTTTTTTTAAATCAGATTTGATAGTACATGTAGTTTTTTTTTTTTTTACATGTAATTCCAATTCATTTCCAGGTCAGTGAATGCCCCCCCCCATTCAGTTCAATGGAATATTGTCATTTTAGTCCCAAATAATTGCCCATTGATGTTCCCAAGATGGCTTCCAAGTGGTGAGATTTGCTTCAAAGGAACTTTTTCACAGTTACAGCTGATCAGTGTCCAACACCCCTTTCCACATAGGTTTGTCTGCTGTCTGTAGTCCTGTGTTATACAGAGATTATGCCCTCTAGTATTCACTGTGAGTACACAACACAATGTTCAGTACGCAAGCTATATTTGATTGTATGTATCCATTGATCACACACACACACACACAGAGGAATGGATGGCTCATTAACTTTGCCCTCAAAGAATTGTTGAATAGTACCCAATGAATACAGATTACAATATCTGTTAGAAATGCCCATCCCCTAACCACACGACATGTCCTTCAAAATAACTGATTTTCGAAATACTTTAAATGTCACCTTGAATATTGTCACAGCTTTAGCATAGCTTTACGAAGAGCCTCTATTTTTAATTAGATGTGTGACACAGAAAGTGTAAAACCTGACAGAACTGTGGAGAAACATAATAAAGTAAGCAGAGGACAAGTTCTGTGACTTGAGAGTCGTCGTCAGCTAAATTAAAATCAGCTCTAGTAATGATTTGTATTGTCACGTTGCTTGTGATTGTGGTTCATCAAACTATACCATTGGCCACGAATGGACATGTTACATTTAAAGAGAGTCTGGTTAAAGTGAGACCAAATAATCATGGGCTGTTAAAATAGTTGCTAACACGTTTGTCTTTTTTATTCATACATTTAGCCCAAATTTTGACATTTTTTTGGTTTATCCCATTTTGTGTCAGAGGAATGCAATAGAACTGTTATTGTGGTAACAGGACTGGCAGTGAACATGATAGCAAGGCACAGTGGATACACACTGACTCTAAACTCCCAGTTTTCACACTTAGGATTTCTATAATTGTCCTCCTGAGTCAAGCTTAAAATGTTTTAACTGTTGCTGTTAGTACTTACGGCCATCTTGCTGTTATTATTATTCTCTCGGGGTTGCACCAGGTTAGATGACTATTCAGCTTACACAAAATAGCTGAGAGGAATTATGTTTTCACATTGACATTTCTGCTTTAATGTCGCAGCATTTGTTGTTTTCATAGTGTTATGAGTCGTCGGGCTTCATTGATGCTTGAGGAGGTCTCACTTGTTTTACTTTACTCTGTGTCAGAGCAGCTGCTTAATGCTCTGAATTGTAAATTGCTTTGTAACTAGGAATGCTTTTCATTATGTTCATATGACACTTCAGCTTACGGTCTGCAGCCTTTCAACATCTGCGCACATTTCTGAGCACTGTGTAAATTAGATATGTGTTGGATCATTATTTTATCTCTTAAGCCTGGTCTGACTGAAGACTTGATCTGTCGAGGGCCCGACCAATACAGGATTGATGGGGCTGATACTGCAATTAATGAATGAGAAAGTACAGATGGCAACTTCTAAACTTAATTTATTTGTAAAAAAAAAATTTAAATGACAGCCATAATGCAATTATAAAGCACTTGTACCAAAGACACGTAATGGAAACAGAACAATTTACATTATAATCGTAAACATTACCATCCAAAATTATGGGCATCTGTACACTGAACTGTAACTTCAGTCACTTTGCATGTTGTAATAACCAAAGCTTGACCGTTAGCGGAGTAATCTCTTGTGTGGTGGGCTCTCCAAAGTTTGAAAACAACACGTGATAAGGCAGCTGGTACGTAGAACAAACGCTGGGCTGTAAAAATGAGATTTACGTGGATGTCTGTGAAGATCCTGGTTGTCTTAGAATGGGCAACTAAAGGGCATCTGGTAGTTACTTTTAAGATGTTTAGCCTCTCATCAGGGCATCAGGGTTCCTCAGCTCAGACACTGGAGGGGAGCCTACTTATCCCTGCAGATGAGTTGCTATAGTAATGGTAAAAGGATGTAGAACAGCGCGAACAAGGAATGTAGTTTATTTGTGAGACACATTCTCAGTAGGCTAGAGAGACTCTAGTAGACCACAATAGACTCTTCATCAGTTGCAATACTGTGATTATTCAGTCGCATTTTGTGAGAATTTTTGGAGATGGTAAGACAAAATGGTTGGAGATGGTCTAACCAAGTGCTTCCACTAGATGCCCCCTGCAGCGTTGCTTGTATATAATGTGTGAAGTGGCAGCAAATAGAATAGCTCTTCCTGACCGTTTAGGTGAATGTACCACCGACATGCCTTCAAGTCCACAGATACTACAAACCCTTGAAAGACATTTTAAACCTACGCAGATTGAGAGATTCAATAATTCCAATTTAGTGAAGCATCTCACCAACAGACATTCTGATCTGTTTAGCAGATACGACCAATAATATGACATCATGCCCTCAAAAGAAAGTGACCTATTTTAGAACAAGCAAACCATTTGCACCATTGAAATTGTTGTATTGGTAATGAGATATTTTAGGAAGATATCATCATATCAAAGTCATCATTTTGGCATCATGACAACACAACTAGATTATAATAATTCCATTCGTGCGTTCATCTTTAAATTGAAGCCACAAATGGCAGGACTCATTTTAGCTTCATTTGAATATTGTGAATGATATTACCAAACCATGCACGTCAGGTTAAAAAATAGGATTGTGTTATGTTGCATGTGGATTTATGTGGTACGCCTAAATTTTATGCTGACACTCCACCAGTTACTGATGGAAAAAATTATTCTGGAGGCCTGGATATGTTTCATTTTTGATAAAACGTAACTACAGTTGTTGCTTTTCTCATCATCCGGTTCTGTGAACAAGCTCTTTCTTCTTCTGCTATTTCTCCTCCTCATGTCTTCAGAAATTGACACACGCTGAAGAAATTGATGTTGCATTACCAAACATTTATGAAACACAAATAAATAATGATTTTATAAGGAAAATATTAAACATTTCTGTGAAACATCGAAAACAGCAAGAGGATAGTAACAAATGGGGTTGCTGTGGTACACTGCTGCCATGATATATCATGGTATGAACATGGTATGAACATTGATGGCTATTTAACCATGCACATCTGCTAATCTCCAGTTTTAGATACTGTCAACAGAAAGAATGTAGAGTGAGAATGTATGTGCAGAAAATATTTACAATTTAATTAGGTCTGTAAACTAAAAGGCTTAAGGTAAAAATGAGGTGGTTAGATTTAACCCTTTTTTCTCCCTGTGTCTATTAAACATGGCTAATTGAAAATGATTAACAATTTGCTACGTTGGCTGAGATGACACATTATATAACACATATTTACGCTGTTTTGCCCAGCCGTACCTTTGGGCTAATGATATGTAAATAAGGTGTGTGTTGTTACTATGTCAGTATAATAATCTGAACAGCAAAATTAACCAGTTTTTTCATTGTTAACAGTTGAAACCTTTTGAGACTAATTATTTTTGCTGTGATGTTGATTTTAGAAATTGCAGTCCTTGAAATTAACAGAAGTCCTGAGATCCAGACTGAGGCTTGTTAGACTGTTCCAAATTAGTCAAAAGCACCCAGTTGTCCTTATCTTTGAGTCCATATGTATGGAAAGTGATCAGGAAATAGATTTCTTTAAGATCTTGGGCTTCTGCGACTTGGATAAAAGTTAAATCCATTTCTGATTAATTAGAAACACGGAACCTTTAATTTAGTTTGAATCAGTGGTGACACTGCAGGAGGACTAGACCCGTGGGATTGACCTACATTTTTAGGGAGCAAGTAGATGGACCAAAGGTGTCATTATAGTCATTTTTTCTTTTTAAAAGCTGTCATGGCATTGCCAAGGCAACTCCTGTTGAAACACCAGTCACTGGAATTGTGACTTTGGTTTGGACAAAGAGGTGATTCACAGCAGGATTATTGTATGTGTTAGCGAGGCTGGTAGGGAGTTTAATTCTTTCCTGCATGCCTCTTGCATGTTCCTTTTGTTCAGCTTGCAAGCCTATTTGAAATAGTACACTGAAATGGGTCAAAAAATAATTCTTCCTATACTCTCTTGTGTCTGATTTAATTTAAAACACAAGATTTTGTAAACTCATACAGTTATAAAGTAGTTTTTAATCTATGAATGAAGTGATTAATTGAATAAGTGATTTTTCAACCTGAAATCTAGCGCACCCAAACACCAAACCAAAACTGTTTTGTCAACCCTTTTTATTCACCCGAACATGCAGCAACAGCTGGACAAAAACCTGTTTCTGTTCCTTTTATCCTGCTGCGCTGTTGTGTAACTACATGCAGTTGTCATGCTCTTGTCCTGTACATGTGTGACTTAATTAAGGAGGCACACATTTTTGATCCAACCCTCACCAGTACTGCAACATATTCTTGGGGGGGGGGTTAATGTTGATGTAATTCTATGAAGCATTAGGAGGTGTTTAAAAAGAATACAGGCAGATGATCCACTTCCTCTAGTGGTTAAGTAATAATTGATCATTTTAACTGTAATTGTGTGGTGGCTGTCAATCTGTTTCGTCTGCATGCTCTCAAAATTATACTAATTATTAGTTATTTCTTTTTAATATTATTAATTGATTATGTAATTAAAACAGTGCCAGTGAAACCTCAAATGAGCAGAGAAGCAAATAAATGTGACTGAGATGCATCACCCTTTATTTGCTGAACATGTTTCATCGCATTGTATTCATCTTTTCCACCTCCCCCAAATTAATTTTTTTCAAAGATATTTTAGAGACACCCACTATGTTCTCATGCAAAATGAAAATGTGCATATAACGAGCTCGATGGAAGTGCACCTGCAGTTGTACTTGCATGTGTCATGGTTAGCAACATGCATCTAGTCTCTGCTTCTATATTAACTGACCTAAATGTTAAATGCTTGCCTCAGCTTTGTCATGGTTGTTTTTCTGCAGCTTTAAACTTTGATACTTGACCTGAGTAATAGAATTGTACATGCTAGTTGATCAGCCAGTCTAAGAAATGCACTATAAGCGGCAGCTTATTTTCAACCAGCACTCTGTGTAGTGTGGTGTTAAATTTTTTATGACCTCAGGGTCTTGATTGAGCAGAAACCGAACTCATTTTACTGCTGCCAGTGTCACTCTTGGATATTTTCTTTCAGTGAAGATGGAATGATTTCAAAGCTCTGACTTACGCAGAAATGGTGCCTGTTATGTTCACTGACTAGAGAGGATTAAATACTGAATTGGCTCTGGATGACCAGTAATCAATGAGATGTTTGCTCCTAGTAAAGTGTCTCTGTGACTCATCCGAGTGTTTCTCTCCTGGCTGCTGTCAAACAGATTCCGTTATGTGCACTGATGATATTTTAGAACCTTCTTGACATTTATTTAATTTCTTACACATGTTATGTATTAAAGCGGTGTAAAATTATAGGTGTTTTTTAACAGTTTGTGCTTGTTTTTCTTTATGCCAGCCGCAGGTGTGCTTTGTCACCCTGTGACAAGTCATATTTGTGTGTGTTCAATCAAGCACGTGGGCCTGGAGAGTGTTTTCCACATCCGTGACATTGGGTGAAAATCCAGAGAGCCAGTCTTGATTGTATTATTGTTGCATACAGAGGAAAAAGTGGTGCTGGAGGATCAGGATAAATACTGAATCTGCTATTTTCATGACAGTATCTTAGGTGAGAGCAGTGTTTGTCGGTTGCATTGGGTTCAGCATATTTTGTGTCTGCAAAAGGATGTTACACCTCCCCAAAGGCAGAGGAATTCTGCCTGTCTGAGCAGAGAGAACACATTGTCTTTCATTCAGCTCTGGCAGGGGCCACAAAATAAAAAAGAAGTCAGTGTTTTTCTGCAGACAGTTGTAGGCTAAATGACAATCTAATCCAAAGAATGGAATTTTCTTTCACTGAATGAATGGGGGAAGGGAGGCAGAACATTGGAAACAATGGAGCATCCTTTTTATTGTACTGATGTGTGTGTGTGTGTGTGTGCGCGTGCGCGCGCCCGTGCGCGTGATGATGCCTGTAAACCTGTCCTCAGTAGTGTCTTGACACCTCAGAGAGGTTTGGCAGGCAGGCGCAGTTGTCTAGATAGCCGGAGCTCTCCCCTCTGTGTCAGTAGCATGACTCTTCTTTTAAGAAGAGGAAAGGAACAGGCTTGGAGCAAACGGAGACAAGTGCTCGTATACAAGAGTAACTGGAACAGTAGTGTACGCAGGAGCAGTCCAGCTTTGTGACTGACAAGAGAGTGGCTTAGCCAGTGGAAATGTCCGCTGTTGTGTAAACCTAGTGTTGGTTTGGGCAGCTGGTGCTGAGGCCAGTCTGCACTAAAGACTAATGAGGGGTTTATCTGAGAGGTGGGGAGGCTGAAGTGTATTGGAGTTTACCCCTGAATCCCATCTGTCAGAATCCTGGAGCCACTGTAGAAGACGACCCCCTGTCCTCCTGGTTTGACTGTGTTTGTGCTCCCATTTAATTTGTCGAGTTGATTTTTAAGCAAACTGGATATATGGTATTGTCAACATTATGCATGGTTTTAACCAACAAAAAGAAACATCAGCAAAACATGGAGAGAGGTTTTGAGGAATTCCAATTAGTTGGACAAGTTGTAAATGTTCTGAAGCACCATCTAGTGTGGGATATGTTGCTGCTGTCCAGAGAAGAAGACGGTCTAGGAATATCTGTGAAGGCCACTGTTAAAGCTTTGTTACGTCAGAGCTGATTCAAAATAGGGGTTTCCATCTTTTGTTTTCTGCATCTGCTCATTTAAAAACAAACAAATGTGACTCAATGATCTTAACAAACAGCAAAGTGGGGATCAGTTACTGATCTTAGTGATTCCATTTCTCTGAAGCACATGGAGCATATGCTCCTCCAACTATCACATTGTCTTGACAGCATCACAGATCATCAGTGGATCTCATTAGTTTTATCTGTTAAACTACAGAAACGACGCATTCCTTCAAACCCCCACCCCCCGGTTGTCTGTGTGGTTGGTTTTTCATTGATGAATAAAATGCATAAAGTTGGGAGTAATTTGGATCAATTTCACCTTTTCTCTGGTGCGCTGCTGTATTCCCTTTATGAAAATAGCAAATGGTGGAAGAAAATAGTTTGTGATATAAATCAAATAGTATTGTAAATCATCTGTGTAATTAAAAGTAAGAGTGCCCAATGTAGCATAAAAATATCAATTTCAGGTGCAACATGTGCAGGCTTCCCTGTGTGTGATTCAAAACTGTCATGATGCAGATCTTGGTAGAGATATGAGAGACACAGGCAGGAAAAGGCCATTTCTGACAGCAAAGCCTCAAATTACTTGGTCAAATTATGAAGAAGTGCTTTCTAATAATTAGCTGACATGAGTCAAACATGTTGATGCTGTAAGAATGATCACTCCATGATGTGAAACAAAGACGCTCTGTGTGATCAGAGAAGTCTTGATACGATTTTGTTGCTTTATTGAATTTATTTGCTCCAAATCAGCATGCATGTGTGTGAGGACATGGCCTGTCAGGGGTCCTCCACTTCACAGTTTTATCAGGTCGCTTCTGCCGTAGTTGGCTAACTGTGGGGTCCTCTGATCCACCACATTGATGCCATTGCTGCACGCTCCTATTCATTCTTTTTCTCTTCTATTAATGCCAAAGGAGATGGTGCAAAATAGTATTTTCCTCCATGCCTGTGCTGTTGCAACCTCTAGTTGCGAAAGTTTTTATTTTGTGCCAACTTTCCAGTTGCCTTTGTTGTGTTTCCTGATTGGGAAGGGAGAGGTGGTCCACCCTTAGAGCCTATTTATACTAGTTAGCATTTTCAAATCAAGGGGTAAAAGTTAACGTCAGAGAGGATGGAGCATGGTACTCGTGCATGGGTGCTAAGTTTCACATTGTTTGGGATGTACAAAGGAAATATCTTGGGAGTTTTTCGTACGGACGATTGTGTATGTCGTTCTTCAGATTTAATTGTACCACATGTTTCAGGATGAAATCCATGGAAGTCTTTGTACATAAGGTAGGTCTAGATTCAAACTAGGGATGTGAGAGACAGGTTTTTGCTTGTCAAGATTTCAGAGGCATTTACCAAAAACAGTGCTGTTAGTTTAGTCACTGACAAGTTAGCATAAATGGTTTGAATTGTCAGAATTTTACAGAAAAAGGTAAAGCCTCCTCTGGCAAAACCATGATAATAAAACAACACTGCTTTTATTTTGAAGGCAAGACCACTGCAGTGGAAGTGCTTTTTGTACAGCAGTAGAAGTGATTTTTGTATGCTACTGTTCCAGGATGAGTCTACCCAGGGAAAAATAGCTCAGATTTTTAGGCATCACTTTTACCAAGGGGTGTAATGATTCATTCTTTGATTCGTATTATGATTTGTGGTTACTGATATGATTTAAGGATGATATTGGTTCATTAAGAGCGATATGATCTGAAACAATTCAGTGACTTGAAATCGATTCAGTAACTTCTTAGCCAAAAATTCTACCAGTGTGACTGTTTCCTAGATTGTCAGGGAATCAGGCATACATTG
Organism: Aulostomus chinensis; assembly: GCF_037954235.1. Classification (NCBI taxonomy): domain Eukaryota; kingdom Metazoa; phylum Chordata; class Actinopteri; order Syngnathiformes; family Aulostomidae; genus Aulostomus; species Aulostomus chinensis. The sequence continues at coordinate 22,454,990 of NC_141335.1, read as the reverse complement.
ATTATGGATATAAAAAAAACAAGTAAAATATCAATGGCAAATGCATTCACATTTTAGTTGACTAAAGTGCAACCAACACTTGAGGTTGAATTAATGGGAAGTTAACCTGGTCAGCTCTCATTTTCAATAAAAGTACAGTGAGAGTGCAACCAACATTTCAACAGTAGTTTTACCTTATTCTGCTTTTGATCTTCAGCATAAAAATAATACAATATTTAATAACAAATTTAAAGTGCAACCAACATCTTGCCAGGTTGATTTAATAGTAGGATTCCGTGCTATTTTTGCTTTTGTTCTTGAACATAGAAAATAATACAATATTTAATATCAAATTTAAAGTGCAACCAACGTATTTTCAGGTTAATTTAAAAGTAGGGTTACCTGCTATGTTCTTTTACATGTCCTACAAACAGTGAATTACTTAGAACAGCTCCATCACTGCTGTGTTTCCACACACCGGACCGCAATTGTAGCTTGATAATTTCTCTCTCGCTTCATCTCCTCCGTCATCCGCCATGCTATGTTTTGTTGTTCTGAAATTCACGTTGCTGCTGGTGCGTGGCGATGACGTCACTGACAGGCAGACCAAAGCAAGTACTATTTAACATCTTTATCAGTAAATGTACTAAAAAAACACGTTTATATGAATTCTACCATGCTTAAATCTAGTATATTATTTCTTTGTATCGATACAATCGATTGATCACATTTTAAAACAATGTTAGATTGATATGTCATCTGGAAGGCCAACTTGCTGAGCACAGACCAATGTAGTTGGATCATAGGAATATAAATTGATACATGGATGTAGTAGATGAATCATTACACCCCACCTTCACTGTCAACATGAAAACGCATTGAAAGTTGCTTTGGTAGCACACAAACAGTCACATCCCTAATTAAAATACATGACAGCAATACAGAAAAGTCCAATATACTTGGCAAGGAGTGGCTCAAGTATTACAATACCGACTCATCACAGTATTCCTTTAATGAAGCATCAATGGTGGTAACGTCCAGTCCTCATGAAGAGAGGAGTGCTGGTGTTGCTGGTGATATCTGCACAGCCTAGACTCCCAGCCTGACCAGTACACACACAAGTGTTTGATCCTGAATGCTGAAGCCAAGTGGCAGTTCTTGTAGACTTTTTTTCTTTGTGTTTGTCGGCTTCTGTTTAGTTATTTCATCCCTCTCTAGAGTTTGCTCTTATGCTGTATGTTAGTGTTTACAAGAGTGCAGTGGGTTATTTTTGATCGTGGACATAAGATGAATCGTGTTACAATAAAATCAGGAAAAATCAGGATTTATGCGTTACAAAATACTCTTATATCTTTTGACTGTCACAGAGGGATTTTGAGAGGAGCATCCAAAAATCCAAGCAGCTGGATTTAGTGTGTCGTTCTTCTTCAGTGGTGTAAGTCCTGCTCACCACTGGTTTAGAGGCAACCTTGATCTTCAAAGTGATTCTATCTCATAAAGTCTAAAAAAGAAAGGGGGGGGGAGCTAACTGTATGAAATGTAACAGATAACATCTTTGGAGAGTGTTTTTGCAAAGCACTAAATGAAGAGCACTGTCTGCCACTGTGGCTAACAATGTAAAAGTGTTACACAGCGTGTTCATTCATCGGGCAATAATCTACTCGATTCATTCATCTTTCTAGAAGATGTCTTTTTGTGATTGTAGTTTTGCACATTAGAGGAAGGATCTGATGTTTTCTTGGTCCACAATAACATCAGTGAAAACTTAAGTTCAAACCTGTCTAAATATTAGCTAAGTACGCAGGAGATGTATTGGAATTTGCCTTCATGTGTCTCGTCAGCAGGAAGTGTGCCAGGTCTCAGAAACATGTCTTAATATCAAACCGTAGGTCGCCCCCCCCCCCCCCCCCCCACTGCAGTCATCACTACATTTCATGCCCCACAAGCCCAGTCTGCCTTGTTTTCTCTATGTACCCTAGCTTTCGCAAATCTGTCCTGAAAAGGGAGGGGGGGGGGGGGGGTGATAAACATCTGATGATGACTGAAGATGCAGTAGTGAAGTGGCCTTTTTACTCGATCCCTCAGCGGCTTGTTTTCCAATACCCAGAGCAGATGGTATGTGTTTTCCATGGATGAATCACTGAGCCAGCTGGGTGAGGTGTAGCTGGCCTAGACTGTGTGAAGCTCATATGTGTGTCGTGTGAATACTCTTGCCAGGAACACATATATATAATATAAAATATAAGGAAAAGCTTCGAATTCATTAACTTTTTTTCCTGTGTTCTCCCAGACTCTGGAGGAGCCCCCCTACTTGACAGTAGGGACGGATGTGAGTGCCAAGTACCGAGGGGCTTTCTGTGAAGCCAAGATTAAGACTGCCAAGAGGCTAGTCAAGGCCAAGGTAAGTCACATTTCAAAGTATTGTGATCCAGTTTTAAAAATAAAGGCTATTGTCTGCCTGTGTTCTGTGTGAAGGGGGTGTGAAGTTGGGCTTTTGTTGCTGTGCTAAGCAGCTACACTCTGGATCACACAGCATTACTACATCCACAGATGTTGGATCACAAACACTCACACACACACACGCACTTGTGATGGATTGTTTGGGTGTACTGTGAGTAAGAATGTTAGCTTTCTTTCTATCTTAATTTTCACGTCTGATGTTGGCAGATATCCATCTGTGTGGCTTGCATGGTGGTTTGGGTTGTTAGATGTGCTCAAACAATTGGAAAACTGATCAGGGGCCCAGCTGTGACAGATGCCAAGTCTGGCCTAGCCCACCAGGTATCCATCACATCCTCAGGCATCCTTGCGTCTTCCACGCTGTGTAGCCGTGCGAATGCTGTTTCTCCTACTGGGTTTATGCCTCGCTAATGAAGGCATTGCACGATACACATAGTACAGTATTTCATTTCCCAGTGGGGTTGGAGCATCTGGATAATACAATAGAGACAGATCGCTTGTCTGTCCTCTGCTGAAGTGTGTGGGAGGAACAAAGATTAGATGCTGGCTTTTCACTGTGTCAATGCACTGTAGTTCCCCCTGGAGAGACAAAAGAGCAGCAATGATCTGCCACTGCGCCATCCCAGCTTGAATCGTCGACTGACGTGTCTTTTTGTCTCAGACGATGTGACAAAGTAGACCACGAGATGTTCATAGTTGCAGTTGTGTGGGGTAGAATGAAGCTAAAAAGACAGTCTGAGCTCATAAATGAATTAGCATACTAATTGGCTGAGTGTGGGGTTTGTTTTTGGGGAGCTGTAAAACGCATGTGAGCTCAGTTACACAAACGTTGAAACAGCAATTATTCACTGGTGTTTGTGAATCTGAATCCTCCACTCTAATGAATTCCTCTTTAGCTCTTTGGTTCATTAATCCTGGCCCGCTTGTTTAACACAGTCGATGGATGCAGCATATGGCGCTGGTGTGTTTTAGCAGCTCTAAACTGAGTGAAAATATCCATGTGACATTTTTATTTATGATAATGATCTGTAAAAAGTCAATTAGCCGCACACCAGCTATATCGGTGTGAAATGTTCAACCCGGACCAACACTGCACGACAGTAACAAGTGTGTGCTGCATCATGAATTTAATGTGCTACTTTTGAATCAGTTGGTGTGTTTGTGTTCATTATAAATCTAGTGATATTTTTGTATGACTGATTTGGTGCCAGAATATAAATAAAATACTCATTTTATGAGCTGGTCCTCATCTACTTCACTTATGAATAACACGAGTTCTGTGTGAGCGAATTAGATAAAATAATTTCTGAGTTTGGCTAAAAAATGACTTAAAACGATTGTCAAAATATTTTGAATTAAATTGATTACAATATTTCTATCTATCAACGTATAGATCTCTTTCAAGGCTTTTCTTTATTGCAGAAATTGCTGCCTTGCCCTCTGAGTTCAATCAAACGCGCTCTTGTTTGATTTACTAATGGGGGAAACGTCGCCCTCCAGTTCCATTCTACTGTATTTAGAGGCTGTATGTGAGCAAACAAAATCAGTGGTTGACACACATGAAGGGGAAGAGCGAGATTGAGCAACACACAGTGAAGGGGAGATGCAGCCATAAGTTGAATCATTCAGATCTGTTGTATGATTGGCAGGCCATTCTTCCCATGATGAGAACTTTTCAGATCTTTAAATGTTGCCGAATTAGGTGTATTTGCTCTATTTGAACACTTTTAGCACTTCCACACTACTCTGGATAAAAAAAATCAGTCATCAGTTCATCCTGTATCAGGTTACAAGTCCTGAAAGCAAAGTCCTCTTCTGATTCTTTGTAGCCAAATGAATTGATTTTATTTTGTATTTGATGGGGGTTGGGATGATTTTACCGTGTTGGATCAGTCGTAGTATTTGCTTAAATCTCAAGACTGTATGCTAATGATATGATTGTGACTTCCCTCTTTCTGATTTATGATGAAATCGGCCCGTTATTGGTATTGGCAGATAATATCGTTCCTTTTTCTTTTTAATATACCACTATCTGTCCCATTTTGCTGTGGTTTCTTTTTTCCTCATCATTAACGATAAAGAAAGAATGATAAAAATACGATTTATAACCTTTTCTTTGCCATTTTATGAAGAAAAATGTTAGGTTTTCAAATTTATATTGCTAACATGTTTTCCCCTGTGCAAAACTTGAGCATCATTTAAACTTGATTTGTACTGATAATAGAAGTATTGGTAAATATCAACTACTGGCCAAATTGGTTGTAAAATATAGGCATTTCAGACATTGGTGAAAAAAGTCCAATATCATTTATTTCTCTCCTCTCTCCTTGCTGCTTATGACCAGAAAGCACATAAATATTAAAATAATCACAAATGATGTAGTCCACTTAAAAATGTGCTATATTGAAACAGATTAATTACAAATCAAATACCTGTATCGATATATCTGTAATTCACGTACTTGATACATGACTCACAGCACTGGTCATTGTTCCCTGTCCACATGGATCGTAGCTGGGCTGTGAATGTACTGCAGCATGCCTACACTGTAAAAGTGAAGCAGTAGCTGTTAGGGTGGCAGGTGCTAAAGCAGGACAGTAGCAACTTGTAATTTGTGTAAAGTGAGTGTTTTAAGGGGTGAAGCTAATGTTGTTGTTGTTGTTGTTTTTTAAATAAACTTAATTGTAAGGCTTTATTTTTAGAGGGCTCCTATAATCTACTCTGATGATTGAAAGAACCACGATTGTATGAACTATAGGGAAGTACCTTTATGATAACCGTGAAAAAATACCACTGTATCACAGTATTGTGGATCTTTATATGTTGTTTGTCATAAAATATAGAACAATTATGTAATAAATTCATCATTAGATTTATGATTGTCTTTTGTTATATAGTGTGGACACTGTACACAAAGAACAATTGTCTCAGAGAGCACACACAGACACAGACACACGCACACACAGATGTGCGTGCGCACCAATTTGCGCAGAGCAGACTGCACCACACAGCATGTGCAGACTCCTTATCACCAAAAAGGACGGAACACAACCACAAATGGCAAACACAGAAACCAAGGAACAAGTACCACATCAACAGAATCTGAACAAGTTTATAAAACCAGACGGGCAAAATGCCACGCGCCTGACACACCGCTAGAGGAAATCTCCCCCGCACAGTCCAGCAGTAAAAAGAATCCCAGGACTGTATAAAAAGGCCTCCCCTCGCAGTCACTCTTTGCTTGCATGTTTTGCATGTCGACTGACCTTCACTCCAGGCAAGCCGTCTGTGCTGAAAAATCCAGCCGTCTTTTTAGACAGGGTAAAGTTGTTCTTGGGGCTCCTCACCTGCACCTCCTTAAGCCATTATCATGTGAACAACATGTAAACAACATAGGACAGTCCACGACACTTCTAATTGCCCTAGGCAGGTCCAGGCATGCTGTCTGCAATGGGGGGGTTGCATAAGCTGTGCCAGCAGCCAGGGCACATCCTTTGGCTGGAGGTGTGACAGCAAATCCTAGTGGTTTTGATACCGTGACGTTTTCAAACCACATCCCTTCGCTACCCTGATAAACCCATTCAGCTCACATTAATCCACTGGACTGAAGTCAGAATGGTTGGATGTCCAGTATTTGTTGTGAAGCCTGTACAGTAACAGACTTAACTGGGCTGAGTTTTTCAGAAGGGTCAGGTTTTATTGATGTTCTCTTGCTTGGTTCTGTCTTCTGCCTCCTGCTGTTCCATTTGAAGAAAGGAATTCCTCTATTCTGGGGAAGGAATGTTGTGATGTTTGTACCTGATGAAATGCTGCCTCAGGAAGCATTTTATTCCCTTATTTTATGACCCCACGGTTAAACATCATCTTTACAGTATTTGTTATGTTCATTTACGGTCTTGCTCTTCCTTCTCAGAGACTTTGATTGCCGTTTCTGCTGCTATTATATTGGACACTGAATGAGAGGGTGTTGTGAATTTGTTACCTGGAGGCTTTTTTTTCTCCAAGAGGTGGTGTTTACACTTTGAGCCAATCCCTTGGATTGATATTAGGACTGAACCAGGCTTATTTTATGAGATCAGTATCTGCAACCATAAGGCTTATCTAAATCAGATTCTGTCATCACTCTGCTGTTTTCTCCGGCTGGGCCGCCTGTGTTGCAGATCTGCTCTGCTCACCACAGCTGGCCCCTACCAGCTTTTTTTCTGCAGTTGAGAGTGAGAATTTGTGTGGGAGCACAAAAAGTTATTTTGGCACTGAGTTCAGTCACTGAGGTTGGCAGAATGTACTGATTCACTTCGCTCTGACACTGATTGTTCTAAGCAAAGACCAACATAGGCAGCATCTAGGTAGCAGCTCCTCAGCTGGCACTGACAGCTGCTTTTGCTGGGTTAAAATGACCTACAGTAGCAGGTTGTGTCAGCTGCAGCTAATGAATGCCACTTCTGTGAGTCACTTGATGATGGCCAGATCTAAACTTGTTAAATCTGCTGGCCTGTACTCACTATCTTATACTGCTGCACTACTTTGAAAGGAGTTTTTTTTTGTTGTTGTTGTTTTTTTTAAGGTCAACACAGCCAACAACTGGTGTAGGGGTGCTCAAATAGGGGTGCAGGAACTGGTGGAGCCACGGCATCGGGATGGATTAGCACTGAGTTGTTCCACTCAGTGGAATGAATGAGTGCTCTGATACCATTGTGCAGACAGTCATTTCATTCAAATTTATCACGGTTCCATATTTTTTGTTCCTCCTTCTGATATTGTGGTTGATAAAATGTGTCTGGGAGTGCTACATGACCAAATCTCATATCCTGATAACAACATATGATGATACAGTAAATTTACTGCACATTCACAGACTAAATAGTTGATCTAATATCCCCAACTGTAAAGGCTTATTTCTTATAGTTCTAAAAAAAATGAATGATTTACTCATAGATTAATACAACTTTCTTTCTGTCAGTAGTCCTTTGTGACAAATTTTCTCTTTACACAAACGGAAACATTTAATCTTAATTTCCAAACAAATACAATTATAGACCTAAAATGCAAATATCTTGAATTATATCATAACCAAATATACCTATTGTGGGTTTCCTCATCTACTGTGGTTTGTCACACTTGGCATAAACCAGGAAACTCAACTTGTGTCAAGTGTTTATTCTGAACCATGCAAATGAGCAGCAACGACAGTAGTCCTTCCATCTTTGCAATTCTTTATCCCACAGTGTTCCGTGAGCTAATGTCTGAGGTTTCATGTATCTTTTTCACACCAATGTACCTGTCATTTATGTTTCAACAATTAAAAACAAAAAAGTGATTATTTTAACTGATGTTGCAATTGCAGTTTTAGTCACAATATTCTTGTTTCATTCACATTTTAATCAAAATTTAATCATTGGATTGGTAATGGTTGCTTTTTTTTTTTTCCCTTTTTTTTTTTTTTTGCGGGGATTTGTACCAAACAAAGATGTCTTCTTATGTCTTAAGACCACAATTTGCAGGCTTTCTGTCTTTATATTATTTGAGCACCTGATTGTTGAGGAGGTTAGCACTGTTTGAGTCAGCTGTTGGTACATTTTGGTGTGTCTTTGACTTCTAAAAACCAAACCATTTCCATAACACAGAAGAAAGCCATAAGTTTTTATAAGTGAGTGCCAATCAATCAATTAACCAATGAAATTTTACTCATAATGCTCAAAATTTTAAAAATCGCAATTTGCCACTGGGGACATTCCAATCTGTGAATAATACAATATCCTCCCTGGCTGTAGACCCTTGATCACGGTAAGGAACAACTTCCTAAAAAAAATCAAAATGAAACAGGCAGGAACCTCAGTAAGAGTCACAGAGGAGGATCCTTATCCCTGCACCAACAGACGTGCAACAAATGCCATAAGTGCAGAACAGATCAACACAATCACAGAATGCAAAACAAAGTGACAGTTCATAACTACAAAAACAATTTGTTAGCTTGTCCTGCTGCTTTGCTGTTTTTTTTTTAACTGCAGTGCCTTCAGGCAGTGGTGTGGAGGATTTTAAAGCATTATAAAATACAGTCATAACGTATTGATTTAAAACACAATGAAATAAAAGATGGAAAATAATTTAAAATGATTGACGTTCTTATATTGTCAAGTGATATGTACCGTCATACCCCACAGCCAGAGGGAGAGCTTTTTTGGACTCAGAAGGGGAGTGAGCCAGATAAAGTTAGAGAACCATGGCTCTTGTAGGTCCGAAGTCTCTCTCCTCTAGTTCAACTTTCACTCATATCCATAATTGCATCTCGTAAACCTTTGTCGAACCAGCAGTTCCGGTATTTAACCCAGAAGCTTGTGACAGATAAATTGTCTTATTTCTAGTAGCTGCAGTTGATATTTTAACATGACTCAGACACACTGAAGTAAATATGGAATCATATTCTGGATTAGGACGCCCCCAGCGTATCACTGAGTTGGGCTCCTGAATAGGTAGATGATCCCAAACTGAATCATGATCAGTAAAAATGAAAACCAGTTTAGTAGCACAATAATTCTATTATTTTGCTAGCCCACAATCTCAAAGGTTAATTTCCCCCAGGACACTGAGGGGAGAAAAGCCTTTTTCAATATACAGTGTTGGGTGGGGGAATCTGTTTACTAAACAGAATCTGTGCTTCTGGCTGCTTCGACACTTTTCACACATGAGAAAATATGTGAAAGTGTGTGTGTGTGTGTGCGCGCGCGCCTGCCTGCCTGCCTGCCTGCCTGCCTGCCTTCCTTTTGGTCTTCCCTGTCTCAGTGTTGCCAGGTCGCCATGCAGATGCAAGATTACCTCTCAGCTTGATCAGATTATGATCTACTGTGGCTCACTTAGGGGACGCTCCAGATGCAGCTAGCAGTGGGGGAGGGGGTGGTCAGTTAGCATGGCCCTGACATTCATAATTGAAATCTGCCACAGTTGGCGCCAGCAGATGCGACTGTGACCGGGCAGCTGTCAGTTGGGGATCAGTCCCTCAGCTATGCAATGAAACACTCTCAGTCACATGTGCTGCTTGTGTAAAGATGCCAAGAACTCCTTATTTTACGTTAAACTGTCCGGATTTAAAAAACAAAAACATGCCGCACACAGTCCATCATTGTAATCAGTGCAGCCCGGTGATGAAGTCCAGCAATATGCTGCCGCTGTGATGTGGGAGATTGATGTGGTCTGGTCAGCCCCTTGGGGAATTGTTTGTTTACTCCTTTGCTGATTCTCCTCCCCATTGCCTCCCACTTCCACCAGGTGACCTTTAAACCAGATCTGTCCACGGCCGAGGTTCATGATGAAAACATCAAAGGACCCCTGAAGGTAAGACTGGACAAAACATACATGTTGTCATTATATACTCGTTGCTTTATTTAATTTGTTTCCACCGGTAAGAAATTAAAGTATAGAATGACTTTGACTTATGCGTATTTTACTTGCTGTTCTCTCTAAAAAAGAAAAAGGTTCAAATTGGTTCTCCACATACTACCATAGGGATTGCAGTTTAATTTTCAGTCAATTATGTTTCGTGCTGAAGTAATATGGTTGTCTGATTACTTTAGAACACATTACCTTTACTATTAGAACAGACTAACAGTCAGCATCTTTAGGCTACCCAATAACAGAACTGCATATGTCCCACAGGTGGGTGCTGTAGTAGAGGTGAAGAATCAGGATGGAGTTTACCAGGAGGCCACAATCAATAAGCTGACCGATGCCAGTATATATACTGTTGGTGAGTCAATATCAGACACTCGCTCCCCTCTTTCAAAGACTTGTTCTCTCTCTTCAGCTGAGAGACATGCTTGTGTAAAAACAATCCCATACAGACCGTAGGTTTAATTAGAATTAATTACATAATTAATTAATGGCAGCAGAGATTTGAAAACTATTTGACATGTAGTATGAGTAAAAAACATACATGTGGCGCATGTTGCAGCATTTATGTATTTGTATTTTTTTGTGCTGCTATTCCTTTTCACAACATGTAATAAACATGGAGAGCCTGTGGACACCAAGTATTCAGGTATAATTATGACCCATTTGTCCTTGAAGCAAGTCTTTTGGTGTGCAACAGTCCAGTGCCTTCAAAATGTGTCCCCTGTTCTCTACTGGTTGGGACTAGAGGGGGGCCAGTGCTTGTGGACCTCTACCTTTTTCTTCCTCAGCTATGCCTTTGCCGTGGATGCAGAATAGGATTTTGTTTTGTCTTCATGAAATATTTATATACGTCCCTGGAAAAGATGTCATCTTGATGCGGCATATGTTGCTCCAAAATCTCAGTGCACTTGAACACAGTGCCAGTCCTCCTTGATACAAACCCCTCACCATGAGAGCATGGCTGTAGGGTGTATTGGGGTAGCGGTCAGGGGGGACCGTTTATTTTAAAGTAAAGTCCAGAAGTGCAAATACATCTGACCCTAAGACATTGGTCAACTGAGTGATGGTAGGAACAGTAAAGGTTTGCTGAAGTAACCCTGACAGTGTTATCACGAAGATCGATGATTCCCAAACTAGGACCCCCCAGGGGTACACGCAGTTACAAACAAATCTGCAAAGACTTGCTCCCACGCTTCCTCTGTTTTTCCCTGACCCTAATCCTTGTTACTTCTCATGCCTAAAGCCACCAAGTACTAGCCAATCAGCAGGTCATCTGGGGATGTGCATCCAGTATGTTAATTTCCTTCTTCATTGAAAAAAATTAGGCCCTTTAGCACAGAATATATTGCCAAACTTGCTCCAAAATGGTAAAATGGATAAAAGGATCTGGCCTCACGTCTGTGAAAGCAGCAGCGGACTCAGTGCATCAACTGAGGACAGAGTCCCAACTGTCAAAACCATCTGCTTGGGGGGCCTTTTTCTGACATAGTTAGCATTATGTGAGCAGTACTTGCCTAGCCATTGGTGGCGCTATCACCATCTGAAGAGGTAGAAGGGTACACAGCAGAAGGGTTAATGTTTCATGGGTCCAGGACTTTAAAAATTTAGTGAATGACTGACCTACATCAATGCCAACAGTATTCAGCTAAGGTTCTTATAGCACCATAAAATTGATTTAATATTTGATTTAATCATTTATGTCAGACGTAAATTAACAATTGTATCGGGATTGTTCCCATTTCTTCACCACCAGTTATCACCGTTGGCACCAATTTTTTCTCACCAAAGTGTTCCTGTTGACTGTTGTGCTGCAACCGAACTACACACCTGTTAAATGACTGGCGTGGGCATGTTGCTCGTTGTCAGGGGTGTGATTGACAGGGAGGGAGCAAAGTAACATAACCTAACAATTGTTTTATCTTCTTTCTGGGTGGTTTTGTTTTGCACTGAAATCATTTAGACTACCAACTGCTAATAATGCAGTCTGCATCATCATTGTAGATTATATTGTAATGTGTATAGAGTTCCAACGGATTTTCTGATGTAACTTTCAACACCACTGGTGGATTGATCCCCACAATCACGCCGAGACTCGACATCAAACTATAATAAAATAATTTGATTGTGATACTTTTATAGACTACTTCACTAATCTCTTGTCTCTGAGCTGCTGCTGGTTACTTAAAAAGTGCCCAAGGGTTTTTTTTCTCCTCCTCGAAACACTCCTCTTGGCACATATTCTTTCTTTTCATTCATCTTTGGGAAAAGAAATTCAGAAGACTCTGCTGATCGTGCCGAAAGTGTTTTCTCCTCTGTTGCTCAGAACATTTGAGCAATGAATAATAGAAATGTTTCTTAATGTGCTATTTAATGGTATTTGTAGTTTCATGTGATGAATGTGTTTGTTTTGGTGGTTGATTGGTTTCGTCAATAGTAGTTTAATATCAGAGAGAGAATTGCTCAATGTTGAGACTGAAGGTGTTGATGTTGTCTCCATTCTTCAGTGTCATTTCAGTCCATGAATAGAATCAGTCAATTCTCAGAAGAAAAAAAGACATTAAAGAATTCAAGTGTCTGTCTGGAAGAAGGTCCTTAAAACCTGCTGGTCCTGGCCTACATAGAACAGCCTAATAGTTTTTCTCTTGTACTCTCATCTCTGCAGTATTTGACGATGGCGACGAGAAGACCTTAAGGCGTTCCTCCCTCTGCCTTAAAGGAGCACGTCACTTCGCAGAGAGCGAGGCAAGTATCGTGGGCTCATGCATGAGCATCAGCTTTAAAAATATAAAAAGGGAAAAAAAAGAGCATCAATTGTGTTAAGTTTTATCATAAACATTTTTGCTCTCATGCTTATAGGCTTTTAAAATGCTGAGTATAAAAATTACCACACTGGCATTTAGAAGCTCAGCTTTTATATTTCCTGGAAAGTGCTATCACAGCAAATATGTCCAAAGTGGACGTTAAAATCCGTAGTGGTATTTCTAACCAGCCTTTTGAAGCATCTCCTCATGTATAGTGGATAAATTCTTTTGTCTTCGTATTTAGTGTGCGACAAGTCGGCACTGAGGCCCTTTGTTTTTTTTGTCTCCTCTGTAGACACTGGATAGGCTCCCTCTCACTAACCCTGAGCACTTTGGCACACCTGTCATTGGCAAGAAGGGCAACCGTGGACGACGATCCAACCCAATGTGAGTATTGTCCTCCATCTCTCAGCATTTTGCAGGGCCCATACAAATTTACAGAGAGGGTCCCAGACTTATTTTTTTTCATCGCTGCGTTTTTTTTGCTCAGAATCCAGAGTCAGCCATGTGTATTTAGGTTGGGGCTAATGGAGCCCCATGGTCACCAACTACAAATGAGAGCAAAAATTTCCTTGAGAGTTTGTAAATGGGCATTTTGGGAAGCTTGGCTGTTATTAGGCATGAGTTGCCATGAGCTTCGAGCTAAATGTACATGATTGTCTCTTTCTCCATTCTGGAGTCACAAAGCAGCAATGCAGCAGTACAAAATAAAAAAAAAGAAAAAAAAAAAAAGAAAGTTGTAGGTGAAGTGTCGCTTCAACATGAGAGTGAAAGAGATGGGGAGGAGTCTTCCCTGCCAGCTCACAGTCACTAGAAAGAGGCTCCCCTACTCTACATATGCTGACAGCAGTTGAAATGAAAGATTTACTCTCGGCTGTGTCCCCTCATTAAAAGCTCCCAGGGCCTGGAAGAGGAGTGCCTACGCGCTTCCTCCAGCTCTTAATCATGCCAGGGTCCTGTGTGACCATGGTGTGTCCTGGCTGACTGTAACCCCCCCCCCTTTTGGCTCAAATGTTCCAGTCAGTGCCACGATGTGCTTACTCCTGGGAGACTGCAGACTTCCTTCAGGGAATATGAACAGCCGATGGTTTTTGGCACTGGATATTATTGTGACTCCTCTCTGCTATAAAAAAGACACTTTTGCTTCGTAATCTCATTCTGACATCCTTGCTAAAGGCACTCTCAGGAAAAAATGTTTTTGATGCAATATTCTTCGAACAGTACGAGCAGCACATTAGTACTTTGGACCTGTCTTCCTGTGCACTAATGGTGTCCCAACTCTTACAAGCATTACAGAATAACTAGAGTACACCCAGCCTTTTACTTTTGTTTTAAAGGAATAGATTGACATTTTGGAAAATGCACACATTGGCTTTCTTTCCTTGAATTAGGTGAGAGCATATCAATACTATTCTCCTGTTTGTGGAAGCTACAACAAAACGGGCGGTACTATCTTCTGGAAACACCAGTCTCTCTGTGTTCCAAGTCCTGACACTTTCACATCTATATGCGGTCCGACTAATAGGAATCTGTGAATCCTACCATCATCTAGATCAGAGGATCTCAAAGTGAGGCGGGCCTCCCCAAGGATGCTCCAACAGTTTCAGTTTCCCAGAGACTGAAATGATTAAATGCCTTAGGACAGACCTTTTTCGTGTGTTTGATGTAGTCTGAAGTCACGTCAAACTGGCTCTCTTGGCTGGATTGTTGAGTGTCTCTGGGATCAAATTACATTATCATGATCCCAAAGGCATTCAGGAAATTATCAAAACTATGCAAGTAAACTAAAGATGAGTAGGGGACACATTACTTAAAGCTTTTTCCGAGGGAAGGCCCTCAGTCTTAGGCTCTGCTCTTTAAAACCAAATTTCAGTACCAACCACACATGCCATGTCTGGTGTATTGGTATGTTTTATCATGTGTTCGTGGAATATTTCCTCACTGTAGCATTGTTGACCAACCCTAGTGATTGTAAGCCACCTAGTCCAGGTCTCTTACCGTTATGATTGGCAGGTCATAAGGAAGGCTCTAACCATTTTGTATCTGTGGCATCGAGTTTACACTCATAAGACAAACAGATTCTTTGACTTTATTCTTATTTCGTTCACAAGCCTGTATTTGTAGAAATTAATCTTCACAGGAAGTGGTCAGGCATTGTGCCATGCTGTATGTGGTCCCTGTGTTCTGTGTGTTTTGTTCTCACTGTATGTTGTGTTGTGTATTTCAGATGATGGATGCATGTGATGTTACTCATTGCTGCATCCATATGTATCTGAGCAGTATAACACATCTGCTTGCTGTGCTATGTTAATGAGAGTAGAAAAGTTGTTAGTAGTTGGTGGCTGTGGGAAGCCATTAGCTTCTAGCTAAATGTACGTGGCTGGCTTCTTCTGCATTGT
This sequence comes from Aulostomus chinensis, assembly GCF_037954235.1. Taxonomy (NCBI): domain Eukaryota; kingdom Metazoa; phylum Chordata; class Actinopteri; order Syngnathiformes; family Aulostomidae; genus Aulostomus; species Aulostomus chinensis. The sequence goes on along the minus strand of NC_141335.1, from coordinate 22,439,965 downwards.
GGAGTCACAAAGAGGTGACACTGATGAAAAGGAATTTGTTAACTCAAGGCACATATTTTTAGCATGGGAAACAGAAAATATGCTTTTTGGATGAACTATTGATTTAGCCTGTGGATGTCAACACAAGCTCAGCCGTGTTACCCTGTGAGATGCAAGCACACTTGACCGGTCGATCATTCTGTACTCAGTTGTCACCATGAAAGCCAGTGTTGTTTTCGTCACGCTGGACGAAAATGAAAATGACGATGTCAGACCCCTTTTTTCCATGACGAAATTGAGACTAAGACGAACGTCACCATAGCCCTGTAAAGACTAAAATGTGACGAAATTGAATACGTTTTCGTCTGATGAGAACGAGACGAGACTAAATTGTTAGTGGGTGGACGATCAAAGTTTCAAAACAAGCGGGTTTTTTTCCGCCAAGTATAACATGCGTGCAATGTCAATCAAGAGGTCAAACATCAGAATGGAGCCAGCTAGGGCTGTTTGTCCAAATGGTTACGCCCCCATCATCAGTACACACGCAGTAAAAGCCTCTCGCGCGCACACACACATGCACACACAGAGACAAGTCTGGGCCTGTCTGCAGCAAACGAGACACACACCATGGCAGCAGCAGTGGTGTCGGGTGGTCGTAAAAAGAGGGATGATTAAAGCATAGCTTTAGTCTATGTTAGGCCTGCCCTATGATGCATTTTCTTTTTTTGTATTAAGCCTAAAGTTTTGTGGTGGTGGTTACACCTCCCCTGTGGTGCAGAGAGCGCTTCCTAGTGCTACATGCTAAAGCTAGAATGAATGGAGCTGCCAGGGGCCCCGCTAATGTTGGCTCGTTTAAACCAGCCCTTCTATTAATTTAGCATGTTATGAATAAAACCCCTGTCCATTTGTGGACGGGTGGCAAGTGGAATGCTTTGACCCGTGTTTGTGGGACTGGGAAACACGGTAGTCTTCAGACCTGTTGCTGTTCCCTATCTAAGCAACACACGTGGATGCTTTAACCAATAATAGCAGCTAAAGCCAATATGTAGGACATGAGGTTATTCATATGGAAGTCAAGTGTGCTTTTATTTTTTGTTTAATCCTATTTTATTGTGATACAATACTCATATTGTGTGCCAGTGTGTTGTCTGCATCTGCAACAAAATAATAAAAGTAAAAGGTAGAGAAAGAAAAAGAGGGGAAAAAACTCACCTTTGAAGGTGAGATCAGTTTCAGTGTGCTTCATTCTAATACCTGTATTGGCCTATTAAGTACATACACATATCTTTTATTTATAGGTATCTTTGATATTTGACTAAAACCTAATTGAGTTTTCGTCGACTAAAACTAGACTAAAACTATCAAGGATAGAAATGACTAAAATGTGACTAAAACTAAGAAGCATTTAGTCCAAAAGACTAAGACGAAACCTAAATTTAAAATGCCTGCCAAAAACAACACTGATGAAAGCTGAAATATTTTTGATTGGGTGACCTTTCTAGTGTCATAAAATCTTGTGTTGGACTATTACAAATTGCTGTGCGGTGTTTGACTTATTGACCTGGTACTCAAACTGGATGTACTGGAACGTGTTTTTAGCACACCAATGCAGAGCTGAATATCTGCTAAGGTTCACTGATCAACACATCACACCTTGTTTGTTTAAACATGAGGTTGCGAGGCAACCAATAGATAACCAAGGATGTCACCGCTGCAGTTCAAGATGTGGTCCAGTGTACTATTCCCAGCCCCCTATTACCACAGTGTGATTATCATTTCTCTTGTTTTTTTCTAACAGAAAAAAAATACCAAGGCCCAGGCTAGCTGTTTGGTTTTTTTTTTAGCTGTATCCCCTTTCTCCTAGTTTTTATGCTAAGCTAATGAGCTGTAGCTGCATACTAATACTTGACAAGAGAGGGAGTTGATTTCCCTGACTGAGGTTTCCCTGCTGTAGCAGCCATCATGTGTGGAGGGGATTCTGTCCTACATGAAGCTACATGAATCCTTCATTGAGTAGCTTTGTTTATGAGTTTGATTCACAGCTTAGTTGTTGTTGTTGGAGTTGTAATCGCAGCCAGGCTGATTTACTGCTCCTGAGTCGTGCCAGAATGTGTGTGTGTGTGTGTGTGTGTGTGTGTGTGTGTGTGTGTGTGTGTGTGTGTGTGTGTGTGTATGTACGTGTACATAGAGCAGGCTCAGTGATGCATGACAAAAGGATGGACAATCTGTTTGCCTGCTGTTGCTGCTTGCATGATCATATTTAGAGACACAACTGCCTGTGTGTGCTGGCTGCAGTCTGGGCTGTTTCCTGAGCACCAGGATCAGACAGCAGAGGACGCTCATTGGTAATGAGAGAGCTCATCACTAGCTTCGTTATGCTGCATATTATGAAAAATAAAAGATTGGCAGAAGAGATTTTTGTGCTGTAGGTTATTACAAATGTTTTGATGCCCCTTTGAGACCTGTGCACAAAGTGTTGTCATGACAAACCTGGAAAATTTACAGGCTTGGAAATGTATTTGAAAATTAAATCAAGAAAAATTGGGAAAAATAATGGAAATTCACCTGAATGTTTGACTATATGTTGCTTCATGAAGAATGACTGAGAAAAATCAGAAAATATTAATTTTCTTTGATAATTGTTATTTTTATTGTCGCTTATAATTAATTTGTTAAATATCTGCTAGTAAGTTTTGACCAGAATTCCTCAGTTTATTTTTTATGTGCAAACAGACATTTCAGAGAAAAATTCAAGGAAAAGTATTGTTAAAATTGTGTTTGAACCTTGTGTTGTTTTTCTGACATATTCATATAGCTGTATTCCAGTTTTATTAGCGCCCAGAACATTTGTCTTTTGTACTGCAGAGCTGCGCTTACAGTTGGCAACATGATGGTATTTGGACACTGGTCTCCCTCTTTGTGTAACAAATAGTTAACATGAAAGAGGGACCAGTGTATGGAGGCAGGCACTACTCTCAGTGCACTCAACAACTTTGAATTGATGAAATTTTATACAGTTTTGAAGTATAATTATGAATATTAAATGAAAATTGTCAAATAAAATGGTTTAAAAATGGTTAAAAATATCCAGCTCATTTGTCTAAAGCACAAGCTCTTTGCTTTGGTTGCTGTTAGTGTAAAACCACATGCACACTGTACCTTTGTCATCGTCCTTTTTCCTCTACAGCCAAGAGGAAGAGCTGTCTTCATCCTCTAGTGAAGAGGAGGAGAGCGATCAGCGGCAGAATGAGGATCTGTTCGGCAAGGTGGTGTGTGTGGAAGGGGTCGCTACTGGGGATAAAAAGAAGACCACGTGGTATCCTGCACTGGTGAGCTCATAGGATCTCCTCCTTCGCCTCCCTCTGCTCCACCACTGTGAAGAAACAGGGACCAGAGCTGCTGGTCCTCAGTACACTTGCAGTATTGTGCCGTTTCAGCCACGGATGCTTATGTAACCTGAGGTCTCAGCAGCTTTATATTACTGCTGTAGATTTAACTCACCACGAGATGTTGCCGTCAAACTTTTTTTGTTGCAGCTGTCTAACATTAACAGCTCAACTGAGGTATGTGGAAGGAATGTATGTGTCCCTAGTGTGTGTGGAAATACAGCACCCGTGGTTTGATTTTGTCCAATCCCTTTGTCTCTCAACTCTGAGCCACCATCGGGGCACCATGTACTGGTGACAGGCGTTGTTTGTTTATGTAAGTGTTACAGTAGGACTGAGAGAGATGGAAAGGGTGGGGAAAGCTGTCCCTTTAACTGTGTAGTCAGCAGAGCTCCGCCTACAGGGATTGTTGTTCTTGGCTGGCTGTTGACTGAACTCCATGCTGCCTCCCTGTGGCTGCCCAGAGAATCACAGTACACTGTTCTCACAATGTGAACATATGGCAGTGGGGTGAAGTGGTACACTGGCAAATGTCTCCTGCAACAGATGATACATGGAGATGAATAATGTGGCCTTAAATGGAGGAAACAGGCTGCTGTTATTTATGTGTATAGAGCAGCACGTGTGTCAGAGTATAGTAAACGTGAGTTTTTAATCAACTATTTGAGTGTGCACAGAATGCAGGAGCACACAGGCAAAACGCTTGTGGAAATCCAATAACAGTCATGACAGCACTGCTTCCTCTGGGTTGGACCCCGGCACTAGAACAAGTGCCATTGTTGTGCTCCTTGACTTCATTAACCAGCAGCTATACACGCTGAAATCAGGCACACGACCCACAAACATCGCTCTTCATCTCCCTCGCTTGTTTGTCTTTGTTCTGTATTTGTAATCCATCACTGTGGCCATTTGCTGAAAGATCTTTAGTCATTGACTCATACTCTGACACCCGCCTCCTCCTTCACTTAGTCTCTCTCTTTCTCTCACACACGCACACACACACACAGTCACAACCACCTTGTCTGACCTCTTGACTACCTCTTGTGTCTGCACACCAAGGTCACTTCCCCAGATTGCCACGAGGATGTGACGATGAAGAAGGACAACATCTTCGTGCGCTCTTTCAAGGATGGGAAATTGTGAGTCACAGAAATCACACATAAAGATTATTGATAATGGGACATTTTTCATCACTCCGCAATACAACGATGACTTCTTTCAAGTTAATGATGTTACTAAGAAGTTAAATATAAGTTAATGCAGGCTGAGACTTTCTGTTTGATGGCTGATTGTTAAGCTCAAGTATTCAGCTCACAGAAAGGGGAAAACCAAGCAAATCAGCTGTGATTTATTTCTTGTCCAGCATCAATTAATCATTTCAGTCGCAGTGTAAACATCCCCTTTATGAGCTGGGGAAGTGTTTTATTCATGGGATATGTGTCAAGTAAACCCTCGCTAAAGCACATACACGACTATATGTACAGGGCAAAGACATGTTTTAGGGCTTCAACTCTGTAAAAAGGCAGGTACTGTTGAGGCTATAACCATAAATCGATCTGTCCCAAAGCACAGACCAAACAATCTTGATGCAAAATATGTCAATACATGTATGTTTAGCAAGCCAAAGCCTGGCATGTACACCAATATTTTTGAAATTAGTCTAATTACTTGTGTCACAGACACAGAAAAGTAGTCAAGGCAACTATGTTTTCATTGATGTCATTTACTGCTTATGATGAAAATGTTCAAACTGTGTCTTATCTGTATTGTGTTAAATTTCAAAATACCCTTTTATTTAGAGCCAAGTGTAAAATTTTTGAGGTACGTTTGTTGAAGTAATCAGTATGTCCGCGTGATGAAACCAGCAATTTACACCACTTGCGATTATATGGAGGACATAACTAAGCTGATATGGTCAGATGTGAACCCTGAATTTTACACATAATAAATGTACTCTCTAAAATAGGTATCAGGATCAGCTCTAAAAGCTCTGTGTCTGGTCTCGACTCCACTTGTTTTGTTCTGTCACAGAACTAAGCATTATTTAGTATGCTGATATGTGAAAAGTGATAATCATACTTTTTATCAATAAGACAACATTCTGTTTACAGTTTTTACATTAGTCGCTGATAAGATATCTCATTGCTATTCCTGTTTACATGCTACAGAGTAGTCTAACTAATGACCGAGGACATGCCCAGATGACATCCCTATGTTCTACATGAGAGTTTACTTTCAATATTTAACCTGAAACTGTAATGTTGCGATATTGAAATATTTTGTGTGTCTTCATGCTGATTATGTAAAATGCTGGGCTTGCTTGAAGCATGCAAGGTGCATACGTCTGCTGTGTGTTTCAGTAATGCGACCTAGATCAGAATGCTCCCCATGCCTTCATCTGAGTATAGCTTCAGTCTTAACACAACCTTACTGTGGTTACCTAGTAGTGTGTTTTTCAGATTGTTGTTTTTATCAGGTGAAATCAGAATATTTCCACCATGTACAGTGGAATGTGAGTGTTATCTTTTATCTTGTTGCTTGTTTTCTTTATGATTTGAGTGCCTGGATAGTTGGTGGACATGCTGTAGTTATTTTAAGCCTTGTTTTTTTTATCTACATTATTACTGTATTTGTTGTGAGTTATGCCAGAGCACACTTCTTGCTTCATAGATTTTTTTTTCTTCTTTCTATTATTCAATGAATAGAAATGACTCTGATACATTGTTCATAGCTTTGGGAAAATCTAATCTTCCAGTAAGCTACTCTGTGCTTTCCCTGGCAGCACTGGGATGTTTTATTTGTCCTAAGGCTGTAACTTAACTGATGAATTAAGGTAGTGTATCCCCCCTCGGCATGGAACCACACAGGCAGATTGTTTTGTCTGCGGACAGGAAAAGAATAAGTCCTATCATGACTCTTGGTTTGTTATTGCAGTAGAATCAGCCTGCACTCAACATAAATGCATCTGCTGTTTGCTGGCTGCTCTGAAGACTCACCTCACCGTGTCTTTGGAATTCATTCATGACAGGCCAGCCAGGTCTTCTTATCTCAGGCCTCGAGTCTGCAATCCAGAGCACATACCCGGTGTAAGACATCAGCAGCGTATTTGCAGCTTGGGAAGTGTGAAAAGGGTCTCTTATCTCTTGTATTTTAGCTAATAGTCAGGTGAAGGGTAGAGCTGATGGGAGGGATAAGATAAAGTATGATAGATCACGGGAGAAATGGAGTCATATAATTGTGAAGTATTTCTCCTCCTCACGGTTGCAGTTTTACTCACTCTGCTCTTGCAATGTGATTTTACTCAATGAAATAGTATATTGCAAAGAGATTCAAGAAATAGTAATGTAAGATGCTGGAAAATCGATCTGGTTGTTAATGAGATTTTCAGGGCTGTTTCCTTCCAATCAGTTTGCTTTAATGTTTAAGGAATAACAAGCTGAAAACAGTTTATTATCATTGTTACTCACGGCTCAGTCGGTGGAAGCTGCTCTTATGTGGTGTCGCAGGTTGGTCACACAGACACAGAAATACTTCTACATTTGAAATCCCACTCCGAGATGTTGAGGTAAACTTTCAGTTTTGGAACAGTTTAACCTGCTTTCTGATAAGGCTGCTGTTTGTTTGGTGGATTCGCTGCCATCGAACACACACTGTCCCTGCTTCATCTCATACAGCAGAGTTTCTGTGTGTAGGCATGTCCAACATTGTGTAGGTCCAGCCAAAATGTCTGACTGTGTGTGGTTATCAAAGCAGCTTAACACTCCAAATAATCGCTGTCACATGATTTCATGAGGAAGCAGATGTAAATACTATGGGGACAGATGCAGTGCAACAAGTTGCTTAAGTAACATTGCAGCAAGAAACAAATGAAGCAGGAGGATGAATGAGTATAGATATAAGAAGATTTGTGGACAACTTCTTCGGCGAGAACTGGAGGGAGATTTTACTGTCAGGTTCAGTACCTGTAAACACCAGTACAGTGTACTAGCCAACGTTAGCCTTAGGGCTTACAGTGTTTACTGTTGCTTTGCAACAATGTCAGTTGCTTTATAACTGCTTTGTCATTGGCTATAGTGGTTCCTCTGACTTGATCGTCACTATTAATGTTGTGTATAACATGTTTGAAATCAATTGGGGTGGTTTCGTAAGTCTTTGAGCAGACTAGGAGGCTGAAGATTGGATGTATAACCATCTCACTGTACCAGATCAGTGGGAATGGTAACAATATTCAAACATCCCTAAGTTATAAACCACTCATAATGGTTGGTAGGGATGAATCGGACCAAAATGGGCCTGGTTATCCTGTATTGGGTGCCCACCATAAGACAAACTGTGAGATTTTGGGCTATATAAATAACTTCAGTTGATAGAAGCAGAAATGAATGTACCGCGTCGATGCACAGGTGTATTTTTTACCTGCTGAGAACTACATTTTCACATAGATGGCATTCACACTCTTGGGCCAAAACTCATTTAAGTTGTGCTGATAGCATCGTCTGATTCATAGATGTAAGAAATAAATTTACAGTGTCGATAACAGAGATGTTTTTTTTCCTGCTGAGGCCTGGTGAGAACTGCCTTCTCACTTGCAAGGTGAGCTTGGCAAGTGCACAAAAATACAAAATTCAGGCTCGCTTCACCTCTGCTCCTACTCCATCACAAGGAAACACTTGTTTCAACAAAGTTAAGAAAAAAAATTCAACAATCAGGACCTCCAGGTGTCTCTGCTTATTGTTGCACTTTTATCATTTATACCAGCCTCTGCTCGTCGATTATTCTAACTGGCTGTCTCCTGTGTGAGATTTGTTTTCTGAAGAGGTCACATCAAAGAGGCCTGTGTTCACTTTCCTCTGGAGAGTTTAGTATTTTTAGTGGTAACCATTCAACATGCCTTTCAAAAAAACAATGGCTTTGGAAAACTTTTTTTTTTTTTTTTTTTTTTTTTTAGGGAATTTAAGGTCACATCCAGTCGTGAGACGAGAGTTTGTTACCATAGTCGCAATGGAAACAGTTGACTTGCAACCCCTTCTGTCCTAGTTATGTACACGGGACAAGACAGTTTGATTTTTAGCCGCATCTCCCTCTGTATTGCTTTGCAATTCTGTCAAACCTCGATATCTTAAGTTTCAAAGCAAGTGTTCCCAAACTTTCAAAATCACAGATTGTTGAAGCGTACAGATATTGCACACTGACATACCAACAGGCTATTCAAACATTCCAAATGTAAAGGTTTTTTGTGACTGTATTTATGCAGGTATAATGTAAATTCTATTTTTCATCTTTTGCAAGAGTAATGCCTGATTTCTAGAAATCATCTGGCAAACCACTCTGAGGTTGATATTTGTGTGTTGTTTTTTTCATTTATGTCATTTTACCAACATTGAAGCCACTGCTCAAAATCAGACTGACTGTAGAATAAGACACGTTATGATAGCAGGAGGGCGGCACGGTGGTGCAGTGGTCAGCACTGTCGCCTCACAGCAAGAGGGTTGTGGGTGGAGCCCCGGCTCAAGCATGGGATCTTTGTGTGGAGTCTCCATGTTCTCCGTGTGCCTGCGTGGGTTCTCTCTGGTACTCCAGCTTCCTCCCACAGTCCAAAGACATCAAGAGGGGACCAGGTTAATCCAGACTCTAAATTGTCTGTAGGTGTGATTGTGAGTGTGAATGGTTGTCTGTCTATATGTGTTGGCCCTGCGATGGACTGGAGACCTGTCCAGGATGAACCCGCCTCTCGCCCGAAGGCTGCTGGGATAGGCTCCACCCCCCTGTGACTCCGAACAGGATAAGCGGTAGAAAATGGATGGATGGATGGATGATAGCAGGATTACAAACAGAAAAAGCCTCCATCGTTTGAAAATGATGAATATCACATTTGTCTTTAGCCTGAAAAGTACAGACATAAAATGCCAAATCAGACTGAGTGCAGCTGATCAAATCCAAACTCCATTCTGAAAACAAACATTTTAGAAATTGTTTGCTTGTCGTCTTATGAAAAGATGAAACAAAACGCTCTACGCAAATGATGCAGGTACCCCAGCAAAATACAGGTTTGAAGTAGCTGTCTTTCTGATGGCTATGAGACTCACTGGGCTGTGTTCATCTCTCTGGATAGTTTTACAGACCCAAACACAATCACATTTGGTTTTATGCTGTGACTTCCAACGGTACAAGCTAGTCATATGTCAGTCATTGTTAATGACAGTAAGAAACTGTAAAAAGGGAGTTCATCCACAGCCCATGAAGGGGCGTTGGACCATATACACGTCAGGTGTTAAGATCTCCTCCACACGTCTCAGAGATGGCCAGGCATGTGACCTCTGCTCTAGGTAATGTCAATAATCCCTGGTGTTTGTCTGCTACGGTCTGTTGTAGCAGCTTGTCATTCGATGATAAATCTAGCCGTCGCATCAGCTCAGCTCCCTTCAGATACCACAGCAAATCATTTCTCTAGAATGGGAGCCAAGTCTCTGACCGCTTGCAGCTTACAAGCTCCAGCGATCCGTCTATGTGCCAAATCAGCCAAAACACCGGCCAGCTGATGTAGCGATGTAATATGTGAATACAGTCATGCCTGCTCCAGCTTTGAGGTTGTTTTTGGTGCAAACTCCCCCCCAACATTCTTTTATAAAGCAAAAACATCCCTGAAAACAAATGTTTGTTCCTACAGGCCTGTAAGTGCTATCGCTAATAACATGCTTTAATTTTGCAGTTACATGGTGTTACGGAAGGATGTTCGAGAGATCAACGGCGACTGTCCCCCAAAAACCGACGCAGTGCTCAAACCAGGTGAGTTCAAAGTTGGAGCTTTCATAGTGGCTGACATCGGCGGGTTTGTCTGTGTTGGGAGAATACACTCCGAGTGGGTTGCGGCGAGGCAGACATAAGAAAGCCAAGTTTTCTTTTTGTTCTGGGGAATGCGAGCAGTGGAGAGCTCCTGTCACCGTTGAGTCTATTTTTATTTGAAGTCCTCACCAGGCTTTTTATATACAGCACCCCGTTTCCTGCTGCAGAGCTTTTACTCTTTTCATAATTACAATTAGAAGCAGCAACCAGTTTTGTATGATCTCTGGGATTCACAGGTGTCTGACTCACAACAGGGATATTGTCTGCATTATACAGGCAGCAAAATGAGCATCTGCCAAGGGGGCTAGATGCTACCCAAACCCACGTGGAACACTGTGGCTGCTGCTGCTACGTGTCACTGCAAAATTGTGGATGACGTAGAGGGTTTGTCAGTGGCGGATACCAAAGTTTTAGAGTGCAGAAAATCTTTGCATCTGATAAAATGGCGGCAGTTTATTGATGAAAGTGACAACAAATGATACCAAAAATTGTTGAACCCATATTAGGTGCTTTACTTGTCGGTGTAAAGTCATATTGTCGCTAGGGCTTGGGCGATCTACTCTGTTTTGAGATTGTCCAATCATTTGTGATTCTAATCCAGTCATGCAAAGGGTGGGAGGAGCTACGTCACTGACGGGTGGCAAGCATGGCGGACAGAGAGGTTGAGTTAGTAGCAAAGAAAAATGCCACGATCCAAATAAAAAAGCCACGATGCAAAATAAAGATTAGGGATACAAATAAAAAAGCCACAGTGGAACCGGTCCAAGTCAATATTGTGTCTGGGTTACCCGGGACCATGATTACTGATGGACAAGCGGATGAAACGGTGCCTTCACCAAACTGTGGATGTTGCAGACTCACCGTCCCGCCAAGGCTGCTAAAGTCTGTCACAGCTCTTGCAAAATGTGTAAAATACAATCATGGCAGGAAGAGATTGGTTGAGGGCATAGCAGTTGTTGCAAAATATTTAGCAAAGTAGTTGGTTCTATTTTTTTCATAGTAGAGAACAAGTGACCCCTGTTGAATTCCTAAATTCCTGTTAAATGTAAACAGGCCATCTAATTGTCTTTGGGGAAAACAATTATGATCAGTCCATTCAATCGTTCGTTAACGATCTGACCGAACAGGCCTAATTACTGCTATTAAGTACAGTATTGTGATTGTGCTGTAGTACAAACGGTATCATGAGTCTACTTGCTTTGTTATCATGAAAAAATGTGTATTTATTATTTGTGTAAAGGCAAGTTTATACTGTATGATATTGACATAATAACAAACACATGCAACTATTATGAATATTACAATTTCTTCAGCTTCATTTCAAATACTTTTGGAAAAGCCCTTCAATTATATACTGACTGCATTGTTTCTTAAATAATTGATGATGAACAAAGATGAGGACACTTGAGCAAGAGGGGGTCAATATAAATATCGGCCATCAGTCTGATACTGATTTTTTTTTTTTTTTAATTATTGATATCCGCCACCAACAATAATTCACCGACGTTATCGCGCATTCCCAGTGTAGGCAAATACACTGGAGTGGATACTAAAGAACTGAACAGAGACAAAAATGTTCAGCTTGTATCTTTAATTACTTAGAAAAGAATCAACAGTAAAATAATCTACCTGTCATACATAAATTACACAATTTCTATGATGCGTTTCCTTGACTATCACAGGTAATAAATACGTTATGAATCTGTGTGTTTGACAGCGCTGGATGCAGCATTGGAGTTCCAGCAGCAGCTGGTGGTTCCCAGCACCTGGAAGACTGAGGTGAAAGAGGAAAGCTCTGGTAGTGAGGTGGATGATGATGATGAAGAGGAGGAGCAGGAAGAGGATGCCAGCACAGAGGAGGAGGAGGTAAAACCAAAACGGTGCATGTGCTCTCATCTCCATAAGCTCTAAGTGAAAAGTTCCTGAAACAGTTTGGATTCCTGTCTTCAGGAGGAGGTGGAGCCGTTTCCAGAGGAGAGGGAGAACTTCCTCCAGCAGCTCTACAAATTCATGGAAGACAGAAGTGAGTCCCTTCAAAATAAAGTTTTTAGGATTTAATATCATTTAGGCTCCCTGTGGTAGAGTGGGAGAATTTAGTCCTGGTATTGATTAATTATTCATACCAGCCAACTGCAGAGAGGTCTTGCTTTACATTGATCAAATGATATTTTTTTTCACATTTTACTCCTGTTTTTACAGATACAGCTGCATACTTTACTTCAGTCATACATGATTTAGTTCTGCTCTGGAACATTAAAGAGACATAAAATTGACTCTTTACATGGTATTACAGTGATCATGTGTTTTTTCATATTTTTAACTCCTTCTACATCCCGAAAAAGCTTATTTGTACCTTTTAGTATCTTTTTGGCCATTAAATGTTGTGAAAATCAGTGGTGGATTTAATGAGTAAATGTTTAAGGCACTTTTTTATTTCCATTAATCGCTACTTTGTACTTCTACTTTGCTACGGTTCAGAGGGAAACATTGTACTTTGTACTGCTCTACATTTATTTGACATCTTTAGTTAATAATCCCCTAATCCCCAGATTAACAGTTTACACACGCAGAATTCAGGATGGTCTTAGAATAAATGATTTAACTTTAAAGAATTAACACTAATCAAATGCTAGGTTGCAGTAGCAGCAGTAAAACATACACCTTTTTTCTGTAAAATGCATACTTTTACTTTTATGTTTTTTACTTTATTTTTCTAATTATACTTTTACTTAATAGTTTGAGTATAGCATTGGAATGTTTATTTTACTGAGTGGCAACAGTAAATGATTTGTATACCTGTCCCACCACTGCTTAAAACCAATGGCTGGTGTCATAAATACTTTACAGGTCAACCAAGATGCACTGTCTCAGATGTCCAGATTTCTAAATGTGTACGTCTCTCCTCACTTCCTCTCTCCAGGAACTCCCATCAACAAGCGGCCTGTTTTGGGCTACAAGAACCTCAACCTTTTCAAGCTCTACCGGCTGGTGCACAAACTGGGAGGCTTCGACAACGTGAGTGCCACTTTGACAGGGGTGACTCTTTGTTGTAGCTGTGTTGTAGTTGGTGTTTGATGGTCGTCTGACTCCCAATGTCTCCTCTTCTGTGTCCTTCTTCGAGCAGATTGAAAGCGGCTCCGTTTGGAAGCAAGTCTATCAGGATCTTGGAATCCCTGTGCTCAATTCAGCCGCAGGCTACAATGTCAAATGTGCTTACCGCAAGTATGTACACACGCCGCCTCCACACTAACTCTGTGTGGCGAATGCAGCTTGTGTTTCTGCTTTTATCCACTTTTTTGTTCTTCACCAAAACCTGCAAGCATTTTGTAGTTAATTCCAATTTTTCACGTCCATCTGTTGTCTTTTGTGTTGTTTTACAACCTTTTCTTCCTCTGCTCCCCAGGCTTTTCTTTGCATGAAAATAAAGAACATGTTTTGAAGTGTAACCGCAGGATCATGTACTCTCATGCAGGTACCTTTATGGATTTGAGGAATACTGCACCTCCACTGCCATCACTTTCAAGATGGACCTCCCTTTGAAGCAGGGTCCCAAGGGAGAGGTGAAGTCTGAGGGTGACGGGGGAAGCGCAGCCACCACATCAGCCAGCTCAGAAGAGCAGAAAGTCCACACGGATGGAGAACCTTGCAATGCACAGTCCCCCGTCTGCAAGGTGCATTCTACTAAAAACAGTTTCATTCAAAATGTTTCTGTGGTATTGCAGCCAACAGTGTGCCCATGTATTGCAGCTGTTTGTTGTGTTGCCTAAAAACATGGCGGGGGCGGGGAAGCGCACTTGTTTGGTTCTCTGTGTTCTTCAGGCTGTACTTGTGCGATTATTAACAGCATCCCTCTCCATCAGGAGGAGAAACCTGATTTGACACGGACCAAAATGGAGTCTGAATCATCAAAAGCTGAGGACAGTGGACAAACTCACAACAGCGACGAAGATGAGGAAGGCGATGGTCCCCACAAGGGAGATGCAGACGAGGGTTCTTCGACATCCCGCCTAGGTGCAGAGAACATGAAGCAGGAGTGTGACGAGGAGCAGGAGAGCAAAGACAACTCTGGGTAGGTGGTCTGAAGGGATGGCGCCTCCACCAGGGCGGTAAAAATATCCTCACGGCACAAAGCTAAGCTCCACGTAGGGCTCCTGCGTGGCAGAACTGTCTCTATCCAATCTGACCGTCAGTGGAAAAAGACCTGAGGCATTCACTCTCCTTGGTGGCAGTCAAATACCTAAGAGACCTTGAGCAGATGAGGAGCTGTGACTCTTAATGACACTAATACCCAGAATACCCACAATGCACCTCCAGCTGCTAACCAGAGAACAGAGAGAGGGAAGCTCTCCTCTCTCTTCTAACTAAGCTCTTCCCCACCGCCCTCTGTGCTATTATTATTTCTCATGGCTTAGTCGACTCACTCGGCATCAGCTGGCAGAGACATCTTAGAGCACCAAAGCCTGACTGCTGCCTTTCACCTGGCATGTCATTCTCTCTCTCTCTCTCTCTCTCTCTCTCTCTCTTATATTCTCTATCTATCTCTCTCATTCTGTCTGTCTCTCTCTGTCTCTGTCTCTCTCTGTTTCTTTGTGGGGATTGTCTGACCAAGGCCAGGCTCCCTCCTTCAGTGCCTCCTGATTTCTGCCTCACTGTCCTGATCTGGATGGAAGCGATTTCTCTCCGTCTCTCTGACTCTACCTGTCCTCTGTCATATATTTGGCTTTTGATTTTCAGCTTTATTAAATGTTCCATGTGTGTGAGTGTTGTTTTCACTGATGCATTAGATCACCAGATGAGAGCTAGTGCTTCTTAGGCAGTAACCTTTAGAAGGCACTTCCAGTGTTGACGAATGCTTCCTGTTGTGAGTTGAATGTTTTGGTCTCAGTGAGCGGCCTTTTCTCATATTGTTTCCTCCTCAGAGCCTCTAAATCGGTGACCTGTGTGTTTGTTCACGTCACAGTTTGACGCTCTTGTAGCGGTGACAACAGTCCATTCAGTTATTGCATTGCGGTTCTCTCTGTGTCTGGTTGAAGGGATCTCAATGACAGGATGCTACAGACATCTGCTGTTGTTCTTAGTCACCGTCTTGTCGTTGAGCTGATAACCATCGTATGTGGACTCAGCTTCTGTTCCTGATCCTTTAGCTTTTGTCAGGATCATCAGTCGTCAGAGGTTATGCGGGAGTGTAAGGATGTACAGATTCATAAAGCAGACAAACCCGCAGGCTGATCTGATCTGAGCTTTCCTGATGATATCAAATCGGTTTGATGTTTACTGCCTCTAAACTGGAGGGGACATGGAGCATGTGTGATCACAGTTCTATTCTAGTGCTTGTAGCCGATGAGAGGCAGTTTTCAGGGAGCTAAAATGGGGCGCGTATGTTTTCATTTATATTGATTCATTTATTTTTAATATTAAATAAAGTATAACTAATGAATGAAGCCAACTCAGCTGAAATATGTACCCCTCGGACTGACTGACTCCAAAGCCTTTCTTTGTAGATTTTTCAGTAATCTACATCAGCTATGCAGGTTTTGAGGCAATTGGATGTCTCTGAATTGTCAATTTTTTTATGTTGCGCCTAACAACTATTTTCATTATTGATCAATCTTCTGAATACGTCATTTTGACTTATTATTAAATTATTTGTTAAGAAAACAGAAATACATCCATAAAAAAAAAACACAGAGACAAAAGTGGTGTCAAATGCCTTGTTTTGTATGTCAGTTAAAAAAAAATCCCCAAACATTCAATTCCCTTTAAGCTAACAATAACCACAAATTCCACTTTTACAAGCCCAAAAGGTTTTTTTGTTTTACAATTGAGAATTACAGTTAATTGATGATAAAAATAGTTGCAATTTCCTTTTGAGTTATAAAGTAAACAGCTCCGACTTGTTGTCCTTGCTACTCCTTACTTTTACCTGTGGTATAGGGCCACGTTTATCAGTAGGAGGTTGAAAAGGTGCTTTGAAGTGTGTGCTTTTATAATCATTTGGCATTTCAGGTCTATGCCTAGTGCTAACAGCCTCTTAAATTGTCACACTTGGACTGCCACACAAATAAGTGCATCTTCTTCATCATGGCGTGTTGAAAATGAGCTGTCAGCAGGGAGAATGCGCTCTCAGCCTGGATGAGAGGGATTGTGTGGAGTGCTGTGTCTTAGCTGTGGTCTGTGGCGGCAGACTAAGTGGACTTCTTTGCAGCTGCGCTTCCTCTCGATTCTGTAGTCTTGCTTTAAGTTGCTGTGCTGCCCGCAAAGTCATGCTTTCCCGCGCTAACCCGCCCCGTGGCCCCGCTCCTAAACCACTTAACCTGCACCGTCAGTAAAACCTCCAGCTTTGACATCTCCTGTTTCCCACTAGCTCCTCCCTGTGGCTGTTTTGTTTCCTACAGTGTGTGTGCGCACGCGCGTACGTGCGTGTTTGTGTGTGTTTGTGAATGAGAGTCCCGTGTGTGGATATAGGGCTGGATAGAAGTAGTGTTATTTTCCATGCAAGATGATTGATTTTGTCATGAAAGAATTGTTTGATTTTCTGAAACACCCCATGTACTGTTCTTTTAAGGCTCACTGTGTATGATTCAGTTTGCTGTAGGTTACACTGGACGAGATTTAGGGGAGGACAATTTACTGGACAACATCTGAGGAGGGAAACCTCTCTATGAAGTCAAGGGCTTAATTTGTATAAACACATAAAAGAAAAGCTAGGGCAAGGCTGTAGAGAAGTAGATTAGAAGAGGGGCTTGCCAGCAACAGTCAGTGGAGCGGGAGGGTGTGGGGATCTGTGGTGCTCACCGGGGCA
The DNA here is from genome assembly GCF_037954235.1 of Aulostomus chinensis. Taxonomy (NCBI): domain Eukaryota; kingdom Metazoa; phylum Chordata; class Actinopteri; order Syngnathiformes; family Aulostomidae; genus Aulostomus; species Aulostomus chinensis. Next base: position 22,422,955 of record NC_141335.1, on the reverse strand, counting down.
GCCTAGGGCCAGGAAGTGCTGAACTGTTTTTCTTGCAGGGATGACAGCAGTCAGGAGGGGGAGGAAGGGGAGGAGTTTGAGTGTTACCCCCCGGGGATGAAGGTGCAGGTGAGGTATGGGCGAGGCCGCAGTCTGAAGACGTACGAGGCCACTGTGAAAGAGGCAGACGTGGAGGGGGGAGAGGTGCTCTACCTGGTGCACTACTGTGGCTGGAACGTCAGGTAAGACAGGACCTGGGGAGAATCACCTAACTTCTATATTCACCCTAGAAAAAAAATCATATCTTAACCTTCAAATCAGCCTGCGGGATCACCGCTACATGGGTATCCCCGCAGCAGTAACTAATACACCCCTTCCTCACAATTCTGCTTCATCTACTCCAGTCCCATGGTCAGTACTCTGATTATGGAGAACACTGGGCCATCTAGTGGCAGAAACAGAATTGGGTATTGGGTTGATGTGGATCATTCCTCAGCTTCCCTTACTCAGTTGTGACTGAATCCCCTGTCTGTCTGTCCCCCAGCTGTCTGTCTCTCAACTAAATTCACAGACAGGCTGAACTTCAATCAGGTGTATTCTAGGATTTCTCAAGCAGTGGTTTTAGTTCAAGTCTTCTAGATCCTCCAGTATTCTATATCTGAGCTTCCCTGATCTCTGCAAGGCCAACCAAAGTGCTGCTACACTCACCTCTACCTCTCAACCCTCTCCCCCCCTCCCCAGTGGGTCAGGGTTAATGCAGTGTTAAGTAGAGTGTTAGGGTACCATGACACCGAGGTTAAGTAGTGAAATCAGCATTTCATTGTCTCAATGTTGTTGTGTGGTCCTCTAGCACTCTAAAAAAAGACAGTGGGATGTTCTCTGCATTGTGTCTGTCGTGTGTGATGTCGTGAAACGTTTCATTTTCCTCATATGACCCAAATAGCACCCCTTGGTACTGTTGGAACTCTGTTGAATTTGATTTGTGTGGTGGTCGGTGTAAATATTGTTTCTTTCTTCATCGTAAAGGTTTGTCTTCTCCTCATAACACCATGGGATTTCTTCCTTTGCTGTTGAGGCTTTTTGTATCACAGCAACATGTTGGGGTCAGACAGTGGAGGTGTTGGTGTGGTGGGTGGTGTGAGAGAATATTTACCAGCTCCTCTCTCAGATCTGAATGATGTTATTGTCTCTTGTCTTTGTACTTGATTTTTCTTTTTAGATATGATGAATGGATCAAAGCAGACAAGATTGTCCGCCCTGCCAATAAGAATGTACCAAAAATAAAGCATCGCAAAAAAATAAAGGTATGAGAGAGTTGCAACTTGTCAACTTAAACCTGAATTGATACTGTGAATTAAATCGCCGATTATGTTAAATTCTGACAGAACAAAACAGAGAGGGAGCGGGAGAGGTTGGAGAGGCTCAATGACAGAGAAGTCCTCGGCCCTTCGCCCAACAATAACCGAGTCCCACGCTCCAAATGTGGCCTCAGTCAGGATGTCTTTTCCAAGATGGACCAGGGTGAGGATAAAGGGACTCAGCAGCAGTCTCCAGTCAAGTCTATAGAAATTACTTCTATCCTCAATGGCCTGCAAGGTAGCAACCCTCAGAAGCCTGTAGTCCTCATGCACACGTGTTTTCTTTCTGATGTACCTGATCATTCTCTCTCGCTTGCCTCAGCTTCTGAGATGTCCACAGACGAAAGCGAGCATGAGGACGAGGAGGAACGCACTGAAGAGGATCGTCCTGGTTGCAGGGACAGAAAGGGCCCCCCAGAGCCCTCGCAAACATCTGAGCGACGGGAGACTGGTACCCCACCAGAAGGATCCAAACCTTCTCCAGTCTCAGGGAAGAACCAGGATGTAGTCAGTGCAGAGAGCACAGAGGTGGGGAAGCGCAGAAGCCAACCGGAGCCCGTGGGAGAGGCAAGCACCAGAAAGAGGAAGTCTGACAGTGCAGTGGAAAGAACACCGAAAAGCCAATCCAAAGCTAAGACCAGGAGCACGAGGAGTGCGGACTGGTTGCCTGGAGCCCCTCCAAGGAAGCTGGAAGAGAGGGGCTGTGGTCCTGTGGAGGAGAGAGGGGCTTTGTCTAGCAGCAGTTCAGACGATGAGGGGGCAGCACTTGCTGAGTCCCAGGCTGAGGAACGTGAACGAAGCAGGCCAAAAACCAAAGGCTCCCCTTCAAAAAAGTACAACGGAATGAAGGAAAAGACCAAAGGGGGCAGACAAGCTGGGTTCTGGGAGATTCCTGATAAGAGGGCCAAGATGTCTGGGAATGCTGAGGAAAAGCCTGCTGTCCGCTCTAAAGGCCAGAAAGATGTGTGGTCCAGCATCCAGGCACAGTGGCCGAAGAAGACTCTGAAAGAGTTGTTCTCTGACTCTGACACAGAGGCTGCAAACTCCCCTCCCCCACCTGTACCCCCATGCCTGGAGGAGGAGAGCGTTGAACAGGATGTCGGACCTGAGGACGAAGTCTCCGAGGAGCAGATGGAAAACGACAAACTACAGGAGTTTCCTAGCAGCGGCAGTAACTCTGTACTGAACACACCACCCACTACACCAGAGTCTCCCTTGGGTGGAAGCAGTACAGTTGAAGACTCCGGCCAACCGCAGCCTTCTTCCTTGCCGCCGTCCACTCCTCCTGCCTTGCCTTTAGAGCCGGCCTCTTCCACCCTTCCACCAGGACAGGTGCAGGAGGAAGTGGCAGGCGGGCGCAGCGAGACAGACAGCAGCACAGTGGAGGTGGAGAGCCTAGGTGGGGAGCTGCAAGACCTTCCTCAGGATGAAGGGGGAGGTTCCCCCTCCAAGGTGTTTGACGCCACACTCTCCTGCAACAGCAGCAGCAACTGCAGCCTGGAGCTGAGCAGCAGCAGCCAGCTGGAGAGCGAGCAGAAGTCCAAAGGTACAAACCGTAAACATACTTGGGCAGGTTTCTTTTTCATTGACATTCATTACTATCTCCAGGATGAAATTCTAAAGAAATACAAGTTGACAACTAATTTCACAGTCTCTTGCATTTTCTCTGTAGTGTCTGTGAGTCAGAAGCGACAAAAAGAATCACAGATAGGTGGGGCCTCCAAGAAACACAAGCCAAACCGCAAGAGCCTTGCTGTGCCTCCCAAAAAGAATAGGAAAACAGGTAAGCAGAGCTGTTGACAGAATGGCTGATTTCTCCTTCATATTTAATGGTTTCTTCACGTTATGTTGCCTCTTCCTCTGCCTGCTTCTCCCTTCCAGCCAACAGCAGTGACAGTGAGGACCAGGCTGTAGTTGAGGGCAAACCAACCGCCTCGAAGAACAACACATCTGATGTGAAGGCTGCCAGTTCGCCCAAGTGTCACGGGCGATCTCCCCCTTCAAGCCATAAGTACCACCGGCAGGCTGACAGCGAGCACAGCCAGCACCGCGAAAACCACGGACGATCGCCACGCGTCTACAAGTGGAGCTTCCAGATGTGTAAGCAGACATTTAATTTGTTTGACTTCTTGCTGAAGCTTTATGCTTAAATGTTGTTGCTACTTTAAAAAAAAAAAAAAAAAAAAAAATCCTGGTGAGGGCAATAAACAAAACCAACCAAAAAAAAACCCTGAATTAAATGCAGTGCTGGTTGTAGGAACAAACCCTCCCTTTTTTTCTCTTAATAATCTGTCGACTAAAAGGGAAAATGTTGATGTGGTAAACTTTCAGCTTTCGTTCCGTATTATATTTGGAGTTAATGTGCGTTTGTTAGGGGTGTAATGATTCTCTCAATCCAGAAACCAAAAACCAAGGCTTCATGTATCAATAAATATGAACACAATGGAGCAGAAGCGCTGCTGTGATTATCGCTTCCAGGTGCATCGTGGGAAGGGCATATTGAATAGGGAAAAATGGTCTGACTCAAAAATATCTCCTTTAGAAAACTCCAGGGGACACTGTTGAGTCCCTGCAAAATTAAAATGCCTTTCTTGTAAACGGCAGTATGAGTTAAATTTGAGAAAATGTGTTGCAACCCCCACGGGTCTTAATCAGGCTGATTATGAATGAAAGTTCTACTCATGACATGAGCGGCAGGAAAGTCTCTGACGTTCAGTTATCGGTCAAACACACAGAAGTGAGGGATGAAATGGAGGGAAGGAGGGAAAGAAAAGACGCTCATCATTTTTATTTACAGCTGAGTGGAGGTTTGATCGCCACTTATGAAGTATTGAGAGGAAACAAATGCAACAGACATTTTAATCAAATTAATTTAATCAAACCTGCAACATCTGCTGCAGGTTTGTGTGTCAAATTAGCAAACATGCACGAGTGGGCGGAGCTGGAGAAGAACAACAATACTGAGCATCACGGTTCTGCTTGTAATCTGTGTGTAATCACACTGAATCGCTGATTATGACTGACTCTTTGATTTAAATCATGACACCGAGTGTGCACGTGTCTGTGCCCCAGCGACCTGATATCACCTTTGTTCTCGTTCCACCAGCCGACCTGGAGAAGATGAGCAGTCTGGAGCGGATCTCGTTTCTTCAGGAGAAGCTTCAGGACATCAGGAACCACTACCTCTCCCTCAAGTCTGAGGTGGCCTCCATTGACAGACGACGAAAACGCATGAAGAAGAAGGAACGGGAAAGTGAGTCTCAGACCCTTGTGATCCTTAAATGTGTTGAATACTGACCTCAACTAAACCCTGCCTCTGTCCTGCAGGCACTGTAGCTGCTTCCTCTTCGTCGTCCTCCTCATCCTCCTCGCCGTCCTCAAGTTCCCTGACAGCAGCAGTCATGCTGACGCTGGCTGATCCTCCAGTGTCGTCATCCTCCTCCTCGTCACAGAACTCTGGGGTATCTGTGGAATGCAGGTGACAGGGCGTACCAGCTAGGAGCCACCGCACGAAGCACTTAACCAGCACCCTGGGGTCACCACCCCCGTTCCCCTCCAACACAACGGACAAGTCAACCTCCATACTGTAACTACTGGGGCACAAATACCAGATCAGAGACTAGAAACAAGCACTATTTTCTATTGACAACTGTTTCCTTGGCAAGCTAATGGCACTTAAGTGCACTTTTATGAAGATTGTACAGGGGGATGAAATTTGTCAAAAAAACAAAACAAAAAAAAAACAAAACAAAATTCTCTTTTGTGCTCTACTTAATTGAACATTTATAAGAATTGTTTTTGCAAGCAATAATTATTTCCATTTGATAAAAACGTAGTGGTAAGGGATGATTTCCAGTGGAGACCCCTCTGTGCTCTGGCCTCATAGCTCAACATGGCGCAGCGTGTGCTCGCCGTGTTATTCTGGGGAATTCAGAGGAACATTGCCACATTGGCATTAAGGGCGTACTAAATGTAGAATCTTGCCGTGTTCTCTGTCTTTATAAAGGCCTTCTTGTGGCTAAACCTCAAGTTGTTGACAAGTCCCTTGTCGCGTACAGACATGAGGTCCTCCCTCTTTGCATTGAGTATCAGAGATGGAGGCGGGGTTCCAGACCAGGTCCACTGGTGGTCTCAGTGGATGGATATGGAATGATACTGTAGTGCCTTTTTGTTCTTTTCCTTGGGGCACTTTGAGAAAGGACAGCACTTTTTTCCCCCCACTGATCCTCTTCTCAAATCAGAGGGTCACCTGGAATTATGTCCCTTCCAAGAGATCGAGGAATGCTGTATGAGTGAGCTGACAGTGAAGGGCTGTGTATGATGGGCAGTGTTGGTTTTTATCAGTGTATGGTCATATTTAAGAAGTATAATTATAAATGATAGAGCAGAACTTTACTGGATCACCTTTAGTCTACTACTGAATACTCATCCAGCTTGGGTACAACTGTTACATCAGGCAGTATAAAGCGTGCAATGATGGTAACGCAGCGGTCACATCACATCAGTTCATCAGCCTTTTCCCAACGCTTTTTGTTTTCCATTTGTCATTCATTCCTCTCGAGTTCACTGAAGAGTTGCACTCGTGCGACTGAAAGCAGCCATAGAAGGTATTTTCTGCGCGTACTCTGTACTGCAGAACGTATGAATGAATCACACATTTGCAGTGTTCCAAACGTGAAGTTATGTAAAAGAGCATACTTTGATTAAACAAGGCAAACCATAACTCTTCGGGCATCCTAACGTCTCCCATCGCTCAGTTGTGACATGCCATCGTTTGTTTGCCACTTTCTCATTGTCACCAAAAATCATGGGTTCCGTTTCATGTACTACGACGAGAATAAAGGTAAAGATATTGTAAATGTGCATTTATATCATAAAGTGACGTATGTGTATACATTTCTGAAGACATCTCCAGTGTTTCCGTTGTATAGACCCCCTTCTGTATGATAACCTGAAGTTACGTTTTGTTTGGCACTTGTATGTAATTGTATGCTTTTGTTATAGATTTGTATATTGAGAAGTGTTTTGAGTCGAGCTATTTAATATCTTGCACTGTTAATAATGTACTTTTCTGTACAGACAGTTTTACGGTTTTAACTGTAGTTTGAGTGTAAATACTGAGGGTTACAGCATGTTTGTTCTCCCCTTTGTCCTCATTCTTGTTCTCTTGTAGGAACAGTTATTTGGGTTCATTTACCTTTTTGTTCTGCCTCTTTTATCAATTTCAAGTTTTTGTTTTCTTTTTCCTTTTTTTAAAAAAAAAAATTCATGTTTTACTTTAGTTTGTATTGGGTTTTGTTTTCTACAGCTTGTGCTTGTGAGAGAAGAATGGTGGTTTTGGATGGGGTTGAACTATATTCCAACCCGTACATGTCCTGAAGCTAAAGCTGTATGAACCTGTACGTGGAAAATGGTCTGGATTATAGAAGGAGAGAAAGTCCTGGAGCTTGCTGAAAAAATGCTCAATAGTATTTATTAGGCTCATCTGATGATGGTCATTGTGTAATTTATTGTAAAAATGTAAGCAAAGCAGAAGCCTCTGTTTGAAATAAATGCCATAGTTTGTGAAGTACCCAGTGTGTCTGTTGCTAACTAACACAACTTCCACTGTGTGTTTCACTTCAGTTTTAAAATGAATGAATACTGCAATAGTTCCTTGGGGTACTAAGTACAGATGCCTCTGGAATTTGGAATTCAGCAACATAAATTAGTTGTACTAAATTAGGTAGAAATGCATCAAATTTTTGCATAAGTAGGCTCCAGTTCTTGAGCTATAGCAGATTGTGGTGTATAATTAGTCATTTCTTTCTGTCTAGATAAATATGACTATTGAACCCCTCCAAATATACATGTATATATAAATGTAAAGAACTGTTAAAATAGCGTGAGGTGACGCTTGAGGGTTAGACATAAATACTGACACAAATACCAACTCATTAATACCAAGAATTTTTTTCAGTTCAGATTATTAGTACAAATTTAGAAAATCTGTTGATGCATTTCTGGTGCAGAAATATACTTGGGTGTGTGAAATATTTCCATAAATGAACAACTCAACAATATAGGACACATTTTCTTGGATAATCGTTCGCGTACAAACAGAAGCAACAATGGAGGAAAATCCTCACCTGAGTCCAAAGAAATGAGTAGTTGCGTCATAACTTTAACGAAACAAATTTTATATATTTGATTAAAAAAACGTGCTTGTTACAAATTAGAACAACATAATGTTTTCTTGGTGTTGAACTTTTTTTCTCCTTCAAACTTTATTTAATAATTCAGGTTTATCGTATTGACCTTATCAGCTGGGTTAGCGCCATACTGGGTCAGCGGGAGGTACAGCTCGGTCACATTTTGAAGGAAGAGCCTGATTGGTCCGTGTCTAACCTTCATCCAATCAGGTTGCACTTTCTTCACAATTGGTCCCGCCCATTGAGCAGCAAAATCCAACCAGCAGCCTGAAACTTCGACAACATGTCGCATCATCAATGACGTAGTTAATGAGCAGCAGCAGGCTAGCTGCTAGCTCGCCCAGCTCTCTCTCTCTCTCACCCCCGCTACCATGCGCTTGGCTTGTAGCTAGTTATGATGAGTGGGAAGACTGGCGCGGTTATAGCCGGGCTGTGTGGAGCCCTTTTCATCTCATATTGTATTTATTTTGACAGAAAGCGACGGAGTGACCCTCAATTCAAGGAAAAGCTACGTGAACGTAAGTATTTGAGTAGCAATGCCGAAGGTAGCACGTTAGCGCACGGTGGCTAACAGTTCACAAGGACACTGAGTTAAAGTCTGATAAGAGTAATTTATCCTCTCTGTGCAATTTTAATACGTACTACATTTTTAAATAAATATATATCAGGATAGAGTACTTGAAAATGTTGTTGCGAACTTTTATGCACACGTGACTAACTAAGCGCTAGCTCGTTGTTAGCAGTTTCTAAGTTAGCAGCGAGCTAAAGCCAGTTTTTATTTACAGGTAGGAGGAAACAAAAGGGATCTAAAGGGACGTCGGAACTTACCAGGGTAGGAAATATTGGAAACCTCTTAAGATTTCTCTTCACGTTGGAATGACAATTACGTGTTTGACACGTTATTTTCTCTCTGGCGAAGCTTCCGGATTTACAAGATGCGGAAGCTGTTCAGAAATTCTTTCTGGAAGAAATTCAGCTGGGAGAAGAACTGTTGTTACAAGGTAAACTGCCTGAAAGCGTATAAACCACTGATATACTTAATTAGAACCCGAAATATTGAACATATATATAAATGAATATAATGAAAATATCTCTGTGTCAAACTCTAATGTTAATTTCGTTTGTACAGCAATCTTAAATGTGAACATTAGCTTTGGTGTCTGATCACACCGAAGCCATCATAAACTCTGTATGGATTGTATGTTCAGTCTATCTTTGTAACCTTTCCACAGGTGAGTTTGAGAAGAGTGTAGAGCACCTGACCAACGCCATTGCGGTGTGCGGCCAGCCTCAGCAGCTGCTTCAGGTGCTCCAGCAGACTCTACCCCCTCCAGTCTTCCAGATGCTCCTCACCAAGCTGCCCAGCATCAGCCAGGTGAGGTTCCTCTCCACATCCTGCACTTTGTCACAGAGCATCCTTAATAAACCCCCCAGTTGCGATCTGTGGTTTCTGGGACAAGAAAGGGTGCGAGATCAATCTTAGAATATCCAAAACCGAGAGCCATGTGTCCGTTGCTCTCTGTTATTTCACCTCTAAGACAGAAAAGCTGTTAATGTGACAAGTAAACGTGTAGGAGAGTGTTGACGGTGACGTGACTTCTTAAAGGTTCCCTTTTTGTTTTTCAGCGCATTGTCAATTCTCAATCTCTGTCCGAAGATGATGTGGAATGAATGCGTTTGAGATGGAAGTCAACTGGAATTTCAGATTCTGGTGTGTGTGTGGACCTGGCTGTGGCAGCCGGCTCAATCTGTGGACAGCAGATGACCACAATCCCCTCTTTATCACAGTGAAACAGCATCCTAGTTATGTTCTGTCCTTGAGATGTTAAACATTCCATCTTTCTAATCTAATTCACACTGAATCGTTCTATGTTTTTCCCTCTCCCCTATTTATGTCTGTCAGGATTGTTATTTTTCGGGGCTTTGAAAAGTGTACTTATTGAAAAATGAATGTATTTACTATAGAAGACGTGTTAAATTTGTAGATTTTTTTTTTATGTTTTGTACTATTGGAGTATAAAATCACAAGAACAAACTTGCATACAAAACATATTTGTATTATCCAAGAAAATAAAGCATTTCAAGCCACAGAGAGTCTGGGGAGCTTTCTTTTGCCTATAGATGGCAGCAGTAATGCACAGGAAAAATTGAGGTGTTTAAAGATTGAAGATACAGAGGAATTTTTGCTGAAATGAATGAAAAATTCCTCTGTATCTGTTTATAATAGAAAGCCTGGTATGTGAAAAATTGTTAAACATGTAGAAAGATCCTTCAGTTCCTGCGCATGGGCCTCAATCACCGGAGCCCACATGTCTGGATATGTTACATTTTACCACAAAAAGACAAACGTCTTTATTGTGAATGGGGTTATTGTGTGTCAGGGTGGAAGGGAGTAGGTCTGCTCGAGTGTGTCTCTTGGAAGACAAATTGAGCTGTAATTATTTTTATCCCTGTCTGCAGCTGTTTTTCGAAGAGCTCTGGCCTGCGCTGCCTGAGCCTCGAGGTTGCCAGGAAACAGCAGCGAGCGGGGGGGAAAGTAGTTTTTCTACATTAGGAATGAAAACTGAACGGCAGCCCAGAAATGTAGAGCGAACACTTGATGGCTTCATATTCCGTGAACTAATGTTCACTTCAGGGTTTCCTGCTGTTTTGCTTAGTGGAGAGGAGAAGCTTGTCAGGGAGTCATCAGGCTTAAGTGTGTGTCTGGTCGGTCGTGTTTCCTTTAGGGAGAAGAAAAACGGTGTCAGAGGTCAAGCTGGAGTAACGGGTTCCTCGGGTCTCCGGTAAATAAACCCTCAGCTGACAGGTCGCTGAAGGATACCAGGCCCCCGACCTGCCTCCAAGCTATCACGAAGCAAAAAGCATCCGTTTGCATTCCAACACGATGCAGCGAACGTGTGCCAGTAAAATAAGGAAGCAGCGCTTGTTGTAATTATCATAATTAAACATTCTTTCGAATCGCATTCCTGCTCTGTGAGTATGAATGGATTATGAGTCAGCTCCTAAAATCAGAGGAGACGTCCATTAGGGGGCACTGTTGCTCCAGGCTCCATTCTGTCCTCTGCTAGTGAATGGAGGAGCTCACAGCAGTTCCAGTTGACAGCAATAACAAGGGCCCAGGCTGCAGCCCAGAGCCCACGTGCTTGGGAGTGGTGCTTTTTTAACAGTTTGTAATCTTTTTCTCCCTAATGTGGCTGCAGTGACAGAGTCAGTCTGTTCTTTCATCACAGGTGCAGGAAATAATCTGTCATTGACTCACAGCAGAAAACAAGCAATCTGACTGCCACTGCGATCAGCTTGTTCCGATCATGTGTTAAATGTTGTATTGGGAATATTTTAATCAGTCGAGCTGTGAGATTCATTACTGGAAATCCTGTCAACAAATTATGGCGCGCAGTAATTACCCTCGCTCTGTTATTGCAGTTTGTGGGTTTGAATGTCAAGCCTTGATTAATGCTGTGTACAGATTCTGACAAGTGGAGATGTCTGGTTATGTAGGAGCGGCAGCTGTGTTTTGGACTTTAAAGAAGCTATAAAAAAAAAACCCAAAAAAACGGCTGTATGTGGTTGCCATGGCAGCCTCAGCACCAGGCCTCACTAGAGTGTTGCCTCTGAGCAGGAGCCTCTCGGGGAGATATTTGCTGATCACCGGCGGTGAGGTGGAGGTGTCCGCAGGGGCCTAATGCATCTGTGTTGTGGAACATGTTTCCCCAACACCTGACACCCAGAGTCACACTGTCTGCACCCTGTTGCTGATGTCATGGCGTTGGAGACAGAGGTCTACCATGTTGTCATGGAGAGCGAGCTGTGCCAGCAGCTCTAATGAAGACTCGTCTGCTGCAACACTTGTGTGCAGCAGCAACTCGGTATATTAATTACCCTCCGTGTCATTCACCAGTGAGGGGAAGAAGAAAAATTTCCAAGGCATGGCCTAAAAATAAAGCAGCACTGTACGTGCTCAGAGTATTAACTTCCACACAGATGACCCATTTTTCCATCTCAAAGGGTCTGAGGAAAAAGAGAGGGAGGGGAGATGGCGGCGGAGCCAATCACGTGAATCTAAAGCAGGGTACAAATCCTGGTGGATTTCTCTTCCTCTGTGGGGCGAAGCCTGGCTGTCATCTGTTTTTCCATTTCTCCACAGCTCTCCCCGTGGTAATAAAACTGTGGCCCTTCCTCCTCCACCTCAGCGTGTGTATTTCTAGCTCGTCTATTCAGCTCTGTTGTTTACATTCCCCATGAGTGTGAGCTGCAGGGTGTGGACACCACCCAACCACCCTCACTGCCTCTCACTAATGTCATCCTGCCCCCCATCCCACCCCCCTTTCCTCCTCATCTCTAGATCCTTGATAAGATTGAAATACAATAGCTGGGCCTGGGAGACGTAAGTGGATCACATGACCTGCGGATTCCTGTTCTGATGTTTTGGTTTGAGCGCTGTTTGTCATGAGGGGAGACAAAGAGGACAACGGCAGAGGAGGGAGGAGAAAACTATTGCTCAGCATCAGTTCCCCTCCTGTCATCTGTCATCACAGCTATGACTGAAACCAAAAAAGGGAAGTGACACATACGCTGAGTGGGAGGGTGAGGAAAGGGTTAACTAAGCAGACTGTACGCTCAGTTATTTCTCTCTCTCTCTCTTCCTGTCTCACAGGCAGAGCAGAGCGAGGCTTTGAAAATCCTGAGAGAGTCAGACAGGCTTGTTTTGCATATTGTAGGTCTCCTGCATTGACTTGTAGCAAATCCCTGCCCTCGGGAGGCATGTCAGGGGGGATTAATGGGGGGCCGGGGCCTCACAGAGTTTCCCATTGTCACAGCCCAGCCCTGCACTGTATTTCCATCCCACAGAGTGAGAAAAGAGTGAGCAGGTGGGGTGGTGGAGTAGGAAGGAGGGGGGTTCGGTGTGTGTAAGTGCACTGTGTGTGTGTGTGTGTGTGTGTGTGGGGGGGGGGGGTGTACAGTGGTGTTATTTCTCCCTGTCCTGATTCTTTTGAGCTGAAGGGCGGGGAGGAGAGAGTGTAAATAATGTATTTGGAACGGCAGGGTGGAGGGAGCAGAGACTTGACCGAGCACAGAGGATGGAGGGGCGGCCGTGCTGCTGCTGCACAGGAAACTGGGAACGGGGAGGAGGGGGGAGGGAGGGGAGGGGGGCGTGAGCTACAACAACCTGGCTGCGGTGCTCTGGGGAATGTGAGGCCTCAGCAAGAATGTTGCAATCCTCCACTTCCGCTGTGTTCCAGACTGGCAGTCCACCGCTGCTGACTGACATTAATACTGTCAGCATGATTCAAAGTTCATGAAACAACTCGTGGAATCAGAAAAAGGCGAAATTCCCGGCTTGGGTTTTTTCTCTCCTGGTGAACATTGATCTGTTGTAGTAAATGCCGTGTGTTGTCTTTAAGTTGGCTCAAATATACACAGTTACATTTGAACTTTTACATGGAATTTATGTTTGCTGGCTGCTCGTATGAATCTCCCTCAATCTCCATCCGTCCATCCATCTTCAAGAGTTTACCTGATTTTCCTTATTATTCATCCTTGGGTGTGTAATCATTGGTGCTATCATCCACAGTCGGGACGCAGAGGTAACTGCTCCAGCAGGGAGCCCCAACGTCCTCCACATCAACCAGCTCTGACTGGGGGATCCTGAGAAGTTCCCTGGACATCGTGGAGATTTAGTCCCTCCACCTGGTCCTGGGTCTCCGGCTCCTCCCAGCTGGGCGTGCCCTTGGGCGGTGCCCAGGTGGCGTCCCAACTAAGAGGCCCGAACCACCTCAACTGGCTCCTTTTGGTGCAAAGCGGCTCCACTCGTGGATGACTCAACTTCTCCGCCAGCCGCCCTCCTGACGAAACCCATTTCAGCCGCTGAAATTTGGCCTTGTAGTTTTAGCGGCGTAAACATGACCTCCTTGGTGGAGGTATTGATGTGGTGATGCTGGAGCTTCTCAGCGGGACCCGAGCTCAGAAGCTCGTCTAGTAGCGGCTCATGCAAAAACGAGTCTTCACTCAGTAATCTGGGATGAAACGCTCCTTTTTTTGAGGCTTTCTTTCACTCCTCCGCCTGCCTCTCTTTGATTGTGATGAAACTACTCTAACATCATCTCTCTGTGTCACTCTCCCTGCATGTCCCAATGCAATCTCTCTCCCACACCAGCCAGGTTTTTATGAGAACGATAAAGGGGACCTTCACCTTGAAACATTAGAGAGCAACCCCCACCACTGTAGAAATCTTTTTTAATAAAAGGGATCCCTCCTGCTCTCCTCTGCACACGACGTAACCTTGGTGTAACTTCTCACTCGTACCCTCTTGTCTTAAATAGGCTGGTAGAGCTCTGTTGCCGTATCGCCCGGCGCCGCTCGGCAGCTACAACCCACTCGTTCACCCGAGAACTACAAAGTGGGTTTGACGCCTTGCATCTTGTGTAACCGTGGTCTTTGAAGACTTTGGCTTTGAGCTCTGTGTCTCATCAATTCCCTACGCAAAGCTAAATTTGAATCTGAGGCGAGCGAGTAAGGAGGGGGTAGCTTATCTGCCCCACTCGTTTAATGTTATTCATTCATGCATACTATTTTTATGACAGGCTGTGCATGCAGAATTATTCTACATTTTTTGTTGTTTATGTAACCATCCTCCGTCTGCATACGCAGGCCTGTTTATGAGTACCTGCCTATGTTTACACTGGGGGCAGAAGGCACTGGTTGCTTTCCTGGAATGCAGGAAGTGATCAGACATGATGGTTTGTAATGTTCTTGTAGGTAAAAGATGAAAACTGATGTTGAGTCATTGGTCATTCTGGTTATCGCTGCCATGGTTTGGGTGGCGTGAGTTCTTTTTGTGTGTGTGTGTGTGTGTGTGTGTGTGTGTTGTTGTTTTTTTTACTATTATGGGATTACATAAAAACTATGAGGCCGATTTTCTCCAAACATGGTGCATGGTTGACGTATAAGCCGAGGAAGAACCCATTATTATTTGGGGCAGATTAATTGTAGCGCCACCTGGTGGCAACAGTTTTTTTTTGTAAGGCTTTGATATATACAGTCATGGAAAAAATTATTAGACCACCCTTGTTTTCTTCAATTTCTTGTTCATTCTAATGCCTGGTACCACTAAAGGTATATTACATGAAGAACACAATGAACATAACAAAAAATGCAGCTGATAACATCAAACTTTATGTCCTATTTGACAGGCTTGAACTGCATTGTATTCCCAGGGTATATAAGAGGCCATTTCATGTCATTAGCAGCACTGCACATGCAAAGGCCTGGAGTGGTTTCCTGCTTACATTCAAGCTGTAGCACAACTCAGAAGTTGTCAGCTCTCACATGATGCCTGAAACAAAAGAATTATGTGAAGCCACAAAGGCAGTCATCTTGACACTGCCGGAAAGTGGCATGAGTGAGCGACAGGTAGCCAAAAAACTGAAGATCTCCAAGACAGCCGTTCATTACACCGAGAAAAAACAAGCCGAACTTGGTACTACCAAACTGCTAGCTGGTCGAGGCAGGAAACGTCTTTCTACCCCACGAGACGATCGTGCACTCATCCGTTCCTGTGTCAGGAATCATCGTTGTCAGACCTCCAGGGACCTTAAAAATGAGTGGGCAATGTGGAGAAATGTGACTTGTTCGGCACGGACAGTTCGAAACAGATTTCTTGAAGCTGGTCTGAAGTCACACAGGGCACGGAAGAAGCCCTTCATCAATGAAAGGCAGCGGAAGGCCCGGTTACTCTTTGCTAGGGCTCACAGGGACTGGACTGTGGATGATTGGGCTCAGCTTCTCTTCAGTGATGAATCCAATGTTGAGTTGATGCCCACTCCAGCCAACTTACTGGTGAGGAGGAAGCCTGGAGAAGCCTACAAACCAGACTGTCTTGCCCCTACAGTAAAACATGGGGGTGGATCAGTGATGATCTGGGGTTGTTTCAGTATGGGTGGAACAGGGCAAATGCAATTGTGTGAAGGGCGAATGAACCAGGTCATGTACAGGGCTACTCTTGAAAACAGTCTTCTTCCATCAGCTGGAAAACTCTTTCCTGCCTCAAATGACTGGATTTTCCGACAAGACAATGCCCCTTGCCACACGGCAAGGTCAGTTAAAGCCTGGATGGAGAATCAGAACATTGGAACCATGCCTTGGCCTGCTCAATCACCAGATCTAAATCCGATGGAAAACCTGTGGAAAATCATCAAACTCAAAATGGAGAACCACAAGCCCCAAAAACAAAGCAAATTTGTTTGAATTTGAGCAACAGGAATGGGCTGCTGTGACAGCACAACAATATCAGAAGCTGGTGGATCGCGTGCCAAGACGCATGGCTGCCGTCATCAAGAACAATGGTTATGCAGTCATGTACTAACTCCTGTGTACCATGTGACTAAAAGAGACAGGAAAGAAAACATGGAATGCCTAAAAACACTGTTTTTGGCAGTGCAACGCTATGGTTATTAATGTAAGAACAAGTGATTTTGGTTATTATCAAGAAAACCATGGAAAAATGGCTAACTCTTACGAGCTTTTTTTGTTGTTATCATTAAATTTGTTCAAACAAATGTACCTTTAGTGGTACCAGGCATTAAACTGTTCAAGAAATTGAAAAAAACAAGGGTGGTCTGTCTTCTTGTGGGTGGGCCAGATACTCATCACATTTGGACAGAAGTACCTCAATAACTTGGTGATGAGGTACTGTGAAACCTGAAAGTTTTCACTAAACTGCATCACCGTGGTCCCAAGTGATTTCACTGGACTCCACACATCAGAACTTTACCAAACTTCCCACAGCGACTGAGCGGCTCAACCTGAGGACATCTACCAGCTGAATTTAAGTCAGTTGTAGCGCAACCTAGTGGTTACAGGAAGTATACCTGACGTAACGCACACGATGTCTTCACATGACCCATGACTAGATCATTCAGTGTGTTCTCTAGTGCCACCTGGTGGGTGAAGGAACTAATACAGGCACCGTGTGAGCGTGGGATTAAATGTTCACCTTTGCAGAGGTGTCCCCTGTCTGAATGCCTGCTAGTTGTTTGCATGTCGTCAGCAGCAGCAAAGAAACCAAACAGAGCGAAACAGATATTCCCTCATTTCCAGCCTATGAGGAAGCTGAAGTGAGAGGTACTTATCACAGCAAATTCCGGACTTATTTGTCATCTGGGGCCCTGGATTTGTCACATCAAATCTGCTTTTCTCAATGAACTGGGGAGGGAGATTACAGGCTCATAGTCAGTAAGATAATAACAGCAAGCCGGGCTTTGACTCTCAAATGAAAGTCCTCAAGAGGATGATGCGGGGAGTGGAGCATTTCTCATGCTACCGCCAGAGCGCCGTCTTTCTTTGTGTCCCTTTGGAAAAACGATATTCTTCTGCCGGAAATCCATTTGAAATACTGGTCAGCCTCACGATTGTTGGGTGGACCTAAGCTGCAGAGCCACGCCACTCTTTCCTTCAGCCTCTCACTCAAATCCCCCTGGAGGCCGAGCTGATCCTGCCGAATACTCGATCGATTTAAGTTGGAGAAATCATGGTATCCTTTATTTCTGTCCTCGCTGTTAATTTATTTCATCACATGGTCATGTGATCTCTCGCTAACACATCCCCAGTTGCCTCCGAGACTCAGCATGAACATCCTCCGTCTGACCTATTTTACACTGAAGCCTTCATCTCCCTCCTCCAGTCTATTTGCAGCTACTCTGATGCCTAAAATATGAATGTTTGTTGGCACAGCGCTACTTTCAAAAGCTTTTAATTGAATTTTAATTTAACGGACTTGTAGATGATTAATGAATCAACAACTGGATCCATCATCTGACTTGCAGTGGCATCACGACAGCTTTCCAAAATGGAAAGAAGCTGAGTGGAGACTCAGCCGCTGCCAACTTAATGTGCTCCTTTGATTATAAACGCGTGAACTGATTAACAAACGAGTCCATCGCGAGGACGCCATTACACACGGGGTCATGTAGGGTAGTCGGCGGGACTGGTGGAAAAAGGATCTCAACTCAGAGTGAGTTCATATTGAAGTGAGAGATGCACTGTAGGCTTTTAGTGTAGTTGATGCTCGGTGTGAGGCCTGAGTGAAAGCTGCCCCCCCAACATACACCATTCTTCCAGAGGGACAGCTTGTTGACATCCATTAGGAGGTTT
This sequence comes from Aulostomus chinensis, assembly GCF_037954235.1. Taxonomy (NCBI): domain Eukaryota; kingdom Metazoa; phylum Chordata; class Actinopteri; order Syngnathiformes; family Aulostomidae; genus Aulostomus; species Aulostomus chinensis. The sequence goes on along the minus strand of NC_141335.1, from coordinate 22,405,278 downwards.
CCCATCACTGAGCCAGGCCAGGAGAGTGGACTAATGATGTAATTCCCTGAGAGATGACATTAAAATGTCAAAGTGCCGTGGCTGACATCATCCATTTAGCACACTTTTTCCAATAACACACATTTGTCTTTCCTTTTCCCTTCCCTCAGCTTTCCTCCCTTGAAACCGGAGCTCCACACCCATCCCAGCGCCTCTAGGCTGCTCTTAGGTGAGCAGCCGTGTGGCGGTGAGCCGGAATAAGACGGGATATCATGTCATCAAAGCGTGTCTCCCCCCGCAGCTATAAATGCCCTTCTTCAGAACGCTGTGTTTTGAGCAGGCTATCCATGTCCTGTTACATTTACGCCTCCCTTTCTTAAGCCTCAGCTGATACTAATTCATCTCGTCTCCTACAACAATGACCCCCATTCTCCAGAACTCATGCACGCCTCATTCACGCCACATGTGGAAAGGACCCCTGGAATATTTCGTTACATCGTTATCTGAATTTATGTCTGGATATTTTATGAAGTGATCCGATAGGATTGAGCTGATCCCTCACAAGAGGAGAAGAGAACATCCTGTACATTTTCTAGCATCGGGTCAACAAACATTGTTTTTCAGAGAATCTGAATTATATTTCTACAAGGCAGACTTGACAGCCCCCTATTCTTCAGCCCGGTGAGTGGGCAGGCTGGGACGTCAATAATAGATGCTTGAAGACAGAGCGAGTAGACGTGAACTGGAAGCAGAGAAGGGGGCTGCGCCTCGCTCAATAATGAATCAATTGATCCCCCTGCAGATGATGGATAAGGTTGCTATGACGACAGATGCAGTGTTACCCTGAGCACGGAGACGAGGTCTGTTTCCCAGAACTGTACGAGTGTGTAGAATTTATGCAGGATGTGATTAATAAAGCAGGAAAATATTAAGAACTCACTAAACACAGCCAGATGGAGGATCTCCAATTAGGATTTATTGTGCAACATCAGCAATCCATCACGTCGTGCTGCACAACTGTGCAACACTTCCCGGCTATTCTGATGTGAGGATGCAGGTGCACGATGCCGTACTGGCAGCCATTGTTCTTCTCTGAGAGTCTGAGCTTTTTTCTAATACGCACCTCGCGCGGGCTTCTAAAAACAAACATGTTTACCACGTCTGCATGTGTTCGTTCTGTTGCCTTGGCGACGCGGCTGATGCTGGTCCAGCTGGGACTATGTTGCCAAGTAACAGCTGAGTGATGAGAGTGGAGGAGAGAAGCGTGGGTGTCGGGAGGGAGGGAGAGAGCGCCGAGGATACTTCTACAAAGACGACGAGCAACAAAGACTGGAAGCATGAGGAGAAAATATCTCGGAGGGTTTTTTTTGTCGAAAAAAAAAAACAACCCGGCATTTATTTAGGTGAGGGATTGAAAAAATAAGACATCTCAGATCTGTGTGTGTGCCTGCCTGCCTGCCTGCCTGCCTGCCTGCTTGCCAGAGAATATTAATATTTGGGTGCACAACAAAGCAAAGGCAAACAAACAAAATGCCAGAAATATTAGCAGAGTGCAACAAACAAATTGCCTCATGTTGCATCCCTGATAATTCCCTTCATGAAAAGAAAATTGGAGCACTGAATGTGTGTGTGTGTGTGTGTGTGTGTGTGTGTGTGTGTGCGTGCGTGCACGCAGACCCCACCTCTAACATGGCCACAGCGAGGTCACGTCTGTAATGATTCATGCAGGGAGAGAAATATCAGGAGCGCCAGAGCTCTCAGCTATAAATGATGGTGTCCTTGTAGTCCAGGAGGCTCAGACTCACAGTGACGGCATGCGGCCCACTGTTGAGTCAGCACTGGTCTAGAATGTGGACGCGGAAGGTTACGCTCGGTTTCATGGTGTCATGCAGTGGAAATATGGCCTGTAATCTAGGATGTTATGTGAGTTAATGATTTGTGATAATAGCAGCTGGTCGTGTTTTCCCTTAGAAGTCAGGTTACACCCATGGGGCCTCATCTGTGCGTCGGATGATTGATAACAAAAGGATGACTGTGTGTCTTTACAATCCTCCTCCTCTGACTTGCTCATTCACACACACTCATGAACCTTAAGTCCTTCGCCACAACACCATTATGTCATTTCAGCGCTGTTTCTGGCATCTGGTTCCAACGCTTTTGTTCGTGCTCATTAAGAACAGATTTTTTTCCGTCTCACGCCGGCTGTGCAGTCTGATTTGTCGTCATGGAAACTGATCATGAAAGTGCCCCGGCGCTTCATTTGGGACTAATTGTCATCCCCAAACAAACATGCATGCTCGTAGGCTCACGCTAGCAGCTGAAATCACAGCATTAGTCTTTGTTGTAATATTCTCATGCTCCAGTACTTCTCCACAATAAATCCCGACACAAAGCCCCTGAAATCCAGCGCGAGAGGGAGAGAAATGGGTGGAAACAACAAACTACACACAACAGCGTGGAATCGTTTGATGTGAACCCAACGCCGGCCTGGGAAATGTGGAGTTTGACACATTAAATGGATGTCAAAGATCAGACGACCTCATGCGTGTCCATTTTTGTGCAGTGCAGGAATTACAGGTGGATCCGGGGCAGAGCAGAAAAACAAAAACAGCCAAGTGAATGTGGCCCCCGTGCTTTATATAACTCAGCTTGCCTGTGGCGATTGTGCAATGCGGTGCAGTTGTCTGGGCTGATGTAAACAGAGTCTTAGTGCCTCTGGAGGCTCAGCCATGTGCCTTGATGCAGCAGTTATGGGCACATGCCCTACTTTCATAAATCAGAGCTGGAAAAAAAGGAAACAGTGTGAAGGGAGAGGAGGAGGGACGAGAGGGGATGCCGAGTGAGCAGGAGAGGGAGGGGGAGTTTGAGATGGAAGGAGGGGAGTGTGGGGGGGCTGAACAAGGCTCATATTGATGTTCCAAACACAGCTGCAGGCGTCAGCTGACTGGCTGGCCTGAAGCTCTGCCTCCTGCCTTTATCAGCTTACACTGTGACCTTTCTCTCTCTACTGGAATAGATCCCCCTCTCAGCCCCCCCCCCCCCGCCCTCTGTAGGCTATCTGACCCTTTACCACTCACTGTCCACAGCCCCCCCTCAATGAGTTCAGGCCTTGTCCTCTCTGACATCTGATTTCTGCAAGGTGTTTGTTTTTGTGTGTGAACGCCTCTAGAAACTCAGCCCCCCCCCCCTTTTTTTTTCCCGGCACATCAGCACTTTCGTTTGTCTCAGATGGCTCAGTTTTCAAGCCTCGCCCGGAGTGCTTACACAACTCACCATGAAGTCACTCTTCCTCCTCACGTCCGCACCTGACGGAGGAGGATACACGGGGAAGCCACAACGGAGGGCTTGGTTGGTCTGCATGTCATTCCGGCAGGATCATGGGGCCACATTCACGCAAAGAAATTTTCCTCGAGAACAAAAGAAAGAGAAGTCTGGTTTGGACATATTTAGGGATCCTGAAATTGAAACAGCAGCTGTTGAGAGAGGTGCGTCCCCACGGGGCAGGAATCAGCAGAGGTAACTGCCAATCAGGTCTGCAGGCCTCAAGGGCTTTTTCTCAGAAAGACGCTCCTACACACCCACACACCACACACACACACACACACACACACACACACACACACACACACACACACCTCCCCATGATGACGCTCTTTAAGTGTTACTGGATAGTGTCTCGATGGTAGCTTTCCACCCACACACACACACACCGCAGCAGCAGCGCCTCCCTCCCCTCCTGACTGTTTGCAGGAAACACTCATCCTTCTCTGGAGATGTTGCCCCGCGGCCGCTCATGCACTCATAAATCCCGCACTCCTTTCTGGGAAATGAAGGGCTTAAAAGATACACACAGTGAGAAAGGAGGAGGGGGTGGGGTGTGAACGCCAAAACACAACTTGCCAAGTATATCTCTGCTGCCCTTTTTGACAGTGAAGTGGCTGGATAGAGTGTCTGCCTTCTGTGGGAGGCAAATAAGGAGCATATTCTGCACTTCCCCCGGTAACTGTGTGAGAATTCGAGACAGTGCGGTATCTAGGCAGACCTCAGCACTACCCAAAACATTACAGGAATGAGAAGTGCTTGGCGGCGGAGGACAAAGAGGGATGGATGGAAGGAAGCAAATAAGAGGGAAGGCGAGAAAAAGAATAGAAGGCTTCAAATGCCAGTCAGCTCCATGTCAGACAATGGAACACAGCTGTTGCTAAGCTTTGAACTGCAGCTGTCTGTCTTCTCCCGGCGTTATATACGCGTTACATGTGGTCACGGGTTGTGTTTGAACACAGCGCTGTTATGAAGTATTAAAGGAAGATTAGTATGCAGCCTGCAATATTCAAATGTAACAGATTGAGGTCATGAGGAGTTACAGAGAGACACATGAGTAGGTGGCGAGGTTGTCAGATGTTCCTGATTTAGAAACCCTCGAGCAGAAAGCAGAGACGAGGAGCGGCAAAGCGGTGGCGCTGCTGTCTGGAGTGGGCTGTAATGGTTTCAGGGTTTAGGGTCAAAGAGGGGGGGTTATGAAGGGCATCGCCGCAAAGGACATCTCCCTTGCGCAGAAAACTCCTCATCTGATTGAGAGCTGAATCTGGAAAAGGGATTTGATTGCTTCTTTTTTTGTGGGTTCGTGACTGAAACGGCCGCCGTGTCCGTCACGCCTGAAAACCCCCTCAAGTGCCTCATTATCGGTGTCATCTGTGGACGGACAGAGAACATCTCCTCCTCATATTGGCAGCTTTTTGATCATCCTCGGGACAATGCACCATTAGGCCCCGGCTGATTTTATAAAGCATGGCTCAATTACTCAAAGGGAGATTATTATATCAGAAAGCACAGGCGTGACTCTGCAAATAAAGGAACACATCAGACCAACACACATGCATACGCAAAATCTGTAGCAAATACTCTTATTTAAGACTGAGCAGAGGTACACCTGGATTTCCACTCAGTCTGGGCTCTCACTTTCCCTTGAGCTGGTGGTGTGAGTGTGCTCGCCTCGCCTGTCTGCTCTGCTGCCTTTTTTTTTTTTTTTTTTTTTAATACGCAGGCGATTAAGTGGCCTGACAATACGCCTCGGCATCAATATGCCTTAAATGTCACTTTTCATGCTACAGCATTTTGTCACAGCAGTTAAGAGCGCCACCCTGGGTGCCTAGTCAGCGTCTACTCAATTATTCATAAGAGGGGAAAACACACACATGTGGTCTCACTTTGCATGTGTGGGAGAGGGAGAGAGACAGAGACAGAGACAGAGACAGAGAGAGAGAGTCCACCCCCACCATCCTATTTTTTTTCCACTAAACTGGAGACAGATGATAGCATTCCTCAAAAATGGAGCTCCTTGCTTTGGCATTTGAGCAAAACTGAGGTGATGAAATAGCACACGGCACTAAAAACACCGTCTGCAGCCATCACCATCCACCCTGATGATTAATTCAGGCGTCTCTGCCTGTGTGGATCCGATGAGTCGGCACCATGCTGCAGGAATTTGGACAGGACCCGAGCCAGAATAGGGTGTTTTAAAGCGTTGCGTGCAGCGTTGCGTTGTAACCTTCAGCTGGAGTAAAGGGGGACTTTCCCTGAATAATAGATCGGCCCTTTCATTCAACCTGCATCTTACTATTTTTTTGCATGCATGAGTAAATTCCTGTGCGTGCTTGTCTGTGCCTGCTGCATTGCAGGGCTATGCGTCGCCGCTGTTGTTGTACATGTAGAGTGTGTGAATGTGTCCGTGTATGAGTGTTCAAGTGTGTGTGTGTTTGTGTGTGTGTGTGTGTGTGTGTGTGTGTGTGTGTGTGTGTGTGTGTGTGTGTGTGTGTGTGTGTGTGTGTGTGTGTGTGTGTGTGTGTGTGTGTGTGTGCTCATCCCACAGTAAATTGATCTGGCTGCTCTCTAGACTGGATGGAAAAGGGCCTGGGGCGAGAAGTGCACACTGCATCAGCAGATGGGAGAGCCCACTGTGTTGCCATCACACGGCATTCCTCATCACTGGGCATGCTCAGTGGGCCGCACCCCACCCCCGCACACCCTCCTTCCTCCCAGGGCCTGTTTGAACCAGTCAGTCGGAGGTGGCTGTGGTGGTGGAGGGGTTGCTTCACCGTCTCTTGTTTCTCATCTGACCTTCAAAGGCAGGCGCAGGGACAGTAGGTTGACAGAGGAGGAAGGGAGGAGGGGTGTTTTTCTAAAAGCTCTTTGGGCAGCAGGGCTGATATGTCACTCATTATTTCCACTCCCTGCTTTTGCCCTGTCACAGCCCTCGGAGAAGCATGCAGCAACGCAGAGCTCTGCACGCTCAGCCAAAGCAGAGAGGCCTTAGTTACCGGATGAGATAACACAATCATTATCTGGGCTGTGCGGTCATCTTAAATGTTGTCATATCTTTTTGGCATTTGTGTCCACAGAGGAATGGTTGAATTTCCTTTTCGCTAGTTAAAGTACAAGCCGACATGTTTCGAATGCGTCAGAGTATGAGGCTGCATTTTTCTTTTTCTTTTTTTCCCCTGTCCTTGCTGGTGGTCATACGGGGCGACTATTTTCACCAACTAAACATGTTGGGCTTCAACCTCTTGTAGAAGTAACAATAATAAAAAAAAAATTTAAAAAGTGGGATGTTTTCCTGACTCGTTTCTTCGTTAATGGGTTAAAAATGACAAATTAAAGAAAAAAACCTGTTTGTGGAGAAAATAAATGCTGATGCTTCAACCCAACTATAAAATTGCTGAGCAGGCACAAGGCGAGAGAAAGCCTCTAAGTTAGAAGTTTATTCCTTCACAGACACTCGAGCAGCTCGTACTTCAGTAACAATGACAGCCGCAGCATCTGCAGCTCCATCAACGGGAAAACATCGGTAAACAGGGTCAACATTTAGGTCGACGGTCAACGTTTGAGGACCTTTATACTCGTGCGCTGGTGTGATTTGTTAGTAAAAAAACAACAACAACAACCAAAAAACCCCAATACCAAGATGAATACACATTTGAGAGTTCAGCAGCGTGATCAGAGAGACTCCGGTCTACAGATGTGTAAAGGGGTGATGGTCAAATGTGTCACAGTGTGTTCGATGTGAGCGCGAGTACGTGTGTGAGGTGTACATCAGCCCCATTCCAGCTAACCAAAAAAAACAAAACTTGCTAGCACTCAGGTTTTTTTTCTGCAGTGGGAACAGCTTTAAACAGCCTTCGCTCCCAGGTCACATGACCCCGCAGAAGATGTGAGTATTTATCACTGATTGGTGGGAACATAAAAACTTGTTTAAACGTGGTCGTTTGTGACCGTGTTCTGGCGCTTCCAGTCACTGGCATGCACACGAGGAGCGGTAAAGTCTGTGGCTTTTTGCCATTTCTGCCCCAAATTCAACCGGTCCGTGTTCCAGCAGCGGCGCTCAAACAGCGGTCAGCTGGTGCTGAGTTTTAAAAACAGACAGAAGCAGAATAATAAAACAGCGACAACACCATCGCCGTCCTCCACGCTGCTTCTACTACACCGACCAAAGATTATACAGCAGCCACTTCCTTGTGTTGTGGTGACGCTGAGAGTCACGCACAAGAAAAATACGGCAACAAAAAAACAGAGAGGCAACCCCTCATCTCCTGGCTGTTGAAGGAGGATCAATCAGCAATTATTAGCTGATTTACTCAGGTCTGAAAAAGCTGTGAGTACACGCACGTGTAAAGTAGTAAAGTGGTGTAAGAGTGGCTGAGTGTACCTGAGTGGCTCTGGCAGGGATTAGGTCCATTTAGAGGGAATTGTTATTGCAAATCAATACAAAGTTGAGTGCCGCTGATCAGCTGACTTCGTTCACGTATCAGACGTCTGAATAACGGTTCGGCTCCAGATTCCATTCCATAGATTACACTGGATCAGAGCTGTAACGTGAGACTTCGCCCTCCATCCAAACGTACAGATCAATTCATTTCTTTGGAATAAATTTAAATCGAAAGCATTCGTCCATCCATTTAGTTTCTATCCCAATTATCCGTTAAGGGTCGCGGGGTCACGGGGGGCTTGAGTCGATCCCAGCAGACGTCGGGCGAATCCGCAGCATTTGTGTTTATTTCTAATTCTGTCGGATAAGAAGAGTCATGTTTTTCTACTAAAGCCTCAAACATGACAACAACAATAATGGAAGTAATATTCAAGAAGATAAGCTTGGGTGTCAGAAACCACGTCGGCAGATTTGTACGGGATTTGGATCAGAACTGAGAAAATAAATGGTGGATCAGTGAGTTGCTATTTAGGACAGACGTGTTCAACAAAGTTCTCCACCGTCAAAACACTGAAGACAGAAATGTTATTCATCCCTCTGGCAGACCTCCAGACACTTTATGAAATATATTCAGCATATAATGTAATATCCACCGCAGCTCATGGATACCCGACACCTTACTAAGTAAGACATTTTATTTTTGGGTTAACAAAAAAAAAAAAAAAGGAACCTGTCGAGTATGAACCAAAGTGGTGAATACAGGAAGTGAAACCATTAAACTGAAGTCATGCAACCTGATAAATCCAATCACTTCATCTGATATCAGGCTCGGAGGAGAAGTGCACCGTTGGAGGGGCAGCCTCGCCTAAAACGACACACTTTTCAATGACAATAAACACAGAAGCCTGACATTTCCAGTTGCTGCGTGGTCTCATTCACTGGATTACAGTCAATAAACTGGCAGCAAAGTAAAACTGTCTGGTTTAAGTTGGGTCAGGTGATGTATGTTAAAGTCTGGTGGGGCGGAGAGATTCTTGTCAGCATTGTGACCGTGTGATTCTTCCTCCTGCAATACTTTACACATCATCACCATTATCATGCCGCTGCGTGCTGACGGTGCAGAGAACTGAATCACCGGCTGAATTCCTCCATGACTCACATGGCACGCTATAAACAGAAAGGCCTTATTTCTTTTCTTCTTCTTCTTTTTTTTTTTGCCTCTTCAATCCAAGTCCCTCAGGCTTTTACACATTCTGTCTTTGTCTTGCCCCGGCCTTCTGCTTGTCTCTTGTCCTTCCGTCTTTGTTTGCTCCCGTCTCTGACTTGCACGGCCGGCTTCCTGTTTATGTCAGGCGAGCATCAAGCCAATCAGCTGTGAAGGCTGTGATCCTCCTCGTAGCTATTTACTACCCGGTGGTCTGTTTAAAAAAAGACTGAATGCGAGCTAAGCTGGGTGCAGGCTGCTGAGTAAGCACGCACGCGAAAGCTCCAATCAGACTCCACAACTGACCCATATACATCTTTCTCCTGGTGAAAGTGTGTTTTACTCTCTAAAATGGCTCACTAGGTGAAGCTTTCATTTATTTGCTTATCTGGGTTTCTCTCGGCGCTGCAGGATCTGCACGCTGACATTTTTTTGTTGCCGCTGAGGCCTGGAATGTGCTGGTTTGCAAGTTTCAAAGATAACAAAGCAGCATGAGGCGGCTGAGTGTAAACTTTGGATGAGGTCACGGTCCGCCAACGCAGCACACACTGTGACATGAGAGGGGATTTTGTTCTGGATTCTCCCTTGGTGGTGTCATACCTTTGCTCTGTGTTTTTTTTTTTTTCCACCCCTCTTGTTTGCTCTTTGAGCCTTTTAGATTACAGGTTATCAAACTGGTGAATGTGTGTGTGTGTGTGTGTGTGTGTGTGTGTGTGTGTATGGTCATAGTTAATTGCAGCCTGCATCTGAAGACAACAGGAATAGACTGTGCAGAGCACGCAGAGGCCTGTTCATGGGTCCAGCCAGTGTTCTCCTGGGAGTTCACGATGTTCTATGATTTTGTTAGACTGGAGAAAATATAATCAGGGCTTTGCCGGGGCATTCGAGTTCAGTGCAGGCGTTACATGAGTTCTAATGCCTGATTCAACACTGGCTCTGGCAAACATGCCTGACATTCAGTGTTTACACCCCTCAATGAAAGCTGCTAGTCAGACCGTCTGATAGCTCGGCCTGGAATTAGATTCGGGAAGTCATGAGATTTCCAGGTGGCTCGGCTTTCCTAGAATTGTTAAGCAGGGATTTTTCAAAGTCTTGCCAGCACACATTAAACTGAAGACAACCCCCCCCCCCCCCCCCTTCTGTAAAGAATTACACTGAAACATTTCCTGTGCTCATACGCACGCCAACACTGACTGCTTTTTAACAGCCCCGGTATGGACATGAATAAATAAACCTCCCAAATTCTGTAATTCATTTAAAAAAGGAAAAAACAGTGAGGGGGAACAGACGAGCACTTTCCAGAGAGAAAAAGCTCTCCGGTGCCATCACTTGGAACACAGAGAAGCATGAATAATGAATCTGTGCTGAACTCCTGCTGAACTCTCTGCACCAGCACCAAGCCAGAGATCAGCACCACATGACATCCAACGCACACACGCACCCGCTGACCTCCACAGAGCTCCGAACATAGGAGACAATCTGTTGTGGAGCGGCGTGTCTGTCCGCGCTGCGAATCCTCGCTCTGTGCTGCACCTGGCTGCAGTCGGAGGACTTTCCTTTGATAAACCTGGTGACTGTCGTGAGGTGGCAAGCCAACCAAAGTGGAAAGATAAACAGAAACCAGTGCTGGGGCGGTTAAAGCTCCCACCCTTTTGGCAGCTGAAGTGTGTGTGAGCAGTTCAATGTTTAACTCTTGTGTCAACAGCACACATGTGTCACAACAGCATTCCTGCGAGGCGTTTGTCTTGTGACAGAGCGGTTTCATAATGGGACCACAGCTCTGACTGCCTGTGTGCATTGTTTTCTGGCAGGAGGAAGGGGAAGGGGCTCGGGCTTGGTGTCGGATGACTTGTGGCCTGATGAGTTTCATGTTTCTGCATGCTGTGTGTTAATGAACGGCGAGCTCAGGTCCTGAATAGCTGTGTTAACTAGTTCAAACAGCCTCTTCCTGCCTGTAAATGGTTAACTCCGAGCAGATCATGCCTAAGCTTTTTTTTCTTTTTTGCACTTCCAGGGAGGTGAACTTTGTTCACCTTGTTGTTAGGCAACCACATTTTTGATCAGAGTGATTCTTATCATGAGAGGAGAGAGAGAGAGAGAGCGGAACACGTCACACCGCCTCAGGAAGGAAGGCAGAAACGAGTTCTCTGCGAAGATGTTTGTTGATGAGCGAGGTCGATATGTACATGTGAAAATAAGAGCGGGGAAGGGTGGTGTGTGTTGTCCTTCAGGGCTACCCTGGGTGTAGCCAGACTTGTCAGTCAGAGTGAAACCATTTCCTCTTCAAGGCTGTCTGACTCCTCCCTCCCATTGTGTGGCAACGCTGTGTAGGTGAACTTTATCCTGCTTTGTTGAGAGAGAGCTTTCTTTTGATTTGCATAGAACAAGGTCAAGTTACACATCTGCGAGCTTGCTGAACAATGTGGGTCCCGTCACTTAAGGGGGGGGGGGGGGGGGAATCACAACTTTCATGTGTTCAAACAGCTCCAAAACAGCTAAACCTGTATGGCGACTATGTTAAACAACCCCAGTATTGCATTTCCAACTGGGATGGCTCGGATAACATTCAACACACCCAGCTCGACGTGCCCTTTGGACAGGCAGGTTTTCTGCAAACACATGGTGTAAGACGGCTCTCTATCAGCAGCGTGCTTGTAGTCGTTACAAATTTGCACAATACAAACACACCGGTTCATATCACCTTGAGCTTATCAGACTCCTTCAAGGGCACTGAACTTTCCCACACTGCTCTCGCTGCTCCTTTGGGACCGTTGCGTCAAAGCTCTTCTATTTATTCCATGTGCTTCCCACACTATTACCGTAGCGTTTCAGCTGAGCATGCTGTGGTGACTAAACCATCCACTATGTCAGGCCTGCAATCATCCCTCGACAACTCGTAACTACTACACCGGCCCCAGATCCACGCTTTAATGAATAAATATTCATAAAATATCAATTTTAGATTGTTAACCATTTCCACCCATTGGTTTTTATAAGGATGCTAAGTTAGCTTAGCTTCATATAAAGACTGGAAACAGTGGTAGACAGCCAGCTAGGCTCTGTGCAAAGCTGCATACATTAGAAGCAGCGCATCGTTGAAAGTCGGTCGCTCGACATTCAAGTATCTGGTTGCCAGGTGGAATGAATTTCCCATCCGTCTATCAGCACTGATGGCTGCCCTCATTCATTCGCTCTCCCACTTCGCCTCTGCAGCAGCTGAACTGTCTGTTTTTGCTACAAGTGACAAGACTTCCATGGTTGCTTCGTCTCTTTCTGTGTCTAAATTTTAAAAATCTAATTTCCAGCATCATCAAAGCACATAAATCAACCCTGTATAACTTTCTGTTTAAGTGTAAAATGTGTAATGATTTGTCAGTGTCATAATCAGATCTTAATCACCACCGAGTCCTCATTTGTTCCTGACTAATACTGTATATTGATTAGGTTTTCAGTGCCACAGACAATATTTGGACAGCACTTGTTTTCATGTGGCTTTTTCTAAGTCAGATAAACCACATGCTTAGCTAGCCCACGTGGCACTAATGTTATTACAGCCTCTGTAATGGGCACGCGGTGCTGCTCGGTTAGGAAGCAATGATGTCATTGTTTGGGTATACTGTTCTAATGGACTGGACAGTTTGGAACCAGCTCTTCTTTTGCATCCCTAACACTGACTCATCCATGCAAGCAGCCCTTTTTTTTTGTCTCTAATTTTTGAAGCTTAGTAGATAGCAATACACCCACTGAGATCTGGTCCGTTGTTTCTGTGGCAGAAACAGCTGTTAATGTTGTCACACCGGAGCAGTTTGAGTCAGCCTCGTTTTGACCTGCGCATTTGACCTGCGGAGTTAACTACTCACTGAAGAGGAACCAAAGCCGCCTAACTATCAGACAAGTTACACAAACCTCGTGGTGAGCACGTCTGTAAAATCATTAACCAAAATGTCAATCGCAACCTTTGTTTTACCGGCAAGCAAAATGGTTCCGATTATCTGGCTAGACTTTGCTGCAGTGTTTCCAGATGTCAGTGACATTTTCCCCACTGAGAGAACTGATGCTTAAGTTGCAGCTAGTTGATTAGAGTTGGACTCATCCTGACTGTCCTTGGATTCACATGTTGTGCTTGTCATTCACGCCGTCTTGTCCAGGGACAAAGCTTTGAAGTGGATGAGGGAGGTGAGTGAACATGTGCCCAGATGCCCAGACGCTGCGGTTAAAGGGGCTTTATCTCACAGACGGGGGGACAGCATTCATCTCTTGCCCTCCCATCTCTCACCGCCACAGGAGGCGGAATGTGACAACCAATGCTCCCCAGCTGCTCAGACGCCAGGCCTGCAGAACCACAGGCGGATAATGAATGCCACACCATCATGACAACTTGCACTTTTATGGAAAGAGGAGGACAGACATCTCTGGTACAGGCGCTCGCGGTGTACGATGAAACATCCTCCATAAAGCAGACGATCAAAGAGAGAGGGCAGTCATCTGTGGAATCTGAACGGCAACCTCAAGTGATTCATGGCCGCGACCAAAAAAGGCCTGTTTCCAAATGCTAGCGTGGGCCTGATTAAAACTGAACATCTGTAAACTCTCCCTGCGTTTACCCATGATCTTCCCCATCAGCCACACGCTATCTATGAACAACTTCTCCCACAATTATGAGACTTCTGCAAATTAGGTCAGCGTTTGCTATTCCTGGTGCTCCTTCCTCGCACGCGTGCGTTATTTTGTTCTCTCACATGTCCCTATATATTCATCTGCTTTCAAGAAAACGAATAACTTTGATCTTCCTCCAACAGCAGCCCTGAAATAGCCACCAAAATAAAGATGTTATAAATATGCATGTTCACGCATATTTCTATGTATTATTTATCAGGGTTTATGCAACTGTTTGGTTAAACAAATGAATATATGCAAAGGAGTTAAAACAAATCACTTGGGTGCTCCGGCTAACGACAGTAAAGGACAGTGGGAATGTCAAAATAAAAAAGGCTGTGAATAAATAATGTCCTCCGCACCTGGAAATGGAACCAGACTGCAGTGTTAACTGCTTCACCGGGGACGTCAGAGTCCATTTTCTAGTAAGACAGTTCTAAAATAGACACAAGCTCTGGTAATAAATAAGCCCACTTTGGGAAAGTTTTATTTTGGCTCCAAGGGAGGGGTTACATAAGACTAAATACTCCTCATTCTTTTTGGTTGGACTAGAAAAAAAGACATGTAATCTCTCCAGCATCAGGAAGGAAAGAAAAAACCCTTCCAAACTCACACTGTGACACACTCTACACATAAGATCTTTAGGATAATGGATCGCTCCAGACCTCGCATGAGACGTGAGAACAAACAGGCCATTCAGCCACCAGCGTGCTGCTCCCGTCCTTCTGGGAGTTGAAAATGTTTGTGTCTTTCTTATCTTCGAGAAGGCAGCTGACGTAGATTTTGAACAGTTTGTCCAAGTTTCACTTCTGTCACACAGCTGGAATGATTGCACAGCTCAGGTGAAGATGCTTAGCGTGTGAGTCAAATGTGAATGTTCCTAGTAAGGTGTTAAACATGGAAACACTCGTAGCAGTGGGTCAGAGAGGATCGTGAATCACAGGAGCCGAAACAGTTGATGTACCAAAAAAAAAAAAAAAAAAAAAAATGCAAGTGAAAGATTGTTTACATCAGGTTGTAACCGAAAATGTTTGGGGGTTTCCAGCGGACAGGAAATGATGTCGTTGTCTCCTCATGAAGCCTGCACGCTTACTCAAACACATTACGGAAGCAAAGCGGGGGCCTTCCTGTTCCTGGTTACCCAAAGTGCATCTGCATGCAAGCCACAGAAACAAACTTCTGTATAATAATGGATGTGAAAACAAAGCTGCTGCTTGTTTACATTTTTCTGTTGCAGGGATTTTTTTTCTTCTCCCTCCATGAAAAAAAACCAACAACAAAAAAAACCCCAAACCCAACCCTCAGCTATTAACCAAGTCGCCTGTCTCCAGGCCGATCAAGCGGATATGTTACCATCTTGGGTTTTTTTTTTTCTCTAAATGGATACACATGTGGCACATCTGTGTCCAAGCCTGACTCATTACTCACTTTTTTATGTTCCATTCTCTGCAGCCATGGCAACTGCTGCATGTTTGGCAGAAAGCTTTTGAAGGCATTGGAAAAAGAGAGAGAGAGCCTAGGGAGGGAGCATAAAGGGAGAGCTGGCGAGGGAGGGAGGGAGGGAGAGCAGGCTCTCAGTAGTTGGCCTACATCCAGTGTAATCATGCCATGGAGCTGAAATGAGGCCTTTGGCAGCACACCAGGTTTCTGAGAACAAAGATGTGAGCTTCTAATGTTGGCGGTGGGGCCTGCTTGGCATCCTTTGCCATTTCCCAGCAGCCCTTGCCTTGGCTGACTGCCAGGACCCCCCCCCCCCCCCCCCCCCCCGCGGGGACTGCAAAGAGGATCAGAATAAAGAGAGAGACTTGTTTTTCACTCGCCTCTTGCTCTGGCCCAATGACATCACCTCTGCAGCCTCCAGCCCCCAGATTCCAGTCGCCCCAGCGCATTTTTCCCTTTCGCCGATGGACCCTCCATTTTATTTGAATTCCTCCATTTTACACAGATATCAAACTGCATGTGCTGTTATTAAATTCCCCGTGTAGAAATAGAATCGTTTTATTTATAAATCAGGGCGTGTGACAGACGGTTGCTTCAAAAATGTATCTGCACTTCTTTGCTGTGGTTAAAAATAGCAGCATAAACAGGCGAATAGCGCCTTCATGGTTACCTCGCTGCGTTGCGTCCCCAACCCCGGCCGCTCTAGTCATCCACCGGGTACACGTCTCCCCCGATGTGTCCTCACACCGTCTCCTTTTATGTCACTGCAACATGTTACAGTTTCACCTCAGCAGCTAAGGAGGTTATATAAGTGCTGGTGGAGTGAGAGGGGGGGGTGGGGAGAAAAAACAGCCAGTGTTGTGCTCCGCTTAGGCAGAAAACTTCAGAGAGAATTTGTAATCATTCTCTCCCATGAATAAAAGATGGCCAATATAAAATTCAACAGGCTCCGAGAACAAAAATAACGTCATCTCATCAGGCCTGTGGTGCTGTCACATGCTGGGTATTCCCCTGGCCGTCACCGACCTCTCACTCTTTATTTAGCTATTTCATGCCTCACTTTCCTTACTGCTGAAAGGGAAAGAAAAAAAGAAGAAGAAAAAAGAAAAAGACATAGTGGATTCTGCAGCCGATCCATCTGGTTTAGCAGCTACTCTCAAACTAGGCAGCCGTCAGCCGGGTCACACTGTGATGATTTTACTGTATACATGCTTCATTTTGCCAGTCGCAGCCATCTGTGCATGTCTGGCTTCCTCTCAGACCTTTTCGCCTTCAGTACAATCTCTCTGCAGCCTCTGCAGCCTTTTTTTTTTTTTTTTTAAGAGACAAATGGATGTCTCTATTGTAGAATCAGGTCATTTGGGATTTAATTGAATCCCAGCATGTATCCGTCTTGCATAATAGTGTGCAGTTATTTGCCCGCACCAACATTTACAGAGCAGAAGGATCAGAGCCTTAGATGACGGCTTCCCACCAACCTTAAGGGGAGAATTTGTTGGTTTTGTCCCTCACAAGAGTAGTTTCCTAACTGTGTCAGAAAGCCTCGCACTTCCTGGTGTTGTTCCGAAGCTCCAGAAGGAGGCGGTGGCAACAGTTCGATTGAAAGGAACTAAACGTCTATTATTGTGCGGCTTCATTCAGATGCTGGCAGCTACAAATATCGCGCACCTCAGATGAATATCAGCCGGCTTTGAAGCGAGCCCCATACCACGGTTGTGTGGTGGAGGCGGCAGGCAGCGAGCCAAATGGCCTCATGTCCCATACATGGGTGAGGCGGATGAGGGTACGTGACTAAACATCTCGCTTCCTTTTTTTTTTTTTTTCTTCTTCCCAACGTCACATGGACTTGCACAAACATATCCTGCTTTGTGTCTGCAGGTTTCAGACGCATTGCCTCACCCAAAAAAAGCCTGAGGCTAAACACTGCAATGAGTTGGAATGAGACCAGATGAGAGGGAGGAATCTGAGACACTCCTCCAGTTCCAACCTACACTTTTACTTCAGGGGATTTTGGCTGCTTCACGACATGCTGCTTGTTACATTTTTCCACTGCATTACTCGTCAATCACCCCCTAATAGTGGCTTGTATTCGACTTATCTTTTAATTGACGGACGGCTGATTCACTGGAGTTGTTTAGTATATTTGGAAGTGCACTAAAAAAAAAAATGTGGGCAGAGCTATATTCATGCTGCAACCCTGCTCCATTCAAGACACCAGCTGGAAATCCCCACCTCATGACAGAGCTTCCTGGTTAATGGCTAATGGAGCCCCCCCTCCCTCCTCCCTCTCTCTCTCTCTCTCTCTCTCTCTCTCTCTTCATGTGAACATGGAGGGGGGGGGGGCATATCAAACCCAGGTCAGCACAGTTCATGCTGGTGGTGGCACACAAAATTAAGCAGATCTGGGAATTTCAAAATTAAAATAAAAAAACATTCCCTTATAAATTATAAGCAATTTCCAAAAATACTCTACAAAAAAAAAAGAAAAGAAAAAGGTTGTTTTTGTTGGGGACCCACCTCATTCATCGCACAGCGGCGGCGGCGGCGGCGGCAGCAGCACATGGAGTCCAGGCGCTTCGCACCGAGAAAAACAAGCTGCCTAAACCGGATAAAGCAGTGAGTTCAGGACAAAGCAGCAGGCAACTGGAGGGTTTCACTCCCTGATAACCTGCACTCACACTTAGAACCTAACCGCGTTCACGCTCGCTGGTGTCGTATTTCTGCAGAACAACAACAACAACAACAACAATAATAATAATAACAACAACGAGGAAGAAGAAATGCGGGCTTCCTTCAGTCGGAGCTGATCTGGGTGCAGTTTTGGCGGAGGATCAAGTGATTAAATTAAAAAAAAGAAGAGTGAGTGACAGAGGCTGCAGTAAACTGAGGGGGGAGGTGGTGTGTGTGTGTGTGTGTGGGGGGGGGGGTCTGTCGAAGAAATCAAGTCAATAGAAACTGAAGTGGAAGCAGGCGTTTAGAGCTCCGTGGTGACGTCACTGCTCCACATTGAGCCAGTAGTAGCGAGTCAGTGGAGATAGATAGAGCAGCGCCGTAGTAAAGTACACACCGACATGAACTTCTCCCTGTAAAACTTCACCCTTGTTGCTCTGAAAACCGGGAGAGGACCAGTTTACGGCTGTGACATTTCTTTTTTTTTTCTTCCCCCACCAAAGGAACTTGCTGTTTATTCGTTTGTGACGGGAGCTCGGGACGAAAAACAGGACAAGAAGATATCATTTTGGGTTTCTTTTCGGGGGGTCGACGACGAGCTGCTATGTCGTCCGCGGCGGTCGCTGCTTCTTCCAGGAGGCAGTCGTGTTATTTATGCGACCTGCCCCGCATGCCGTGGGCTATGATCTGGGATTTTACCGAGCCCGTGTGTCGGGGATGTGTCAACTATGAAGGAGCAGACCGAATTGAGTTTGTCATCGAGACGGCCCGGCAGCTCAAGAGGGCTCACGGCTTTCAGGAGGGCAGGTCTCCCGGGCCGGGGAAGTCGCAGCTCTCCGGGAAGGAGATCCAGGCGATAAACCACGCGGCGGCGGCGGCGGCGGGGGACCCAGGCTCCCGGCCGCCGCAGCCGTTGGACCGCTACCCGCTCTCCTCCGACCGCCCCCCCAGGCTGGGTCCGGAGTATCAGTCTAGCAGGCAGGCGAACGGCATTCCTGTCCCCAATGGATTTCCTAAACCCGACGAGCCGCCTGAGCTGAACCGCCAAAGCCCTAACCCGCGCAGGAATAGCACGGTCCTCCCGAATCTAGTGCCTTTGGTTAACGGGAGCATTCCTCCGGTGCACGCCGTCAACGGTAGACAGGGCCAGATGGGGCTCCCCACCGCTCTAGCGGGCGGTAGCCCCGCCGACCTGGGCAAAAGACCCGCCTCGGTCTCCAGTACCGAGCACGACAGAGAAGGCAAGGAGAAACACAGACCGGACAGCCTCACGCCGGAGATCTCCGACATCCACAAAGGCAGAGCTGACCCGGACTGGATGGGCAAAGGCAAGACGGTGAGGGACCTGATGGCTCTGCACACCTTCGACAACCGGCTCAAGAAGGACCATGCGGCTATGCAACAAAGGGTGATGGGCTACGAGAGCAGCGCCACCGCGACCAAGTCAGGTAGGAGCGACGTGTCAATAATACCGTGGTTATTCTCTACAGGTTGAGGGATTATGACGTCAATATTCACCCAAGTGGTTAAAAATGGTCAGGTGATAATTCGAATATTGCATTTCTGTAAAAAAAAGAAAAAGAAAAAAGAGTGTCTCGTTTCTGTGCATTATTATTTTTATTCGTAGTAGTAACATTATTATTATTGTTGCCATTGTGCAGCCTGTGTGGCAGCCTGGAACAGTAAAAATTCAGGACTCTCCTCCTGTGTGTTTGTCCTTGTCTGAGCTGTGCAACTCAACTCTTGTGTTTAACCCTTTCCCACCTCCAGACAGAGGAAAACACCCCCGGACTATGAAGAGAAAAGCATCTCCTGAGCCAGAGGGAGAGGGGACGGCCGCCAAGCTGAATGGAGAAGGACAGCAGTGGTTACCACCACCTTCTGACGTACTGAAAATGCCACCGGTTCCCCCTCCGAGTTTCGCCTCTCCCCCTTCCACAATATCCCCCCACGCCCGCACCACCCCACCAGAAGCTGCCCAGAACGGCCAGTCCCCCATGGCGGCGCTCATCATGGCGGCAGACAATGCAGGTGGGAACAGCTCTCCCAAGGACGCCAACCAGGTCCACTCCACCACCCGCAGGAACAGCAGCAGCCCCCTGTCGCCGTCCTCCATGAATCAGAGGAGGCTGACGCAGAGAGATGCATCTGGTGCTGGTACCCCCCACGTGCCAGGCATGGACCAAGTGCACCCCCAAAGCATTCCGGACTCCTCGGTACCCGGCAGCATACCCCTGTGCTGCACGCTGTGTCACGAGCGTTTAGAGGACACACACTTTGTTCAGTGCCCGTCTGTGCCCTCTCACAAGTTCTGCTTCCCGTGCTCGAGGGAAAGCATAAAGCAGCAAGGTGCCACGGGTGAAGTGTACTGTCCAAGTGGTGAGAAATGTCCCCTGGTTGGCTCGAACGTACCGTGGGCTTTCATGCAAGGAGAAATCGCCACCATCCTTGCAGGAGACGTCAAAGTAAAAAAGGAGAGGGACCCTTGATTTTGTCTGAACACTTCTATGGGGAGGGGAAGCAAAAATATGAGTATAAATATATAAATATCACATACATACCATTCAAACCAACTAACGGACTTGTACATATTGGACCCAAGGGAAGAGTATACTTCGTAAACATGGTTGTATAATTTTTGATTTTTGAATACATTGTGTTTCTATATTTTTGAAGATAAAGGTATGTACTCATTATAATGGACTACGTTCCTCTTTGTTGATGTTTAACAAAATTCTTGATGTACTTCTAGGTCTGGTGGCAGTTCCTGTTTAACGTAGAATGTGACTAATGCTACTCTACGAGCACTTGGCAAAACTGAAATGCTTTTAGCTGTACTTGTATGCACTTGTTTAAAAATTGCCAAATACAATTTCTGATCTTGTATGAACTTATTGTCTGAGCTTGCTTCATTTGAGTGATTAAGCTACACGAGACAGATTAGAACCGGGGCTCTCTCTCTCTCTCTTTCACTCTCTCCCTCTGCTCTCTCTCACTCTCTCTCTTTGGCTTGTTGTGACGGCTCAGGAGACTTGATTTACGCTGCACAACACAAGTAGGCTACTGTTTCAAGCTGCACCGAGGCACCTCCTCTGCACACACGCACGCACACACACACACACACACACACACACACGCCTCTCGTGTAAAAGCGTGAAAAAATGGCACACCGTCCCGGATATGCTACAGTTTGTGCATCAACCGATTGCAGCGTACAGAAATATGTGCCAAGTCATGTTCAGTCAGCTGGAATCTGTTGAGTCAGTAATGTGAGACAGTGTGTGATTGTCAACACGATACCACAGTGGAAGCACGTTGTGTAACCACACAACTTTTGCTGAAATTAATCATTCTGAAGAATGTTTAGACATGCAGCACATATTTTCCAGCTTGTATGCAAACTGTGCTGACATCAGAGGCTCTCTTTATCGGGAGAGAATCCCACAGTCTCCAAAAACATTCCCAAAGCTGGAATTTGGAACACGAAAAAGAGCTTTTGTGCGATCTGTCGTCACTGATTCTGACTCTGTCTCTCGCTGGGTCACTCATTAAGATCAGGTCTCAGTGTGCAGCTCTCCAGACTCACGGCGACGTGTCCGTGTGATGGCGACTCAGCCTGTGTGACGGCGAGGAGGCTGCTGAGAGCATCTCCACAGATCGCCGGCAGCTTATGGATTCATTAAGCGACAAACGGCAGCTACTGTGCCTGCAAATGAGAAGCAATCTGGAGATTTTTCTCGCTTCTTCAGACAAAGAACTCCCATGTAGCTGACGCTGCAGCAGCACACAGGCATGGAGGATATGTTCTAGCGGAGGAAGAGGAGGGTGAGGGGGCGCGTGTATGTGTGTGTGTGTGTGTGTGTGTGTGTGTGTGTGTGTGTGGTGAGGGGGTGGTGTGGTGGTGGTTGCTGTAGTAGGCAGTTGCGTAATTATTTGAGACACAATCTGCTTCCTGCTCATGCTTTATTGAGCTGTCAATGCAGCCCCACCCCATCCCCCCATCCCGAAAAATCAGCACGGATCCTAATGTTTTCTTTGGTAGTGAAATGAGTGTTCTCATCATCGGGGGGTTTATTTACCTCACTTGACTCTCAGCAGTGATATGAATGTGGTCCTTTTATAGATGATATTTGGCTCAACCCACTTTCTAAAAAAGCTCCCGATTGATTCATAATGTTGAATGAAAACATGGCCTTTGCCCCCCACCACTGTTCAGCTCGCTCACAAGGGCGCGGATCATTATTGTGCCCTGTTTGAAAAGACAAATAGGGGGATAAAATGAACCCTTAGCAAAACAATAAGAGCAAATAAAAGCGTTCACAAAGGAATTTCAGTCTCAAAAGCTGTGAAGCGGCTGATTTTTGACGAGTGCACATTTCGATGACTGCTGTTTGTTTATAATCCCTTCTCAGGTTTTTTTTTTTTTTTTTCCCAGTCATTCATCAGTTGGACTTTTAAAACCAGAAACACACTTTGATAAACTCGCTTTTAACTGTCAACAACACACCCACTCCAGATTGCCTCTGACACACACACACACACACACACACACACACACACACACACACACACAGCTCAGTTTTTTATTAGTAGCACTTTGACCTGCATGCCCTTTGACTGAACTGGCCAGATCCGAGAATATCGGAGACGAGATGCGGGTTGACGTAACGTGATATGATGCAATGTCACCTAAAGGAACATTTCTCTCTCCCGTAAATGTTTATCCCGGTAGAACCGGTACCTGTTTGTTCAGTCAGCGCTCACTAAAATAGCTCGCCCTGCATGTAATCCTGTGATAATGTGTGCCTGGCAGTGGCTCTGTCATAACACTCTGCTCTGGTGTTGCATAGTTACCAGGGAAATCTGTGCATGGCAGATGCTCCTGTGCAGCCTCATTCATATGCAGGAACATTGTGGAGAGATTTCAGTAAACAAACAGCATGCAAAAGCAAGGTCACATAGAGTTGATGACAAAAAACCTATTTTATTCTGTTGTTTATACTGCCACTCATGACAGCTTCTGTTTTCATGACATTTGTGGTTAATAACTCACTGATTTGTGTACTTATGGCGACCCGAGGCTTTTCAATGTTTAACTTGAATTTGTTTTTTTCTTGCTGTAGGAGATGCTGGCTGCGTCGGGCGAAACTGTTAGCACCCAAGGCAAAGATGAATTTAGTCTCCCCCTGCGTCGGCTGCTTTATGATCACTTTTGTCTACGATCGCAGGATTACATCCAAGTATTTGATGTTCCAGCTGTGAAATAGCTCTCTAACCCAGTCATTCTTTATCAAGTCGCTACAACATATCGCTCGATCAATGGTCATAAAATCCCTCATTGACTGCTGGATTGATTTACTTGACAGGCCCTTGTTCATTAAGCTAAGTGAAAGGCAATAACAGATAGGTGAAGCGGGAGTCTGCAGCCCGGCCGTCCTCTCCTCTTTTAATGGTTAACTGAACCGTTGGTCGGCACGCAGTCACACAAAGATATGATGGTGAAGCCGTAACTGGGTTGGTCAGAGTTCAGTGTTGTTGTCTTTGGAGTGCGGTTTAAAGCACATGCGGTGCAATATTTCTTGCGAGATAAGCGTTTGTGTTGTGTTCATTAGTTAAGAAATGCTTCTATAAATGATAAAGCGTGGCATTGTTCAACCGTCTGCAGAGAAAAACACTCTTAAGTTGAACTGCTGCATGGCGGTTATGGACCGGGTGGAGGGTGGACCTGTGAGGGAGACAGTGAAAGATTACATGTATCCAGCTGTTTTATTAACCAATCTATGTTTAGCACAAAAATGCGCCAAAGGAGAGTCTGGTCTACATTTGCCTGCTCCCAGTATAACTGATCCGCTCTGTTAATTTTAGATCTGTCAGGCAAAACAAGGTCACAGTAAATGTTGTATCGAGGACGCTCTCGGATCTGCCTTTTTCTTTTATTTTCATCAATCAAAGTTTCCCTTCGGATTTGGGCTCTGGCTCCTGTGAGACTAGCAATGAAGGTTTCTCTTCTGAGCACCGGGGGAGAGTCTGGAGCTCCAACCAGCAATTAGGAGGAGCACGGCTGAATCCGCAGGATGTGTAAAATTTCCCTTCAGATTCTTGGCTGCATCCAGGAGGGTTTTCATCGGACTGGTTTAGCTCGTTGGCCATAAAGGCCTGCAAAGTTAAGATGATTACAATGCTGAGAGCCAACTGTGTTTTCTCTCAGACTGCTATTGACATCCATGTACAGCAGAGCCTGCGAATAGTTTGTTTTCTCTGCCTGAGTTCACTTAGTTCAGATCCTTTTTGTGTTGCTGTTGTTCGGATGAAGCAGAGCAGTGAGAAACTGAGGTCACACAAACAAAATGTTCCATCTTTTTTTTTTTTTTTTTTTAAAGAAAATGTGTTTTTACCTTTTCACTCCCTCTGTCCTTCATGTTTACCTCTGCATCACATTTTTTTATTTTCGTAAATGTTTTTTCTTACGATCGTATTTCTATGCCTGCCTTATCCTTTTTCCTCTCCGAGTGGTGGTTACGCTCATGCTATGTATTCCTGCATTTCTCCTTTCTGCTGTGGTGTTGCTGTGAATCAAGTCTGTGAAATGGAAATGAGGACTCTCTCTCTCTCTCTCTCTCTCTCTCTCTCTCTCTCTCTCTCTCTCTCTCTCGGCCTCCCTCTCTTTCCAGACATCAAAACGAGGCTATGCCTCCAATGTTTTTCTCAGATCTTGGAGTGCTGCCAAATCTTGTAAGTGGAGCAGCGAGCGAGCTAGAGAGAGAGAGAGAGAGAGAGAGAGAGGTGGAGGAGGAGAGTGAGCAGAATGCAGAGGAAGGAAAGGAGGCCCAGGACAAAAATATGAAAGGAGAGAGGATGAAAAATGAACAAGGGAATGAGGCAACGTGAGAGATGAGGACAAAGCACTGGGCTGATCCATGAGTGTTTGGACTTTTTCTCATTATATAGCCGAGCCCAGCACAATCCCTTCTTTTTCTGCTGAGCAACTACTCCTGGCTTCTGGCTCAGGATCAGCTGATAAGATGGCGTGCTGCTACTATGCCAAATGAAAAATGGGAGGTGAGAGAGGAGGGCGTTATCTGCTGCAATCGAGAATGCTCAGTACATAACAATGTGGCAGCAGAATGAAGCCCACAAGGAGTTCTAAATTTAAGCCTTGTGTGTTGGATGTATAATGTAAAAATACTTTGCCTATTTTAACAGCTATAGACATCCTACTAAAGTCATGACTCCCCTTAATCTCCTGCTAAACTCTTCCTTTTGGTTGTATATATTCTGAGTCTCCACGAGAGGCATGCCAGCTACAGCAACATTCTACCCCCCCACCCCCCTGAGATGCCAGGCTAAAGTTAGATTTAGCTCTCAATTGAAGAAGGCTAAAAGTAAACATGGGCAGCACGGTGGTGCAGTGGTCAGCACTGTCGCTTCACAGAAAGAAGGTTCTGGGTTCGAGCCCATGCTCAGGCACGGGTCTTTCTATGTGGAGTCTCCATGTTCTCCCTGTGTCTGCGTGGGTTCTCTCCCAGTATTCCAGCTTCCTCCCACAGTCCAAAGACATCAAGAGGGGACCAGGTTAATCCAGACTCTAAATTGACCGTAGGTGTGGCTGTGAGTGTGAATGGTTGTCTGTCTCTATGTGTTGGCCCTGCCATGGACTGGTGACTCGTCCAGGGTGAACCCTGACTCTCCCCTGAAGGATGCTGGGATAGGCTCCAGCCCCCCAGTGACCCTGAACAGGATAAGCGGTAGAAAATGGATGGATGGATGGAAAAGCAAACATAAGCAGCTAGCTCAGCTTTGCTCCAGGATTCTCATCCAGCTGCTCTGATATAAACCAACTACAGTTCAAGCAGAAGTAACGTATTCTGTAAGACAAGAGAACTAAATCTTTTCAGGATCAAATCACCGATTCAAACAGAGAACCTGTTCATGCCTGTGATTAACGTGGACCTTGCGATCACACCTTGCGATCGCAGCTCCATGAGCTCACAGCTGGCATTAGATCACATCTCCATATGTGTGTCATCGGTGATCAGCTCTCACTTCCCTGTAGGATATGCAGTTAAACTCTGATAAGATTTCCATTTTTAGACCAATGTGTGGTTGTTTCTAACCAGCATGAAACAGCGATGCATTTCCCGTCCGGTGGAAATTCAAAGAAATAAGACTCGGTCTATTACCCGGCAAACGAAATGTGAGAGGTTTAATGCACTCAAAATAATCAAAAATCTCTATGAGACATTTTAAGGCATCATGTTACAATAACAATGCAACAGCGTTTGTGCACAAAATCAGTTCATGCATAGCGTTTTTGAAGATGAGGGGGTGGTCCTTCAGTGTCCATGTCCATCTACATGAAGGGGATGTGGCTGTTTGCTCCTTACTGTTGGCTGCAATCTGGTTCACCTACAAAACAAGGTAAGCAGCTCGCAGCGGTGCTATCGTTGAAAGGTGCCCAAACCTCAAAGACTATTCAAGAAAAACCGACTACCAACATTGGGATTTTCGCCCAGGCATTTGCCATGATGATTCCACCCTTAACTCTGGGCTGGTTGACCTACATGCCCATCTGATTTAGAACCGAATGATCCCAGTTGTAACAAGTTACATGTATTTTAGTTTCAGTTGGACTCTGCTTTTTGCTTTTTCTTACATCATGGAAGCATCCTGAAAAGTGGCCTCATGTGGCCCTGGCTACCTTTGACTGAGTGATTGGATCTCAATGCATCTTGGGAATTCACACCTGCACTGTCCACTTGTGATGGGATAGAGGTGAGTGCAGGTCGCTGTGCAGGTCAGATTGAGGCCATATCTACTGTCTGCTGCTCAGACATGTGCCACCTCTTTATCGCTACTGAATTTTGCTGCGCTTTCAGCTTTGTGGAGGTAGTGATGTGTTTTGGAGTGTGTGTGTGTGTGTGTGTGTGTGTGTGTGTGTGTGTGTGTGTGTGTGTGCGTGCGTGTGTGTGTGTGTGTGTGTGTGTGTAAACGGGTGGGAGTGGAAGGTGAGCAGGTGAATGTCCCTTTGTGACACCAAGGTAAGGTGCTTGTTTAGTCAGCTGAGAATTTGAGATTGTAATGGATGCGGCGCTCGTGGAGGCCATCTGTGCACAGCCTTGTTAGCTACACAACAGCACAGAACCCGTGTAAGGGAAACAGAATGTGCCTGAAGTTACACTATGGACGATAAGCACATGATGTCAAATAATGGTTTGGATCAGAAATATGTGTTAGGACAGCAGCTATGATGTTGTAAAATGCCGTAGCTGAACTGTCTCTGCTTTGCCGGTCCGCATCTGACGAGGGAACTGGCTGCTGGGCTGATGAATGGCTGGGTTTCTGGGGTGTGTCAGCAGATCTGTGGTGATGTATTATGGGATGATCATAGCAACTCATTTCCTCCTGTCCTTGTCTGTCCCCCCCCCCCCCCCCCCGCTTAGGGCCTCAGCCACGGACAATTATTGCCTTTCCAAGATGGGACACAGCACAGAGAGTCTGCATGCTACGAAATCAACTGCCTCCACCACAACCGCACAATTAAACTTTCACCATCGGGTCGTCAAACAACAAAGCGCCACAAAAAAATGTCTGAGACAACTTTTATGTGCTGCATAAATATAGGATTCCTGAGAGATCCTCAGTGAGTCGCACGTTGCCTTTCATCTCCTTGACGCCATACAGTTGTCAGAAGATAAGAACAACACTCTTAGATATTCTGTCACTTTTGTTTTTATCTGGGAATACGTTGTGTGTACATGCCTGCACATAAACACAGCACATGCACACTAATATCCATCTACAATCTCACTGTAGTTTCTATGTTACATAACTGAGTGGGAGCTATTTCTCCTCTGAGTGCTAATGTTGTTGTCAATCAAGGCTTTAGAGTGGCAGCCACGGCACAATCTCCACCGAGGCAGGATAAAGCTTTTATTGTCTTTATTCGCTCCCCCTTTGCCAGTCAAAATTCGCTATTCTTACTTTTTATTTCGCCCCCTTGTTCCTCCCTCCCTTTGTGTCTAGGCTTGTTGGAAATAATTTTCTCGAGAAGTGTTTATGTTGTCTCCGAGCCATGGAACATTTGAGGTGGAGTTAAGGAGCGAGAGGAGGTCAGGTCAACAGAGAGAACAAGCAGGGCCTGTGTTTGACAGGTGGGTTCTATTATTGGAGCCGGTGACTTCGAGTGCATTACACAACTGTCGCTCGGACAGGTTTATTTAAACCACTAGCAGAGCTTTGCTCGAGTATCTGATAACTCGGGCGGAGCATTTCACAACAGGTGTCTGGGGATAATGGTACAGTAAATAGGAGAAGGGTTTTTATAGCTCAAGTTTGGAGCGCTCGGAGGAAAAGCATTCCCAAATCAGATCTGCGGTACTGGCACAAAGGCGATCCAATCGGTTGGATCCAACAAAAGCACACTTGTATTTAGCCATCATCAAATAAAGTATGCTAATGACAGGTTGTGCTTGATATACTGTATACACGTCTGCTGCTCTGTAATGATATAATCACAGAGCAGAAACAGCAGCCGCTCCCCTCCCTTGTCCTTCTCTTTGGCTGGAATGTGCAGGGGGAGAAAAATGATCCAATGTCATCCGGAGTGATGGAAGCTTCTCTGTTGAGCCAGAGGGATATGTTCAGGGGAGGGAGGGCGGAGTGGGAGAGAGAGGATATTTCTGTTTCAGTGTGAGTTTGAGTAAGTCCGGGCACTAAGCCAAACATGCCGATGGAGGGGAAGGGAGGGGCTGTGGGGTTTTGGAGAGAGAGAAAGGAGAGAGATAGAAACCCTTTTGGGCTGGCGCACTGTCAGCTCCACTAGCACACAGCTGCTTCTGGAAAATTCTGCACCCTGCCCTACTAAACCACCAGGCATGACATGAATAACAAGAATGGCCTAGCCGTCAACAGCGGATACTTTTTCTTTTGACGTGGGCCTAACAGACGGGTACAAATGCCCTGGCCTTGCACATAGTGGAAAAATCAACAATGAAGGGGACACCGGGGCACAATGTGGAAATGAAATCCAGGGTTTAGAAGGCTTTGTCTGGACAAGGACGCAGTTGACACAGACCCTGAGGGGCCGTGGAACAAAATGCCAACTGATGTGTTTTGATGGGGTTACTTGTTCATCAGCCAGTCACTTATTGCAGAAGCTAATTTCTTCCTGTGAGCATGGAGCTTTTTGCAAATTTCCTTTCCATACTGCATGTGTCATTTATGCCCTCGTGCCAAGACTGCGGCAGGAAAACAAAGACGGCACTTGAAAAGGCAAGTAGCTGGTATGCGTTGCTATGTTTCTAACATGACCAGTCATCACTTGCCCCGGGTCTAAGTACGTCTTACCAGCAGTGTTGCTTGGCAGATGAGATAATGCTAGCCTTTATCTGTCCATGAGGTTGTTAGCCATGCACAACCCTCCCTGGTGTTGACATTTCCCTGCCCAATCTGTCTGAACACATAGAGCCATGGAGGCACCTCTCAGGCTGTCTGGCTGATAGAGAGGTGAGTCACCCTCCCATCTATCCTGCTCGGCTCCGCCTTTGCCTGGCAATACTCTTACCCTTAACCCCTGCCTTTCTCCTTCTCAAGGCCTTATGTGTACATCCAGCACATGGTGGATTATATAAATAGCAATGAACGCGTGGCTCGTCGCTGACACCTGACATTTTCATGCCCCAGCAAGCCGCTGATACAGTTGGCGCTTGGCACACATTCTTCTCCTGGGTTTATCCATCTGTTGATGTGGAGCCCAGCCCCCCACCCTGGCCCAGCCCCCCACTCCAGCCCAGCCAGTACTATGTAACATAACACGAGGATCGCCTTTCCCCTCTATTCATCCTAACATGCGAGCACTGCATGGCACAGACCTCACCCCTCTCTCCCTC
Organism: Aulostomus chinensis; assembly: GCF_037954235.1. Taxonomy (NCBI): domain Eukaryota; kingdom Metazoa; phylum Chordata; class Actinopteri; order Syngnathiformes; family Aulostomidae; genus Aulostomus; species Aulostomus chinensis. Next base: position 22,375,739 of record NC_141335.1, on the reverse strand, counting down.
CTTCCCTTCCTCCCTCGCCTCCCTCTCTGTCTCTCTTGCTGTATTTCCATCCACTTCTCTCTCTCTCTCTCACACACACACACACACACACACACACACACACACACACACACACACACACACACACATCACACAATCCACCCAAGTCATTAGTCTTCAGTGCAGTGTTCAGCTGATCTCAGGAACCCGCCAAGATGGAGAACAAAAAAGTGATGCGGGAATTGCGTGAAGCAGGAGTGATGCTGGCAAAAGACAGAATGTGAGATTGTGTGCAGGCAGGGTGCTTCCTGGTGCCCTGCCAACTTCCAGCAGCAGCACTGCAGCATGTCAATATGTCCGTTGCCAGGGAAACAAGAAGAGCACACACACACACACACACACACACACACACACACACACACACACACACACTATAAAACCTTCCAGTTTTTTCCCTCCCCTTTTCTTACAGTATCAAATGCTCAAAAAACTGTATCACTCGTGTGTCAGAGCATCATCAAAGGGACATCATGTGCTAAATGCTAAACCAGACATCTAATCCTCCTGTTCAGCAGGCCTTTACCGCTCAGTAGGCAGTACAAATACACAGGCATGAACAAAATGTATAGACAGTATTAGTGCACTGTTGTACTGTTTTCAAAAAGGTTTCTGCCTTTTGGACATTACACGTGCTGTGGTAATTCTGTGTTTCCAGCACACTGGTCCTGTCCTGGATATGTTCCATACGCACACACTGATTTAAAAAAACAACAACAAAAAAACACATTTCTGAGCGTAAAATCAAACGTGTGTTTTTTCTATGATCAGGCCGTGATGTCCTTGATGGATTGCTGGGTGTGAATCTCCGTGTCCTCACACATGTTATCAGGTTAGTGATTGTATCCTGCAGCTAACAACTTGGCTGTGAGTTATTACCGGCAGGTCTGCTCTCCTCTGTCAGGCGTCGTGAAAAGAACGACCTCAGATACGTGAGGCAGCGCAGCGGCTCTGTTGCAAAGTCACAACTTGCAACATAAGTCATGCGTTTTAGACTGTTGAGCCACAAAGTGCCACAGCAACCTAATCAGTCTGTCTCAAGCTGTGACCTTGATCAAAGCTACCTTCTCTGTCTCTCTGCTGCTGACACCACCCTACTTTGTTCATTTAATAGTGATAGATTGAAAGTGGTTCCTTCGTGAGGTGATGCAAGTGGCTCCTCTGGAGGGACATGTCTTTGTTAAAAGCTTATAATTTGTAATAAAATCAGTTGTAGAAGACCTGTACAAAAAATTGCAACGCAATCGCAATCGCTATATCACCGTAGCCAATAATACTGACCAATCATAGACGCACTGGTATTGATGTACCTGTATATGTGCTGTATTCCATGAAATTCAGAGAAATAAATAATTGGTGTGATTTACAATATCAAATACCAAGTGAAGTTTATTATTTCAGTGCTCTGCTGTCATTTTGGAAAACAGAATTTATCTTTAAACTGTGAAATATCCTGCTTCCATTTCATTTCTATATGTCTGATAGCAACATCTGGGGATTCTAATGAGCAATAAATTAATCAGTAAATAAACACAAACTCATACTTCAGCCCATATAACAATTTTAGAATTTTCTTATTTCCTTGTCTCTGTGTAGTCCCAAGGGGTATGTATCAGTTGGTCCTGCCCTTTATAAAACTGCTAGTTCTCAATTTTGCCTGTGTTTTTTATGTTTAATTTTTCCTACGCCATGAGTTTGAATCAATTAATCAGCACAAATGGGTTTAATGTTTTATCCTGTGGGCATTTGAATATGTAAATGTCACTTTCACTGATCTAACAACACTATAATCACCTAGTGTTGTCAGATACATTGTCTTTTCCATCCACGTCTGTGTATGGGAAGGACAGCTGGAGGACAGCTCTGTCAGCCGCACCGATCCTGGCACTTTTATCCACGTCTGGCTCCGTCTGTGCTCCTATCACTGGAGGTGAGAGGGGGTGTGCCAACTATAGCCCCTCAGTACTCCTCAGAACTCTATCTCTCTGTGGCTGTGAGTGGTCGAGCAGCTGCTGCAGCAGTGTCAGAGCGTGCTCCGGGATGCACATGAAAGTGCTGATGTGTCCAGTTATTTTTGGGTTCTGCGGTGCCCCGGGGGCGGAAGAATTTTTGGAAGAGATCGGGCAACATTGTTGGGGGGATAAGTGGTGCTTTGCCCCAGAGGGGGTCTTAACTGTGAGTTTCTCTCAGAATGTGACCCTCATTGCCACATGGCGGTGTGGGAATCTTGATGGTAGAATTGCTGACAGTAGCAGGCTGAGTGATGGGCGCAGACACCAGCGCACAGACGTGGACATGATCTCTGTCTTGGATGATTGGTGGTATTTCTGGCAGTTGTACTTGAAGGGAGGGGCTGCTGAAGGCTCTTGAATTGTCTAGTCAAACTACACGTTACAGAATTCTGGTTCCTCTTGAAAACATTTGACCAGATGATCTCACCTCCAGGTCCAGTTGGTAGCTGCTGTGGAGCTTCAGATCATGTCACATTCCCTCCTGTCTTCAAATTTAGCTGAACTGTACTCTGGGACTCAAGGATGAATTAAGAAGATTTTGGTGGAGGGAGGTCAAAGGTCAAGGTCAGTTTCACTGCACATGTATACAATATCTGTCCCATCTTGTAAACACGATTCACGCCTTGATGGAATTTTTTGGTTGGAGGTCAAAAGTCAAAGGTCATTATGACAGGCACTAATAACAGAGGCATAAGTAGGTGTTGAAGAGTTAATATGAATATTTAGTTTGATCAGACTGATTATTCCAAATTATTCCTGGCTCACACTGAGTGTTACTCAGAGATACAGCATTAATAAAGATTGAGTTCAATGATTTAAAAAAAGGCCCCGTTATGAGTAACTGAAGTCTTCATTGTGCGTGAAACCCTGAGTTTTGTCATTTCTCACAACATTATACGATATGTGCTTGTTCAGAAGGGGTCACTTCTCGCTCATCAGTTTTAATTTGAAGCCACAGCCATATGTTTCATCAAGCCTCCCTCCTCCGCTGGCTGCTAAACTTTCTTCCCGTGAGCAAAAATAATCTTTGAGGTTTTATTCTCACGTCAGATAATACAAAAATACTTGAAGAGCGTGTATTTCTCTGGAAGCTATAATTGGTTATGAATAACTTACTATCAGATAGAAAGCAGCACCTGCCTGAATGTTGATGTGAAACGTTACCTTACACTCGTTCAGTGGCTTCATGGCCCTTTGCTCAGACACAATTCCCCATTTCCATTCAGCACACACGTGTTGAAAGTATCACATCGGAACATGGGAGTGCGATTCCATGTCATTTACTTAATTACATGTCGTCCCCACAGCTCACACCTCAGAAAACTACATGATTTATTTGTTTGCCTCTCAGAGAAAACAGTCAAGGATTCCCAGTCTTCTCATTCTGAACTCGCACATGTGCAGAGTGGAACTCTATTAATTAAGAGGGGTACACGCAGACTGCGCCATAAATCTTTTTTTTTTTTTTTTTTGCTAATATTTTCATGCTTGGTCTAACACTGTAATTTGAATCTTGTTCCCTTCATAAAAGTGACGAGACAAAGGAGTTGCGAAGGCAACAGCTTTATTGTCATGTTATCCTCGGAGGAGTTTGACAATAACCGTAGAGAGACGGATAACTCTGCGCTGACTCACTGATACTGTTATGGTCGACATCAGGGACATTAGAGGGGCCGTTAAGCAGATTTGAAAATGAAAGTCCTCATGCAAGTCTCAGTCTCTAACTAAATCAGCAAGACACATAACAACATCTCTACTGCAGCCAATGTTAGATGGATTGATACTATTCAAATTAGATTTTTGCACCAATGAAAGGCTGTTCAGTCCCAACCAGGTGTGTGTGTGTGTGTGTGTGTACTTGGTTTTTGTTATGTTTTGGAGACCTTTTCTGATATAAACACTAACATTTTCAGGACCCCTAGTCCTCATGGGGACCAAAGACCGGTCCTAATGCGGCAGAACTTAATTTATGAACACCTGGTCAAAGTTAGAGTGAAGGTGTAAACTGCAGTTAGCTTGAGGTTGAGGTTTGGCATCAATTGGTTAGGGTTAGGATTAAGATTAGGGTGTAGGGTTAGGATATTCACATGAATGGAAGTCAATGGAATGTCCTAATAAGGATAGCTACGCAAATCTGCGTGTGTGTGAGTACCCCAGGTAACATGCACCGTAAGTTTTTTTTAAGAATCTCATGGGATACAAATTCACATACCGAGCAGGTATAACCAGCACAGCTGCAGCTAACGTCCATACTTGTCCAGGCTCAAACTGTACTGGATGAAGAGGAGAAGAAAATTCATTCAAAACCCAAGGATATTACTTCTGTGTGAAATTCTGTCATAATTATGAGTATGTGAATTCTAGTTTTATGGTCGGAATCATCACAGTTGCAAAAAAAATAATTTGCCAGTTCATCCTTGAGTCCGAGTGCACGTTTGTGCCCAGAAATTCCCTCTGACAAGTTGTGTAAACAGGAATTGGACATAGACACATATGGGCGGACAATTTTGCCCTCAGGCCATGGCTGCCACATAAAGTTACAGCTAACACTTGCTACATATGATAAGAATTGTAAATGTACATGTGCTGGTATTTAAAGACGTACTTCACTTTACCCTTTGAGCACTGACAAGTACTGTAGGTGTCTTGAGCTTGAAAAGATGTTTGTGACTCCAGAATGCTGAAAGAGCCAGCCACGTATATTTAGACTGACCGCAAATAACAGCAAAACAGAATAGAAATGTCTGCTTACCACCTCAGCATTCTCAGCAATCCACAAACTCTTTGATTTGAGCTAAAAACAAACTAAAACACCTCCGGTTCTCTGCTTGCCAAACAGTCGTTCTGGTTTGTTTTTAGCTCAAGTCAAAGTGCTGCAGTGCAGCGATCTCTTTGAGCTCGAGGTACCTGTTTGTGAGAACTTGAGAGCCAAATACACTTATTTTGTGTGAAGTAACACTTTAACAAAAGGAACACTTGGTATACAAAAAGCTGAGCTGCAAGCCTCTAGTGTTAGCTAGGAAAAGAAAATACTCATTTTTATGTAAACCGATTCCCTCTGATCCGACACAGTCATATCAGGAACAATATTAGACAGCCTTATTTTTACTTCCAGTCATATGACAAAGCTTTGAAGGCGAGTTCTTTGGTTACCATGCTTCTTATTATATTATGTACCAACATTGCTTTAATACTTTGGAGTTTTAAATCACGTGACGCTTTGTAGACAAAGGCCTGAATCAGACTGCTTTGTTGTTTTAGCTGCTCATGTGATCAGCGCTCAACACCAAAGGGCTACTCTCAGCCTCCAGGCCTCTGAGGGCCGACACAGAGAGAGTCTGTTTCCAGAGAAAGAAAGGTCACTGTACTGTGCCGTCACATTGTCAACTCACAGGATGAATCCTGAAAGAGAATCTTGACGAGAAAGGGCCACAAACAAACATCCTTTGTTTGAGCGAAAACAAGATTCCATTTGTTGTTGCTCTCTGGGCTGTGATGTCATCGTCATGGTTCATCCTCTCTGTGACCTCTCTGCAGACGATCTCAAATTGCTTCATCAGGAATTGCACACCAAATTACAGCCTTGAGTTTGTTTCATCATCATCATCATCATCATCATCATCATCACACCCACGCAACCTCCCACTCGTACCAACACAAACATGCGTGGATCCGTCCAACATCACAAAAACAGACCACTGACTTCGCCGTTCTCTGAATCCGCTGGGATGTGACGCTACAGCAGCTCTGCGCTTGCTGCAGGCGCGTAGAACTCACATTTTCACAGGCAGTGGAGAAGCCGAGGCGTAAAACTGATTACACCACAGGAAACGCTGACATTTTACAGTTAACATGAAGACTTGAGCAGCACTTTCACACAGGAAACTGTGAACTCCAGACGTAGGTGATATTTGATGATGTAAGTGATGTGATCCTCATGATAAATGCGTCAGGCCTTTGGCCTTGGACCTCTCGATGGTCTACTCCCTGAAGGCCTCACAGGCTAAATGAGCAAAAGCAGCCCCCATCAATACACCACCGAGCAAGGCTCTGGATCAGCTCAACTGGTGCGCTTTATCTTAGCTTCGTAACATTTTGACAGGCCTTTATCCAAACAAGCAAAACTGGGACTTCACCGCCGAAGAACGATGGCGGGGGCCAGACATTAATTTAGCTGTGGCTTTGCAGTTATCATCCTAATAAGCGTGGTAGCACACCGCCTTTACCTGAGATTAAAAATTCAAATACAGTGTGATCAAAGCAGGATTACTCTGCTAAGCCTGTAACAAAGGAAGAGGTGGAATTTAAATGTTTGAAAAATCATGATTTTTTTCACCTTCTTTGCAGTGCTCGGTAATGTGATTTATACAGGAAAAGATTTTTTTTTCTTTCTTTACTTGACCTTATTATCATGGTCGTCACGCTTAATTCACATCAAACATCTGGAAAGCTGCCCCAGGAATGCATGTAACATCTCTCTAGAAGTCTAATAGTGAACCCTCAACGCAAATATTTTGCTGTTACCGAGAATTACGAGAACATCTCTACTACTTTAATAGTAATCTCCCCATTAACAGCCAGGAAACAGATAAATTAGCTCAGCATGAACACTAGAAAGACGGAAAGGACAAGCCAGGCTCTCTCTTACATGATACTTCACCCAAAAATGATAATTTTATTTATCATTCACTGGCCATTAAAAGTTTTGAATTCAGGGTTTTTCCTCCACACGAATCCAGACTTCACATGTGAACGATCCTAGCGCTTAGCAACGAGTGAGTAGTTGATAAACAAAAGGGCATTTATCAGGTGAAGCATCCCCTTTAGAAAACTCACGAGCTAAGTTAGCTATCAAGCTAGTCGCTGTGAACATAACCAGATTAAATGTGTGAAAATGGCTGTTATGCTATTTAAAGATAACCTAATACTCTTTCTATGACACGGCTGGCACTTTATCAGTGTTTTCCCAAACTGTAGACCCCCCCCCCCCCAAAAAAAAACAACCTCAAAATTAAATTATTCTCTCTGCCAGGGTCAAATTTTGCTGTTGAGTAATGGCTGGTGAAGACCTCGACCTCTGTGGGTGACAGTGGCAGCTGTAACTGACGTGCCCTAAAATATATCTTTACTTCAGTGTGTGTCCGAGCAAGTCAGGCCACGTCAGCCGAAGGATTGCATGACATTGAAAAGTCACGTCGACTGAAGCCGGCCGTGCCATTTTAAGTAACCCCTCCAGTTTTATGTAAATCAGATTTTAAATTAGCTCCCACAATGAGCTGTCGGCTGACTGGAGGACAGTCTGAAACTGGTTTGAATACAGTCGGCGTTGCTGTGTTGGTGAGGATAAAGACTCATGCTATGTTTTCAACTCATTAAAATATGATTTGCTGTTATGGGTGCCAGATCTACTCCGCAATCAGCTGAGTGCACCATGATTCAAGAGATTGCATAATGTCTTTACTTCATGACTTTACTTCTTTGGCATTGCCTCATTGTGTGTTTACAGAAGAACGAGGATCGCAGTTGTGAGTCAGAGAGGAGGAATGACAGGCGAGAGTAGGATCATGCAGGGCGCCTTTTTAACAAGTTATAATGAACTTCTAATGGCGGGTTTGGCTTCTGTTTTTGCTCTCCTGTCACTCATTTGTTGACTGGTATCCATATCTCTTGTTAATACATTTTAAATGGAACATAAATTATAGCTTTCATGCTGATAGTCCTGATGATATCTCCATTAGGAGTCACTTTTTTTTAAAATTGCAATCCACTTAATACCAAACCCCCCCCCCAAAACATGAGAATTCAAGACTAATGTACTCAGCTTTCAACAAGGTCACAGGGGCTGTGTCAAATAACAGTACTAAGCTACACTATATTTACACTCTTATTTCCCTTCATTTTATTCCAATGTAGCAATCTTCATCCAATAATGAAGAAGAGGCTGAAAGAATCAGGAAAAAAGAAAAGATCAGTCTCTTAAACTGCTGTTCCCCAAATCAAAACAGAAACGTGTGTGGTGTTTGTTTTTAATCTCGCGGGGGGGGGGTCATGTCATGTGACTTTCAGCAGCCGATACATTTGTTTTCTTTTAAGTTTTTGGTGCTGTTTGTCCACCAGCAGGATCACGCTTAAACTATAAGGCTCATTTTCATTCAGTGGAAGCCAAGCAGTTAGCGTCACCATGGCAACCTGTAACTGCAGTCGGAGCCTCCAGGCCAATCCAGATGAGCTTATTCGCCCGCTTCCCCTCAGTATGCGGCGTTTGCCTCTAATTTATTGTTGATCATGTGTTCCTGGGGTCGATGGTGAGATCAGTTGACCCCCCCGATATGAAGACAGTTACAGCACACTGCTCTCAAACATGCCAATCAAACAGTGGGTCTTGATGCGTCACTTCTAATTTCTATTGCGATGCTACTTCATCCATTTAATTTTTCATTTGATATTTGTGTTTTCATCCTTGAGCGCTTTGCTTTATACGCCCGTGTGTTTGTAATAAAGAGCTCCCAATTCTAAGTTCCTGTTGGTCATTAAAGTGTGTTGGAGGGTCTATCTTTTATTCAAAGGTTTGCCTTTATTGTCTGTACGACAGGTACAGTTCTATAATGGACTAGTGTAGAGTTCTGTATCAGCACGTACTTTGTTGACGTTTACAGAAAGTACAGCTGATATTCAAACTACAGGAAGTACATACAGGGTAAATGAAAAGCAAGTGTCCTTTGAGACCTTTGTAACCACAGCAAGCAAACACTCAGAAGCTTACCGTCATCTCGCTGTGCTGATCACGCCAAAGTAGTGTTATGTCAGCGAGCTGAGAAATAGCAGTAAATTGGGAATCTGAGAGGTACAAAGAGGTGTGGAGGGAGGATTTGAGGGAAGTAGGTGGGGTTGGGGGGGTCCTCTCTGATTCAGGCTGTACCTGAGGCATGGTTGGGTACATCATTATTCAGCGCAGCGCTTTGATGTTCGGGCTGGGTGGATCTCGGGGAGCAGGCAAGAAGCAGTTCTAATTAAAGCAGTAACAATGCAGCCCGAGATGCCCTGAAGAAACGAGGGCTTTGAAGAGTCAGTGAATGCCCCATTTAGAACCGGCTGCCCACAGATAACAGCAGATATTAGGTTGACGGACTCCAAGGCCTCTGTCGCAAAATGTGTATCTTTCGCCACAATTCATCGACTTCTCACTTGGTGTGTGTGTGTGTGTGTGTGTGTGTGTGTGTGCGATGAGTTCTCGGTGTCCTACTTTCTGGGCTCTTTGGTGGCGTTGTGGGCCTGACAGGAGTGACAGATTGAGATGGGCTGCTGGTACTCAGAGGCCAGGCGAAGACAGGAGCGCCTGGGGGATCTGGGTATGACAGGTAGGCAGGGGAGAGACAGAACTTCGTAATAGCAGCCGCAGAGGGGAGTTCTGAATATACAATAAAACATCCCCAATCTACATAAGAAAAAACTGTACTTTCAAACCTTAACGGAAATGTTTTACCTATGACAAAAAAAACACCCCCGTCGAGCTGTAGCTTGACTTGTATCACGCAGATTCCCCCCTTGTCCGCCAAGCATCATATCTACTGAGGCATACTGCACTGAAAGGCACAAGTGGGCTGTAGAGAGAGCCGAGTGATGCTCAGAGACAGTAGCAGTTCAAAGAGACTGCCTGCATAGAGAGAATGGTCTAATTTTAACTTGGAGACAGAGGGGCTCATGAAACAGCTCTCCGCCTGACTACAGCTCAATTATTCATCAACACAAGAAGTCTCTCAACTAAAAAGCCTGACACGATATTCATTCCCTCTTCGTCTCCCATGCTGTTTCATTCAGACACACACCACCCACAAATCTCCCCACCCTACCCTCGCCTTGAACTGTATAGTGCCCTCCAGGAATACAAGCTCGCTTTGGTAAAGACAAGTAAAAACACACACACACACACACACACACACAATTAGTATATAAATGCTGAAATCATTTTTAAGAAATGGCAAAACAATTCAGAAAAGTTCTCTCTTATTTTGGAAGGTAAATAAATATTTTGAATCCTGCTGGTCTCCTATCTGTTACTCAGCATGGCAGTCATAACACATCTTATCAAGCTTCATTGGAAGCCTCATTTGTTCTCCAGACTTTAATTGGATTTGTCAATTTTGAATGAGGATCATTTATTATTCAGATAAGTGTCCTTCATTGATCGTGTCTGGAAGAGTGAAAGAACTCAGAGTATTCCACATTCACGCATGTGCATCTTTGAAACCGATGATAAAAGTTTGCTTTGAGTTGATTTTTCATGTAGTTATTCAGCAAAATAATATGCAACTATCCTTGGCTTGTGCTTGTAATTTCTGATTAAAATCAATAAGATTATAATAAAATTTTTATATTGTTAATTCATTTCATCTTCATAACTTAAAACAAACATGTATTTATTGATCTAATAAAAGTATACTTTCATGAACCAAAAATAGAGTATTTGGAGAACAAAATAAAATGTAAGCTGTCACTCAAGCTTTCCACCTCTTAGTAGTACTTTAGATTTAATGTAAAATGAAGTAATAGAAAGTAGCAATATCAGAATATAGCTTGGTAACTAGCAGTGCACAACCATCAGTCAAACTATTAAAGCCACTGACAGGTTCAGTAAACAGCACAGTGTTACAATAAATCAGGAGGATTCAAATATTCAATTTTCATGATATTCAGCTGATTCGTTTGAAAGATATACTCTTTTAATTTAGTGGCCATTTTGCGGGCTGTAATTTGGCCGTAATTCATTTAAATCGGATCAAAAAATATTTGCAAAATATCAACACGTGTGTCAAAAAGACTCACTAGAAGAATGTAACGATCCTCATGATGTACTGCAGTACTGCAAGTATTGTACTCTAGATCTGTCAGTTTGAATGTTTTGGCTGATTTACCTACAAATTCCATTGTAGTAGAATTCTCCAGTTAATCAGGAGAAAAACAAGAAGAAGAAGATGTAAACTAGTTGTGTGGTATAAACTCTGAGCCCGCTTTAAACAACCTGCCACTATGATCAAGACAGACGAATGAAAACATTCCCTCAGAGTTTCTTCCTTGTGAAAGGTCTCAAACTCAAAGTGTCATGGCTCATCTTGACATGACACCGGGACATGGAACCAGGGTCAGAGTCGTTGCTGCTTTGGCTCTTTCACGTGAATCTGCTGCAGGTCACATGACTTCCCTTTGTACATAATCTCCTTGCATCTTGTGGGCCTTCTACAGATTCCTGGTCAGCACCTGCAGCGGCTCGCCTTCTCTAAGCCCCGACTGATGTGCAGATGCAGCACTTTGAGCCTGTTGAATGTTCATAATAAGTTTATGGCTTTGCAAGTCGCTGGGTGGCCTTAGGTAAGCAGCGCGACCTTGGGCAATCTGGGAGGGGATTTGCACCTGCTGAGATAATGACACCATGTAAAGACCGATCCAGACAAGCTGACAAATTGCCGCTGAGGTCGTGTTTTCATTGTGAGGCAAATGCACAAACGTGGATGTGTCTCTCTGTGTGACTACATGATCGTTATGATTCACTTTGAGAGCTCACACCAAAGCTGCGGAGGACAAGTGACTCGTTATTTATCTGTTTTCTGGGGCAAACGACAAATCGCAGTGTGGGTGCATAAATCTACAGGAGCAACAGGAAAAATGCAGCAACACACTCGTAGTGCTCTTCGTCTGCGAGAAGTACTTCCCTGAACATTTTTCATGGTTAAAAAAAAAACAACCAAAAAACAGATTCATTGTCAATTTCTGTGCCACGACGTGTAATGCGGCTGAACTTTGTGGTGTGTTTGTGTTGCTGTGGACAGCCGGCCGGATTTAGTAGGGGCTACGTTTATCTGTGACAGGCAGCAGGTGCTGTACATCATGTCGAGAGGAAGATAGGGACCTGCTGAAGACAGGCAGGTATGGTGGTGTTTAGAGATAAGGCTGTGGAGGCTAACTGTAGCATCTGACTAAAGAAAACATTAGCTGTGGAGACGTATTGTCCTCTCTGGAGACCAGTCAGGTTTAGACAGCATGTCAAAAAGTCTGGGGAACACTTACATCTGACATTTGACTAAAATCCTCCCTAAAAATGGATTGTTGAGCCTTACAGTAGCTTAGCAACGAGGCACGCCAGGCCCGTCAAGCTTCAGAGGTGTGCCAGACTGTATTTTTAGAAACTGGATGCTTTTCCAAAGCCAAAAATACAAAAGCAAGAGTGTAAGGTTTGTAGTATTTAAGCTGCGATTGTTTGCAGCTGAGCATTTCTTCCTAAGCCAAGGGGCATGTCACTAATTTCCTAACTAACATTAGTTTGTGCCGAAATCCTGTCAGCACGTCTGTGCAAGCGTCTGTTTCTTTAGTTTCTGCTCCCAAACTGGCTCTCGTTCGCCGTGTATTTTATGTATCTTTGAAAGGTTTTAGGGGTTTACTGCCCACATTCAAGTCAGAAACCCAAACACTGATGTTTCAAGTGCAGGATCTACAAAAGTCTGTCGTGAATCTGATAGAAATAAGTGAAATTACCACAAAGCTGTGGCAGGACTTGTGGCAACGTCAATGCAACAGAAAGAGAAAGTCAATCATGACTATATCGTTGTGGTGGACACCCAAGTCCCTGGTTTCACAACGTAGTGCTACGGTTGGCGGTTGATGTTTTGTAGTTAAAAAACAACAACAACGATCGTTCGTCACTGACAGTAGCTTCCTGAAATCACATTTATTGTTGTAAAATAAAGTTTTATGATGTGTCAACACAGTTAAGGTCTGGTTAAGGTTTGGGAAACCACAGTGGTTCAGTTAATTCTGCAAAACGCAGTCTTGTAAAGAGGACTTGAACCGAACCCGAACAACTGTCTTTTACTCTAAAGTCTGCTGAAGTGGACTTCATGAGTAACTGCCACGCATCGAGCGATAGTGCTGCCCTGGGAAATTTGTGTGACCACCAATAATCCTGTCTGATTGGCATAGTTTCCATGGTGTTGCTATGTTTAATACAATCCACCGTGCGAAATGATGCCAAGAGATTGCGTTCATTTGCATTTTCTTCCATTCAGGGAGAAAAGTTTTCAATTCAAAATGTCTAACAATTCATTTATTTTCTAAAAATATTATCGTGGATATGCTGGTGTTTAGGGATTTTTGTTTATCAAATACTTTTGAAATTCTGATTTCTCTTTGGCCCTGTATTTAAGACCGGCACGTTGATAATGTGTTGAAAGCTGATTTTAGCAGCCAGAATGTTAGCAGCTAATTTTTCCTGTTTTCTCCTGTCTTCAACGGCTTTAGGGAAGAACACTAAAATCCAACCAATGTTACCTGAGATATCCTAACTTAACAAAAACATCATGCTTTCGATCTGCGGTACTGTCTCTGAAATTAAACACAGCTGTAATTAACGACATTAATTATGGCCCTGTTCCATTTAGGTGTATCAGAGCTCTTGTATTGTTCAAGCTGACCCACTGGAATGGTTGTGACACAAAATGAAACCCAACCATAATTAATGTTACCAATTACACCTGTGTTTACCCTGCTATGACATCAGAATGGCTGTTCTTACTTCACACCACCTTTACTGCGCTTGTTTGAGAACACTGAGCCCTTAAAAAAAAAAAAAAATGTAACTCTTCGTCCGTAGCCATTGTGTTGCTGTTATAAAAAAAAGGTTGAAGTGAAACTTCACCTAAAAAATGGTCACTTTCAAGAACTCAAAAAATAGGTTGCAAAGCTCAAAGACATTTTTCCATCCTGCATTATTTTGTGACTCCTGAATGCTGACAGCCAGCCTTATATATTTAGCTTGAAGCTAACAGCGATGGCTAACACCAGAAAAACTGCCCTAAAACCTTCAAATCAAGGTGTTTGTGGCTTACTGAGCATCTGGCTGGACAAATCAGATATGGAATATTTCCCAGTTGATGTACTTGAGTTTGTGAGCAGACATTTGTGGGTAGTTTTGTTATTGTTTGCCACAAGCTGCTGTTAGCTTCAAGCTATGGCTAGGTGGCGTCACAGAGCAGTGATACAGGCAAGGAAGAAATGTGAGTTCAAAGCCGTTTTTAGACACAGAACGCAATGAATTTGTGGTCCAGTCGAGGCAGGAATTTGCAGTCTTGTCTGTGTGAAATGGAGGCGTAGTATTTCTTTCCAAAAAAGCCGCCATTTGTGTGGGCGTAAAAATGTGACGCGAAGTACGAAGTTGCGCGTGAACAGTGCTGTACCACGTGTACGTCAGAAGAATATTCTGTCCCGTGACAGTCTGGGAAACCTGGAAGTGTCCCAGTCCAACCTCCCTCTGCCGCTGCT